>NC_054481.1:114896387-115496387 GCF_017639515.1 Carcharodon carcharias | reverse complement strand
CAATTCAGATTGAGGATGATGAGGTTTGATGCAAAATCAGTGTATGTTCCGGGAAAACAGCAGACCGCAATTGCAACTCTGAGCTATCATTCAATTCCGCTCCAAAGTGGTTTAGCACCATGTGAACTCCTCATGGGAAGATGATTTGAGAACTCAACTCCCTACTCTACCACACACACACATGCAGCCTGTACAAGCTGATGACTTGGATAAGGTGAGGGAGAAAGAAGACGAATATCATTCCAGTCAGATGTGGAACTATGACAAATGTCACGAAGCATACAACCTGCCAGAACTCCAACAAGAAGAGCCAGTTTGGATCCAGGACCAAGCTCACTATGGACAAGTGGTTCTACAGACATCATATTCACGGTCTTACCTCACTGAAACAGAAAATGGTACAGTGAGATGGATCAGATGTGCACTAGTTCCCAGACAGAAGTAACCTCCTACACAGCAGAAGCAGTCATCTACACAATCAAACAGACCATAGATGTGCATTCATCAAGAGGTCCAGATGACAACCAGAGTCATCAACAAATTCTTTTTCTGTCCAGCAGAGTCTGAGAGATCATATACAGGACTCAAATCTCCAATCTCCTCTAAAGGAACCGAGGACCTGTTCGGATAGACTAGTGAAATGGCCACAGTGCTTGTCCCTATAAAAAAAAGAAATTGATTAGAGACTTAGGGGAAAATGTAGTGTAATGGGGAGGCGGAATGTAGTATGAGGAATTAATTTTAACTGTATGATTGGCTAATTATGGCATAATGGATTAATAGTTATGTTATGAGATAGTGATGTGTATCATGCTGTAAGAGTGGCATCAACAGTCATGTGCTGGAGACTCTGTTGAGCAGATGGAATAGTCTGTATACAAGAGAGATATACTTAACTACCAGCTTATCATAAATATAGTGGTTTTGAAGTCATCTATCTGTGTCAGACCTGAGTCACTCATGAATAGAGGGAAACCTTCCCAGTATAGATTAGGCCAGGAGATAAACCACAAACCACTAATGAGACACAGTGTACATCATCACAGGAAGTGATGCAGTGTCACATGATCTTGCTCCCTCTTGTAGACCTCATGGCAAGATGAAGCCACTGTCAGATGTTTCTCAATAAAGTTAGTGTCTTTCTTACCTCAGCAGACTCTGTCAATATTCTGCGTTAGCACAGTTAGACCAAGAATATTATACTAAGAATAAAAGGCAAGCTAGAAACACCGGGCAGTCCCAACAAAATCAGACAATTCATTGTTGCTCGCACTGTGAAAAGCCATGAAGGTCTGCAATTGGGCTCCATAGCCACGTTAGAACGCACAACAGAAATTGCTATGCACAAAAGAAACGGTCACTTTCGATAACGAAGGGAAACTGACAACAACGAAGAAGAGTTAAGATAGCTCCGTCTTCCTGTTCTGGCATTCGGGTGGCTTATAAAAGATCCCACAGAATTATTTCAAGGAGAGCTGGGGAGTTCTCCCCAGTGTCCTGACAATTATTTATCCTTTCACCAACATCCCCATCTGGTCATTATCACATTGCTGTTTGTGGGAGTTTGCTGCAAGCAAATTAGCTGCCTGGTATCCTGCATTACAACAGTGACTACACTTCAATCAAAAATAGGTGAAATGATCATTCATCTCCATTCTTGTTTGATTACAAATAAAAATGGTAACTATGGTTCAAGAAGCAATTCAGAGGATGTGCTAAATAAATGCAAGCTGTTTCTTTCCCATTGTACTGGCTCTCCCTCCAAAATGCGAGGGAGTTTTGCTAGCTTGTCCTGAACCCTTTGTGCAAGAGTAGTTCAGATATTTTGTGGGACCTAAATATTTCTATCTGTTTGTGGAAAGATGGCACTTGTGAATATCATTAACAATAAAGAGGAAAATTAAAAACAGATATGCATTTCTATAGCACTTTTCACAACCACCAGATGCCTCAAAGCACTTTACAACCAGTGAAGTACTTTTGAAGTGTAGTCACAGGAATCATTCCCAACACCATGCTAGTGGTAAGATAAGTCTTGCTCTTTTCTCAATTCAGTCATTTTCTTAACATGCCTTCAACTCCAGAATTTAAGGACTGAAACTTGAAGTTTGTAATTGGATGAAATTCTAAACAAAGCCTAGTCTTCTATACTTAAACTGTTAAGCTGGACAATATTTCTTAATTAGATAATTGGCCAAGTTTTTTAGTAATTTGATGGTTGATGCTTGTGATTTGCCTATTGAGTCCTTGGTCTTAGCTGTTCTGTAATCCAGAGGTACTGAGTGTGAGAGAGAGAAAGAAAGAATGTGTGTGTGTAGAATTTACATCACAAAAAGAGGCCATGTCGCCCTACTAATCTATGCAGATGTTTATATTCCACATAAGCCTCCTCCTACCCTGCTTTGTCTCACCCAATCAGCTATGGTGATCCAATGTTATTATATTAACCAATAATACCCTTTATGGGCCTGCCAGTGGCTGTTCTTAGAGTAACATTGCATGAAGCTTTGAATAGGGAATGGTGTGGGACACAGGAAAACCCAAACACAGAAGTAGAAAAAAAACCAGAAAATAGTTTACAATAAATGTATAAACTTCGATTATTTTAATTTGTTTTGAAAAAGAGATATACATACCAGATTTGTAATTTGTCCCACCCAATGACAGCTGTGTCCTGTTTTCCAAAACTAGACAGATCTTGGCAATTAGGGTGGAAAAATCAAAACGTGAATGGAATTTGGCATCAACTGCAAAATATATTATTGACTTTTTAAAATTAATTCTCATGACGTGAGCGTCACTGATGAGGCCGGAGTTATCACCCATCCCCATTGATACAACTGAGTGTTTTCAGAAAAACAAAATACTGCGGATGCTGGAAATCTGAAACAAAAACAGAAAATGCTGGAAAAACTCAGCAGGTCTAACAGTATCTGTGGAAAGAGAAAAAGCAGTTAACATTTCGAGTCCTTATGACTCTTCTTCAAAGCTAAAGGGAAGTAAAAATTTAATGAAATGTATACTGTTTAAGGGGTGTGGAGCAGGTGAACTGGATAGAAGGCCAGTGATAGATAGGTGGAGGCAAAGGAGAGATTGCCAGAGATGTCATGGACAAAAGGACAAAGTGGGTGTTAATGATAGTGGTACTGGCTAAAGGAGGTGCTGATGGTGGCATTAAGATTAGAAAGCAGAAAGTGGTAATAGCAGAACAAGGGTAAGCACTCTGAAAAGAACAACATGAACAAGTGACAGATGGTCCTTGTGGGGGTGGGATGGGGGGAGGGGATGGCAAGGCATCTTCCCATGCAATCGCAGAAGGTGTGACACCTGTTGCTTTACCTCCTCCCTCCTCACGATCCAAGAGCCCAAACACTCCATTCAGACCAAACACAGACTGGGTGACCACTTTGCGGAACACCTTTGGTCTGTCCACAAGCATGACCCAAACCTTCCTGTCGCTTGCCATTTCAACACACCACCCTGCTCTCATGCCCACACGTCCATCCTTGGCCAGCTACAATGTTCCAGTGAAGCCCAGAGCAAACTGGAGGAACAGCACCCCATCTTCCGATTAGGCACTTTACAGCCTTCCAGACTTAAAATTGAGTTCAACAACTTCAGACCATGAACACTTTCCTCCATCTTCACCCCTTTTTTTTATCCCTTTTTTCAATATTCATTCTCATTTCTTAATTTTAATTTTTTTATTTTAATTTTTATTATCTTTATTTTCATTTTTATTCATTGTTTTCCCCCCACCTTTTATCCTATTTTCAATCTTTTTTTCCCACCACCATCCCCTCCCCTCACCCACCCCCACAAGGACTATCTGTCACTTGTTCATGTTGTTCTCTCCAGAGTGCTTACCCTTGTCCTGCTATTATCATATTCTGCTTTTTGACCTTAATGTCACCATCAGCACCTCCTTTAGCCAGTACCACTATCATTAACAAGCCCTTTGTCCTTTTGTACTTGACATCTCTGGCAATCCCTCGTTTGCCTCCACCTATCTATCACTGGCCTTCTATCCAGCTTCACCTGCTCCACACCCCTTAAACAGTATACATTTCTTTACATTTTTATTTCTCTTTTGCTCTGAAGAAGAGTCATAAGGACTTGAAACATTAACTTTGTTTTTTTTCTCTCCACAGATGCTGTCAGACCTGTTGAGTTTTTCCAGCATTTTCTGTGAGTGTTTTGATAGGCCACTTAAGGGGGCAATTAAGAGTCCACGACATTGATGTGGATTGGAGCCACATATAGGCCAGAATGGGTAAGGAGAACAGGCTTCCTTCCTAAGACACATGAATGAACCAGTTGGGTTTATTACAATAATCCGATCTCTTTTTATTTACAGATTTCTTCTTTAACTAAATTCAAATTCTTAAAAGTGGATTTGAACTGAAGTCCTCGGGTTAATAATCTGGGGCACAATTTTGCCCTTTCCGTGTGGGATCGGCGGGGGCGGTTGAGAAGCTGACCACTGCCCGTGATCAGCAGTGCACCGCGATTTTACGCGGACAGGCCAATTAAGGCCCACCCAGCGTAAGACGCGGCTGCGGAATGAGCACAAAGGGGCGGGCGGGGGCAGGGGCTCAACGTCCAATGGCAATTTGTAGAATGTTTGCCAGGCACCAGTTAATTAAATGTGTTTTTGTGCAACTGGCCTCTGGATTCTTCATTTGTTCTGCAGGTGCAGGGTAAGCCATGATGTTATGATGGATGTGTTTCTCCTCACACCTATGTGCCATTTCAATAAAGTTTATGTTATTAACCAAGGAACTGGTTCTGTCAGGGATCGAGTATGGAGCCAGCAGCCCTGGCATGTGGTGGTGGCTTTTATTTGGTAGGCTAGCTGAAGGAGCGTTGGATCAAAGCATCCCAGGTGTTCCTGCCTCCCTGGCGGTTCCCCAGGTCAGCGTCTAGGCCCTCAGCATTCTCCTCACCGTGCTCGTCCTCTGACTCACGATTGGACTCATCACCTGTTGCCTGAGCAGCTGCGTCAAGATCTTCTTCCTCCAGTGCATCCCCCCTTTCCAGCACCAGATTGTGGAGGGCGCAGCATGCAATCACTATCGGTGACACACGATCTGGGGGTTATTGCAGTGTGCCCCCTGAACAGTCCAGGCATCGGAAGCGCATCTTGAGAAGACCTATGGTTCTCTCTACCATTACCCTTGTGGAGACAGGGCCCCTGTTGTGCCACTGCTTGGCCTCTGTTCTTGGGTGACAGAGAGGCATCATGAGCCACCTTTTGAGGGGATAGCTCGAGACCCTCGGCACCTGGGAGTGTCTCAGGATGTAAGTGTCATAGGAGCTTCCAGGGTACCTTGCACAGACTTGCAGAATCTGCATCCTGTGGTCACACACTATCTGCACGTTCCTGGAGTGGAATCCCTCCCTGTTGATGAAGGCACCGGGCTCACCCGCTGGTGCCATGATGGCCGCGTCAATTGCACCCTGGACATGGGAGAACCAGCAATCGCGGGGAAGCCTCTGGCTCGCTCTGCCTGGCTGACCTCGTCCTTATGGTAGTGAACAAAAGTCAATGCATGCTTGAACAGAGCTTCTGTCACCAACTTGACGCCATTTGGGAGACTCCACACAGATCCCCCACTGAGCCCTGGAAGGAGCCGGAGGTACAGAAGTTGAGGGTCACTGTCACCTTCAGAGCCACTGGCAAGGGGGGCCCACCCACACAGTCGGAGCTGATCTCAGGGCCGATCATTTGACACATGGAGGTCACTGTCTCCCTTGAGAGGCAGAATCTCCTTCGGCATTGCACCTCAGACATATTGAGGTAGCTGCATCACCGCCTGTAAACCCTGGCAGCAGGATAGTGGCGTCTTGTGCGGCCCCTTCTGCATTGGACTACCAATTGGCCCTGTGTCTGCACCTCTACTCCCACAGGTTGCTCCCCTGGAGGCTGAATAGGGAGACCTGACCTCCTCCCCCTTCTGCCCCTCCCTTCTTCCTCAGAGGAGGTGCCTCCAGTGGAGATCACAAGCCCCATTACCAGGGTAAGGGAAAGCTGTCTGATACCTGGAAGGCCCCAAGTGGTATGAATCCTCCGGGGGCCTGTAAAATGACACTGAGTCCTGAACTGAAGCCTCTTTTTTTCTGTCAAAGCAACTCTGAAGTGGAACGAAGATGTCCTGTCCACACAAGCAACCAGCAGCAAGTTATATCCTAAACTACAAACTGCTCGCATTTACAAGCCCACTGACTCCTCTTATCCTGCCCGTGGATGAAGTTTTTGAAATTGTGGCCTGCCCGCCTGCCCGTTTAGCCCGTGCGACGGCCTGAAGATTGCACGGGCTACGTAAACTCTGAGACAATTGGTGTCTCAAGGGCCTGAACTGGCCTCTTAATTAATGATGGGCGCGCCTCCACCTTCATCGTGTGCCTGCCTAGTGAAATATTGCGAGAGTGCGCATTGAGGTCGGCATGCTCGGCCAACGTCAATGCGCTTTATTTTACGCTCGGGTGTGTGGGGCCCACGCCTGCACACCAAGCCAAATATTCTGGCCCAGGAGTTTAACCATGACAGTGCCTTACCCCCATTCTTTCTACAATTTCAATTATAGTTCAGTGTGCTGAAAGCTTAAAAAGTAAATATTAGCAACTTAAAGCAAGGACAGGTTGAATAGCTTATAATGGCAAGTTATTGTCTTTATTTTCTACTGTTTCACACACCAAGACCAGGCTTGTCTACTGTCTCTAATGTCATTGTTCTGCTGTTTGCTGGAAGATGTGAGATATTTTTCACCACAGTGAACAAACTGCCAGAATCACTTACAGCAAAAGAAAACTCTAAAAATTCTTTATCGATTCCAAAATAATCAAATGGCACAAAACCCTTTGGGACAGCAATATAATGATGTTCAGCTCACCTGTGTGTGGCCCTACAAAGATGTTATCCCCTCGGGTTGTGACAGGCCACAGCCATGGTGCTCCACAGGGTCCTCGATCATTTCACCCTGTAGCCTCTGGTAGCCTCCGAATCTGGTAGTAGTCTTGTCCAGTTTGAAGGTGTTAATCAATTCCGAGGGGGACTAATCCACTCTACACATCTAGTATTCTGTGAAAACAAAATTTCTTCTCATTTTTTGTAGAGTAAGCATGCGGAAACTTTCCAGTGGCAGGAAGGTCAGTAAGCACAGGACACAGATTTAAGGAGATTGGCAAAAGAACCAGAGGTGACATGAGGAGAAACTTTTTATACAGTGAGTTGTTATGACCTGGAATGCACTGCCTGAAAGGGTGGTGGAAGCAGAGTCAAGAGCAGCTTTCAAAAGAGAACTGGATAAATATTTGAAGGGCAAAAAATTACTGGGAATGAGCAGGGGATTAGGGCTCTGTCAAAGAAATGGCACAGGCACAATGAGCCGAGTGGCCTCCTTCCATGCTACATAGGGGGTAGACGGTGGTGTAGTGGTAATGTCGCTGGACTAGTAATCCAGAGGCCCAGGCTAATGCCCTGGACACATGGGTTCAAATCCCACCATGGCAGCTGGTGGAATTTAAATTCTAATGAATTCTGATTAAACTAGTCAGCTATTGTCATCAACTTTCATCAACTGTCGTAAAAACCCATCTGGTTCACTAATGTCCTTTAGGGAAGCAAATCCTTACTTGATTTGGCCCACTTGTGACTTCAGACCTACAACAATGTAGACTCTTAACTGCCCTCTGAAATGGTCTTACAAGCCACTCAGTTTAAGGGCAAATTAGGGATGGGCAACAAATGCATGCCTGTCAGTGATGCCCACACCCCATAAAAGAATAAAATAAAATCATGCTATGATCCTAGGAGGCTAATTTTAACCTAACTTGCCAGTCAGGAAACCCAAAATATCGGGTGGAAATCTGGTTTTACACCGTGCCCAATATTGCCATTCAGTGGGTAGGGTGTTAAAACAGCAATGCACCCAATTCCATCAGTATCCTGATAGGCAGATTAGGTTAAAATTGTACCCCTGGTCTGCTTTGGAGCATATGGAATTTGTACTGAAGTCCGACAATCACAGTGCAATTCTATTCATCTATGTTACCCATAGCTACATCTGAATGCTAAACCTGAACACCCGTTTACAGGAGGGTGTTCTTGATTGCTGTCAGTCTTCCTGGACCAGAAAATGCATTGGGTCCAGTGCCCATTGCATTTTTACTGACAATGATGCCACTGAAGTGCAGGGAGGAGGACCCCCCGCACAGTGCATCATCCTCTACTGGTGCTGCACTTCCAGCACTGTTTAATCAAGAACATAAGCATTAAAATCTATTATTGTGTCACCTGTACATAGCATCATTGTGTTGGAGCTGATAAACAGGGACTAATAAAGACCAGTTCCCCTTTCAATGAATACTTTATATTTGCTTCCTGATTTTACTCATGAATGGCCTAACTCTAATTTTAAGATTGTGTTCCCTTGTTCTGAATTCCCCTGACAAACAAAATAGAAGCAGGTTTCTGCTCATCACCAGAACGAGTCATTCAACACAATGCATTATACAGAACTGACAGTCTAGACAGCTGGCTCCTCAGGCTTATCTCATACATCATGATGACCAGAGATTGTGACTAGACAGTTCCCTTCCACCCCCATCCACCTTGCAAACCCCTGTTATCTTCCCATAGCCATATAATCACCTAGGAGAGACAAAAAGACCCAGAAAAATAACCAGGGCCAGTCAAGAACAGATATTCTTCTGAACCCCTCAAGCAATTGAAACCAGTCCAGGAAATCACACAGACCAAGTGTTACTTGAGAAGGACACTTACCTGCTATATGATGCTATCCCTGCCCCAGTCAAGAGCTGGTTCAGCTCCCTCTCGAAAGCGAACAGGGAGTCAGCACCCACCATGTTCCAGAGGCTCAATAGACTAGGCTCACTGGGTGGGGGGGTTTGTGTGTGTGGGGGAATCCTCAACAGAACCTGATAATTCACAACACTTGCTGTGTGTGGATGCCTTGATGTTGGAGTATCACTATATTAGCTAAAAGGATGTTGAAAATGCTGTTTTCTAGGTGGATCTGTCTACAATATACCACAAGAAACATACGACAAGAAAGAGGTAACACAGCACAGCAGTAACAAAGGAATAAACCATGTATATGTCACATGACTCAAAGTAACACATTGGGTTTCCAGCCCCTTCCATTTTACTTTTGGGATTTTCTCCTTCCGTTCTGTCTCCTTTCCCCCACCATCACCCATCTCACTGATTATTTAGGAGGCCGGATAGATGAGGCCTAGGGCTCTCAAGCGCCCCCGTGAATAGATTGGGAGTGTTGGTCTCACTTCAGTATTCATTTGTTCACTCTGTGGAATTCTCTTGCTATATTGGTGAAGCCAGTTGACTATGGCATGGTGTATTATGGCAAAAGTTTAATTCCCATGATTCTCCATGGTGAGTTAGCAATTTTTAACGGGATACTGAGAAGAGGCAATGGGGACATCAGATATTTCCCTTCAAGGACATAGCAGAATGTGGATTCAGAAGGGCTGACTCAGTGCTAATGGTTGAGTTGAATAGTCTTGGTGGATTTACCATTTAATATTTCATCTCTTGCACATACTTTTCTCTGTTCCGATTTTTCCTCTTGCTCATTCTAACTGTGGCCAAAATGGCAGATAGGTGACAGGCTTCCAGGACTCAAACTATATTGCTTTAATATGAGCCATTGTGATTGAGTAGGAGATACCCAAGGAGGACCAATATCTGATTTACCTTGGCTCTGTTCAACAACTATGGAGCTGAGTCTGGGAAGTCGGTATTGTACTCCACGTATGGTTTGGTGCTCCATTCCTCCATTCTGGATCATTTCTGTCTGTCAGTCAAATCAATCAGATATTGCAGTAACACCCTCTCCTTGGCGGAGCAATTTTGGTCACTGATGGCACAAGTTTGGCTTTAATGTTCCAAGTATTGGCTTTTTGCAAATCTCTAGCACAAACACAAATCAGTAGGGTATCTTCAATAACAGTGACACTCTTACTTTTCTTTGAATTGTTTATTTTTTCCTTCCTCATTTAAAGACAATCCTTTCGCACTTGGTCCAATTTGCTGGGTTATCTGCTCCTAGGGTTTGGCCTGTTCTGCCTTTAAGGTTATCAAGGGGATGTACATAAGCTAATAATCCAGCTTCTGATTATGCACCTAAGAATGGTGAGGTGCCTGGTGGAAGGAGGCGCACAGAGGTGCTGCTCTGCTAAGGTGGTTTCTTGTCAATGGTTACCCCTCTCCATAATGAATGATATAACTGTACGGTGGGGCAATCCCACAGCAATGGCTGATCGGTGAGATGTGACTTCATTCCACCTGCACTGCTGGTGGGAAGTGAAGATGGGATGAAGGCATGGGGCAATAAATGGAGATCAGTTATTTACCCACAGAGGTGATGAGGGAGAGAGGAAGTGTGAATCTGATAATTTACGATGTTCCTTCAGTATAGTTCAAGCGAAGAACAGCATTGGTAGGGCCAAGGAAAAGTCTACTTCACTGGCCACAGGAAAACAGATGGACAAGCATGGAGATGCAATTGGGAGATGGTTTAGAGGAGTAATGCACAACCATACAGATCCAAGGTGCAAAATGAAGATGCTTAGGTTTCGCTGGGATGTCTGATCACAGCCAGAGAATCTATAGATCCTAAAGTTTCAGGCGCGACATTTGGTTTCCATGTCACTGGGCTAAAGAGCTGAAGGAAATCTTGTCCAGGCTTCCAGTTTCTGGTCACATTCCACTAACTCCTATGGGAAATAGCATGTGTGCACAAGTCAGGTGAGAACAGCAATGAACTTTGTTGTGATGCCCTGCATAGTTCAACAGCCTTCAGACATTCATTGTCTCGGCCAACAGACGAGGGATGGCCAACAGGTAAAGTTACCAACCCACCAGATTGTCCTGGAGGCTCCAAGAATTTAAGATGAATCCCCTGGATACTGCAGTGAGCAACCAAATGTGAGAAGTCATAGGGTGCATTAAAACAAGTTGTGTTCACGTTTCATTTTCCTTGAAAATTTTTGTTTGTTAATTGAAAAAATATTGGAAATGGGATAAGAGGCTGTTTGATTGCAGGAGGCGCTTGGGTCTGGAGGTCATGTGATGAAACATCCAGAAATACGTCCAACCAGAGGTAGCAACCCAGCAAACGGAAGGCACCATTAATCTGTACCCAGCTGGAAAAAAGAGGTGAAGGGAAGGTGAGGATCAAGGGAAGGTGAGGTCCGAGGGAAGGGGAGATCCAAGGAAAAGTGAGGATCAGGGGAAGCTGCCTTCCAGGAGAAGGCGAGGTCAAGAGATGGGAAGGGAAATGAAATCAAGGAAGTTAAAAAAGAATCACAATAACACATCTTCCAAAAATGCCCCTGTAATCAATCCATTGGAGGGCACCATAGTGCCAAGAGTCAAAAAAGTTGCCCAGAGAAAGAGAGTGAGTGAATTTCAAACAATGTATATTAGAAATAAATTTAACAAACTAACATGAGATTTTTCTTTGTTTTTTTAATTTACAGCAGAAAGGATTATAAAGCATTCAAAAACATCTTACATAATTTTTAAGGGCAATTTAAAATGTTTGCATGACTCTGGCAGCTGGGCTATCCCTTGTAAAGCTTCTAAACGGCTGTGACCCAGCGACACTCTCACATGCAGACATACAAAAACAGGACAAATTAAAAAAAGGTCAAATTAAAAGGTTTAAAAAAAGAGAGGAAAGAAAAGAAAGCAAGAGAAAGAAAAAAAGGACCTACACTAGTATCACATGCAAGTGTCAGCAACCCCAGGAGTGTCGTAGCTTACGGCTCTGGGCTGTTGCGAGTGTGCAACAAAGCTTTGCATTTTCTAGAATTTTCTTTTTTTTAAGTTTTTTTTGTGCAATGTTATGACCTGTATTTCTAATCTCAGATGAACAGATGAAGTGGACATTCTCTCCATTACTGTCAGATCTTTTTTGTTCGCATATATCTTTTAAAATTTATTGTATGTGTGTGTGTGTGTGTGTGCGCGCGCGTCGTTTCTTCACGGTATTTAACACACGGTATTTAACATAAAAATGTCTGTTAATCTTTCTTTTCAAAGAGTGATTTATGGTATAATGCTATATATATATATATTATATCCTTACAGTAATCTGCTCAGCAAAGATTATAACTTAATGTTGTGTCTTTTCATTTAGCAATACAGCATTCACATTACTTGGCACCCATTGGCAAAGGAGATAAGTCTTGGTAGCCAAACAAAAGAAATATGTAAACGTAAACTTTTCAGTTATATCATTTTGCTGTTCGTTTTCTAATTCTAAGTACAGTAGTTTTTTTTTGCAATTAATCATGCTTTAGCAAAAATGTCCTTCTAAAGAACATTTAAAATAAGGAATTCTTACAGTGAATTTTTTTTTCATTTTACAGGTCGTTTGCTTCTAATACTTCCTTTGTTTTGTTTTTTTTTTCATTACAGTCATGCACATATCTCCATTGGTTTTTTCATCGTTTTTGAGTATATATACAATATATACAAACAGTATATCCACATTGCTAGCTCATTCAGATAAAACTATACAAATTCCCATTCTGCCTTCATCCATCTCATAACAACTCACAGTAAAATAATTCATTGTTGGCATCCCCCGTTTTTTATTCACTTTGCACTCATTTCCCTATCATGTTCTTCTATATATACAGAGTCCACCAGGTTACTGACAGTAGCCAAGAATATGGACATTACTGGCCAGCAGAATACATCATACTAATCCTTATTGGCTTGTATGATGTCAAGGCAATGAATGTGACCCCTCAAAAAAATCGTCCTATTTTTGAAAGGCTAAAAAAGCTTAAATGCTTTTTAAAACAAAAAGAAAACACAAAAAATAAATTAAATAATAAAAGCTTTAAATAAACTATTTATATATTATTTATATATTAAAAAAAAGTTCAGACTAAATAAAAAGTTATAAAGTAAGGCAAAATAAAGTGCTGGACGTGACAGGACACTAGCTAGGTGACAGCGACTGTTGAGGAAGAAAGGTTTTGGGAGTTTTTGGAAAAGGCTAACACCCAGCTTATGTGGAACTTTTCCTCCCCTTCTCCGATTTCCTTCTTTTGCACTGTACTGTGGCCAGGTAGAGAAAAGCTAGGGAGCCTCTCCCGCAAACAGGTGGAGTGTGGGACCGTCACCCTGCATGTTCTCGACATGCATGTTCTCCACATGCCATTTGGTTTCAATCTATGTCTATCACCAGTCGGTCACAGGCTTAGTGCCTGTTACATACATCATGAACTCAAAAGGCAAAAAAAGGTAGTTTATCATTTCTTTTATGTCACAATGTTTTAGTGGCATGATTTATATCTGCTGAAGGAACAAAATAAAGATTGCAAAGGGCTTTTTGATGGTGCCCTCCAAGAGTTAACATATCCTGGAGGGGGCAGTGGGGAGGAGGAAATGGTTTGTCAATCCATTCAATTTTTTATTTGTTAAGTAGTTTTCATTCCTTCCCCATCCAATCTGAAATATAGTTTAAGTGGGGAAGGCTCTTGTCTTGGAAACTTCATGCATTCGACTGACTGCCACAGTCAGCGATAATGCTTCAATTCAACAGCTCTGCCAATGATGTATCAACAGACAGTGTGCCTATGTAAAGCAAAGGAGTTGCTTTTTACTGGAAATATTGTCGTGTTTTACACTTCTTAACTATCATGTAGTACTGGGAGCATTCTGTTAAGCTACCCTTCTATAATTTAAAACAAAGTTAAAAAGAAAAAGTGTGCGGATTTCACAGTGTAGATCACATCCATTGAGAGTGAAGCAATTTCCTATCCGACCACAGCACTGGGCTCGATTTAGATAATTGGTTTATAAAGGGTTGGGTTTCTGTCTATATCTCAGTTTAAGTTTAATCTGAAACACCTAGCCCTTTACAAGAGGAGAAATAGATGGTCCAATAGAAGGCATTGTTTCTCTTCAACTTATCCGGCTATTATGGGAGCTGTAAAATGAGGCAGTGCTGCCTTCAACACAGTTGGTCTCATAAGGCCTTATATGTGTATGGGAAAGTAGGGCTAGCTTGAATTTCTGCATTGTTCCCACAAGCACATTTGCTCTTTCATTCGTCTCTGGTCTTCACAAAGACCAGGCCAATTACTGACTGCTGGTGAAAGGAGATGCAGCCCCATGGTTGGCTTTCAAACCAACATAATATTGCTAATTGGTCACATTGGAGAATCGACAATTCTGAACTTATATTATCAGTCTGATTGTGCTGCTTGCAAAGAGTCAAGCTACTCGTAAACTAAAGAAAAACAAAGACACCACTACATGATGGAGACAGGGTGCTGACATCTCCGAAACTCATGGGGATGAAAGCTCCCACCCTGTTCCAGCAGTGCCAGTTGCCATTTTCCCAGAGGCTGTGGAATAAGTGGCCAGGGCAGCTATGTGAAGAAAGTGCAGGGCTAAGGTGGGCATTTAAATTGGGATCCATTCATGTCATTCGGACCCCAACATGATTTTCGGACTCAACTGGATGGAACACTGCACCTAGCCCATCTGGCCCAATCTCCAAAGGAGCCCAGGGATGAGTACTTTATTATTTTGGTGGGGCTGGGAAGAGCAGGAATGGTCTTCAGGACTCCACAAGGATAACCTGGGGCCGCTGCCAAACTGGATCTGCACCCACTTCCCCAACCAAGATTGACCCTCACTGGGGTGCAACTCCAGGGCTTGAGCACAAAAATCAAGACTGACACTCCAGTGTGGTACTGAGGGAGTGCAGAGGTGCCATCTTTAGGATGAGAGGTTAAACCAAGACCCCTCTTCCCTCTCAGATGGATGTAAAAGATCCTATGGCGCTATTTTGAAGAACAAGGAAGTTATTCCTGGTGCCCTGGCTAACATTTACCCATCATTCAATGTCACAAAAACAGATTATCTGGTTATTATCACATCGCTGTTTGTGGGAGTTTGCTGCGCACAAATTGGCTACTGTGTTTCCTACATTATAACAGTGACGATACTTCAAAAATACTTCATTGGCTGTAGACTGCTTTGAGACATCTGGTGGTCATGAAAAGTGCTATATAAATGTAAGTCTTTAATTTTTCTTTTATTTCCAAGCTCCAAGTCCCAAGGCCAGCAGCACCAACGCCCCCCCACCCCCCGCCCCCCACGATCCATTCATCAGATAGTCTGTTGTTTTGCAGTGTTGCTCGAGTGATAAATATTGGCCAAGTACATGAAACACACCTGGGAATATGACCTGTAGTTAGTAATTGCCTTCAAGAGGGGAAGAGAAGGAAACAGAGAAGGTGAATGTCAGTGAAAAAGAGAACGGTGGCAGGATGTGTTCATAGGCACACATGGGACCTCTTGTCTGGTTTTGGGTATCTATCTTGAGATGAACTGATGCAGCATCTTACAATGTCTCTCAGCTCCTGTAATGCTCCAGCTTTGATAACACTTTTTTAAAAAAATTCCACAATAATACTTTATACACATTCTGTCACTGCATATTTAGTTTTTCTTATACTATCTTGTTTAAACAACCCATTTCAATGTAGCACCTGAGGGAGTACTGAATACTCAGCTGGTTAAATACGGCACATGCTGTATATTTTTATATAGTATGTCTGCTTTAGGACACTGTACCAAACTCGATTGATGCATCAAGTTAGAAACTGATTGAGGTTAAGATGTAATAAATCTGCTTATTATATATTGCACATATATAATCAAACGGAGTGAACTGGATGTTCCAGAGAGTTGGAATGCAAGGAGATAAAATACAGCAATCTGTGTATACTCTTAGTCTGTCTTTGAGGCATTCAGTCCTGGTGCCACTCTGGGATCTGAGGCATTTATACAGGCTGTTGATTAATAACACCACCTAAAAAATGATTGCCTGGACGCTAGTGCGGTTCAAAGTCACACAGGCCACAAAAGGTCTCAAGGTCCTTGAGTGGTCTGTGCTAACTGAGCTCAGTCACAGCAATGAGGGCAATGGTGGAGTTGAGAAACATTTGCTGGCTCTCCCGCTCCCAATCGCATTCCAGTGAGCCTTGCTGGAAAGTGTGTGTGCTGGGATTGGGTGAGAACTCTGCTGTGATGCCCCCACACACCCCCCACCCCCACTCCCACAGTCAACTAACCTAACCACGTATGCTCTCTGGGCTCACACAATATGAATGGATGTAGTCTGAGAGAATGCCCATGGGTACCCTAGCAAGCAGTCAGTCATTTGAGGAGGGGGCTAAAAGCAGAGACTGCCATCCCAGTAGCACCCACTCCAGTACTTGGAAGTGGGGAGGGCAAGAACAGTCACTCATTGGGATTTTCATGGGGGCCCCCACCTTAATTGGCATGGGAACAAGTTCCCTCCAATTAAGGATGGCATGCTGGAGGACCAATCAGAAGCTCTCCAGCATGAAAGTGGCAGTTGTCTGTAATGGTAGGTAAATAACAGAGAAGGTGCTTTAAATGGAGATGCCCTCTCTCCAACTTTCTTTCAATCGTTAATTATAAAATGGTTCTTGCATCCAGGCCACCACGGTGTAGGAAGGCAGGCATGGGAGAAGAGGAGGAGCAGCAGAAGGCCCTCAACATGGTTACATGTGGCAGGGTGGGGTTCCAGGCCTGCCCACCTCCAGGCATCTAAACCTGCTGGCGCCAGAAACTGGAGGCCAACTGGATAATTTCAGTTGGCCTCCTTTAATTGGATTTAAGGCTTTTAGTGAGCCTAATTGGCTATCTGCTATGTGGGGAAGTGTAGCCCTGCTGGCCCTACCCTGCTTCCATTAAAATGGCCCAGCAACGGGAAACCAGCATGCCACCTGTGGCAGTGTTATCAGGTCCTGCCCACCATCTTTTCCGGTTCCAGTGCTGCCTGAAAATTCAGCCCTGACACTGGGTTAATGTTGCAAGCATATTCATCAAGCAAGCTCCAGCATGCTCATACATTCCCAAGCACCTTGATTTAGCCCAGCGTTCTGCCTAATCACTCAGGACTAGGAGTCTCTTAAATGGCGAGGCTCAGGAAACCTGATTCCAGAGTCCATTAAACTCTGCAACACCTGATTTTTTTGTGTGTTTTTTTTTGACCAAGTGCCTATTGATGAACAAATAAAATGCTAACTGGTTTTACATTGTAGATGGTAAACATCAAAGTCACACACGCACACACACACACAAGTAATACACAAACACGCACACATAAAAAGTAAGAATCCACAGCGTTCCCATAATGCATTAAAAAAAGTCATAGCGTTGTGTTACTCCCAAGAGGCAACTGTTGGTCCTTAAAAGGTTGTTAGGACCACAGTTTGTCTGATATGGAGTGTTCCATTCAGGAGATGAAAAGGAGGCCTGGCAGGGGAAGGGAAATGTACCAGGTTATCCAGAAATGGACACTAAACCTAATTATCTGAATGGAACGATTATTACACAGCCCACTGGCTACCCCCATATTTTGGCAACTTGCACAACACCTGCAATAAACTAAAGGGCCTCTCTCCCTTCTCTCTCTTCTCCAATACCCGCATCTAGTCTATCTAGGATATTGTTTCAGCACATTGTCTGATTGCAGGTCTTGATGAAAGCAGGGAGGAGGCTAGAAGAGAAGAAAACTGCATGCCTTTTATTGGACCAGCCCCTATCACCACAGTGCAGCCTTGATCACACCCAACAAGCGGCACATGCATGCCTGTAACTCCCTGGCTCAGGCTGTTCGTCCACATAAGCTGCGCATCACCTTCCCTTTCATTCTAATACTCCCCTCAGTCCACTCACCTGCTTTTCTTCACTCTTTGCTTGATTTCTCTACATACATTTGCTTATTCCTGACAATAAACCCCTTTTTTGTGTTGCAAACCTTGACACAAGTTTACAGTACTACGCACCAGGCTGGTAAAGAGGTTATTTCATTCTACAAGTTAATTTTCAAGTTCTTAAAACAATAAATTGCAAGTTCTATGGCGCCTTGTTTTGTTTCGGTTAAAAAAAGTTCCATAAAAGTGCCGATGTGGTCGAGAGAAAAAAAGTTTCTAGAGCCTTGTTGCGATGAGAGTGTTGCTAATCTTCCCAAATCTATAGTGATCTTTTGTAAATGTCTCTGATATAAACGTAAAGAAAACAGTCAGGAAGCAATGTTACATTGCTATGGGGTGCTTCTGTAAATCTTCAGGTTCCTTGGCCTTTCTCAATTCTTTCACTCTGAAGGGAGGGAGAGAGAGGGAACAAAAGAGAGTAAAATCAAGTTACAGACATTGTCAACAAATATATCAAGGACACAATAACAATGAGTGACGGTAACATCACTGGTTAAAGGGTAACAATACTTAGGGATCATTACAATCATAGAACCATGGAATGATACAGAACAGGAGGAGGCCATTTGGATCTTCTTGCCCTGTGCCAGCTTTTTGAAAGAGCTAACCAATCAGTTCTGCTCTCCTGAGACTACAAGGCAGCGAGCTTCTCAAAAAAAAGGTTCAAATTACCTTGTAAATCAAACTGTTATCTAAACACTTGGTGAGAGAATGAGCTGTGCTTTCACCTCTGGCCTCAAACCTGGCTGAGATTGATTTAGGGTGACAGGGGTGTTAGGAGAACAGTGGTTTAGGGGTTATGTTATTGGACTAATAAACAAGAAATCTGGATGAGTAAACCAGAGAACGAGAGTTCAAATGCAACCATGGCAATTTGCGAATTCGAATTCAGTTTTTTTAAAAAATCTGCAAATAAATAAAGTGAACATGAGGATGTCAGACTGATGTAAAAAACCCAACTGATTCACTAGGGAACTTTAAGGAAGGAAACCCTCCCTTTTTGTGACTCCAATCCATTATTAATGTGGTTGACTCATAATTCCCCTCTTAAGTGGACAAACAGGCTACTCCGTTGTGTCAAACCACTGTCCACCACCACCACTAACGAGAGGGTGGGCAACAAATGCCAGTCTTGTTAGCACTGCCAATATGTAAATAATGAATCCTTGCTGGTTCCTTGAAGAGAATCTTGGACCATTCAATGTTGATTCTGATTGGTTGCTATGCAAAGTATTTCTGATTGCTCTACTGCCTGTTTCTAGAAATCAACAGGGATTTAAACATCTCAGGCTGTGCTGGGATTGTCCTATAATGCCTCTCCTCGGTTAGAGTGAAAGACTAAGGAATCTCCTTACTGACTGCTGCATGACAACAGAAATCCTTGAAACAGACTGGCATCTGAGACTCTCACACTCCTAACAAGACTGAACACACTTTGAACTTCTCTCAGATTTTCTACCCTACGCCCTGCTTTTGAAACCAATTGGATTCTGCCACCATCTCTGGGATTATAAATTGCTTTTTATAAAAGGGTGGAGAGTAAGATGAATGAGACATCAATCTCCCAAGGTGGATGCTTAATAACAAAAGACAAGTCTTTGGCAAACACTGATTTACACTCAATATCTTTTCTGGAAGTCATTCAGTCACCAGCTTAGAATACTCATACTTTTTAAACTCTACACTAATTTCTCTGCTTCCCTTCTGAGATGTGATCGTCAAGGCCCAGCTGTGGTACCCCAGCCCACGAGTGGCTATTCTTCATGTGTGAGCCTAGGCAGTAAGCAGCATCCAGTAAGTCGATTGTAGAAGCCATCACAACTGAGCCTGATCCTGAGTCTCAAGGTGCTCTTCCTCACCCCGAGAGATTGGGGGTTGTGAGGTGGAGACATGCTGAGGCCGAGAGTACCAGCCTCATCTAAGATCAGCTAACCTGCACAGGCCACAAGATCAGTCCAGGGGCATCCCTGGTCCGATTGCAGCATTTCATCCACGAGGCCCTTTCATTAGAACATGGGGACTCTCTGGCTCCAGCAGCCCCCCAGACTGCTGCAGGGAGGCTGCCTTCAATGTTCTGGTGATCTCAGCCCATGGTGGGGAGGGGGCAGCCTCCTGGTGGGAAAGTGCAGCAGATGCCGCAAAACGGTCCTAACTGGCGCCTTCATCAATTTATTTGCCTGCCAGCCTCTGTGGAGTGGACAGCCAATCCGATTCCTAGTCTGCCCCTGGGAAAGTTCCCTGGTGGCGGGAATGCATCCTCCTGCCTCCGAGTGTGCCATCACGGGACTAAAATAATCCAACCCCCTGTCTTCATTGATATAGTTGGGCACACACTTCTGAGGCACAGGGCTGAATCTTAACTCCCTAAAAGAAACTGGGGTCTTATTAGAGGTTAGTATGCAGAAAATATGGAAAAAAGGAACTGAACCTATCCACTTCCACAGTTTTAACGGAGACAGGGAAAAGGGTGGACTTCATGGGAAACAGGTCACTTAAATATTAAAATAAAATATTTAAAAAAGGCTTTCTTAATTTCAACAGTCATTCTATTTTTAACCACAGACTTCCCAGGCCTTGGGAAACCTGGCAGCTGAATGGAGGCGGGAAGGGCTGAGTTCATGAGGCAAGTACCTTTAAGCATTGCTTGTGGGCTAGGAGCAGCAGGATTGTTTCCTCCAGGCTCAACAAGCTATCCAGCAAACCCCACCTCCCACAATCTGCTGCTCCGCCAACCATCATCTGCTCTTCCAGACCATCACCGGACCCCTCTAACTACCATTGGACTGCGCCCACCGCACCAAGCCCAACTCCCCCTCCACCTCTGAGCAGCTGGGAGCACTTGCTGATGACGCTGGATGTCTGAAGAGTCTCACTCCCAACATGAACCTCAACCGTGATGAGCACAAAAATGAAAAAAGAAACAAAATCTATGAAGCAACAGGAAACACGAGGTAAGTCTTGATTTCAATGCAGCTGGCTTATGGTGAGCAACAAGAATATTTCAATGATTATAACAGCCAGTTTGTTGCCATACTGTAAAAATAAGTCATTCAGCTAAAAAAAAAAGCTGCTTGTATTTGTCTGTCAGTCACTCACTGAACTAATCAACAAATGCTCTTTGCAGCAAACAATGATTAGATTTGTGGGCTCCACATCTGCACCGGATGTTTGAAGATTTTGTAATTATTTGACAATTTTGAAAGCACACAATTAATTGAGAGAAAATAAATCAACTGTGCACTGGAGGCTGAGCCACATACTTTGTTTTATAAGTTTGCTGACTGGATTAATAGTGCACTTGCAGCAAGTTCAGGGTCAATAAGCTATCCCCTGTCCCAGTTTCCTCTCTTCCTCTCCTGAGATCACCCACTCCTTCCTGAGAGAAGGATAATGCAGGCACCAGTAGTCTTTCAGTATCCTGGCTAAGCTGCCATTTTTCACAAAAACATTGTTAGTGGAAAGGCTATTCTGTCACAGAGTATCAAAGATAAGCCCAATCCTATTCACACCCAATATTCATATGCACATACAAGAGTCAAACGATCGAATTGTTGGCTGATTTTCCACAGCCTCATTAGCTCTACAACACTCTGTGAACTCTCTGGGTAGAAATTTCCCTTGGGTGGCAGCAACGGCGTCTGAGATCAATGGAATGGAATATGGAGCAGGGAGTATAAGGGATGGCCGAATCAATACTAACCTTTTTGTGCTTCTACCCCAGAAGAATTTCTACCCCAAATGTTTCTCCAATTCTCGCCTCTTTTGCATCCCGCAGACCCTTCACCTGCCACTGATGGCCGTTCTTCCAGTGCCTCAATCTTAAACTCTGGAATTCCCTCCCCAGACTCTCTGGCTCTTCACCTCTCTCTCTTTAAGAAACTCCTGGCCCTACCCCTACCCCTTTATTCCTACCCCTTTAACCAAGCTTTTGCCCCAATATTTCTTTTTGTGCCTCCACGCCAAATTTTGTTTGATAATGTTCCTGTGAAATGCCTACTATGTTAAAGGCACTATATGAAGTCATGATGCTATTGATTGGCCATCACGCTGGTCATTTAACCAGTACCCTTGGATTCAACCAGTAACCACTGGTTTTAAGCAGTTACCAGAAAGATTTTGGGGGTCTATCTGTCAAAGGGCAACTTCTGGGGGCACCAGGATAAAATTCATCATCAGAAAATTCAGAATGCCAGGAAGTGAACACACTGACGTTTGTGTCTGATTCTCTGATCCATGCCCCAACCAGGTGAGATTTCATCCAACAGCATCCATTGGCTAATACCTGTGATCTCCAGCCTGAATACCAGCAGTAGGACAGCAGGCTCCACACTGAAAAGGGGTATGCTGTACAGTTGATTGCTGGACAGTATGATTTAGAATAGCACCAATGCAGCTCCATGTTCTCTGCCAGTCCTATGGGTCACAGATAGGAATGTAGGAACAAGAGGAGGCCATTCAGCCTCTGAGCTTGTTCCACCATTCAGTGAATTCATGGCTGTTCTGTATCTTAATGCCTTTGTGCCATATAACTTAAATCTCCTCCAGTGCTGCACTGGGACTCTCCATCTAGGTTACGCACTCTTGTGAGACTTGAACCCACAATTTATGATTCAGAGGCAAGAGTGCTACCCACTGAGCATGGCTTACAGGCTGGTACATGCCTTCCAAGGGCAGGGAGAAAATTCTTCCACAAAAGGGGAACTTCAACACACTTCCAAACACACTGATCAGGTACAGTCAAATTCATCCTGGCCACTGCCCTGAATCTTCCACTGCTTCACATATTTATGTGCTCTTCAACAACTTCTGCCTCAACTACACCCCACATCAAACCATCTCATCCTGCAACAGCTTCGTGTGTTAAGGAATTTTTCTTCACTCTCAGTGACAAGTTTAAATTGATGACCCTTGTCACTGACTCCCTAAACTCAACATCCAAACAAGGATCTACCTGAAAGATTCTAGTCCCAATTTAGTTGGTATTGGCTTCAAATTAAGATGAGATTAAAAGGAACCTGCTGCCAGAAACCCATTCATTGCCAGTGTTGTCCAAGCTCTGGATGCCGACCAGTTCTCCACAATATTTCCCATTTATTATTTCCTGTAGGAAAGGGTTTTCATAGGATTCGCCCAGTGTTTCTTCAGCAGAAACCCTGGAGAACGGTGCAAATGGCCATTTCAGCCTGTTGACATTATTTCTCTAGGTGCTATGCCAGAGTAAAGGCAACAGTGACATAATCCCCACATAGATTTGAGGGATGTTCTTTAATTGTTCTAAAATCAATTCCATTTCATTCGCAAGGTACTGCCCAGTTTGTGCTGCATAATTTGTTAAATTCAGAATGCTGAAATCAAGACTTCTCGTACCATCTCCAACTCCAACTGTGGAACTCTTCGCCTTCCTTTACCTTATCCTTTCATTGTGTAATCTCTATTTCCTGATTCAGCCCACCTTCCCTCCTCCTCCTCCCAAGCTCGGCGGTGTCCTTGCACTGTTGGGCTTGTCCCTTCTCAGTAAAGCTGGTCATACAAAGCCAATCATAGCTAATGGCAGATAACACCCAAGTCAAATTGTAGTTGGGCTGGTGAAAGGATTGGAAATGATGTAGACACCATTAACAAGACTGTGAGTTTCTATGTTTTTGAAGGGGGGCATGGCAGGAATTGCCAAGCCTGGAGAGATTCCTTGTATTTTGACATTGGATTAAGGCATGTGTTTGGCAGAAAAAGGTTTCCATGGCGACTGTGTTCTGTACAATTACTGTTCCATTTTACAGCTCCCATCATCATAACTTTCTGAAATTCAATTGTTATTTTTTGTTGTATGCATTAAAGGCAACATTTCACTCACATAGCCATTACACACAATTCACAAATTGTGCAGACACACACACACTGTCAGCCATATCAGGATCCTTACAGGATTGAAGAAAATAAAAATGAAGAAGTTTGAGAATGTTTTTCTTCTTATGCCTGGCCTCTCCTGATTGATTTCAGTCATGGATGCTACCAGTGCCAAGTGGCTTTTCCTCAAGTGGAAGAATCAGCAAACAATTTGATAATAGGAGCATCACAGTTGACTCCAATTGTGTCCTTGCCCAATATTTGCACACACCCAACTGTCAGCCTTGGCCACTGGGGTGCAGGGACCCAAGACTAATGCATCTCCTCAGACTGTGGCAGTGAAGCTTTTGGAAGGAATCAGCTAACTTGAATGAGGGATCAAAGTTGGCCTTTACATCAGCAGCAATAAATGGGACAGGGACACTCAGCCACCAGGCATCAAGTTTAAAAAGATTTGCAATTTGATTATTTCCAAACAAGAAATTGATGAAGAAATGTGTTGGATACAGCTCTGCAGGAACATGAGAACATTGGACGTCTAGGTTGGATACAATAGGGTAGCCCATCGACATTCATTGTCTCAGCCCATCGGCAAAGATTTAAGCTAAGGTACCGGGGGATAGCAAATTACCAAGGAACTGAATTATCAATACCTTCAGGAACAAAGAGTTCATGCAAGTGTCACTGCCAATTCTTGTCCATATGCAGCATTAACATTGTACATTATCAGCCTAGCACCACAGAGGAGTCTGAAGAATTCAAAAAGGTAGGCAGGCTCCTCGTTCAGCAGGGAAGAGGAGGGGTGGCGCTAAGGCAAGCGTGGGGCTGAACAGCAGTAGAATGGCCCTTTCTCATTGCTGTGTTCTTAGGATTGTAAATCTGAGATAAAGACAAACTGCGCAGCTGACAGAAAAAAATCTATATTTGTTTTGCCTTTCATTTTAATAGCCACACAAAATCATGCACTCCCCTACAAACAGTGCAGTCTTCAATATAAATAGCATGCAGCTCCCCTGTTGAACATACCCATAGCCAGTATTACACCACATGTACTCATGCTCTGTTTCTTTATACCTGAGCATTTCCATAGCCTAGATATGAAACATTATCTTAATAAGTGTTTGCTTTACGTGGCAACTTGCTTTGTAGACCATAGGTTTTCAAACTGGGGTTCCTAGACAGAGGGGGGTCTCTGCGGAGCTCTATCTTTTTCTATATTTATTGATTTGCTAGCACTCTTCTGTTGCTATGTACAAATGCAAAAAAAAAACTTTCCTGCAACAATAAAACAGTTCTCTTGAATGGCTGACACCATCTTTTGGAGGTGTGCCAATATTAGCAAGGGATCCCTGGGTATGTCAGTTTTAACAAAGGATCCCTGTATGTGTACCAGTATTTGTAGGGATCCCTGGCTGTGCATAAATATTTGTAGGGGATCCCTGGGCACGCGTCAATATTAGTAAGGGATTCCTGGGAGTGCGTCAGTACTTATAGGGGATCCCTCGGAATGTGTAAATATTAGTAGTGAATCTCTGGGCATGTGTCAATATTAGTAGGAGATTCCTGGGAGTGTGTTGGTATTTGTAGGGGATTCCTGAAGGTATGTGATAATTTCACGTGGGTATTTGGGCATGTTTCAGTATTTAATGAGGATCCCTAGGTATGTGTCAGTATTTTGCAGTTCCCCGTTAAGTGCAGCTATATTTGCAGGAGAACTCTTACATTTGAAAACCACTGGTCTACACAGTCGAGGCTCATTTTCGGACTGAGTCAGCCTGCAAAACACACGTCACAACAAGATTTCTAATGACAATACAACCAGAAATGTTTTTCTTTGCAGCATTAATGGAATAATTACAAGCAAAGTGACAGAACGACAGTACAGTTTTTGAGATGGAAAGTTGTAATAGATTACCTCCCTCCGCGTATGCAAGGGTTCAGCTCTAAGACTCCAGCAAATGTGGTTCTCTTTCCTCCCAGTGCGCTGTGGATAGCCATAGTAAAGTGTTTTAGAGGAAGTGGTTGTTTTTGTTTGATCTTTTGTTGCGTTTGATTTCACACTGGGTACAGGTAAAGGCCACAGAACATTAACTGGGTGCTGGACAATTTGCTTTTCTATTTTCCTCCTGAATTGCTGTATTTATTCATTCATGCTTAACTTCACACTGGACAGAGACTGGCCACAAAGAACTGGTGCTTGGATAGTTTAAACTCCTGATATTTGCGGCACTAGTTTTACAACTCAGGACTGGAACCAGAGCCGATCGAGATCAATGCTACCGGCGCTAAAAGTGAACTCATAATAGTAGGATTTTCAGGGCTGAAGAAATCACATCCCAAATGAGCAAGTTCAGTTGGCCAGTGTGAAATGCAGTAACTCTGTGTGTGATGTTCAATTTCCAGTTTATTCTGGATACGCTAGACCCCTAAATATATATTTAAGGACTGTAATCGTGCTAATATCGGTAATGAGTTTGTGCTTCCTGTTTTATTGAAGGCGTTAACACACTGGATTAGTCCCTTCATCAAAACAGTGACAGAGAGATTTCTAATGAGCCTGTTACCAATATCACATCAGGCTGGTGATGTTTATTTATAAAAAAGGATTTTTTTTTAAATACAGGTTTATTCTAAATTTGAAGTTTTTTGAATTTATTTCATTTGGGCTCTAACAGCTGGCCAGAGAGGAGACTTTCATTTCAACAGTCTGGAATGATTCAAACCCCAATCCCATAAGGTCCTAAGAATAATTCCCTGTTTTAACATTGCTTGAAGACAGGTTGATGTTGATTAATTTTTTGGAAGTTTTCTTTGGAAGCCAATGGGAGGTGACATTGTATTTGTTAAGGAGTTGGTCTTAACAGAGTAAGGGAATGCACATTTAAATAGCCAAGGTCGCTGAGGTTAATGAATTGTTGGCTACCAATAGTTAGCTCAGCCCCAATAACCTGTCAGGCTCCCCCCTCCCAGCCAGTTATACTTCTGAATCTACCAGCTCACGCCAATTCAACTAAAATATAGTTTTTAAGTTGGAGATACAGGGAACTGCAAATAGTCATTGAATGAGTTATAGTACCAGGTCTTTAATACAATTGTATCAAAAATTCTTTATCTGTCATTTATACGGGGTGTCAATGTGGATTTCAAAATGGATTAACACTTATGTTCAATTAGCAAGAAAGAAATTTGACTCGAATGCATCAATCACAGCAATTTCCTAGAGGCAAAGAAAAAGGATGTTAAAAGGATGTTGATGAATGAAGCCATTAATGGCTTCATTCTTGAGATTTTTTTTGTAAAATGCACTCTAAACCAGGGCTGTCACGAAGAGGATATTTCCAAGACTCTAGTGTGCAAACAAGATATTCTAACAATGTGGCCCAGCTCCCAAACATTGGACCCAGCTCTTACAGAGCACTGAGGGGATATGGGGGTTATGAAAAAACATATGGACCCTGAAGGATTATTTTACCAAGGGGATATTCATAATCTCAGATGTGAAAGGGCAGTCTGCTGATCTCCATGGTGCCATGCAGTCACATCTATTCTCTCTTTCCCACCCTTTGGGGTGAGCGCTTCACCTGCCTCTTGGGTCAGTTTCACCCAATCCCACCCTTACATTCTTCCCTGTCCATTTATGTACATGCAGGTTCTGCTGAGGAGGCAACTGCAACTTTAACTGGCATGAACTATTCAGATTTACCTCTTGCACAAATGCAGCTTGGAACAGAGTATCAGCTCAGTTTACATATTCAAGTGTTGATATTCTTGAACAAGGAACCCGGAAGGTGAAGGCACTACAAACTAAGCCTCGCTCAGGATGATCAGCTTGCACTTAATAGCCAGCAGAAAGCTCACTCAAATTATAAAGACTTAATATCTTTCAAAGTTTCTGGCAGGTTTATTCAGTAAATATTTCTCATGGTGTGACCGGTTGGTGACAAATTGTAACTAAATGCATTCTTCTCGATCAACCATTTTTCATTTTCATCCCTCCCTCATTACTCCTGCGAAGCTTTTTTTTCCCACTAATACTGGGATAGGATTCTATGGGTGTGAACTTGGCAGTTAGTACTTAAACATTGAATGACAGTGGGATATTTAGCAACAGATGATATCACAAATGAGTCCAATTCTATCCTCATATGGCCCATTTTGGCCTAGGTGGCAAGATTGTCAAGTTAGGTCATCTTTACATTAAGGACCAAGGGATCAATGCAAAAGCAGGTCAAAAAGCACAATCATTACACATAGGTTGCACTGGGCAAGATTTCAGAGGCCACAGGCCTGTTTAACTCTGTGTGACTTAAGGAAATTGCAAAGTGGGTGAGATAGTCTGGAAGCACATTGAGAAAATGAAAGGATCTCCAGAGGTGTGGAGCAATGCAATGAGATTTGGACCAAATAATGCCAGCTACCATTCTTGGTGTTCAAATGGTGGTAAGTCTCCACACAGCAAGAGTAAGTTAAAGAGGATGGAAGCCTATCACATTGACAGAATTCATCAGCAACATATATATTTATATAACACTTTTAACCTAACAAAACATCCCATTGTTCTTCATGGATGAGGTGTGGAGGATGATGGTGGAAGGAAACGGAGTCAGAATTCAGATGCCAAGAAGGAATTGAGAGATAAGGTACGGGCGTAATCACAGTGAGATGAAAATGGTCATTTTTTAAGGAGGCTTTTGAGTGGGAAGAGATGGAACACGGCCTCCATTGAGCAGACCAGGTGAGAGAATTTCCCTCATCTTTAGAGATAACGTGATCTAGTTTTATCAATACAGTTAATCAAGAAATTTAATAGACTTGTTCTTCTGGTCAAAATGGAACAATGAGGTCTCATCCTGGGCTATGTGATTACTTTGGGGATCAAGAAACGGGTTGGAGAATTGCCATCTGATATCCCTTGAAATGGATTCCAGGACCAAAATATCTGAGGGAACAGCAGTGCTTTGACTGCTGAAACTTAACTGGTTGCATTTCACTAGTATTCCCAATACTGACATTCATAGGCTTAATTGGCTGGCCACTATAGTGCAACCTGCCTCTAGATCTGAGGCCTTGATGTGGGATCCTAGGGTTGCCAATTCTCCAGGATTGTCCTGGAGTCTCCAGGAATTAAAATTTAATCTCCTGGACACTGCCTTGAGCAAACCTGGGAGATGAATAATGGAAGTATTTTTTAAAAATGTGGATCCTTTCATTTTCTTTGAGAACTTTAGTTTATTGGTTGTAAAAATATTGGAGATGCAGTAAAAAGCCTTTTGAGTGGACGGGATATTTGGAGGTGGGAGTTCATGTGATAAAACCTCCAGGAATATGTCCCACCCTGGCAACCTTAGCGGGGTCTTGATGTTGTTCTCTATACTTTGTTAAGCATTTAGGAGGAATAGGCGAAAACAAAAAGGAGGTGGGGTAGCACTCTTAATAAGGGACAAGATCAGTACATTGGTAAGCAAGGATCTTAAATTGGAGGATCAAGATGTAGAATCAGTTTGGGTGGACCTAAGAAACAGCAATGGGCAGCAAACATTGGTGGGAGTTGTTTATATGCCACCAAACTGTAGTAATGTTGGGCACAATATAAATCAGGAAATTAGAGATGCAGGTAACATTGGCAGTACAGTAATAATGGGGGACTTCAATTTACACACAAATTGGGTTAACCAAATCAGCACTAATGCTCTGGAGGAGGAATTCCTGGTGTGTGTACAATATGGGTTTCTGGAGCAGTACGTTGAGAAGCCAACTAGTGATCGTGCTATTTTGGATTTAGCCTTATGTAATGAGAAAGGGCTAATGAATAACTTTGCTGTAAAGGAACCTTTGGGAAATAGTGACCATAATATGATAGAATTTCACATTAAGTTTGAATGCAATATTGTTCATTCTGAAACAAGGGTCTTAAATCTGAAGAAAGGAAATTATGAAGGTATGAGGGGCAAGTTGGCTATGGTGGATTGGGAAAATACACTAAAAGATTTTACAGAAGACAGGCAATGGCTACTATTTAAAGAAGCACTACACAGTCTACAACAGATATACATTCCTCTAAGGCACAAACACCCAAAAGGTAAATCAGCCATGGTTGATGAAAGAAGTTAAAGATTGCATTACATTAAAGGAAATGGCTTCTAAGGGTGCCAGAAAAAGTGGTAAGCCTGAGGATTGTGAGCAATTTAGAACCCAGCAAAGGAGGACCAAGAAACTGATTAAGAAAAGGAGAATAGAATATGAATGCAAACTAGTGAGGAACATAAAAGCAGACTGTAAAAGCTTCTTTAGGTACCTGAAAAGGAAAAGATTAGCTAGGACAAATGTTGGCCCATTACAGGTGGGCACAGAAGTATCTATAGTGGAGAACAGGGTGGAGAAGCTAAACAGTTACTTTGCATCTGCCTTCACAGAAGAAGAAACAGAAAATCTCCCAGAAATGCTAGGAACCAAAGGACTTGTGAAAATGAGGAACTAAAAGAAATTAGTAGAAAGTAGTACTTGAAAAGTTAACTGGATTGAAGGTTGATAAATCCCCTGGGCCAGATGAACTTTATCCCAGAGTATTGAAGGAGGTGGCTACAAAGATAGTGAATGCATTGGTGGTTATCCTCCATAATTCTTTAGATTTTGGAAAAGTTCCTGCGGACTGGAAAGTAGCAAATGTAACCTCACTATTTAAGGGAAGAAGATGGAGAATGGAGAACTACAGACCTGTTAGATTGATGTTAGTAGTAGCAAAAATGTTAGTATCTATTATTAAAGATGTGATAACTGGACATTTAGAAAGGAATGGTGAAATTGGGCAGAGTCAATATGGATATATAAAAGGGAAATCATGTTTGACAAACTTGTAGGAGTTTTTTGAGGATGTTACCTGTAGCATAGATAAGGAGAACCAGTGGATGTCGTGTATTTGGATTTTCAGAAGGCTTATAAGGTCCCACACAGGAGGTTTGTAAATAAAATTATTGAGGGAAACATATTAGTATGGATTGAGAATTAGTTATCAGACAGTAAGCAAAGAGTAGGAATAAACAGATCATTCCCAGGATGGCAGGCTGTTACTGGTGCTCCGCAAGGATCAGTTCTTGGGCCACAGCTGTTCACAATCTATATAAATGATTTGGATGTGGGTGAAACTGTAATATTTCCAAATTCTCTGATGACACCAAACTGTATGGGAATGTAAGTTGTGAGGAGGATGCAAGGAGGTTTCAGGAGGACTTGGACAGGCTAAATGAATGGGCTAGAACATGGCAGGTGGAATATAATGTGAAAAAGTGTGAAGTTATTCACTTTTGGTAGAACAAGCAAGAAGGCAGAGTATTTCATAAACGGCGAGGGGTTGGGAAGTGTGGGTCCCAAAGGGACCGGGGTGTCCTCGCTCATGAGTCACTAAAAGTTAGCATGCAGGTGCAGCAAGCAATTGGGGAGGCAAATGGTATGTTGGCCTTCATCACAAGGGGATTTGAGTACAGGAGTAAGGATGTCTTGCTGCAGTTAAATAGATCCTTGGTGAGAACTCACCTGTGGTATTGTGCACAGTTTTGTTCCCCTTATCTAAGGAAGGATATACTTGCCATAGAGGAAGTGCAATGCAGGTTCACCAGATTAATCCCTGAGATGGCTGGATTGTTTTATGAAAAGAGTTTCAGGAGGCTGGGTCTGTATTCCCTAGAGTTTCAAAGAATGAGCAGTGACCTCATTGAAACTTACAAAATTCTTAAAGGGCGTGACAGGGTGAATGTAGATAAAATATTTTTCCTGCCTGTTGAGTCTAAAACTAGGGAACATAATCTCAGGATAAGAAGTAGGCCATTTAAGACTCAGAGGAGGAGGAATTTTTTCACTCGGAGAGTGATGAATCTTTGGAATTCTCTACCCCAGAAGGATAGAGCATGTTCAAGACAGAAATTGATAGGGGTATAGAGATAGTGCGGGAAAGTGGCATTAAGGTAGATGATGAGCCATGATCAAATTGAATGGCAGAGCAGGCTCGATGGGCTGAACCTATGTCATCCATTCTGTTTCCTCAATCTCCTTTTCTAAGGAACTCTGTCAGTATTAGTGGTCATTACTTGCAGTCTTTCTGATGACCATTTATTCTTTGCTAGTTGGACGCCTGCAGTTTGGAGGAATGGTTATTGTCCTGAAATATAATAGCATTATCCTGAGATAAATTATCCTGAGAAGTAATAGCATTCTTTCTAGATTTTTGTCAGGTAAGGGTATCAAGGGATATGAAGCAAGCGTGGAGTCGAGTTGCATATCCTCCTGTTCCTAACATTCCTATGCTACCTAGGTCTGTATAGGACTACCCTGGAGCAGGCTGGTTTCTTCCTTTTCCACAAGTTGGTCTCATGAGTTGGGGTGCGATTCAGCTGTCCTCAAAGGTTTTAGTTTCAAAGATACACCAGCATCTAGGTTCTCTCAGCAGCTCAAAACTCCTTGCTTGAATGCTGAAACATCCTGAAGCATTCAGGAGTTCTGTCCTCACATGTTGATGATCCTGATCTCATTTAGTGGAACAGTGAACATTTCACAGACACGGTCCATGTGGAGGATCCGGGAAGAGAAAGGAAATTTACTGTAGATGACGTGGAAAAGGGTTGGTCTTAGGTTGGTCTTAGGTACAAGGAGAAAAAAATCACCCTAGACATCCCTCATATTTTCCTAATTGCATCTTATCCATGTCAGGTGGAGAATCAATAAGAATAATGTTTTTAATGCATGGGGAAAATTTGAAGTAATGAAGAATAATCAATTCCAACAAATCATACCTGCTGACCTAAAACTCAGCAGGATGGGTGAATTGTTCTTTGGCAAAAATGTAAAATGCTTGAACAGTCTGTTTTACCCCAATGGAAAGGAAAATTGGGTGCAGTTTAAAACCTTCTCCTGATTCACTATCGCCCATTTTGTATTTTTCAAACCCCCACATTTCTGACAGCAAAATGTTGAGGTGAAATGGCGATGGTTATAGAAATACCCTTTCTTTTATTCGTAGAGGGCATAGGTATAAGATCATCATCAAAAAAAAAATAAAGGGAGACATCAGGACCGTACTTTTATAAATCCAGAACACCTCTCCCAGATACAGTGATGGAAGTTGGTATGTCAGCCACCTTGAGTTACCCTTTCACAGGTTGTAATGGATTGCCCCAGAAAATAACAGACTATTTACAACACAGAAACAAGCCATTGCTCCACACGAGCCTCTTCCCATCTTCATCTCACCCTCTCTACATATCCTTCTACTGCTTTCCCCCTCATGTGCTTACATAGCATCCCCTCAAATACATCCACTAAATTAAAGTGGGGGAAAGAGATTCTTAAAGAATGGAGGGATGAGTTTATAGGTATCTTGAGTCAGATGAAAACTTCAATCACATCCTGGAGATAGCACACATGAATGGTTTATTGCTAATGAAATGATCGATGAGACTGATTTATGATCCAACTTTGACCTTGAGAAATTGATTAAGTTAAAGATATCACTAATTAAACCAGCTGAATAGACTTAAAATAACTCAATGGGCATAGCCTTATGGCCTTGGAATCACATTAGCATGTTCAACACATCAGTACGAAGTTTATCCTGTCTATTATTTTATCTGAGGTACTTCATCGTAGACATTTGAAAGAGGACATTTAGTCCTTCAACTATGTGCCAGCTCTTCACCTGAAAACTAATCCCACTGCCCACTCTCTCTTCCTAGGCCTGGATCATTCTCTGCTTCAAATAATATTTAATTTTGCCTTAAAAATACCATGGGCTGTCTCAACTGCTCCCTATGGTAAAAAAATTCAATGCTCCAACAAATCTCCTGTGAAATTAATATATTTTGCCTAAATTCTCCTCACTCTTAGTCACAATCTTAAACTGATAATCTCTCATCGCTGACATCCCAACCAGAGAAAATTTTTACTTTCCTATCCATTCAATGAAAACACCTCAACATTAATAAACATTGTTAAGTCTCCAAAACCTTCCCTGTTTCAGTGGAACTAATGCCAGCGTCTCAAGTCTCTCTTCATAGTTATTGTTCTCCATCCATTGCCCACCTTGGTGAATCTATGCTGTATGCTCTCTATGGCATTGATGTTCTTTCTATAATGAGACCCCAAAACTACGCACAATACTCATGGGAATATCTAATCTCTTGTACAAATTTAACAGTACTTTTTTACTCTGGTACCCTATGCCTCCATGTAACTTAAAGATAGTGAACACTAGTATTAAAATAATTACCAGATGAATTTCATCAGAATGCATGAAGTGTCGGGATGCTAATGTCACACATTATCCTTCTACTTCTGAAGTATTTTTCTCTCTCATCTGAGAGAATAAAAAGTTAAGCCCATAAAGAGACATAAAGAATGCAAAAGGCAGAATCTTTTGCTCTTGGTGGTGGTGAGCTTCGAGGCAGGAAGGGCATGTAATTAGGTGGGATGGTGGCATACTGGAACCCCACTGCCTTCCCACCTCCACCAAAATTAAATTCTGGGCAGAAAGGCCCATGGTTAACCATCTCACCCTGCTGCCTATTGAGGCCCTTAAGTGCCGATTAATGACCACTTAAGGGCCTCATCCCGCTGCTGCTGGTATTAACCCAGCTGCAAGTGGACCTGTCTCTATGCGATATGCATGGCAGGTAAAACTGTGTGACCAGCTTGTCACCTTTGTTGGAGTTGGCGGGCTCCCTTGATTAAAGGCACTCAGTGCCTGGCTGAGGGACAGGACATTGGAAAATGGGGGGGAGCTGAGAGCTACCTGTTGTCCTTGCTGCTGACTCCCCTACACCCCACCCCACCATTACCTACCTGTAGCTTGGGTTGCTATGCAATTCCAGTAGATGATTTTCCTGCAGCAGCCACCTCCTCCCCTGTGGCGCTGCTGAGCACTGGAGCTGCTGGCCTCTGATTGGCTGGCAGCTCTTGGTCGGCAAGACTTCCTCCCCTGGGATCTTGATTCCAGGTGAAGGCTTGCCGATGGCCTCACCACTGCCTAATTGATTGTGGTTTGGCAGGCCTTCCCAAAAAGAAGCAGTGTGGGTCTCTCACCAATTCTCCAATCTATCTTCATAATTGAAGATTCTCATCCCTTCCATTCTTGTGTATCTTTTCTGCATTCTCCTATGCCTTCACACCCTAAAGTACAGTGCCCAGAATGGGACACAATACTCCAACTGAGGCTGAACTAATGTCTTATACATAACCTGCTTGCTCTTGTATTCTATGTCCCTACTAATAAAGCCTAGGATACTGTATGCTTTGTTAACTGCTCTCTCAACCTGTCCTGCCACTTTCAATGACTTATGCACATATACACCCAGGTCCCTCTGCTTCTGTATCCCCTTTAGAGTTCTACCTTTTATTTTATATTGTCTTTCCATGTCCTTCCTATCAAAATGAATCACTTCACATTTCTCTGCATTGAACTTCATCCACCACCTGTCTGCCCGTTCCACCAAGTTGTCTATGTCTTTTTGAATTTCCACACTATCCTCCTCGCAGTTCACAATGCTTCCAAGTTTTGTATCATCCGCAAATTTTTAAATCGTGTCCTTTACACCAAGGTCCAGATATATATCAGGAAAAGTAAGGGTCCCAACACTGACCCCTGGGGAACTCCACTAGAAATCTTCCTCCAGCCTGAGAAATATCCATCAACCACTACTCTCTGTTTCCTGTCACTCAGCCAATTTCGTACTCATGTTGCTACTGTCCCTTTTACTCCAACTTTGTTGTGCAGCACTGTATCAAATGCCTTCTGGAAGTCCTCGTACACCACATCAACAGCATTACCCTCATCAACCCTCTCTGTTACCTTTTCAAAAACACTCTAGTAAGTTAGTTAAACACGATTCTCCCTGAAGAAATCCATGCTGGCTTTCCTAAATTAAACCCCATTGTCCATGTGAATATTAACATTGTCCCGAGTTATTGTTTCTAGAAGTTTCTCCACCACTAAAGTTAGTAGTGTAGTTGCTGGGCTTATCTTTACACCCTATTTTGAACAAGGCTGTAACGTTTGCAATTCTCCAGTCCTTTGGCACCACCCTGAGGAAGGCTGAAAAATTATGACCAGTGCCTCCAAAATTTCCACTCTCACTTTCCTCGGTATCCTTGGATGCATCCCATCCAGTCCTGGTGCCTTATCAACTTTAAGTACAGATAATCTATCCAATACCTCTTCCTTATCAGTTTTAAACCCTTCTGGTATCTGAATTACCTCATCTTTGCCATGGCCTGGGTAGCATCTTCTTCCTTGGTAAAGGCAGATGCAAAGTTTTCATTTAATACCTCAACCATGCCCTCTGCCTTGATGCATAAACCCTTTTTGGTCCCTATTTGACCCTATTTCTCCTTTTACAACCTTTTTACTATTTATATGCCTATAGAAGACTTTGGGATTCCCTTTTATGTTAGCTGCCAGTCTCTTTTCATACTCCCTCTTTGCTTCTCTTAATTGTTTTTCATCTCCCCTCTAAATATAGTTTTCTATATTCAGCCTGATTTTCAACTGTATATTTATGACACCTGTCATAAGCACACTTCTTCATCTTAATTACCATTTCTTTTGTCATCTAGGGAGCTCTGGATTTGTTTGCCTTACCTTTCTGTTTTGAGGGGATATACCTTTTCTGTGACCAAACTATCTTTTCTTTGAAGGAAGCCTATTGTTCAGTTACACCGTTTTCCTGCCAACCTTTGACTCCAATTTATTTAGTCCAGATCTGTTCTTAGCCCATTGAAGTTGGCTTTCCTCTAGTTAATTTTTCTCACTTTGGATTGTTCTTTATCCTTTTCCAAAGACAGCCTAAACCTTATGATACAATGATCACTATCTCCTAAATGTTCTCCTAATGACACTTGATTCACTTGGTTCAGCTCATTCCCAAGAAGTAGTCTAGCAGTGCTTCCTTTCTCACTGTACTAGAAACATACTGCCTTAGAAAACTTTCTTGAACACATTCTAGGAACTCTTGATCCTCTCTGCCATTTACACCACTATTATCCCAGTCTATATTCAGATGATTAAAGTCCCTCATTATAACTACTCCATAATTGTTGCACCTCTCTGTAATTTCCTTGCAAATTTGTTCCTCTACATCTTGCCCACTAGTTGGTGGCCTATGGACTACACCAAGTAATTGCACCTTTTTTTTGTTCCTTAGCTCGAGCCAAATTGATTCTATCCTTAACCCCCTGAGGCATCCTCTTTCTCCAATACTGCAATGCTTTCCTTAATCAATACTGCCACCATTCCCCCTTTTCTTCCTTTCCTGAACACCTAGTATCCAGGAATATTTAACACCCAATCTAACCCTTCCTTGAATCAGGTCTCTGCTATAGCCACAACATCATATTTCCACATGACAATCTGTGCCTGTAATGCACTATTTTATTCACCACACTCCATACGTTCACACACATGGACACTAACCCTGATTAAGACTTTACAACTTTCTACCTTACTCCCCACCTATTAACTTACTATTCCCTATTCTAGTGTTATCTATCTCCCCCAGTATTTTTTGCACTTTGGTATTCCTCTCTGATATTATTTCCTGATTCTCACACCTCTGAAAGTTAATTTGAATCCTCCCCAATAGCACTAGCAAAATGCTCTGCAAGGAACTCAGTCCCAGCTCTATTTAGGTGCAACCTGTCTGGCCTATACAGGTCCCATCTTAGCTGCAGCCAGTCCCAATGTCCCAAGATTCTAAAGCATTCCCTCCTGACAATGTTAGAAATGCAGGTCCCATTAAGAGTAAACAAGGACAAGCTGCAGAGCGAATTGAAAGCGGTGATGCTCTTTGAAGCCTGCACTTAAGAGCTGGTTTTTCCCCAGGGGGCGGGGTTTGCTTCTGGACAGGGAAAGGATCCAGAAGGGAAGAGTGGAAACTGGTATTTGTACTGAACTATAGTTCAACAATAAAACAGTTGTGATTCACAGAATGTCTTCTGCTGCCTGATTCAGTAAATGAACATCCACCTATTAGATACCTCCTGCACCATCTTTGCAGCCATGCATTCATCTGCTTTATTCTCCTGTTTCTATACTCATTTGCGTGTAATATTGGGAGTAATCCGGAGATTACTACTTTTGAGTTATTGCTGGCTAATTTCCTACCTAGCTCCCTAAATTCTGACTACAGAACCACATCTTTCTTTCTGCCTACGTCATTTGTACCAATGCAAACCACGACAACTGGCTGTTCAGCCTCCCCCCCTCTCAGGATACTCTGCAGCTGTTCAGTAACATTCTTGACCCTGACACCAGGGAGGCAACACACCATCCTGGATTCACATCTGTGAGCGCAGAAACGCCTGTCTATTCCCCTAATTATTGAATCACTTTTCACAATTGATCTTCCAGCCTTCCTCGTATCTCCTGTACAGCTAAGCCACCTATGGTGCCATGGGCTTAACTCTGGCTACTCTCCCCAGGTGAACCATCACTCTCATCCATATTCAAAACTGAATACTGATTGGAGAGTGAGATGAGGGGACTCCTGCACTACCTACCTGTTTCTACTTGATTGTCTGGTGGTCACCCATTCCCCCTCTCTCTGCATACGCTTAAGCTGCATACCTATAAATGTGCTATCCATGAAGCGCTCAACTTCAAGGATGCACCACAGAGACGCCAGCTGCTGCTCAAGTTCCAAAGCCTAGAGCTCAAGCTGTTGCAATTGATGACACTTCCTGCACAAATGGTTATCCAGGTCACGGGAAGTGTCTTGGACTTCCCACATTGGACACGAAGTGCACTCCAGAGGTTGGAGCAGCCCTGCAAATTCCTTTATCTTGGGAGAAAAAACAGAAGAGTAGATTACTTTTTAAATGGAGATGAACTATTAAATGTTGGTGTTCAGCGTGATTTAGGTGTCCTTGTACAAGAAAAGCAGAAAACTGGCATGCAGATACAGAAAGCAATGAGGAAAGTAAATAGTACATTGTTTTTTACTGTAAGGGAGGTGGAGCGCAAAAAAATGAAGTCTTGTTGCATTTGTACAGGGCTTTGCTAAAACCACACCTAGAGTACTGTGCATCGTTTTGATCTCCATACCTAAGGATTACTTATCTTAGAGGAAATGCAATGAAAATTCACTTCAATGATTCCCGGGATGAGAGAGTTGTCCTGTGCAGAGATTGAGTAGAATGTGCCTATACGTTTTGGAGTTTAGAAGATTGAGAGTTGATCTCTTGGAAATGCATACGATTCTGGGAGAGCTTGGTTTTTGTATTCCCTGGCTGGAAAGTCTAGAACCAGGGGGCATGGTTTCAGGATAAGAGGTCAGCCATTCTGGACTGAGATGAGGTGAGATTTCTTCACTCAAGAGGGTTGAAAATCTTTGGAATTCTCTACCCCAGAGGATGTGGATGTTCAGTCATTGAGCATATTCAAGGCTGAAATTGATTGATTTTTGGACCCTAAGAGAATCAACGGACATGGAGATTGGACGAGAAGTTGACATCAAGGATCAGCCATAACCTTAAGCCATAAGGGATCTGCAAGGGGATATCGATAGGTTGAGTGGGCAAAAACTTGGCAGATGGAGTTTAATGTAGGAAAGTGTGAGGTCATATGCTTTGGTAGGAAGAATCAAAAGGCAGACTATTATTTAAATGGAGAGAGAGACTCCAAACAAGTGCAGCACTGAGGGATCTAGGTGTTCTTATGCATGAAACACAAAAAGTTAGCATGCAGGTGCAGCAAGTAATTAAGAAGGCAAATGGAATTTTGGCCTGTATTGCTAGGGGGTTGGGGTTTAAAAATAGGGAAGTCTTATTACAACTGTACAGGGTGTTGGTGAGCCTGCACCTGGAGTATTGTGTACAGTTTTGGTCCCCGTATTTAAGAAAGGATATACTGGCATTGGAGGCAGTTCAAAAGAGATTCAGTAGGCTGATTCCTGGGATGAAGGGGTTGACTTATCAAGAATGGCTAAACAGGTTAGGCCCTTATTCATTAGAGTTTAGAAGAATGAGGGGTGATCTTATTGAAATGTACAAGATTCTGAGGTGGCTTGATAGGGTAGATCTTTCCACTAGTGGGGGAATCTTGAACTAGGGGACACAGTTACAGAATAAGGGCACACTCATTTAAAACTGAGATGTGAAGGAATTTCTTCTCTCAGAGGGTAGTGAATGTCTGGAATTCTCTATCCCAGAGAGTATTTAAAGAGGTGGTGGATAGATTTTTGAAATATTGGAGAGTTGAGGTCTATGGGGAGCTGGCATGAAAGAGGAGTTGAGGCCTGGGGCAGATCAGCCTTAATCTTATTGAATGGTGGGGCAGGCTTAGGGGGCCGAATGGCCTACTCCTGCTCCTATTCCTTATGTACTTATGTTCTTATTCAATGGCAGAGCAGGCTCGAGGGGCTGTATTGCATAGTCCTGCTCCTATTTCTTATGTTCTCAAAGGTTGAAAGATTGAGAAGCCCAGAAGCCTTGTGTTCAGTCCTAGGAATGAATGTCCACTTCTACAAGAGTCTTGAACTCTCACTATATGATACTGGGATATAAGCAGTTAACAGGTTCACCTGATGCAACTTTGCCTGGTATTTAAACTTAAAAAAGTGCCCAAGTCACTTCATATGAACATTTTAAATGCTTCCACACAATGGAATTTCAAGGCTAGGAACTCCAGACTCTGTTCTTCCAGCAGCAAGCTGCATTCAAAAACAGTTCCATTTACCTATCGCTCACTGGCCTAAGCAATGCCTCAATTTTAAAATTCCAATCCTTGTTTTGAAATCTTACCATGGCTCTCTCCTACCTCTGTAAGCACCCCCATTTCTAAAACTTTCCTGTGTTTCTCTAATCCATGCATTCCTGCTGACAGGGAACTTTGCCATGGGCAGGCTTGGAATTGGATTGGCTGCCTAATCCATGGAGGCAGGTAGCCAATTTTGCTGGCTAAGGGTCCAAAAAGGGGTGATTTTGCAGTCTTGCCAGCATTTTGCTATCAGCAGAGCCACCACCCGCCCCACATACAGAGTTTGCCAGCTCAGTGGAGGCAGCCTCCCTGTGGCAAGCTGGCGGTATCATCGCAGCCAGAGGTTCCATGCCTCAATGTCAGGACTGTGAGCATTAAAGGCCGCAATTGCAGCCAAATGCAATCAAGCCAGAGGGGTTTCCCCTCCATCCCTTTGGGATCTGCCGGCATAGATTTTGTTTATTTCTGCATAGCTGTGCAACTCAATGAATGAGGTACCCTTGCTCTCTCTGACCTCCCTCAGTCGTGCCCACTTCTCCCAGTGAGACTGCCAAGGCTCCAAAACTGCTGTTCCCCTGACTGGGCCAGCAGCATCGAGGTCCCACCTGCTGGGAAGATTGCTAAACTGATCTCACTGCTGGCAAGTGTGAGCATAGGACCCCCATTTTAATCCTGATGTTGAGGTCCTGAAACCCACGACAAAATCCAGTCCAATATCTCCTTATGTGACTCAATTTCAAGTTTTATTTGATGGTACTTCTGTGAAGCATCTCGGGATGTTTTATCATATTAAAGGTGCTATATAAATGCAAGTTGTGGTTGTTTTTATTATAAATTTGTGGGCCCAATTCTCTCATCTGTACTTCCTTCAAGCGTGAATCCGAGTTGGAAATCAGGAATTTACCTCAGTCTCTGATCCAATTTGTGAATTATCCGTTCTGAATGGAGAGATGGGGGGAGGGTACAGTAAGCAATTATATAGTTTCTGTCACTGTCCCCGCCTGCCACCACTCCCATCCCCTCAAACCACACAGTGTTCCTGCATCCTGAGGATGGAGAGTAGAGAAAGTTCCAAAGTCCTGTCAACCTATCTCCAATGTACCACTAAAATTGCTTTTAGACTGATGCACGCTGAGTCGAAAACAGGGAACACCTTTATCTGCAAACCGCCCCTCTGCATTGATGCTGATAAGCATGATCCTCCCAGAATCACAAATTCATAGATCCATGAAAATAGGGCCAAGGTTTAGCAGTTTCAATGCAGACAGCCAGCAAGTGGACACTGATCTGAATTAAACACAGTGCAGTCCTGTAAGTGGGAAGAGGAGCAGCTTGGAGGGTTCTCTCCCTTTGATCGTCACTGACTGCAAGTACAAATAGGTAACCAGTGGGTCTGTACATTCTCCCGCAGCTGACTGCCTAGACAAGAGATGGGTCACATGTTAAAGGAGTTAGTTGCTAATTGACCTGAAAAAAGTGCAAACTGCCCAGGAGGTGCTAACAGGTGGAATGACAAAACAGATGGAGCTAGCAAGGGAATAAATGATTTAAGGGGAGGTTCACTCAACTCATTCCTGGGATGAGGGGCTCATCTTATGAAGAAAGGTTGGACAGCTTGGGCCTATACCCGTTGGAATTTAGAAGAATGAGAGGTGATCTTATTGAAACATGTAGGCCGGAATTTGGTCCTGCTGAGGTCAATAGACTTTTGGCTAGTTCGCTACATTTTCCAGCCCTGCTGCAGCTGCCCATATAAGATCCTGAGGAGATTTGGTAGGGTAGATACCAGAAGGATGTTTCCACTTGTGAGAGAGACTAGAACCAGGGGACACAGTTTAAGAATAAGGGGTATACCGTTTATGAAATAGATGAGAAGAGATTTTTTCTCCCAAAGGGTCATTAGTCTGTGGAATTCTGTTCCCCAGAAAGTAGTGGACGCTGGGTCATTGAATTTATTCAAGGTAGAGTTAGACAGATTTTTGACAGACAAGGGAGTCAAAGCTTATTGGTGGGCGTGGTGGGGGGGGGGGGGAGTGGAGGGAGGGGGTTGGGGGGTGCAGACAGGAAAGTGGAGCTGAGACACAACTAGATCAGCTATGATTTTATTAAATGGCTGAGCAGGCTCGAAAGGCTGAATGGCCTACTCCTGCTCCTAAATTCAAGGTTCCTAAATAAGAATAACATTGGATTTTACAGTTCATACAGGTCAGTCTTTTCCTTTGGAATCTTCCAGCAAGCCTACCTTTGTTCAGCCACTTATCATGTCACTCACAAAGCTACCCAAGTATAACATCCAATCACATACAAAGGGATAATTCACCCAGAGGTTTCTCAGGTTTGGCTGTCGACTCAAGATCTTACTTCATTTTAATAATTCTTCGTCAATCCCAGTTTGGAAATTGCGCTGTACTCACATGATTTTGCTGCATTCGTAGCAAATTCCTTTGTCTGCCATTTTAACAGCAAAGTTGACTCATTTAAATTAAATAATCTAATGCTTCTGTTAAAATAATAGAGGTTTGGGCACAAATACATAATCCATTAACAGCATGTTATAGTAGCATGGGTTATCCAAGATATAATGTTGGGGATTATTGACAGTATCCAGGATATAATGTTGGGGTTTATTGACACTGTCCAGGATATAATGTTGGGGTTTATTGACACTGTCCAGGATATAATATTGGGATTTACTGATGCTATCCAGGAAATAATGTTGGAATTTATTGACACTGTCCAGGATATAATGTTGGGGTTTATTGACACTGTCCAGGATATAATGTTAGGGTTTATTGACCCTGTCCAGGATATAATGTTGGGGTTTATTGACCCTGTCCAGGATATAATGTTGGGGTTTATTGACACTGTCCAGGATATAATGTTGGGGTTTATTGACACTTAGCTGGATCCTATCATTGTAGCTGTGATCAGTGGTGGCAATTAACAATTTACTGACTTGTTAGGGTTTTCATGTGCACGACTTGACAGAACTATAAGGAAAGAGATAACATTTCTCTCTCTTTACTTTTCAAGCCAATGAATCATATGCATTAAAAACAATAGTGCAAAATCAGTAATTCTGTGAAACCAACAGCACAAGGATTTTCCACTATTCAATAGGGTGAGGCTCGTGGAAGAGTCTACCTACCAAAGCTGTTTGTGCTTTTGCGCAACAGACCATTTGAGGGGAAGATTAAATGTTTTAATGCACATCTTCACTTGTTCGGAATGAAACCAGAGGTAAGGGATAGAAAACCACCTGGGTCTGTGAGCAGGACAGGCTGCCAGCAGCACCCAAATTCTTGAAAGGAGCTCCCATTGTACATAGAGTACAATCAATCAGGTGGTGAGGAGTCACTGTTACACTGGAAATGCTATATTACCATTGTTCTTCACCAGTGTGACAACCACAACTCAAAAGTCTGCCCCACTAGTGAGAGCAGAAGGACAGTGCACAGCTCTCCATTTTTGCTTGGTGTTTTCTGCTCGAGAAGTGTTCTTGAGCTAGAATTTAAAACTCCTCTATTTCCACACACTCAAGTAAGAAACCTCTTTTCTCACTGGTGTGAATCATTAGTTGCAGCAACATGCAAAGCCCCATTGAACAGGATTATAAGAGCTTTGTGTGATCCTGCGTCCTTGGTGATCTACCAAACTACCTCAGATATTTGCCACTAACAATGACCTCAATAAAAGAATGAGGTATAGGAATACGTCATGGTAATGGTGCAAAATTGATGATATCGGATCATCTGCCTATTATACAATGTGTGACGTTCAGCTCCATTGCAGTTAATGGAAGTAAATATCAGGCGCTGCGTATAATGGGCAGCTAATCCTCCACCACCCATTCTGCATTACCAACTGAGATGAATTTCTATCCGAGAGTTGTGTGATCTAGTTCAGAGGGGCACAAATGATGGACCTGGCTCCTCGTGCAAGTCTTCAATTTGTTTCAATTTCATGCTTCTCACCAAATTCATAAGCCTCAAACTTGTGCCTGAAAATCTATTTCCACTGCTGAAGTGATGGGCCCCTTGCGTTAAAGGAGCCAGGTCCCAGGATGCTGTCAGTCTTGCTGAACCTTCAGCAGGAGTTTCATTATAAGCCTTGAGGTCCCCACTAGCATTTAACTGGGGCTCCTCCTCACCACCCTGAACTAGTTTGTCTGGCTTGTTGACTTTGCCAGCTCAAAGTGGGGCATCTCAGCACATTAAGGCCTCAAATGTCACAAGGCATGGGTCACATAAATTGGAGAGGAAGCGTTACAGCGATCAGTGCGCATGATGACACTGTACGTGCATTAGGGTTCAGAAACAACTTGTTCGTATTATTGCCACACATTGGATGCAAGCAATCCCTTCCAGTATCACCCAGTACCTTACACAGTAACAGTATTCCCCGCAATGTGAATTCAGCAAACATCATGACTGCAGAAACTTAAAAATATTAATGACAGTGTAGAAATGCAAAGAGGCCAGAAATCCATAACAACAGGCCAGCTCACGCATGACATAACAGGATCATATAATTTCACATATCACGCACTAATATGACTGCACATTGTTATAAATCAGGTTCTCCCTTTCATATTACTGAGCAATATCATTTAATCACAACTCATTTGTGACTGTGGTCAAAGAGATCCAAACAAGCCAATGAATTGGAACAATCTTTTGGTCACTTGTTTAAAGCTGCAATATATTACATTTAAAAAAAGGTTTCTGCAGAAATCTACTGATAAGAAATAAATGGTAATACATCAGGTAGCTTACACTGAGAGCGGCCAAGGCCCTTAGTGCAAGGCACAATTACAGTAAGGGTAAAATAATTAGGAGAGAAGTTTGAGTCAATCAAGTGTTAAAATGAACTACTGTGGCATTGCTCGTAGGTGGTCTGGGGTTAGGAATATGGTTCTGATACAAAAACAGAATTACCTGGAAAAACTCAGCAGGTCTGGCAGCATCGGCGGAGGAGAAAAGAGTTGACATTTCGAGTCCTCATGACCCTTCAACAGAACTGGTCAGAATATGGTTCTGATGTTTAGTTGCTAAGGTGGAGCCAAGTTTAACCTGACCTGTTCCTTTAAGGCCACCGCCCAAGCATGACTTGTGATAAAGTGCTCTAAATAAGGAACATGGGTTCAAACCCCACCAAGGCAGCTGATGGAATTTAAAATTCAATTAATAAAATCTGAAATTTTTTGAAAGCTAGTTTCAGTAATGGTAATCATGAAACTATCATCGTCATAAAAGCCCATCTGGTTCACTAGGGAAGGAAATCTGCCACCCTTACCTGGTCTGGCATACAGATGACTCCAGACCCACAGCAATGTGGCTGACTCTCAAATGCCCTTTGAAATGGGTTCGCAAGCCACTCAGTTCAAGGACAGTTAGGGATGGGCAACAAATCCTTGGCTCAATGCCTTGGAAGCTTTGATTATATTGCTCAGCACAGACTGAGAGCAACTCCTGTGAAGCTCCCTGGGATGTTTTATTATGTTCGAGATGCAATATAAATGCAAGTTGATGATGTTCTTGTGTACAGTCTTCTAGGTGCAAGCTAATTCTCTTTATACAGGTGAATGTCTATTAGTTAAATTGATATACAGTGACCCCTGTGTTGTTGCTGTAGTCCCAGAGGACCGTAGACTGCTCTCTCATCAGAGAGAGAAAACTGGTGGTGAGTTTAACCTGAGGGTCACCACACCTCAAGTGAGGTTGAGACGGCAGGGCCTTCAGCCAGTACATGAATTGAACCCGCCCTGTTGGCATCATTCTGCATCACAAACCAGACATCCAGCCAACTGAGCTAACCAACCCCCCGTGTTGTGCAGCAGCCAGATCCTATTGAATTTGCATGAGAATAAACGGATGTGTCTGGGTTACATTGGATGCCCTCAGTGGGGTGGTCTTCTCTGAATTATTGCTCTTTGACCATGCATATGCCACTCACATGCGTATAAATGCAAACCAATCCCAGCCATGTCTTGTTTATCCTGGCATCAACTCTGCTTTGTGTGACTCTGGGAGCTAAGGGGAAAATTATGGGCAGTTTTGAAACGGAGACAGGTAGTGCCACCAATGGATCCATGGCATAAATGATTCGGCTTCAAAACATTTTGGCACTTAGTTTCCTCTCTGTGTCAGTTTTAGTTCATTAAATTCCTGGCTGCACAACCTGAACCTGCTTGTTCATTGAAAATAAGCAATTATGTTAAAATGTGCAGAGTAGAATCTCGGGTAAACTCATAAACCTAGGTGTCAAAAAACTGAGCAGAGGATGTCTATCCCTTTATAACTACAACTGCTGTAAAAAGTAGTGTATGTGCAACAATCTTCCAGTGATCATTCATTGAATGGGTGGTACCTAGTTGTAAATAGAGGTATCTACTCCTCTTGTGAACATTAGTACAAATGGAGGAACGCACTAGATAGTAATGCCAGCAGCACCAGCCTGCAATGAACAACAGTGTAAACAGGGTTACGCTATTTCTTGCACAACTATTAACTTGCAGCTCATTATCCTGCAGTCCCAGTGTAAACACATGAGGCAAGGGTTATAGACAGGACCGAGGGCAGTATACAGTACTCCATTACATTTAAAACCCATTGAACATGCAGTAATGGGTAAAGATAATGCTCAGTGTAGTGAACAGCCTGACAGACTATGATTTCTTGGGCTGTATCTAATGTTCCCCCTAAGCAGCAACCTGAAAATTCCCATGCAGGCCCCACACAAATTGGCTCCTTTAATTCACCATTCAAAAAAAAATTAAAGGAGCCATGCACTTAACCTAATTGCCTGCACGCTCCAAAAAAAAGAGGGTATATTGGTTTCATCCCGAGTCTGTGCCAGGTTAGGGTGGGGTCAAGGAGGATGGCAAACATCAGCCAGGGTTACAGTTTCTGATCATTATTTGTGACTCATACTGGAAAATGTTCAAGAGTGAAGTTTGGGTGTGGGCAGGTCACAGTTCGACTTTGATGCCCTCCACAGTTAAATAGCCAGCTAATATTTGTGGACTAAGACTCATATGTGAAGACCAACCACTGTCATTGCTGTGGAATGTTTTTGGTATTGGGGAAACTACCCCAGCAAGGTCTGAACTCGGAGGGGCAGGAGGGAAGCAGGTTGGGGGGAGGGGAGTGGATGTATTCATAGTTTTGCCAATTGTCTGGGGAAGGACTGATACTTTTCTAAAATATACTGCAGCTTTAAATACTATCAATCATTTTGATTTTAGCCTGTGACATCAGCCATTTGCATGCATGCAGTCATTCCAAACTGGGTAATCCATTGTTACTAATCTGCCAGGGCAGTTAAACCTCATAGGGAGCTGAGTATGTTTGCAGGGGTGCATCTGCAGGCTGGCTCATGGGATACAACACCAAACTCTTGGAAATTTCGGAAAAAGCAAGCTGCCACTATTACAAAAGATACTGTTCACATTAACCCATTATTTCTCTGGCACAGGCTTTTGTCGATTGAGAGGGCCACTTTAGGTCAGAAAGTGTCACCAGCATATCCTACGGATAAAGTGCGATTCTCACTTCTGCTGAAGTTGGAGCGTTGGACTGGTGGCCAGCTCTCTCGCATAAGCTTTGAGTACTGAAGTTCTCTGTAAATCTAATCAGGAAAAGCAGCACCACAAGATGCTGATTGGGTGTTTCTGGATTTAGAAGTTAAACGTCAGAAACAGTCAGGTTTATCTTGTATTGTTAAAAGTATGAACTGGCAGGGTAAGTGTGAATTTTTGAAAATATTTCTTTCCTGCATTCAGGGTCTTCAATGGTTTTTGACAACAAAGAAAGAAAAAGTTGTTTTATGAATTCTATTTTCCCAGGTAATTAATAGCAAGAACAAAAAAGGATTGAATTCCACTTGAGAAACATGTCTCTATCCCATATCATGTGGACACTTACAATAGCTAAAGAAAATGGTGAAGACCATGATGCTGCCACGTTCAAATAGCTTGCTGACGTGCATGGCCACATGAGAAACAGGCTCTCAATTCTGGAGTGTGTGTGAGGGTTGGGGAGTAGGTGGTGGTGGGGCAATCAGACCTCAGAATGGAATAGCGTCTGTCAAGAATTAATGAATCTATTTCCGATGGGCGGAGGGGGTGTTGTGCAGGTGATATATGGTGTATGGATGAGTCAATCACTGAAGCTTTATCCTTTTAACCCTGGGATCATGTCAGACTGTAAGTCTGCAAGTCTCCTCTAATGGCTGATTGTAAAGATTTCATGTGAAATAAGCTGTGGCATTTTCAGTCCACTTCCTAATATACAGAGCTGCAGTTTGGAGCTCATTAGCAATCTTACTCTGAGGCCACTGAATGGTTGTGGTTGAAAATTAAATAATGCCAGTGTAATAGGGGGCATTCTAAGATTGGGAGAAAGTCAGAATACTGGGGCAGAGCAGTGGGATCCTTGCTTTGTATCTAGCCCACACTGTATACCTAACTTGGGAGTGTTTGATGCTGACACCTGATCACTGAAATAGTAAAGTGTTCAATTCCCCAAGATGCACATCCCATAAAATAATAAAGTTTTGAAAATATATGGTGGCTTGCCTTTATTACAAAAGAAAGGGGAACAGAATATTATAAAAGATCAAGCAACATAAGCTGTATTTGCTTGGACTATGACAGAGACCTGAATGATCTCTATTGGACATTCTTCTGAAATAAAAGGCAGATCAGCTGCAACCAGTACAGCATTTATTTCAAGAATGAACTGTTCAATTCACAGAAGGTGCTGCCATGTCCGCTTTCCTTTTGGAGTGACCCTCATTAAAATGCTGCTGCAGATTGGCATCTTCTCCTTTGCCAATGTGTACCAACATTGCCTTCCACCATTGGCATGATAACCAAGGTGGGGAGGGATGGGACAGTATGGCGAACTGAACCAAAACAGAGTTCAATTTGATAAGAGTCACAGTTGTAGTTTGGCTTCAGACTCCATATGGTTCAAAATCAAATTCTAGTCAGGTGTTCACGACTGTCTTGGTTCTCCAAACCCCAAATTTTGGATCAACACTGACCCTAGCATATTGCAACTCAACCATCCAAAGGCTAATGGTTAAAAGATCCCCTATGCATGGTAGAAACATGCTGCGTAGCTTCAATGTACAGTTTGTCCTCCAAAACACCCAATGCCATCACTGCCCAGTCTGGGCTCCACTTATCCTTTGTGATAATGCCATGAGTGTCACAGGCAATACCATTTGAGCCAGGAAGTGTAGACTTCCATTCTAATATTAGCACCATTTGGCTTTGCTTGACTTTTCAATTCCTAAAAACGTTGGTGTCAAATCCCGTGAGCCAACTGGGTTCCAAGTTAAACACTTTTTTTGGCTTTCTCCTGGATGCTGTTCATACCATCCAGTTTCCCACAATTCATCACAAGTGTCATTCTGGATCATGCACAAAAAAATAACTGGTGAAATCATTCTTCATATATATATTTAATATATATATATAGATATATTGAGTCAAAATGTATCTTTAAGAAGCAGTTTTGTTAGTATTGTGTGGAGTGTTAGTTTAGTTATAGGCAACAAACATGAGAATTGGCAGGTTAGGCTGCAGCCTCATGCAAGCAGGCACCAAGCAGAGATAGAGAGAAGCTGGCCAGCAGAAGGCTACACTCACCCTTTTGTACAGTCTATGGTCCACCAGGGGGCTTTAGACAGCAAAACAATACCAAACAGCTATTAGCAAACCAAATGTACCATTAATTATTAGACCAAAGGCAGGTTTCAACACTTCATATTTTGATGCAAGTTGATGCCATTTCTCCCTCCCTCCTTTTTTGATGTTTGCCTTCAAAGCCCCATCACCTTCTCCAACTAGGAGAGTGAATGAGTCGGGGGACAAGGACCCCTCCTTGGCTATCAACACCAATAGTGTCCCGTCTTGCGGATGGGTTTGCCAGATGATGCATGTTTACAAAACAACAGATATATTCCTCCTTCTCCTTCTTCCTTGGCCCTGTCATCAGGGTCGATGATGCTTTTCACACATACTGGTCATTGGGTTACAGTGAGCATGCTTAGAAACTCAATCATACTGGGGTAAGATAGTGGGTGAGCTCCCATCCTGTCATGAGGGTTTTCAAAGCCAACTTCCCCAATGGCAAACAGAACTAGCCAGTGATTCAATTACACACAAGTACACATCTGTTTGAACTCATAGAGCAACGGTCTGTCTTCTATCTCTCAAACCTCAATTTAAACCCAGAAGACCAAAAATCAGACCCAGATATGTTTTTAGTCATCCCTCACTCACGCCTTCTAACACTGAAGGCTGCACAGTGTGCCAAAAGGGCAAGACAGTATGGCAACCCAAGTGGCCTACATTATGCAAACACAAAGTGCTGTGACCAGAGGGATAACAAAGAGAAAGAACACATTCACAAGAATATAATGGTGATGACTAAGTAATAGTGAGTTGGCCACTAGAGTTTAGATGTCCATTTAACATACACAGTATTGAGATTGAAAAACAAGCAATGCAGCAATGAAAGTGGAAAATGAGCAACCTCACCCCTCATAAGGATTAGTAGCAATCACAACAAACCTGACCTGGCATGCCTTGTCTGCCTACAGAACACAAACAACTCTAGACCTAGGAACTGTGCATAGGCATGATGGGCCAAATGGTCTTCCTCTGTGCTATATCATTCTATGATTTTCATGAAAGGCAAATTGCCCAGAATTAGTATCATCAGCTTATTGGTGTGACAAGCTGCCAGTTTGGCTAGGTCCCTGTGTGTGTGTGCACGTGGGGCTGTGTGTGTTTGTGCGTGTGTGTGTGGGGGGGCGGGGGTGGGGGGGGTGGGGATGCAGTGCTGTGTCATATTCTGTTCTGGACATTTTGTGTAATCTTCACTGCTTGTTTTTGCCAGTCAGTTGTTTGGATTAAGGCCAAAGTTTCTCAGCATCAACTGTCACTTTGTAATGTTGAAAATAACGACTGTGACAAGCAAATCTGTTGCTCCCTTAAGTCTCTTAAGAGTGCTGTGAAATATTAACCCATCTTTCTCTTTCAGGAGCTTACTGTACTGCTGTGCATTACCAAGAATTTCCGCTTTTACTTCAGATTTTGACTATTTATGCTTTTTATTTTTAAAAAGAAAAACTATTCTGTCCCAACAATTCCATCAGTAGAATATACCAGGCGGACAGTGAGATTCCACCCGAGACTAATTTCTACCCCCTGGAGTGTGTTCCCACTAATATTGCTCAACAATCATTTTCAGCCTCATGTCTTCTTTCTTGCTCTCCTTATAGAATCAAAAAGCACAGCCCTTCAGCCCATTGTGCAGCTCTTGTAAAGAGTTATCCAATTAGTCCTATTCTCCTGTTCTTCTCCATGGCCCTGCAAATTTTTCCTTTTCAATTCCTTTTTGGAAGTGAGTATTGAATCTGCTTCCACCACCTTTAATACTATGCATTCTAGATCATAAAAACTCACTGTATTAAAAAATCTCATCTTCCCTTCAGGCTTTTTTTTTAAATCAATTATCATAAATCTGTTCTTACCCTAATTTCTTGCTCTTGTTTCAGTCCCTCTCATTATTCTTTGTCCTGTTAAACTTTTATTCCCTGGCTCTCTGATGTTACATTTTTATTAAACAAACTCTTCTGGTGCTGTGGGATATGAATGGGATGAAATACAATGCTGAGGAACAGAACTAAACAAATCAGTATGCAGCTGTTTGGAAGTTGGGAGTCTCTCCTAGCTTTGCTTACTTAGCTCCTGGGCTCATGTCAACAGTCCAAACTGGGCAGTCAATGGATCTGGTTGTCTTAGTGCGTGAATCGCAAAAGGCTAGTATGCAGATACAGCAAGTAATTAGGAAATCTAATAGAATTATCATTTATTGTGAGGGGAATTGAATACAAAAGTAGGGAGGCCATGCTTCAGTTATACAGAGCACTGGTGAGACCACATCTGGATTACTGGGTACAGTATTATTCACCTTATTTAAGGAAGGATGTAAATTCATTGGAAGCAGTTCAGAGAAAGCTTACCAGACTAATACCTGGAATGGGTAAACATATAAGATCCTGAGGGGACTCAACAGGGTGGATGTGAAGAGAATGTATCCTCCTGTGGGAGAATCTAAAGCTAGGAGTCACTGTTTAACAATAAGGGGGTCACCCATTTAAAATGGAGATAAGGCGAAACCTTTTCTCTGAGGGTCGTGAGTCTTTGGAACTCTCTTCCTGAAAAGGTGGTGGAAGCAGAGTCTTTGAATATTTTAAAGGTAGAGGTGGATAGATTCTTGGTAAGCAAGGAGGTGATAGGTTATCAGGGGTAGGCGGGATGCAGATTTGAGGCTACTATCAGATCGGCCATGATCTTATTAAATGGCAGAGCAGGCTCGAGGGGCTGAATGGCCTACTCCTGCTCCTTGTCCGTATGTTTGTAAAACTGACACCATTGGCCAATCAATTAGGCTGAGTTGATCAGTCAGCCACAAGATCACCAACACTCCAGGATTGTCCTGGAGTCTGCAGGAATTGAATATAATTTTTGAGGAAACCACTATGAGCAAACCTGGGCAAGAAATCATTGTGGGAATTGAAAACATCATGTTTCTTTAAAAAAAATTATTTTAAAACTATTATTAGTTATAAAATATAGGAGTTGAAGAAAAAGCTGCTTGGCAGTCATCCACTTGAGGCATGAAGAGTCTGCTTGCTTTCTGATTGGCCATGAGGACAGATGTATTGGATAACCAATGGTGGGTGGGGGTGGGGCGGTGTTTGGAGGGGGGGGTGGTGTGGGGGTGGGAAAGCAGTGGGAAGCAAGAGGTCATGTAATTCAATTTCCAGGAATACATCCAGCCGGAGTTGGATATTCTAATGGAGAGAAAGTGATAGAGAAGGGCATATAACATGGGTGAGGTCTGGAGAGTTATGTAAGAATTTTTGGCCCCAAAAAGTCTTTCAAACATAGACCAGTGAGGAAAAACCCAAATCTAGCTACAACTCAAACCAAATCCAACCCTGCTGTTTGTCAGTTGGTAGTTACGTTGCAATGTCAAAATTCATGACGTTTGGGAGAGGGGTGGGAGGGGGGGTGGGGTGCAGGACAATTGCCATGATTCCAAAACCCACAAATAAAAAATCACTAATGGGATTCAGTTGCCCAGTTGTTGCATGAGTTAAAAGTGTTTATGAAAACAGTCATTAACAAAAGTGTTAAGAAGGCGTAGCAAAAAATTTCACACTAACGTGAACAAGTTCACCACCAAGAGAAAATGAAGCTCCTGAAAAATGAATATTTGGATACTTCTTGGCAGAGGAATTGTGTTCTATGTTGAAACGTATGGTTTATCAGCTTGAATCTCCAAGTAATGCAATCATAAATTCTGCCCATTTCTGCTGCCGTTTGTTATTTGCACAACAAAAAGTGTTTAAGGGAAAATGAAAATGCCACTCTCAGAATCCCAGTGCCAGGGGTTTTATTGAGCAGCAGTCGGCACTGTGAAAGCTATGTTTGAACTCTATGTTTATCAACACAAAATCTTCCTTCATATTCAGTGCTCAGAACTTGCATTCCCCTTACTCACACTTTAAACAAAGACATATTTGGGTGAACTATTCCAGGCCTATTAAGTTAGAGCCTCACCTGAAGCCATCGAGGAATACTGCGCATGCCCTGACTGGGGTTTGTGGGTATTTGCTGGTGGTGAAGGCTCTCCCCTATTCAGGGATCTCATAAAACAGGCCCCTTGATTTCGTTAACTCGTCGTCTTTTTTCCCCACAGAATTCCTCAATATTCTTTACTGTTCAAATTTTAATCTCAAAGGAACATCTGTTGTGGGGAAAGACACGGAGCTCAGCTGTGCTACATGTCAGCCTGGTACTGCACAGCTCATTCATGTCTCACAATTCTGGTGTCAGTTTGCTACACATCAAATGTGAAAAGAAAGCAGCATACAGGCCATATAGGGCCTTTCATGAATTCAGGATGTCTCAAAGTGCTTAACAGCCAATCAAATATTTTTGAAGTGTAGTTACATTTGTAATATAGGAAATGTGGCAGCCAATTCATATACATCAAACTCCCACAAATAATGATGTGCCATGACACCAGGGAGAACTCCCTGCTCTTCTTTGAATAGTGTCGTATAAGCTTTTACCTCTGCCAAAGAAGACAAGTTGGTTTAACAACTTATCTGAAAGGTGGCACCTACTGACACTACTGCACTCCCTCAGTGCTGCACCAAATTTTGTGATCAAATCTCTGGAGTGGGGCTTGAACACACAACATTCTGATTCTGAGGTAAGAGTTCTCCCTACTGAGATATCATTGCCATGTAACTAAAGGTAACAATTCCCTCATCATGAAATGTGTGCCCTTCAACTTACACAACATAACCCATGGATGGGTATAAAGTTTCTTTGTCCAATATTTTAATGAAGGAAATAGCTCATTCAAATGAGTGGCTTTGTTAAAATATTGGACAGAGGAATTTAATCCAAATGTGTTGATGAATTAATATCCCAGCTCAATTCCAAGGCTTGTGTCTCAAAAGCTAATTTCTGTGCATGTGTATAAGCTCCACATTCAGCACACCAAAGCAGCCAATATTTAAGAGTAGGACAGACCACATTGGCAACAGAGAATCTGGTGGTCCTTGATCCAGCGACATGATTTGGGCAGCACGAATGAAAAAACTGGGAGTGTCTGGCCTGTACAAATTAGTATTTGTGCCTCGGGTCTTATGTGTGTTAGCTTTTCACTGTATGTTCAACCAGGTGAGAATCTCCTGTTTTGTGAAGGAAGATGTTCTCAGTATTTCCCTGTCTGAGGGATTAGCAGGACAAGTCCATGGATTTACCTCTCTTCCTGTGGTTAGTATGCCAAACAGAGCACAATTGGGATTAGGAACTCAACAAGACACACACTCTGTCACTGCAAAGTGCTGCATCTGATCAAAAAATAGCTCATCCTCAAATGCTTCTCTCCACTCCATCCCATCACCTAATGGCACTGATTCATGTTAGTGTTTGGGTTCACATAAAACCTTAACCAAATGGTCACTTTTCATATGGCAGCCGAGACAACAAGTATCACGATGTTCACTGACTGTGGTGGGCATCACACTCTTGCCAGATCCTGTCCTTATCTGGTCATCCAAATGTGCACTTTCCTGCAGGGGTCGCTGGACTGTAAACATGAGCAGAAACCCTGACTTACTGTTCCCTAACCCAGGGGCATTGAGTCCAGTGTAATGATGTTGGTTGAATATAACAACAGTGACATTACCCTCTAAAAAACCTGATGTGCTGTGGCAAGAAATCTCACAGCAGAGATCTACATGAGGTGTACATGAAGCGGAGGTTTATAAACCATCCTCACAGTGAGAATTTCTTTTAAGAAGGTTCCAACTCTTCCTCTTTTTTATTCTCTAATGTCAATGGGTTGATTTTAAAATTATACTTATATTGTTCTGGGTGGAGATAAAAATCTGGATGCAAAATAAATTGAAATGGAAAAAAAACTTTTTTGAAAGTTGGCAGACTTTGAATGACCTTTGACATCTCACCTGTGACGACAACGGCGCAAAAATCTCATAATCTTTCGTGCAGCTTGGTCCTGTTTCTTGGTCAGCAGACTACTCCTGAAATAAGACCAAGAGAAAAAAAAGACAGCTCTCTTTAGTCCTGACAATGCTGCACCTTAGCAGGCAGTGAGGCATTTGTGTTAGGGCGGTTTTACTTTAGAGTGTCGCCAGTGAGCCATGGGTTTCACCCACTGACTGGCAAACATGGGATTCACCTGTCAATGGCTGCACTAGATAAACAGTTGGAACTCCAAGGAGCACCATGGTCATGAGACTCCATTTATTTGCCATTTCCCAGGAACCCCTTACCAAACAGAAAAATGCTTTTTACCTACATTACCACCAAAACACAAACAGCAGAAAAGGCAGTTTCATTGATTCTGTATTGGAGTAACAAACCCTCGAATGAGAATGGCGCACATTCCAACTGGGAGTAACACCCCCCCACACACCTGATTGGGAGTTAAACACCTTGCAAGCTGAGGCCTCAGTTCAGATCCCTGCTGAAAAGCTGAGGCTTCAGTCCTAGACCCCAAAGAATTGAGAGAAGAATTCTGTTTACACATGATGTCCTACCTGATTTTCTGTTGGACCATAGCAGCTGTCCTTCGCTTCTGCCTCATTTTTCCGTACTCCTTGTAGCTGCGGTAATACTGCTGGATGAGGACAGCTGCCCGCCGACTCTGCTGGAACTTCTTCTGCTCATAGTAACTGCGGAACTTGCTCTGGATCAGGATGGCGGCCAGCGTCATCTTTTTGTAAAGTGCATACTGAAAGAGGCATAAAGGAAATCCTGGTCAGAAAGGGAGGCAGGGGATGGAGGCAGGTGCCATGGAGAGAAAGGTGAATAGGGGTGGGGGTGTGGTGAAGGGTCCCCCGTTAAAATGGTCACCCCTGTCACTGCAACCTCAGTATTCCAGGACCCTCACCTCAAATAAGTAACTGACTACTAACAAGGCTGAGCCAAAATAGTGACAACAATAAGAACATAAGAAATAGGAACAGGAGGAGGCCATACAGCACCTGACCTGAGCCTACTTCAGCAGCCAGCAAGAACATGGCTGATCCTCTACCATAACTCCACTTTCCCACCCTGTCTCCATATCCCACAATTCCCTGAGTGCCTAAAAAAATGGAGGAGAAAACAAAAATAGGCTAACAACCAAATAAGCAGGATCTGACTTTGAATCAGTAGTCATTGACTTTAATATCTCATTTACTGTTTTTCTGCACATATGAAGCTGACCAACATATATAGGCTGCAAGCTTCCCCCACACCCACCCACTAGAAAACACATATAGCTTAAAACCCTAATTTAAACTTCAGTCTATAATCGGATTGCCGACTCTGTTTGGATATATCCCTAGAGCTTTCATTACGTGGCGTCTCACTGCCAAACATCCCACCCAGGCAAACAGGTATCTTTATCATCAAAATTTTTATAACTAATAAACAAAAAGTGTTCATAGGAAATGAAAAAAAACACACCATTTTATAATGCCCTCCTATGATTTTCTCCATGTTTTGCTCACAGCATTTTCCAGGAGATTAATCTTTAATTCCAGGAGACTCCAAGACAATCTGGGAAGGTTAGAAACCCCTATCCTATATGCTGATTACTATGGTTTATCAGAGCCCAGAGTTTGGAGGCACCAAAACTCACATCATTGATGATTCCTGGAACACTGGTTTAGCATTTTCTTCAATGGCAGCAGGTGCATGTAGTTGTGCGAGAATCCTTGCATTGTAAAAGGATTAGATACAAATAGCACTAGCCCCACCACATTGAGAGGTCATTTTCATATCACATCAAGACACTCATGATTACTGGTTAGGCCTCAGCTGCAGTACTGTGTCCAAATTGAGATTGCATTTTAGGAAGGATGTCAAAGCCTTAGAATTGAATGCAGAGGGGATTTACTTGAATGGTGCTCAAATAAGATGAGGGACTTCAGTTTGTTGGAGAGACTAAAGAAGCTGGATTTGTTCTTCTTAGAGTGAAAAGGCTTTACGGGAGATTTAACGTTCCAAATTCCGAAGGGGGTTTAATACAGTAAATAAGGAGAAATTGTTTCCATTGCCAGAAGCATTGGTAGCCAGAAAACACAGATTTAAAATAAGTGGCAGAAGAACTGGGGGATGGAGTGGAGGGGGAGGTAGGTGGGGGAGGGGGAGGGGGAGGGGTGTGGCAGTATGTAGATGAACAGAATGTTTCTTTTTACCTTGAGTTGTGTATGAGCTGGAATGGACTGCCTGAAAGCATGCTGGGAGCAGATCCAATTGTAACTTTTGAGAGGGAAAAGAATAAATACTTGAAAAGGAAAGATTTGGAAGACTATCGGGAAAGAACAGAGGAGTGGGACCAACCAGAATGCTTTTACAAAGAGCTGGCACAGGCAAGATGGACCAAATGGACTCCATCTATGCTGAATCATTCTATGATGATCTAAGGGCAGGCACATCACAGGGGTTTTTTTTCTCACTCCCACATCTGTTTACAAAGCAACATGTCCCTTTAAAATGAAAATGAAACACACATTGCCCCATGGTGTCTGATGGCTTCAGTGAACAGGAAGGATTTGCTACAATCCACACAGAAGATGGCTGGACTAACAGTGCATACACACAGTGCCCTAGGGTAGTGAAACCCAGCTCTACTCCCACACACATTTGGAAGTACAGGGCAGAAGGAGTGACAGGAAAGACAATTTCTGCTTATTTATTCCACGGCAGCACAATTATTACGCTGATGGAGTAAGATGAAGTAGGCTAGGAGGAGCTTTGAATGGAGCATAAACACCAGCATGGAACATTTGGGCTTAATAACCTGTTTCTGTGATATAAATTCTATATCATTACATGTATGTAATTTTGTAATTTTGAATGCTTTGTTTAAATCTACTCTTAATTTTCTCTACTCTAAGGAGAACAAACTCAATTTCTCCAGTTCTCCATATAATTGAAATTCCACATTCCTGATACCATTCTAATAAATCTCCTCTGCATCTTCTAAAGAAAAGTGAGAAGGGCTCACACAAAATAAAATTGCTTAATCTGATTTTAATTATAATTCATATGGAACATTTTGATTTGACTGGAAGGATTCTGCTAGGCATATGGAGACAGCACGTAGCAACCCAAACTCCACTGCCTTCAGAGATCTCAATATGGTGCTCACAACTTAAAAGCTTCATTAAAAAATAGCAACACAAGCTTGTGCCCAAATACTGCTTTATAATGCTTGGTCGCTTAGTGACCTACAAAAAATTAGCTGAATATCACAGCAGTGCACCATGAATGAGAACAAAATTCCATTTGTGTAACTGCATTACCTTCAAGGCTATCCATGTAAGCTTGCAAAGTGAATACAATTGAACATTAGTACCAGAGGAAAAAAAAGACCCTTCAATCCAAGAGGGGAGCTTGTCCTAATCGGTGCTGGGACACAACAACAACAGCAAGCTACACCAATACAACATCTTTAATTTAGGAAAACGCCCCGAAAGTGCTTCCTAGAGGCACCATCAAACAGTAATGTTTAGCCAAAGAAGGAATGATCAGTATAGAGTGACCAGAAATTCAAGAAAGTTGGTTTTAAGGAGGGTCTGAAAGGAAGAGAAGTGGGGCGGGGGTGCTGGAGAGGCGACGAGGGTTAGGGAGGGACATGGATCTGCGGAGGGCAATTTTTAACTTTTAAACGCAAACATGGTTGACCTTCAGTACTCTGAAGCTGCCTCACAATTCACCATCCCTTTGTCAGATACCGAATAGGAACAGGACAAGACCATTCAGCCCCTCAGGCTCGTCCTGTCATTCAGTTACATCATGACTGGTCCATCTTGGTTTCATAACCTTTCATTTTCCTTGCCTTTAAAACCTGAGCAGATTGAAATGACTGGATTGGGTGAAACATTGGTTTCAGACCTGCCCAATTTTACTCTCTGTTGAAGCCAGTCTTGGATGGAGTGTAAAACCAGCATTCCACTAGATCCCTAAGATTTCTGCCCAAGGCGATAGGTTAAAATTCCTCCCCCCCCCCTCCCCCCACCCCCCCCCCCCCCACCCCCCCCCCTCCCCCCCCACCCGCCCCAACCCCCCAACTCCTCACATCTAAGGGTCTAACCAAATGATATCAATTCAGGTGAAAAGTAGACAGCCGGAGCCAATTTTATTTTTTTTATTAAGAAATCTGAATAAAATGTCCAAGGCCAAGTTCTATAAGACACAGGCAGGGCTGAACTGAGCAGGAGAGAATACAAAAACAAATCAGGAAATAGGGCTTAGATGGCACCAAGATTGAAGTTTTTGAAAACCTGATTGTAGGAAGAAGAAATGGTAGAGGGTGGTGGAACTACACTTCTGAGATGCTTGGAAATAACCTCAGGACTAAAAGACAGTGCATTGTGTCTTGAATTCAAGACAATGAGAATGCAAAGAGGTATTGGTGTATAAGTTGTGCATGGAAGAAAGTGGAGAGGCATTAACCAAAGTAGCCTCAATGAAATATTAAGAGACAAGGCAGGTTGTGATAGAAAGTTGGAGATCATAGGTAACAGCAGGATCTGGACTCTTACTAGAGTATCAGTGAGCTGTGAAAACCGAGTGGGCTTCAGAAGAGATACTGATTAACAGCATCAGGATATGCCAGTATCCGTCATAAGGAGTTAATCCATATTAGTTCCAAAAGCTGCTCCTCTTGTGGTTCTCTTGCCATCTGTTTTGTATCATTTGCGTAACTGGAACTAAGCCAGGCTTAATGTTTTTTTACAGTTTTTGTGAATTATTTTCTCAAAGAAAACGATAGGTGTTAGTGTTGGGGAATGGAACACTTCCAACACCCAACACCCATATCTGAGATATGGATGGTTAGATGTAGAGAAAAGCTCCCTCTACCCAATTACCCAATAATGCAAAGTAAAGTTCCCTCCACCCTGCCTTGTCAAGTACTCCAAGATTAGCCACAGCACAGGTTAGATGCAGAGTAAAAACTCCCTCTGCTTTTGCCCCAACAATGTGCCTCAGCACCAATCTCATGAAGATCACCCTCCACCGCCCCCCCCCCCCCCAACCCCCCTGCCAATTTTACACCAATTCAGGGCAGTTTTAAGCAAGGGAGCTGGATTGATTCTGTCCAACTCATCTCAGCTTACAGCCAGAGAGCTTCATGTGGATTTGAAGCCACATTTGAGAAACTGAACATACGGAGTCCAATCAACTGCATCATCCAATGTTCACTGGGCTCGTGTTTGAACAGTGTCCTGTATGAACTACTGCAAGGCACATGTAACAATGAGCAGAACATTTAGCTTGGGCAGGGTGGCATAAAAAAGGGAGACTACTTTCATTCCTTCCAATGGAATCAGGTCAGGGGGTTGTTCCTGCTGACTTGGTGTTGTGCAGCCTCTGCCCCCTGTGTGTGCGCATATCGAGAGTTTTCAACTGCACTGGGAACAGGAAGAACTGCTTAGTCTCAATCTAAAGTTGGTGCTTGTTTGGAGCTGGATTTATTGATGTACTCCTCATTGCAAAGCAGGTGAACTCTCAGGAAACCCAAAAAGATGCAACGTGACATATTCAGTGAAGTGTGACAGTAAACTCCTATCGTGGTGCAACTAATCACTGAGGGCCAGATGGGTTAGCAAGTTGGGAGACTCTTTTTCTGATGTAGAACAGTGCGTCAATAGATGAGCATCAATGTCACACTTTTTAGTCCCTCATGAAGAAAAATTAAAATCACTTCAAGCCACCCACTTTCCTGTGTTGCAAATGTTTTGATTTCCAGTTTTTTTAATGTTGTTCAGCTCATTTTTCTTCTGAATTTTGCTCTTTCGTTCCTGAAACTGCACATATTCTGCCTCACACACTCCATCCTTCTACCTCAAGTGTATTGAAAATGAGACACGTTTCACCATCTGCTACACAAACTCCTTGTCCAGGACCTGTAATCTGTAGAACTCCTTGCCCCTCCCTCAGTCTTTCCTCGCTTGTGCTCTACAGACTACATAGTCCCAAATTTGAGGTCAGCTAGTCACTGTTACTGCTTGATTCACCTTGTCTTCTTTCAGTGTTGACTTTGGCCATTTCACAAAAGTTTTCTCAATGTTTAAAAAAAACTGCAAATTGAAATCCAGCCAATTTTCAAACAGTACTTTAACTCTGAACAAAAGGTTAATTTCCACAAGCCGAGTGTCAGATCGCCGGTGTTACTAGAACCAAAACTGTGGAAACTCCCAGCACAACACTTGGCACATGCCAATCTGATTTTTTTTAGCACGTTTCTCCCATCCCCCCCCAACAATGTTTCTTCCCATTACCCCCACACTCCTGAAGGTGTTACTTCCTTGCTAACATTGGATTTTACAGACACTGCAGTGACCCACCATCGACCCTACCTGGGTGGTTGTATGTCGAGGCCAGACAGCAATTATTGACAAGCTATTGCCCCATGAGGGGCATCATGGCTAAGTTCGATCCTGCCCTCAGGAAGTGGGGGGTGGCGGGCGGGGAAACCTGACTAATACCCCCTCTCCCACTAACTCAGTGACAGTTCCAGTAAAGCAGCCTGAGATCAGATGGGCGGATTGACCATGCTGCTCCATGGGTGCTCCCACCACGACATGCAAAGTGTCACATTTAATTTTTACCTGTTTATATTTTCTGTAGCAGCGCTGAATGACAGCAGCAGCCATTTCCTGTTGTTCCCTGAAAGGACGTCCCTAAAAAATTGGAAAACATGATATTAACAACAGTGACTTTCCACACTTCCATTTAGAATCAAGGCTGATACAGCAAAGGGGGAGGGCATTCAGGCTTGGCCAGCTCTTTGGTAGAGCTATTCAATTAGCCCCACTCTCCTGCTTTTTCCCGATAGCCCTGTAATATGCTCCCCTTCAAAAATGTATCTAATTCTCTTTTGAAAGTTACTATTTAATCTGCTTCTATCACCCTTTCAAGCAGTGTGTTCCAGATCACAACATCTCACTGTGTAAAAAAATTTGTTTCCTCCTGTTGCCTTTTGCCAATCACCTGAAATCTGTATCCCTGATTTTTTTTTGTTCATTCACCAGGAATTCACCAACCGACCCTTCTGCCGTTTTTGTATATCAGTACCTGTTATTTATGTTTTTGACAATCTTTCTCCCCACTTTTCCTGAAAGGGGTTCCACAGGCACAGGATACCCTCCAGTATACCTGCCCTGCCTCCATTTGTGTCTCAATTGCAGTTTAAACATGGAGGATATCACAAATTAGCCCACTCCTCTACCTCAGCCAATATTAACACACATGCACTTACCAGTGCAGGTCACTAGGTAATGAGTATAAACAGCACACACAGCTGATATTACACATCTCAGCCCCAGAGGTGGTAATGCTGCAGGAATGTCCTACAGGGAAACTGAGCCCTTGAAACCCAGAAATTAACTGTTACAATGAAGGAAACACCGTAGCCAATTTGTGCACAGCAAGGTCCCACAAACTGCAGTGTGCTAATAGCTAGATAATCTGGTTTACTGAGAGATGTTTGTTGAGGGATAAATATTGGCTACAGAGAAGAGGACTACCTTGCTCTTTTTTAAGCATTGTACTATGGGATCTTTTATGTCAACCTGAGATACTGATGACAGCCCCTCTGACAGTGCAGCACCCCTCAGTACTGGCACTGGGAGTGTTGTCCTAGACTAAGTGCTCAAGTACCTGCAGTGGACCTTGAAACCATAACCTACTAATTCAGAGGCGAGAATGCTACCCCCTGAGCCACGGCTGACACAAGTTGACACACGGACACATGACAAGTTTGTTCACTGCAACTCACATGCTGATCCTATGTGAGGACAGCGCCTCTAACCTTGTATTTCCGGAAGGCGGTTTGCACCAACTTTGCAGCCTCGTACAGCTCTCTCTGCTCGTGATCTGACAAGGTCAGCTGGGCAAATTCATTCTCCATCTTTTCACTGGTTGATGCGCTCAGGAACTCAGACCAATCGGCTGCTGATGGGAGAGTGGGTTTCTCAAAATTAGCCTCGCTGTTTGGTGACAAAGCAGGGCTTTGGCTTGCGTTAGAGGGAGGAGTCAAGGGCTCGCTGTACAAAGACCTAGAACATAAAAAGGGAGGTAAAGATGATGAGCAACATTGTGTCATGATCATAGATCCTATCCCCAAATTACTTGTGCACATATTGAACTTTTAAGTAAGACTTATTTTTTAAAGGACATACAAGCAAAAGCTGGCTGAGACTTGCTGGAAAATTCCTATGTGGATTACTTGACCAACTAGTTCAGAGAGAACAGAATGATGGACCTAAAAGGTGTGACATGGCTAATTCAGGCAGGCATTTCAAAGAAAAAGATACAATGCAAACTGAACTGTTAATCTCCTACTGTTGCAGAGATAATGGAAAATGATTACCATCTCAGCCGAAACCATCTTCTGTTGAGTTATATCCCAACTGTGAGTATGAACTGAGTTGAAAAGAAAACAGATCTGGACAAAATACATGTTTGTTTCTTCCCTTCTAGGAATACATAAGGAAAAGGGTTTTAAAAAGCCAGCTGCAACCCTTATTCTGTGTGCTAGTCTGGTGTTCTGTTCTGGTCTGTGTGTGTGCTTTGAAGAACACCAACTGGGCATCCCTGTGCTTGCAGGTAAAAAACTCTTTCTCTCTGATTGCTGGAAGTAAGTCACAAGTCAGCAAAGCCGCAGTTGAAAATGAAACAGGACAACTCCTTTCAGCTAACCTGCAGAACCAAGAATCTTCAAGCCAACTGGTCAACTGCCAAAGTCAGTGCCACCAGGATCACCCCAACTTAACGGTTGCAAAGCTTCACCATCTACCCCTCACAGACAAGCCAAAGGACTGACTCGTATATCCTTTTAACTCTTATTTTTGCACTCAATTTCTCATTTCTAATGTGTGTATGTGTGTTGGGTTTTTATTATTTTTTGGTGCATTTAGTAACTAATAAACTCACTCTTTCTTTGACTCAAGGCAGCCTGATTAAATTGGCTCCTTTTAAGACATAAATACATTTGGACTCGGAAAAAATATCCACGAGAAGGGATCCTTTTTAAATTAACCTTCTTGTTGTGACCAACTGTGGGGGTTGAATAAAGAAAGGAAGCCAGTTCATCCCTCCTCACCCAGAAGCATAACAATTTGGGGTACCTCATCCGGGATCATAACAAACTGGGGGACCTCGCTCAGGAACTGGTCATAACAATTCTGAGTGCACAAGGTATCTATCACCTTTCATATCAACTGACAGCAACACTTTCAGCATGGAACCAGTTTATCAACAACAACTTGCATTTATACACCTTTAACATAGTGAAACATCCTTTCACAGGAGCGTAATCAGACACAATTTGTCACCAAGCCACATAAGGAGATATTAGGGCAGATGAAAGTCTGGTCAAACAGGAAAATTTTAAAGGAGCATCTTAAAAGAGGAGAAAGAAGTGAAGATGTTAAGGAAGGGAATTCCAGAACTTATCCCTTTGACAGTTGAAGACACAGGTGGGTGAAGGAAATTGGGAGGCCAGAATTGGAGGTGTGCAGATATTTGAGGGTTGTGGGACTAGAAGAGATTACAAAGATAAGGAAGGCCAAGATCACAGAGTGATTTGAAAGCAACTTTAAACTTGAGACGTTGCTGGACTAGGAGCCAATGTGGTCAGCGAGCACAGGGGTGATGGATGAACGGGTGCAAGTTCAGATATTGGCAGCAGAGTTTTGGAAAAGCTGAGGTTTATGGAGGGTGGAAGATGAGAGGCTGGCCAGAAGAACATTGGAATAGTCAAACAAGGAGGTAATAAAACCATGGATGAAGGTTTCAGCAGCAGATGAGTTGAGGAAAGGAGAGAGATATACAATGTTATGGAGATGGAAGTAGACGGTATTGGTAATGGAGAGGAGGACACATGTTAAAAGGAGGACTTCTTTAATGCATATGTAAACAAAGTATGGGTCTTGATACCAGATGGTCAACTAAGCTAGCTCCTGTCTTTAACCAATGTCTAAACAGTGGAAGCTGCAGGGTAGTTAGGGATCAGAGTGGAAACCCTGCCTAATTTTCCCCTTCCATAACCCAGCAACACTGAGGACATCTATAGTGACCTGACCATTGTTCCTACAGGGAGCATTGCAATGCCCTACATTACAACAGTGACTGTATTTCAAAACAACTTCATTGATTATAAAGCAGGTTAGGATGTCCTGATAGTATATAAATGTACATCTATTTTTTCTTGAGTGTTTTCTCCAAGTGGCTGAGGCAAGTCACATCTGCAGTGAGCCAAACAGTAAATGCCCATTTTGAGTGTGGAGTGTAGGAATGGTTGGACACTCAACTTTAGACTGCTAACCCCATAACAGTGCAGTTGGTCCAACATTACACATTTGAAGTGGATGAACTATAGTTAACAAAGAACAACCCTGCAGCTAGAAACCAACTGGTGCTACGTATTCCAAGTTCTCAACCTTCCTCTCTTGCTCCACCTGACTTCCAAGTACAGCATTCCACATAGTCTTCCTTCTCCTCACAAGCTCGCCATGTGGAAATCAATCTTCATTGTCATTTTCTCTCCAACTCTGAACTTATTTTGTACCAGGGTCTTAAATCTGTGGAACTCAGCCCACCTCCCTCTGTCTCCTCCTCCTCCTCCTACAGTCAAAACACTGAGCTCGACAATCACCTCATTATTGCCTCTTGAATCATCTCCTCTTCCCTCCCCTACTTTGAATTTTTATTGATATCTTGCGAAATGGACTTTTGCCCAGATTCAGTAACAATACCTGAAGATTCCCTGAGTTACTGACCGAAGCTGAGATAAGCTGGGTAAATGGTCCACATCTGCCAGATAACTGGCCAACCAGCTCAAGGTGGTGTTCACACTGGGGATTTCCCCTCGATCGGACAATGGAAATTCCATAGGGATGAAATTTTCCCGTTTGATCCTGTCTGGTGTTGCTTCAATGATCTGTTCAGCCAAGGACATCATATTAGCCTGAGAAAGTAAATGAAAATTAAGTATATTTTCCTTTGTTCTCCTAACATGATGGTTTTAACATTTTAATTTAAGACTTTGGAAGACGAGCAAAGGGCGCTGTTGAAGAATCTTTCAGAATGTTCTTCTGAGAACTGGGCTTTCAAAAATATTGCTAATCAATGTTATATTTTATGATACCCTGCAACATGCGACCTAATATCTACAATATAAAATAGGCCACGAGCAAATGCAGTAATTTATACATATATTGTATACTTTACATATACATAACAGAACTGCATGTAACCCTCACACTCCATTTTCTCCTGAGTGCTGACTCATGCTATGGTACGACTCCCAGAGTTGCTAGCAGCCTTCCTTGATTGAATGGCCATTCTTCACTCATCAGCCGAGACAACAGGATTATCCATCAAATCTGATCCTGTCACCCATGCACACGCACACTTTCCAGCAGGTATGACTGGGCGGGGATCAGGAGTTGGAGGGCTGGCTGCTCTTATTTCCCTTCCTGGGCTCAGCCACTGAAGCCAGCATGAGCACTCCAACAATCACTGGCCCAGCTGAAATCAGCCAACTTGACACAGACCAGTACCTGAAACAGGGGCCCCTCCTGGTTCTAGCCCACTCTGCTAAAGAATGGTTCTGGTAAGAGCTCCTGGCATCCACAGCAAGAGTAACCTTTTCTTGGGAAAAGATGTGCGTAAGAAAATTGGAGAATAAATTGGGTAAACATTTCTTTGCAGTCGAAGGCTCCTTATTCTGCCAGTCATACCTGCAAATCATCCATGTGTTGAAAACACTCCTCATTCTCCTTGTACGATAGCAATTCTGCATCCACCATCTCCCTCTCTGATAACATTAGAACACTGATGTCCTGCTTCTGTTGTATCCTGTGAGCAATAGACCCAGCACTGAGACCTGAGACTTTCCTTATCACCACAGGCTGCCCTGTCGTAGTCTGTGCTGCCACACTAACGTAAATCTCCTTCTGGCTCCACTTTGGACTTGTCTGGTTCCCAACATTCCTGCATCCGGAGGTAAGGGGCAAAGGGAATTCTGAGGTATGTTGGGAAGATTCCCTAGGACTCTTCCTCTCCATTTTGGAATCAATTGCGTCGGGGGATGGTTGCCTCGGGCTGGAGCTTAGTTTGGCGGTGTTCTTCTGCTCCAGGTTTAGTGGCTGGGGTGATGATTTATCTTGCCTGGAGTGGAAGTGTTCTGTGTTTAGCTTGTGTTTCTTGGAAGCTGGGAGGTCCCTCTGGCTGTCATTTCCGTGGCACTGCAGGGATTCCGATCTCGGCCGCCTGAGATCTGATACAATAAAGAAAGCCCTGTGTTTATTTACCTCGCACCGTATCTTTTAGGGACATTTCAAAAATGCTTCACATAGAATTATAGAGTCATACAGAACAGATGAAGGCCATTTGGTCCATCATGGAAGAGCTATCCAATTAGTTCTAGCTCCCTGCTCTTTCCTCATATGCCAAGAAATATCTTCCCTTTATGTATTTATCCAATTACCTTTTGAAAGTTATTCTTGGGCAGGATTTTTCAGTCGGCATGCAGGGTTGAGCCTGACAGGCCGAAGTGTACAATGACGCGTGATGACATCGGGGGTGCGTCCCGACATCATCACGCTTATGTTGCAATGTTTTGTTCGGCGGGTGCGAGCCAGAGTCGGCTGCGTGCCCACCGATATGTAAACGGCCTATTAAGGCCATTAAGGGAGTAATTAATGTAATTGTTAACACTGCCTGTCCAACCTTAAGGTTGGCGATCAGGCGAAAAGGCCAAGTGACTTTCACGTTTTTTAGGAAACCTCATCCACGAACGGGATGAGATTTCCTAAAGCTTTTATTAAATAAATAAAAAAATTATCCAAGATATAAAAACATGCCCCATCTCATGTGACACAGTCACACGAGGGGATATGTTTAATTAAACTTTTTCTCCTTTTATTTAATTATTGCAATATCGCATGCACGAAAGAGCACTGGCCCTGACTTTCCCTCCTCCCCCAACCCGCACAGGTAGTGCTAAGTGCTCTGGCTCGTGTCTTACACTGGGTGAGTCTTAATTGGACTGCCTGCATAAAATGGTGGCGTGGAGTTGATTGCAGGCAGCGATTGGCTCTGTGACCTTCCACGCCCATTCCCGCTGAGCCCACCCGCCGCCTGAAAAATTCAGGCCCTTGAATCTGCTTCCACCACCCTTTCATGAAGTATAATTCAGGTAATTAGTTTAAGAGCAGTTACTATTGCTATGGCTACATTTTCTAAACATTGGATATGAATCATACATGGAATGGGAATTATGAATTGAGGGAAAAGCATATCACAAAGGGAAAGGATATCAATTATAACCTTCACAGGGCACTTGGCAAATGGAACCCATGGGAACACAAGAACAGAGGAGGCCATTCAGCTCCTCTGGCCTATTCCAGCATTGATATGATTATGGCTGATCCCAACCTAAAGCAGCTCTGGGTATGGCTTCCAAAGGTGGCTGCCTCACATATGTTTCTTATAAGGGTGTGCTAATCAAAGCCTGGCAACCCAAAGGTCAAATCCCATCATTGGAGTGTTTCATCAGACTGGGACATTGATTGGTTGCTAGGAAGTGGATTAAAGGACCTGACTACCCTCCATTCCCTCACCCAGCTGACCTTTCATCATGTACCTCATGAGCCTACTAAGTGGCAGAGGGTATTCACTGGGGAATGTCAATTGATGTTCATACAACTGTTACCCTGAGTTGAGATTCAGTTAACATATCACAGAGCAGGGACTGACCCTAGTAGTATCTTCCTGGTCTTTATACCATCCTGGTCTGTATGCCATTTGACCAGGTTGGGCAGATTGGGAACATTCTGAATCGCTAATCTTAATCTCCGTGTTCTGAGAGTGAGCCACACAGAGATATGGTGCATCTCCAAAGGAAGAAATCATCATTAAGCAGGCAGAAACAGAGCAACAGACCATCTGCTACCTCAGAAGCAGGAGGGTGATAGCTCAGAGACTGCAGAGAAAACAGGAGAGTTCATATTCTTATTAACAAAGGTTTCAGTCTAGCTCAGGCTCAGGAGATAGACCTCTTCTCTCCTCTGTGCTGGTTGTAAAGATTCTATATGATACAAATTTGCAATTTGGTCCTAATGGGCATTGGGCAACAGACAAAATCTGTATATTATGTTATTCAGAAAGATCAGAGGATGGTTGATGCTGGGAATGAAAAATATATCACTTTGATAGGTAGAAAACACTCATTAGAGGCTGAGCCACATTGTTAAGGCAGAATAGAGGAAGCTTTATTCTATATCTAACGTGTGTTATAACTGGCTTGGCATGTTCAATGGGCAGTGGAAAGGAAACTTACTAAATGCATGCTGTACCTTCCCTGGACATGTTTCATGGGTTATTATGAACAGATATTTGCTTTGTGTCTGATCTGTGTTAATCACACCTAGGGAGTTTTAATGCTAACACAAGGTTCTTAAAACAGAATTGTTCCATTCCTTGGCGCAACATCCTGATTTTGACTCATACAAAATTCACAAGGATAAAAAAAAGACACACGGTCTCAAACACACAAAGTAGTGATTGCTAAATGCATGTCGAAATGAATAAAGTGCACCTGTGGTAGGAGATGTGCTGATATTCTTCTGGGTCTCCTGACTGCTGTTACTGCCACTGTTCCACTGTCCAATCCAGCCATCACTCCCTGACTTTGCAATGGGAGAGCAAACCATTCCAGGTGTCTGGGGGAGGCTGGGGAGCTGTGACTCATCTTCCCTCTGTAGTTCTTCCAGATACTCTGCCAGCTTCACGTGCCCTCTTGAACGGGCAATTGTCAGGGGCAAACGACCCAGTGAATCAGGGATGGAGAGAGCTCGGTGGTCCCATTTGTATAGAACAACAGCTGCTTCAGTGTGCCCCAATGCACAAGCCCACATCTGGTTGAAAATAAAGGACCAATTATTTTATTATTTCACATCCTTCCTGGCAGAGCGAACAAGTAAAAGTAAAAATTAGAATTGGCTCTCACTTGCAACTGCACCTTCTCCAATGTTGACAAGCTGATGCAATCTTTCTTAGAGATCATAAAATACCTGATATAAATACAAGCTTTTCTTTTCTTTAATGAGCTTTAACCCAATACAATGTGGAGATGTTAGCTGCTTCTGCACAGAATGTGACTTTTTTTGGTAACACCAACTCCATAACGCACAGTCAGCTACACATGTGAATCTGGCAGGTCTTGCTAAAATCAGCAATTGCAAAGGCCATTTCTAGCATTGCCCAACAGTTTTACATCCAGCTTTTGCCCAGCAGCTACTCAAATCCTGTGCTCCTAGGGATTGGCACTCTGATATCAAGGAAATAACAACTACTTGCATTTATATAGGGCCATTAATGTGGTAAAATGTCGCAGGAATTAAATTTGACACCAAATCACATAAGGAGATGTTAGGACAAGTGTTTGGTCAAACAGGTAGGTTTGAAGAAGAGTCAAAAAGAGGAGAGGGGCAGAGGTTTAGGGAGGGAATTGCAGAGTTTAGGGCCTAGACAAATAAAGGCACAGTCGCCAATGATGAGGGTGAAGGAAATCAGGTATGAGCAAGAGGCCAGAATTGGAGGAGTCCGGAGATCTCAAAGGATGTAGGGCTAGAGGAAGAGGTTACAGAAATAGGGAGGGGAGAGGACATGGAGGGATTTGAGCACAAGGATGAGAATTTAAAATTTGAGGCTTCCTGGGCTGGGGGCCAATGTAGGTCAGTGACAGTGCAAATTCAATTGTAACCTTTTAAAATACCTTTTCAAAATATCAACTATCAGAGACTGATACAGATTGAGCAGCCACAGTGAGCGCATAAAACACTCTCCCACATAATTTCTAAATAGAGGTGACATTTCACTTACCAGGGGTGTGCAGGAGAAATGATCAACGTTTAATGGATCCACCTCCAGTTCCAGATCAATACTATCTGCATGTCTTGCACTGTGGAAGAACAGACACAAGCTGTTAATGGAGCAATTTCCCATCGCGAGCCAGTTTACTAACAATTTATTAGCAAGGGTGTGTGAAGGATTTCGCTCTAAAATATTCTTCCAAGATTTCTCTTGTGGTGAGGGACATGACATAAATCTTTTGTCAGATGAGCTACCCCTCTCTCGTATCCCTGATCTCCCATTTCTCTTTCTCTCTCTCTCTCTGTCATATTCTCCCCTTGTCTCTCCATTCAACACAACTGTGGCCATTGCTTCTCTGAGCTTTCCTTTATTTCCCACACCCTCTTCCTTCTCCCTCCATCCTCACTGTGGTTAAATGGGCCCTCGTCATTCTTTTCCATAGACTCAAAAGAATGGCACTCCGCACCTCATTAGTCTGCTTTCACTCACAAGCATCAGGTGTAACTTATGGGTATATTATTAGCTTGCTATTTGGGCTTTAAACAGGTCTAGTAGTTCAGCCACCCAATAAAGAAACAATCCACTTCTCATTCCCACTGAAAACCCTCGCTTTCCGCTGCTCAGTAATTAAATAAGTATAGGAATTAAGATGCCAGAACCACTCTAAATTTGCTCTAATCAACCTTCTCTACCTAAATACTTCTACTATGATTGCACACAGGCAACTGAATACAGTAACAATTAATCCCCATGGTGAAATATTTCCTGATCTCAGTCACACAGCCGGGATGGTGGGGATATTATCAAGTGAAATTGAAACTCCTGTGACTTTGCTCCAATAATGTTCCTGTTCAGAAACCTGTCCCTTATTGTACCTTCAAGCCAAGCTCCCACTAGGAGTAGCTGCCTATGAAGATCAAATAAAACAAAACAGCACAGTATTGATACAACACTAGACCATACCTTATCCATTTGGCTTTAATCCCTATTGCCCTTGTTTACTGCAGAAGCACGTGTGCCCCTCACCTCACAGATATAGATCACTGGATTCTGGCTGTTGCTTACCGCCATTTGATCAATGTCTGGATCAGTGTGGCGTAGCCCTGGGCAGCTGCCAGATGCAGGAGGGTCATTCCTCGGAAGGTCTTGGAATGGATGAGGTGTTTGGATTTGACCCAACAGGCGCGACTCATCATCTTCTCACACACCAGCACCACGCGGTTCTCGAAGGAGCAGCTGGCCACCCTGGATGCACACTGCACGTTGGGACGAGGAACACATGCTGAGATCAATCCTCTCACATGACAATATGTTCGGCTCAAAGGGACAATGACAACCACAACTATGATATTTATATAGCGCAGAGACAGGCCTGTTCACAACCTTGTGTTCCACTTTACAGCAAGATGAGCTTCTAGCCACATAATTGCTGCATCGCAATGACCTGCCCTTTTTGCACCTCTGCAACCATCTATCTCTTCTCTTGATTACTTTATCTGCTGCTGAAACCATTATCCAAGGTTTTGTTTACCTTCAAATTCAACTATTCTCCTGGTCGGCCTCCCACTTTCCACCCTCTGTAAACTTGAGCCCATTCAGAATTCTGCTGTCCATTTTCTAACTCGCAACGAGTCCCATTCATCCATCAACCCTAGGCTCGGTGACCTACATTCAGGCTCCAGGTCCGGCAACGTCTTGATTTTAAAATTCTCATCCTTGTGTTCAAATCCCTCCATGACAACGCCCCCCCGCAACCCGCGGCCCCCCCCCCCCATCTCTCGCCTTTCTCTAGAACCTCTGCAAGCTCTTCAGCCCTCCAAGATCTCTGCCTTCCTTCAATTCAGGTCTCTTATGTACCCCTGATTTTAATTGCTCCATCACTGTGGCCATTCCTTCAGCAGCTTAGGCCTGAAGCTCACGGAATTCCATTCTAAATCTCTCCACTTCTCTATCTCTCTCTCCTTCTTTAAAATGCTCTTTAGAACTTACCTCTTTGACCAGCTTTTGTTCATCTGCCCTAATATTTCCTTACGTAGCTTGGTATGATATTTTGAGAGTGTCACTCCCGTGAAATGCCTTGGTACATTTTACTATGTTAAAGATCTGTTACTAATACAAGTTTACATTATATTAGGACAGGTGACCAAAAGCTTGGTCAAAGATGTAGGCCAGGATTTTCCATGCCCACTGGTGTTGGGCATGTTCGGTGGTGTGAGCAGACAATATGGCGCAATTAGTTTCAGTTTGTGATCATCCGCTAAGCCCACTGAGGCCATGTTTCTCACCATCGGACATCAGGAACCTCATTGTAATACATCGGCATATCATTATTAGGCCAGCCTGCAGGAATCGTGCCCCCTGCTGGATCACCTGTCCACATCAGTGGAAAAACATGCCAACATGTTTCACAACATCACATAAGCGACGTGCACCTGGCGGGCTGCACTTTGCTCGGGACTTCAAGGTTTGTTTGCCTATCTTGCTTCAGTCAGCACCCGCAGTCGCCAGCGCCAGGCTTTACAGAGAACACCACATCACTTTCAGCGGACACATGGCAGGTCTCTACCTACCAGATCAACCATATGTGGGTAGCTTTTTAATGGCTGCAGGGCTTGGGCTTGCTTGGCAAAGGGGTAGAACTGGCCACAGACAAGGGAAGAGGCTGTAGGATGAGGGCTGTCCTGGGCAAGGAGGGTAACCCAGGGTGTGTGTGGGGGGCACATGTTGATTTGTACAGGTGGCCTCGGTGAGGACTGAGGGACAGTCTCCAGTGGGGATGAGACCAGATGGACATGTGAGGGTATGTGTGTGAGAACGGGTGGTGATGTCCCAAGCACTGGCAGTGAGTGAGATGTCAGTGAATGTATGGTGGGCTTGAGTGTGTGAATTTAGAGTGATGAGATGGTTGCCATACCCTGGCTGCACACTTGAGATAATTCAGCCTCTTTCTGCACTAGATGACGAACCCCTTCTGTGCAGCACTGGCACTGATCAAGCTTTAAGGAGCTTCTTGAAGAGTGAGAGAGAAGTTGGGAGATGGAAAGGTTTAGGGAGGGAATTTTAGAGCCCAGGGCCTAGGCAGCTGAAGGCACAGCTGATCCTGGTGGGTAAAGAGAATGGGGAATGTGCAAGTCGTCAGAATTGGAGGAGTGCAGAATGGTTGAAAGATTGTAGAGCTGGAGGAGGTTACAAAGGTAGGAAGGGGGTGAGGCCATGGAGGGTTTTGAATCCAAGGATCAGAATTTTAAATTTAAGGCATGGCTCCAGGAACCAATTGATGATATCATCTTAAAGGGATACTCTCTTCTAAAAAACTGTTTGGTGAGCTTGTTTTCGTTTGCTTGTAAATTGGGCATAATTTGTCACATCACTGGTGTACAAATTTGCACAATATTACACAACTGTCTGAAAAATGTCTTCCAAAGCCTTTTCATCAAAATGGAATTCTTTAAGGACTATTTTCAAATATAATTTTAAGAGAAATGACATTTTTAACTCATTTTACATGTCCAGAGGTACATGTAACACACACATTGTTCCATGCAATGGGAGCGATGTTGGGGTTAGAGTGCAGAGGACATTGAACTCCTGTCAAAGGCTGTCAATCATGTGTGCTGACCTCTGAGCTTCAGTTGTACAGAGTGCTAAATTGTAAAATTTACCCAACAGTCAGTAGTAATACAGGGCGTTGAATGTGAGGGAGCTGGATCCACATCAGTAGAAATACAGTTAGCAAAGCAGGGCATCTCTGAATCAGAAGATTTTGAGTTCAAGTCCCACTCCAGTGACTTTGAGTACAATATCTAGGCTGACACTTTAGTGGATTTCTGAGGGAATGATGCACTGTCAGTGGTTCTGTCTTTGAAACAAGATGTTAAAATGAGCCCAGTCTGTGTTCTCAGGTGAATGTAAAAGATCCCATGGAACTATGACGAAGAACAGTAGGGGAGTTCTCAATGTGTCATGACCAACATTTATCTTCAACTGACACCTAAAAACAGATTGTCTGGTCATTATTTCACTGCTGTGTGAGGGGGCTTGCTGTATACAAATTCACTGCCATATTTCCTACATTACAAGGTTGTTTCAAAAGTAATTCATTGGCTGTAAAGCACTTTGAGACAGCCTGAGCTTGTGAAAGGCGCTATATAAATACAGGTTCTTTCATTTTTTTCTGTAATCAGTCTCAAATCATATCCTTTCTCCCATAACATGTAGTATCTTCCATACACCTGTTAGGACCCCTCTTAGTTATTTCCATTCATTTTACGCTCATCCTGAGTGCAAATGAAATGTTTGGGCAGTCACAACAGGAGATCACCCAAACATGTGTCCTTTGCCTTTGGTTCCCAAAGATCTCACAGTGTGCTGTACCTGCGCCTGGCTGTTGCCACCCCCTCCTCCGTTTCCTCCTCCTAATCCTCCCCCTCCAGTCTGCTGGTGATGCTGGTGAGATCCCATCTCCGACATCCGCCTTTCCATTTGTTCCAGACGCTCCAAGATGGACATCCTGAACTGGTTGTCTAGAAAAACAAGAGCAAGCATAAGTCAGCACATGAAATACTAGAACATAGTGGTTCAGTCAGACCACCCCTGGAGAAATCCAAGGCTCTGCTTTATTAGTGAGTAACAGACCCTTTGGGAGCATAGTATCAAGGTGGTTATGTTACTGGGTTAGTAATCCAGAGGTCCAGATGTGAGATTAAACCCAACCTGTGAATTTGAATTCTGTTAATTAAATAAATCTGGAATAGAAAGCTAGCGCTCACCATGAAGCTGTAGCATTGTCATAAAAGTCCATGTGGCTCAATGAAGCATTCAAAGAAAATATAAAAGCGCACAAATTATTTTATACCCCATGACCTTTTCGCAGATTGCTTGCCGATGGTAAAATCCTACCCTATGTTTCTGTGAGAAAGGAAGACTTTCCCTCCTCATCCTTCTTGACCTATCTGCAGCCTTTGACATGATTGACTTCAACATCCTCCTCCAGTGCCTCTCACAGTCATCCCGCTGGGTGGGATTTCTCTCACCTGGGTTCCATTCTTATCAATCCAATCATAGCCAGAGAATGATCTGCAATGGCTTCCCTTCCTGCTCTTGCACTGTCACCTCTGGTGTCTCCTAAAGATCCTTGGTCCCATCTGTTTTCTCATTTACACACTGTCCCTTGCCAACCTGATCTGAAAATACAGCGTTAGTTTTCATATGTACACTGACAACACCCAAATCTACCTCACCACCCTCACTCTCATTTTGCTAAATTATCAGACTGCTTATCTGATATCCATTACTGCATGAGCAGAAATTTCCCCAATTAAATATTGGGAAAACTGACGCCATTGTTTTCAGTCCCCACTCCAAATTCTGTTCCCTAGTTACCAACTCCATCCCTCTCCCTGACAGCAGTCTGAGATTGAGCCAGTCTATTTGCAACCTTGGTGTAACATTCAACCCTGAGATGAGCTTCTGGCCTTATATTCATGCCATCACTAAGACCGACTAATTCCACCTCCATAACATCACCTGACTTCACCCCGTCTCAGCTCATCTGCCTCTGAAACCCTATTCATCCCTTCGTTATCTCCAGACTTGACTATTCCAATGCACTTCTGGCTGGATTCTCACATTCTACTCTCCGCAAATTTGAGGTCACCCAAAACTCTACCAACTGTGTCTTAACTCTCACCTAATCTCATTCCTCTATCATCTCCATGCTTGCTGACCTACATTGGCTCCCAGCCAAGCGACATCTTGGTTTTAAAATTTCATCTGTTTTCTAATTCTTCCACGGCCTCACCACTCCCTAACTCGGTAATATCCTCCAGCCCCATGCCCTTCGTGATCTCTGTGCTCTAATTCTGGCCTCTTACGCAACCCCATTTTTAATTGCTCCACCACTGATGGCTTCAAGCTCTGGAATTCCCTTCCTGCACCTCGCCACCTCTCAAGCTTGCTTTCCTTCATTTTATACACTAATTGAAACCTATTCTTTGATCAAGCTTTTGGTCATCTGACCTAATATCTCCTTATGCAACTCGGTGTCATACTTTGTTTTATAACGCTCCTGTGAAATGCCTTGGGATGTTTTATTACATTAAAGGTGCTATCTATATATGTAAGCAATATGTCTGAGATAAAAGCAAAATACTGCGAATGCTGGAAATCTGAAACAAAAATAAAAATAGCTGGAAAAACTCAGCAGGTCTGACAGCATCTGCGGAGAGGAATACAGCATCTGCAGAGAGGAACTGTATTCCTCTCCACAGATGCTGTCAGACCTGTTGAGCTTTTCCAGCTATTTTTATTTTTGTAAGCAATATGTCTGTCTGTCTGTTTCTTTGTCGGCAAACTCCTCCAAAGTCCTTGGACCAATCTCAACCAAACTTGGGGAAATGATACCTTAGATCAAGGGGCATGTTGTAGGAGAGTTGACATCTAACCACTCCCATCAGTGGGGCTTTGGCCACCGATCTTGCGGCCCTGCCTACACTGTGTCCCTGCTGAAACTGTAACTCAGACATGCTATGCTTTAGCCAACCTTAACCATATATTCCAAGAAAGAATGTAATGAATTTACATCATAAATTCCTGACTTTCTTTCTATTTCATTTGTTTCTTTTCTCATACTTTATTTGTTTCATATAAGTTATGTTCTGAGACACTACGTGTTACTACCTGGTAAAGGAAAGTGACAGGTGGCATGCAAAGCCAGGGAAGATGGCTAGGGGGAAAAAAAGCAAAAAGTTGACAGAAAACGACAGGCAGAAATTAGAGAAAGAGAAGATAAAGAGATTAGAGCAAGAAGTTGACAGAGTGAGACAGGATGCAAGAAAAACCAGTGCTGCAATAAGAGACTAAGACTCTTTTCGGAAGCTTTAATATATGATCCTCATCATATTTATGATTCAGACCCAGAATATGATATTGGTAGTAGATCAGATATATGTGGATATTGTGTGCAAGGAAGTGGAAAAAACAGCCACCTTCAATGTGTTGCACCAAATGGTAAAGTAAGACTGCCATTGTTAGTGAGTCACCTGACCCATTGATTTTTTTTTTTTGATGGGAACAACAACAAAATCAAAACACTTCCTGAATATCAAGAAGATATAATAAAGTCAATAATGTTATTGGAAATTACTTTAAAACAGAATTTAGTGCTGTCTGCATCTATGTGTGTGTATGTGTGTGTGTCTTAATTGGATTAAAGCCAGCTGGTCTAGAAGCTTTGATGTATAAAAGACAAGAAGGGTCATGAGGACTCGAAACGCCAACTCTTTTCTTCTCCGCCGATGCTGCCAGACCTGCTGAGTTTTTCCAGGTCATTCTGTTTTTGTTTTATAAAAGACAAGTAAGTTTGAAATGGCAATTAGATAAACATAGAGAAATGAAAGGTGAGGTGTAAAGGGGGCAATTTGCATTTTTAAATAGACCATTCAAAAGAGTGGTCATATTACACCTAACCAGGGTGAAGTTCAGAAATAATTTTTTCAAAGCTTACTAGTAAAATGGGTATTATGAAAGAGTTTAATTGTTAGAAGATTTAAAGTTAAAAAAAAACTAGTGACAATGAGAATTTGCATTCAAAGGGAAAAATATGTATAAAGGAAGGGAAGGCTGTTGGTAAAAGGAGGGTTTCTAAGATCTAAAGCCTCCAGCCTGTAAGCCTCAAGTCTATCTGCAAGGACCCAGAGCTGAAAGAAACTCATTTTGAATGCGACTGTCCAGGGTGTGCTTTGCCAGGGGTCATTTTAAATCTATGGGCAGGATTTTTCAGTCGGCGTGCAGGGGCGGGCCCGACTCGTCGATGCGTAAAATGACGCGCGATGATGTCGAGCATGCATCCCAATGTCATCGCGCTGAGTTGCAGTATTTCATTTGGCGGGTGCGTGCTGAAGTCGGCTGTGCATCTGCCGATATGTAAATGGCCTATTAAGGCCACCAAGGATCTAATTAAGGTTATTGTAAATGCTGTCTGTCCAACCTTAAGGTTGGCGGGCAGGCAAAAAGGCCAAGCGGCCTTCACATTTTTTAGGAAACCTCATCCATGAGTGGGATGAGGTATCCTAAAGCTTTTATTAGATAAATAAAAAAATTATCCGAGATATATAATGTGACACAGTCATATGAGGGGACATATTTAAATACATTTTTAAACCTTTTAATTAATCATTTCAGACGCTCTTCATTCTCCCTGCGGCAGCTCTGTGCCTCTGGGAGGTTGAAGCGCTCTTTTGCGCACATGCGCGAAAGAGTGCTGGCCCTGACTCTCCCTCCTCCCCCAGCCTGCACTGATAGTGCTGCGCTACCACTCACGTCTAATGCTGGGCAGGCCTTAATTGGCCCGCCCACATAAAATGGTGGGGCGGGAGCCCGCAATCGGCTCTGCGACCACCTCCACCCACTCCTGCCGAGCCCACCCATTACCTGAAAAATTCAGGCCTATGTGTTTACTGTTGCCTTAACGGGGGTGTAGCTGATGGTCAGATTAATTAGGGGATTTTTGTAGTTATTATAGTAGTAATTTTGTGTATATATGTATATGTATGTGCTTACAATCTTTCTTATATTAATAAATGTTTAATTTAGTTTTATAAAAAACCTCTTGAGACTTGGTGGTCTTATTACTACTGAATTGAAACATACAAATTGCAAAAATGGGCTCTGACAGTTGTTTCAAGTTTCCCTCTGAGATTTGAACAATTCAGCCTTTACCATCGGCTCTGTCATAATATGAAAAGCATCAGAAAATATAACTTCTGGGTAGGATCTTTACTTTGTCTTAAGAAGGAAGAACTTCCAATGTGGTGTATCATGAATTATTTAATGTTTCAACAAACACTGAAAATGCAGAGAGTGACACAGAAAATGTAGAGAGTGATACTACAGATGTTGCCTTTGACACTGATGATGAAATATTCAGAGTATTAACAAACATTGAGAAAATACACCTCAATGTAGATTTTGACCCTTAGAATTTTGAGAGTGACACCAAGGATGTAGAGAATGATTAATAAAAATTATATGGTAAAAATTGTAAATCTAGATTCAAGCCAAATAAAGTGAAGCAAATGGGAATAAATTAATTGTGAAAAGAAATTTTTTTGCCAAATAATGTTTTTGAGTATAATAATTTTGTGTGAATTTAGGTATTTGTATTTCATATTTGTGGGATTAAAATTATTAATTAAAATAATTGAGTGAAATAGGTAATTAAGTGAATTGTTGAATCTATTGGACATAAGAAATGTTTCAAATAAAGTACTTCATAGAAACATTTCAATGGTCTGATTTTCAGCTTTAATATCTATCGCATTCAGTTCATATGCCTGTAGGGTGAATGTCTCAGCTTATTATTTCATAAAAACATTTTCCTTATCACATTTTTTGAATCTTATTTTTAACTTTCATCCCTTTATTTCCTGGCTGTAGGATAGGTAGCCCAGCTTGTATAAATATAAGTTGCTGTTAATGTTAATTCCTGGAGACTTCAGAACAATTCTGGAGGACTGGGCAACTCTACTACCAGCTGAGTGGAAAGCCCAGGCCTCAGTGTCTGGGTTCATGATTGAACAGAGGTTGCTTTGAGGGGGGAGGGGTTGTGAGGGGCGGGGTGGGGGCTGGTCCGCCTGACCCTGCAGAAGTGAACCTTAACAAGGAGCCTTCAAGAGAGGAGGGAGAGTAAACAGGTGGAAAATCAAACATCTGGATAAAAACAAGGCAGCTTTCCTCATGAAAGCAAATTGTCAATGGTGACAGGTTTTTAAAACCTTCTTTGAGGATTAAGATCCATATAAGAACTATGAATAATTCTTTCTCAGCCCCATTTCCATCTCTAACTGTATGACAGCATCAGATGGGACTCCACCCAACAATTGTTGCTAAACACTGCAGTGTTGCTGCCTGCAGCACGTCCAAACTGCAGTGGACACTCTGGGGAGGGGGAGGCACGTAAGAGGCCAGTTTAAGAGCGAGATGCATCCATAAATTAACCCATTTCCTCCCACATACCACCTGTCTGCTACCATGGGCTGCAGTCTGCAATAGAGAATTAGGGTTTCCAACCCTCTAGGATTCCCTCTGAAGCTCCAGGAATTAAAGATTAATATCCAGGACACTACTGCGAGCAAAAATGCAGGGAGAAAAAAAAAATCACAGGGTGGTTAAGGAAAATTTTTTCTGCTTCGTTTGCTTTGGAGCATTATTAGGTTTATTGGAAATGGAAAGAACAAGGGGCTATTTGACTGAAAGTCAAGAATCATTTGATCTGTGTTACACCGGATATGTGTGTTTACTGTCTGATTGCCTTGGTATGTGATGCGCCATGTAGCTGGATGTATGAGGTGACCAATGGTGGAAGCGGGGGAGGGCAGAACGGGAATGGAGGCAGGTCATGTGACGAAACCTCCAAGAACACATCCAACAAGAGTTGGCAACTCTGCTATGAAGTAATTTGTTCTTGGAGGAGGTGGAGATTATGGCACTCTCTCAAACTTCAGTCAGCTATTTATTCTAACTGATAATGTAGGAGCATAGGAACGGAGTAGGTCATTTAGCCCTTTGAGCCCATTCCACCATTTTGATGAGGTCATGACTGATCTGTGTTCTAACTCTATCCACCCATCTTTTCCCCACTTCTCTTAATACCTTTGGTTTACAAAAATCTATCAATCTCAGACTTAAACTTAATAATTGACCAACCATCAACTGCTGTTTGCACAAGAGTTCCAAACTTCGACTATCCTTTGCATGTAGAAGAGTTTCCTAACTTCACTCCTGAAAGGCCTGGTTTTAGGTTTTAGGCTCTGTCCCGCACCCCGCCCCCCCATCCCCATCCTAGGACGGAATCATCCCAGATTTGCAATAACTAAGATAGCGGGCGGGTAAAACAACGTTTCACCTGTCGGCCGCAATGGCAGCTTTTCACGCCGTATTGTCCCAAAACCATAGCATTAATTATGCATTCCCAGGAAGCACACTATTTCCATGGTGGGCAGGCTCTCATTCACCCACCACACCATCACCTCACCGCTTCAACACGCCAGACACAATTTTTAAAGTCCAGCCGTGCGTACACATCTCGTTGTTTGTAGCCCATGACTGCTGCAAAGAAGACATGGTCCTGAAAGGTGAAAAGACTGCAGCCCGCAGGTTCAATGACATGGCCCTCAAGCGCCTTTTAGATGCAGTGGAGGCACGCCATGATGTCCTCTACCCCCTCTCTGGCCACAGAATGGGCAGCAACCTCACTGATCCAGCTTGGCAGGCGATGACAGTAGGGGTCAGCGCCAATACCTTGCAAAAGAGGACAGCCACCCACTGCCGCTACAGGATGAATGGTCTTATCCGTTCTGCTAAGGTAATTCACTCTTCTCATCACTCTCAACTCACACACTCACAAACCCATCACACATCCACAGGGATCTCATACCTTAGGGGCCAACACCACTAACTCTCACACATACCCTCTCAAGCTTGTGTCCACATCCTGTCCATGGGTCCGCTCACCACACAAACATTCCAAGCGGTGCCACTTGTCCTGCTCACACTCTCTCCATCTGTTTTCATGCAGGAGAAGCCTGCTCGCAATAGCAGCGAGAGGTCCCAGACTGGGGGTAGAGTGGCCCACATTAGGCCCCTCACTCACTTTGAGGAGTGTGCCAACACACTGACTGGTCAGGACACGGACCGTACCTGCAGTGACGGTGAGGTCAGCAGCGAACACCCTCGTAAGGATCCTGCACCACATCATCCCTCTCTCAACAAAAATGTGAGTGCTCTCTCTCCTGCTTTTGACTCGGCTGCCATGCACTACTTATCTCTACTTTGGGCTCACAGGGAGCTCTGCCAAGCGACCGACACCCTCAGCCAGCCAGTCTCTCAACTCCATCCACATCCACACCTCCAGCCAAGAGGACACCTCCTCCATTGAAGAGCTGGAAATAAGCAGCCTGGAAGACCCGTCACAGAACTTACCCACACCTTGCACCAACACAGAGACACACACCTCGGTGGGACCTAGATCCAGAGCAGGCTCGGATTCACAATTTGGTGGGCACCGCATGGATACATGTCCACAGCAGCAGAAGACAGGTTCAGCCAAGCTCCTTGGTACTTGGAGGACTGCTAGGGATCAGGGATGACGAGCCTCAAGATTTGGCCTTCCAACTGATCCTGGAGAGTCTGCAGAAGATGTGGAATATCACACAGAGCTGTTGGAAGCCCTCAGCAGAATGGCATGCGAGTCAGAGGAGCATGTCCACCTGCTTTCTGATGAAATGATGGCCACATGTGTGTGTATGAAGGTCTCCATGGGGACGATAGTGAACGCCATGGAGTACTTGGTCCAGCAGAATGCAGAGATGTGTGCAGACCTGGATTCCATCACGGGAGCCATGAGTGAGTTCCTGCAGTGGCAATGTGAGAGGGAAATGGTGCACCTCCAATGTCTCTCCAGATGCTCCTTCCCCTCAAGGAGTCAGGCTGGGGCCTCTGAACGCCCGAAGGAAGAAGGAGCGGACACCCCTAGGTCATCCACTCAGGAATCTCAAAGGCTGTCCTCTCCCTCTGAGTCCCCTTTGCCCATGAGCCCCTCAACCTCGTCCACTGTCACCGCAGAGGAAGCAGCTGGCCAACAATTGATTCTGGAGGGAGGAGTGTATGTGTGTGGCAGGGCCTTTTGGAGCCTCATGCAAGCACTGTCCCAGCGGATCCTTCACATATCATACTCATCTCAACGTCCTGAGCATTTTGAATGCTGCCTGCTGGGATTCGCTTCCAGGTGTCCATTTGGGCTGACCTGCAACTCTGCCCAATGATCACACACCTATGTAGCACCTGATCACGCCCACCACAACTGTTGTTTCACTTTCGATTTGGACAGCATGGTCTGGATTCGATTTTTTGTGCGATCCCCCATCCTTTTCCCTCCTCTAGTCACCCGTTATCTTTCTCCCATCACAGCTGACTCCCCTGGCATCACCTTTCACCACCCCCCTCACCCTCCGTGACCCACCAGCCACAACCCTTTTCCTTCAGGGATGTCCAGGTGAATATGTACATTTCCTTCCTTCCTGAAAATTCCACCCCCCATCCACATACACCTCCCCAATCTCCTCCTTTCCACCCCTCAGGGTCTGTGTTGGCCTCCAAGTCCCCACCAACCACCCTGACCATCCCTTCTATTGCTACCATCACCCTCCCGCCCTGCTGCCTCACTTTGCCCTTGGTCATTCTCACCATTCCCTCATACCATGCCCACCCTCAGTTCGCTTTCTAGGAGGCAGTCATGGACCCCTCCTTTGCACGTTCACTTGGACATCCCCCCTCCAGACCCCTTCCCCTCCTGAAGCTCTTCCCCCACACTTAGTCCTCCCAACCCCACCCCCCCAATTCACCCCTGCTTAGTCCCTCCCTCCTCCCAACTCCTTCCTCCAGCCTTACCTCTTCCTCCAGTCTCACTTCTTCCTCCAGCTTTACTCCTTCCCCCTTTCCAACACCTTCCTCCACCCTTACTTCTTCCCCTCTCTGCACTCATTCTTACCCCTCCGGACTCCCTCCCCCTCAGACTCATCTCTCCGCATTCCTTTCTCCCCCAGACTCCCTCCCCTCTACACACTCCTTCCTCCCTCTGGACTCCTTCCCTTCTCCACACTCCTTCTCCCCTCCGAACTCCTTCCCTTACACCTCCACAGCCCCCATACGCCCATCTCCCCAATTGCCATCTTCTCCCCCATTACTCCCTCCACCCCCCGTACTCCCTCCCCTCTCCCAACCTCACCCCCTCGACACCTTCATTTCCCTCTCCCAACCTCACCCCCAACACCTTTCTCTCCTTCAATCCTAGATCTTCCTCTCCCACCCCCTTGACCATCATCCATTGTGCGCATCAATGGTGACTTTCCAACTTCCGTGAGTTGCTTCACAGCAGAGCCATGTCTGTGGGAACCCACCCAGCATGCCATGGATATTCCTCCAGTGTGCCATTGGTGTTGGGCTCCAGCATCTTCTGCTCTGGGATGTCCGCGATGTGCGCAAGACCCTGGCAGTAAAGTTCCGACTTCTGCACGTCACAGTTGTGAAGATGTGTCTTCTTGCCAACATGGGTGGACGCGGGGGTTGGGGGGAAGAGTCTGGCAGGCTGGCCTTATAATGATATGCTGATGTATTACAATGAGGTTCCTGATGTCCGATGGCGGGGAATGTGGCCAGCCATCGGCAGGCAGAGCCGACGATTGCAAACTGGTTTCATGATGTTGTGAAACCGATTTTTGGCCTTCTCGCCATATTGTCTGCTCAAGCCACCAAACACGCCTGATGCCAGCGAGCATGCAGAATCCCAGCCCTAAACTCCCCATCTAGTTGAAATAGTTTCCCTCTATCTACCCTATCAGCATCCCTGGGCTTGGAGTTTCTAATCCCCTCTGGAAGCTTTCCATAGCTGAGAATTAACAAAAGAGCAATGCCCTTAAAGTCTAGAGCTTGCGATGGACAGGCCAGGCCAAATAGACTTCTCCTGTTTCTCGAAGTTCTTATGTCCAAGATTTGGGACTTAATCAGCTGTTGAGAGCATAGCAATCCATCATCATCTGTCTCTTGAGAAAGCAGTTAGTGAATTGAAGGGCAAATTCAGTGAGGCTGCCCTCCTGCACTGCTTTGTTGAATTTGTCCTTTAAACCTTTGGCCTGCTGATCTTCCCTCATTTTTGAGAGGACTTTCCAACTGGTTCTTCCTATTCCTAAAGAAAGAGCTTCTCCAGGTTGAAGGTACCACTTATGGTGAAGAGTCCCATCACATGAATATAGGAACAGGAGGCCATTCAGCCCCTCAAGATTGTTTCACCATTCAATAAGAACATGGCTGATCTGTATCTTAATTTCATCTATCCGCTTTGGTTCTGTAACCCTTAACACCCTTGCCTGACAAAAACCTATAAACCTCAGTTTTGAAATTTAACAATTCAACAGTTTTTTGGGGGAGAGAGTTTCCAATTCCCACGACCCGTTGTGTGAAGAAGTGCTTCCTGACATCACCCCTGAGCAACTTGGCTCTCATTTTAAAGTTATGTCCTCTTGTTTTTGAATCTTCCATAGGGGGAAATGGTTTTTCTCTTTATACCCCTTTCATAATTTTTAACACGTCAATCCCCTTAACCTTCTACACTCAAGGAAATACAAGCCTAGTCTACGCACTTGTTCTTGTAATTGAACAGTTTTTAACCATTTTTTTAGCACCTACTCCAGGATGGCGGTGCCAGTTATGGTGAAGAACCCCATTTCTTCAGCCTGGTGGTAGATGTCTATTAAGCTGCTGTGCTTATATCAACACTTGTCGTTATTATTTGCTATACTGTATACAACTTGGATGGAATTGCTTGGAAAAAACAAGTTGAATTTGGAAAATTCTTCAACTACCTTACAAGATTGAATTTCCCATGTATCCTTTATTATCCTGGTTATGGTGGAGGCACCTAGGAATAGTAATAGGCCATAAGCCCAACAAACCTGACCCATTTTCAGAGAGGAACCCCATGTGCCCAGTTTTTGAGCAGATCTGTCAATCCTTTGTCATTCCTAAACCTGTTTACACTGTTTGCATTGATGGTCTACCTGGCTAACTTATATAAAACATAGACTTCCATTTATGTCACCCTCAAAATGCTTCACAGCCAATGAATTAGTTTTGAAATGTAGTAATTGTTGTACTACACTGTCAGCTGTGACTCAGCGGATAGCACTCTCAGTTCTGAACCAGAAGGTTGTAGGTTCAAGTCCTCACTCCAGTGATTTGAGCACATAATCCAGGCTGACACTTAAGTGCAGTGCTGAGGGAGTGCTGCCCTGTTGCAGGTGCTGTCTTTTAGATGAGATGTCAAACCAAGGCTCTTTTTGGTCTCTCAGGTGGATGAAAAAATCCTATGGCACAAATTCAAAGAAGAGTAGGTTTCTCCCTGGTGTCTTGTGCCAATCTTTAGCCCTCAACCATCACCACTAGAACAGTAGATCTCGCCAGCGTTTCAAGTTTGCTGTGTTTAAATTGGCTGCTGCATTTCCTACAACAGTGACTACACTTTATTGACAGTAAAGTGCTTTGAAAATTGCTATATAAGTGCAAGTTTTTATTTTATTTATGGCTTGGAAAGAGATCCCAATGTGTCAAAGGTGCTGGAATTGCAGTTTCATTCTATTGTGATCACTGGGTCCCACCACATTGACAATGACAGATTTTGGGAAGTGAAATTGGTTCATTTCACTGGGAAACGTATTGCCCAGAGTGATGGTGACAACAGCAGCAGATCTGTTTATTCATCTTCATTCTGACATATCCATTCAATAAAGCATGATGGAGTAGCTACATCCCTTATGTTGTTAGACAGTATTCTGTGTGTGTCCTTGTAGTTGATTAGCCTGTGTTCATGTACTCGAAGACCTTAATCCAGAGGTAAGAGTGCTTCTAACTGGGTTGGGGTGAAACCAGAAGAAAAATGGGGCACTTTAGTCATCACATTGCCGCATTTAAGTGACACAATGCTTTGCCACATTAAATGTTAGTGCATAAAAAGTTGTCCCAAACTTCTTTTAATTAATAAAATTTGTATTCTCTTGAAGAAAGTGTGGTTGGAATAGCTGTACTTGCTCACAAAGAGAGATTTGTTTAAATTCCTTCTGCCACTGACTGAGAGACTGTGTGTTCAACTAGATAAATCACATTGGGCAGGATTTTTTGTTGAGCATAAAATGACACGCAATGACATCAGGCAAGCTGCCGGCGTCATCGCACACTTTTGTGATATTTCAGTCGGCGGGCACGTGCCCGAGTTGGCAGCGCGCCCACCGACAATGAAAAGGCCTCTTAAGGCCATTAAAGATTTAATTAAATGTTATTTTTCACTGCCTGCCCAACCTTACAGTTGGCGGGCGGGCGAAATAGCCAAGCAGCCTTTGCACTTTTTAGGAAACCTCATCCACGGGCGGGATGAGGTTTCCAACAGTAATTAAAAATAAAATATAAAGTTTAACATTTCATTAAGAACATATCCCTGCTCATGTGACAGAGTGACATGAGGGGTCACATTTTTTAACACCTTAAAATTCTTTATTTTTTATTCCCAAAACCGTTCATCTCCCTGAGGCAGCTTCATGGACCTTTTCCAGCATGCACCCGCGCACAAGCGTGAAGTTCACGCTTGCCCTCCTCTCCCCCCCACACTGGCAGCGCTGAGTGCTGCAGCTCACATTTCATGCTGGGCGGGCCTTAATTAACCTGCCAGTGCGAAATCGCGGTCTGGCCCCGATTGCGGTCAGCTTCCAGGCCTCCCCCACCCACCCAACGAGAGAAAAATCCTGGCCATTGTTTCTGCTTGCCTTGACATTACACACTTATATATTGTATTATCTGTAAGTATCTGAAAAGAGCTAGGAATGAATTAGTTAGGAATTAATTGTTATGTGTAAGTATTCCAGGGCTGCATTTCACGGCTGCAGAGAATCATGTGATATGACAGAACCAGTTCAAACCAGCCCTTCTTTTGTACAAGGTATCATGGCAAGTATTAAACATAAAGAGCTCTCATTTTTCCAAGCTTAAAGTGTGACTATTACCAATATCTGGGAACCAAATGACAAGAACACAGCATGGTGGCAGCAAATGTCTTTGAGTAAACCCAAAGCATTTTGAATTAATTTAAGGCTGATTTGGGAGATTGACCCACATTAGTGGCAGAAGAAAATCTGAGTGAACTGTACGAAAACGAAAAACGAAACGTTTACTGGTACATCAATAAATACACAGCAAAAGCCCATAATGAATTGGGAAGCTGATGATGTTGTGGAGGCATCGTGAAGGTTAAACAAAAGTGCATATTGATATTCAGTAGTTTCCTAAAGGCACTAGAAATGAAGAGAGGTCAGTTATATCCCTCTGTGGGCAGGACATAGAGGTTTAAATTTATCAACAGCTGGGAGCTTACTGAAGAGTACAGCAAAAACCCAGACATAATTTTTGAAAAATTCAGCACCCATCCTCAGCCCAAATTGAATCATCAGATCTACCAGTATGAAGTTCAAGGCCTCAGACAGGAATTAGGTGAGCCTATTGATAACTTTGTAAGAAGACTAAAACAAGCAGCTAGAAAATATAAGTTTAAGAACACAGATGAAAGGTTGATTGATTGACTAAGATCTTAATCAAGCCATAAAGAGGGATCACTGTCCCATTCCAACACTGGAAGAGACCACACCTGCCCTGACAGGGGCAAATGTTTTCAGCAAGCTCGATGCCAGAAATGGCTGCTGGAATGTGAAACTAGACACAGAATCTTTGCTGTTGACAACATTCAACACACCCTTTGGATGGTACAAATTCCTGCATCTACCTTTTGGTCTTACATTGAGCCAGGATGTGTTCCAGCAGGAAGTAAATGAGATATAAAAGGGATGCAAAGGAACAGTTGGCATAGCAGATGATACCAGATATACGGTGTAGATGCAAAAGATAATGATCACCATCTACATGAATCCATGGAGAGAAACAGGAAAGCTGGGATCAATATGTATTGCAAAGGTGACAGAATGCCAACTCTTTGGAATGGTGTACACACCTGATGGAATCAAGCTGAGCCCTGAAAGAATCTGGGATGGAACCGCCAAGAGAAAAGAGAGAGCTCAGAAATTTCCTTGGCTTGGTCCAATATATGAGCTCCTTCATACCGTACATGTCACAGCATGCAGCAAACCTCCGGGAGCTAATGAAAGAAGATATAGAGTACCAGTGATCAGAGTCACACCACAGGAGTTTCAACAAACTCAAAAAGATTATATGCCAGGACACAAGACTGTTACACTAGGACAGGAAGAAACCTGTCACTCTGCAAGTAAATGCTTCCACAAAAAGACTGTGAGCAGCTCTGGTACAAAAGGAAAAGCCAATAGTCTTCACATCCAAAGCTCTAACCTCAGCTGCGACCAGTTATGCCAACTCATCACTAAGAGCAACAAATGCCAAATCTACAAGATGGAGGCACAACATCATACCACCTAAGTGATATCGTGAATATTATTTTTGGAAAAGAATACACACCATAAAAGACACTAAGAAGGGATTCAGTTTAAATTCAAAATAGTCATTTGGTACTACAGAACTTGAGTATTGCTGAAAAAAGAGACATGTCTAAGTTTTTCATCTCTTTCTCAGCAATACTTATTTCCAAAAATCGATTGATAATCTTCTTGAGTTTAGAAAAGTTAATGACTGGAACAGCTACATTGTTAGGGGCATTACATTTTAAAGAAAGAGGGGTGTTACATATTGTATTGTCTGTAAAGAGCTAGGAACTAGTTGTTATGTGTTCCAGAGGCCACATTTTTTTTATTCACTCAGAGGATGTGGGCTTTGCTGGTTAGGCCAGCATTCATTACCCATCCCTAATTGCCCTTGAGAAGGTGGTGGTGAGCTGCCTTCTTGAACCACTGCAGTCCATGTGGTGTAGGTACACCCACAGTGCTGTTAGGCAGGGAGTTCCAGAATTTTGACCCAGTGACAGTGAAGGAAGGGCGATACATTTCCAAGTCAGGATGGTGAGTGACTTGGACGGGAACTTCCAAGTAGTGGTGTTCCCATCTATCTGCTGCCCTTGTCCTTCTAGATGGTAGTGGTTGTGAGCTTGGAAGGTGCTGCCGAAGAGCCTTGGTGAATTCCTGCAGTGCATCTTGTAGATGGTATATACTGCTGCTACTGTGCGTTGGTGGTGGAGGGAGTGAATGTATGTGGATGTGGTGCCAATCAAGCGGGCTGCTTTGTCCTGGATAGTGTCAAGCTTCTTTAGTGTTGTGGGAGCTGCACTCATCCAGGCAAGTGGGGAGTATTCTATCACTGTCCTGACTTGTAGATGGTGGACAGGCTTCGGGGAGTCAGGAGGTGAGTTACTCATCATAGGATTCCTAGCCTCTGACCTGCTCTAGTAGCCACAGTATTCATTTGGCTAGTCCAGTTCAGTTTCTGGTCAATGGTAACCCCCAGGATGCTGATGGTGGGGGATTCAGTTATGGTAACGCCATTGAACATCAAGGGGTGATGGTTAGATTCTCTCTTGTTGGAGATGGTCATTGCCTGGAACTCCTTTGGCGCGAATGTTACTTGTCACTTGTCCGCCCAAGCCTGGATATTGTCCAGGTCTTGCTGCCTTTGGACATGGACTGCTTCTGTGTCTGAGGAGTCATAAATGGTGCTGAACATTGCGCAATCATCAGCGAACATCCCTACTTCTGACCTTATGATGGAAGGAAGGTCATTGATGAAGCAGCTGAAGATGGTTGGGCCTAGGACACTACCCTGAGGAATTCCTGCAGTGATGTCCTGGAGCTGAGATGACTGACCCCCAACATCTTCCTCTGTGCTAGGTATGACTCCAACCAGTGGAGAGTTTTCCTCTGATTCCAGTTGACTCCAATTTTGCTAGGGCTCTTTGATGCCACACTCGGTCAAACGCGGCCTTGATGTCAGGGCTGTCACTCTCACCTCACCTTGGGAGTTCAGCTCTATTTCACAGTTGCACTTGTCTCAGAGGCAGGCCACTGTCTGCCAGCACAGGGTTGGGTTCTGATTTTTGTTCTGGCAGGAGGACTTTTTACCTGGTGAAAGTATTCAATCCCCCACTAATCTCAGCAACACCCCAGCCACTTAACACTCCAAGGACTGCCCTTCACTTGAGCAGAAATAAGATTGGCCGGCAGCTCTGTAGTACCAGCAACAGCAGTGGCGGTGCTTCACAGTGGGGAGGGGAGGTAAGGCATGGGAGGGTAGGGAAAGGGATTTGGGGTCTTAATGGAGAGGCCGGTGGAGGGGAATGGAGCATCTGGGGAAGGGAGCAGCCTTGGGGGGGTGGGGAGTGGGGGGGTGGGTGGAAAGGGTGCCCTTGAGGAAGGTCCCCCTCCCTTTCCTGCCCAAGGCGTGTGCAGAGTGCCTTGCGAGGCTTCCCTTCTGCTCTGAACTCCTCCACTACCCTCAAAGTTGAGGCCGGGCAGAAGCGGCCCTTAAGAGGCTAATAATTGGCCACTTAAGGGCCTTAATTAGGGCAAGGGTGGGTGAACCACTCTTCATAAAAATTGTGGACAGGTCTGGATCTGGGGCAGGAGGCAGGGCAGCTTGAAGGCCATGACAGAGGGGGAGTATAAAATTCTGCCCTATGATAACATTGGGAGGTTCTGCTGTAAGAATGATGGAAACTCACCAGTGGCAATGGCAGGTCAGAGTGGTAATGTAGCAGGACTATCTCCGGAGGCACTTTAGTGTAGTGAGGACTTGCCTGGCATTGGTATTTACAAAATGACTTCCATTGTGTTTTATCAAAGATTCTCAACACATTCACCAGCACTCAGATCATACTTAGCATGAATAGGAAACAATAATTCAGATGTACTCTAATCCCACTGACCTCAAGTAATAATGCGCACATTCTACAATAATGGTGCTACGATTATGCTCAGTGGCCCTGAGATGGGATGAGGACCATCTACCTAGAGGCCTGATCCTGAACCCTATCCAGCAACCCCTGCTAGAAAGTACCAATAATGGCCTTTCCTTTCCTGCCTCCTCAAGATCAAATACTCTGCTGACACTCATTGAGCGGGCACACCCATAAAGGATGGCTAGTTTGGGCAAGGGAGCATTTGTTGTGGTGCCAACTCTGATTGGAGTATTCAGTACATTACTAACTGCATCCAACCACCCCTGCCTGGTCAGACAGCCTTTATCCCCACTCCTGCAGTAATTTTATTACTAAGAAATGAAAACGGGAAAAAAATACATAGTTTTGTTCTGATGATTTTTCTCCCAGGTTTTTTGCTTGCAACAGTTTCCAGGGGAATAATCTTTAATTCCTGGAGACTCCAGGACCATGGAGGATGGCAACCCTAAGTCTGGAGGGCAGCCAGTGCTCATGGAACCCAGATCCCATCAATGAGCTGGGGCCCTCTCCAACAAGACAGTTGGGATAAAAATAGCAAGGACAGTCATGCCAGAACCTATCAGCAAAATTATAAATCTGTAATTGAGATACATTGAAGGTGGAGTGGGTAGTGGTGGGGAGTGCGACTAGGTTAGTGTTGGCTGGATGTCTTGTGGAGCTGACAAGCTATTGTTTTGACTGTCTGCAGTGCAGTCTGCTGCAGTGCTGATGATTTCATGGTCTCTGCTCTGTTTACCAGAGCTCACCATGTTCACTGCAGAGCATTTAACTAATCTGACATCACTGTATTAACTCTTGAATTTGTATCTGTATGTCTGTTCTGTACTGTGGATGCAAGGGTGTGAACATGAAAGGACAAGGAGTTAGAGCCTGGAATCCAAACCAGGAGCTTTGAATAGTTTACATTAATGAACAATGGACCCCAAGGAGTGAGTTACAGGTTGGAATCTAATCAAGATTTGATACATAAAAGAGATCTTCATTAATGCATTATAATCACTCCAGGGTATCTGTTACTCTAAAATATGAACCACACAAAATCCCTCATTAGATTCCAGCTTGAAACTTACTCACTCCTGGGTATTTGTTTCTCTGTATACAGAGCACCTGAACCTCTCAATTAGATTCCAACCTGTAACTCACTACCGAGTATCCATTATCCTATGTATAAACCAACTGAATCCCTTGAATTAGATTCCAGCCTATAACTCACTTCCAGGTACTCATTACTTTATATACAAACCACCCAAATCTTTAGTAGATTCTAGCCGGCATTATGCTCTTATACTGTATCTATTATTCTCTGTATATTTTCCCCGCCAAAAGATTGAAAAAAATATACTTGTATAAAGAAATCCTAATTGCACTCTCCCGAGATAATTGTGGATCAGATCTGTATCAAGTTGACAGTGAAACAGTGCGGTCTGGGCTTGTGAAGGAGCAGCAGCAATTGTTATGTTTTAACTTCTTTTAAGCCAAAAGTAATTTTCCATGTTTAAAATTGCTCGTGACTTTTTGATGCTGTCCACTGTAGCGATTTATCAATGACCAATGACCTGGAAGGTTCCACTTCAAAGCTGCAATAAGTGTGACAATTAATTTTAATGTGCTTCAGATATACTTATCAAGTTCTTTCTTCATGATGTTTATAGTGATTTCTTTAGAAGACGGTATTTGATATGCTACACAGATGCTCTATAACCCTGGCATATTCTGTCTCATAGTTTCATTTAGGGCTAAGGGTCTCATTATTACTCCTGCCCCCACCTATCTCCACTCCTCTCCCTTTCTCATTTGTATTTGTTATGCCATGTGCATCCCAACTCTCCAATCCCAGCCTGATGTACCCCTTTCCTCATTCCATTCCTTACCTTTTATCGCTCTCTTCCTTTTGCTACTCCTTCCCATACCTACCTCCCTCTCTCCATTCCTTCTCATCTCCCTCCCTTCTCCATTCCTTCTTATGGGTGCCTACATTTCCCTCCGACCTCTATGTGCCTCCCTCTCTTTTTACCACATCATCCATGTTGATTTCTTTCCACTCCTATGACTCTGTGGTCCTACCCTTTCCTCCTCTGTTTCCTCACTGCTTGGATTAATCCCATGATCTCTAACTTTTCTGTTTCTCACACCTCTTTATTCCTCCTTCTGTACCTCTTTGCTGGTTCCACATTATCTCATGATCTCTCACTAGGACGTCTCCCAACTGAGACCTCGCCTGAGAAACATCGATCTTGTTCCAATTCTGTTCAACTCTATCACAGAATTATTACGGTGCAGAAGGAAGCCATTTGGCCCATCGAGTCTACACCAGCTCTTCGAATGAGCAGTATTACTCAGTGCCTGGTCCTGCCTTTTCCCCATAACCCTGTACATTGTTTCTATTTAAATTATCATCTAATGCCCTCTTGAATGCCTTGATTAAACCAGCCTCCACCACACTTCCAAAGCAATACATTCATGACCCAAACCACTCGTTGTGTGAAAAAGATTTTTCTCACAAAGCATTTGCTTCTTTTGCAAATCACATTAAATCTGTTCCCGAGCGGGAACAGTTTCTCCCAATCTACTCTGTCCAGCCGCTCGTGATTTTGAGCAGCACTATCAAATCTCCCCTTAACCTTCTCTCCAAGGAGAACAGTCCCAACTTCTCCAATATATCTTCATTACTGAAGTTTCTCATCCCTGGAACTATTTTTGTAAACCTCTTCTGCACTCTCCAATGCGTTCACATCCTTTCTAAAGTGTGGCGCCCAGAACTGTACACAATACTCCAGCTTAAGTCTAACTAGTACCCTATACAAGTTCGGCATAACCTCCTTGCTCTTGTGCTCTATGCTTCTATTAATAAAGCATAGGATACTGTATGCTTTATTAATTGCTCTCTTCACCTGTCCTGCCACCTTTAATGACTTATGCACATATACACCCAGGTCCCTCTGCTCCTGCACATCCTTTAGAGTTGTACTCCTTGTTTTATATTGTCTCTCCATGTTCCTCCTACCAAAATGAATCACCTCATTTCTCTGCATTGAACTTCATCTGTCACCTATCTGCCCAGTTCAGCAACTTGTCTATGTCCTTTTGAAGTTCTACACTGTCCTCCTCACAATTTACGAGGCTTCCAAGTTTTGTATCATCTTCAAACTTTGAAATTGCCCCCTGCACACCAAGATCTAGATCATTAATATTTTTAAGGAAAAGCAGGGGTCCCAACATCAACCTCTGGGGAACTCAACTACAAACCTTCCTCGAGCCTGAAAAATATCCATTAACCATTACTCCCTGTTTCCTATTACTCAGCCAATGTTGTATCCACGTTGCTACTGTACCTTTTATTCCATGAACTATAACTGTTCTCACAAATCTGTTGTGCGGCACTGCATCAAATGGTTGGAAGTCCATGTACACTACATCAACAGCATTACCCTCATTAGCCCTCTCTGTTACCTCTTCAAAAAACTCCAACAAGTTAGTTAAACATGATTTTCCCTTAAGAAATCCACGTTGGCTCTTTTTAATCAACCCACATTTTTCCATGCGACTATTAATTCTATCACAAATAATTGTTTCTAGAATCTTGCCCACCACTGAAGTTAAACTGACTAGTCTGTAATTGCTGGGTTTATCCTTGCAACATTTTTTGAACAAGGACGTAATGTTTGCAATTCTCCAGTCCTCTGGCACCTCTCCTGAGTCTAGGGGAGACTGAAAGATTATGTCCAAAGCCCTTGCAATTTCCACTGTCACTTCCTTCAATATCCTTGGATGCATTTCATCCAGTCCCGGTGTCTTGTCAACTTTAAGTACCAGCAGTTTATCCAATACTCATCCTTATCAATTTTGAATCCTTCTAGTGACAGAATTTACTCCTCTGTCACTGCAGCCTGGATAGCACCTGCTTCCTTGGTAAAGACAGATGCAAAGTATTCATTTAACACCTAAGACATGACCCCTACCTTCATGTGTAAATCCCATTTTTGGTCCCTAATCGGCCCTACTCCTCCTTTTACTACCCTTTTACTATTATTGTTACTATAGAATGCTTTGGGATTCCCCTTTATATTGGCTGTCAGTCTTTTCTCATAATCCCTCTTCACTTCTTTTAATTGCTTGTTCACCTCTCTTTTGAACCTTCGGTATTCAGCTTGGTTCGCAATTGTATTTTCTACCTGACACCTGTCATAAGCACACTTTTTCTTCTTTAATTTCTATTGCCTTTTTAATCGAGGGAGCTCCTGATTTGTTTGTCCTTCCTTTCCCTTTTGAGGGAATATACTTTGACTGTGACTGAACTATTTCTTCTTTGAAGGGAGCCCCATTGTTCAGCGGTAGTTTTTCCAGCCAATCTTTGGTTCTAGTCTATTTGTTCCAACTCCGTTCTTGCCCCCCTTGAATTCTGCTCTCCACAGTTAATTATTCTTACTCTGGATTGCCCATTTTCCTTTTCTACCGTCAACCTAAACTTTATAATGATCACCGTCACCTAAATGTTTCCCCATTGATACTTGATCTACTTGGCCCACCTCATTTTGAAAAATCAGATCTAACAGTGCCTCCTTTCTTGTTGGACTGAACACATACTGCTGCAGAAAATTCTCCTGAACACACTCTAGGAACTCTTGCCCCTCTCTGACCTTTACAGTACCACTATCCCAGTCTATATTCATGTCATTAAAGCCCCCATTATAACTACTCTATAATTTTTGTACCTCTCTGTAATTTCCCTGCAAATTTGTTCCTCTACATCCTTCCCACTAGTTGGTGGCCTATAGACTGCACTGTACAATTTAATTGCGCCATTTTCGTTCCTTAGCACTAGCCGAATTGATTCTGTCCTTGAATCTTCTGGGACATCCTCTTTCTCTAGCACTGCAATGCTCTCCTTAAACAAAACAGCCACCCATCCTCCTTTTCTTCCCACCCTATCTTTCCTGAACACCTTATATCCAGGAATATTTAACAACCAGTCCTGCCCTTACATGAGCTAGGTCTCTGTTATTACCACAACATCGTAATTCCGCGTGGCAATCTGCGCCTGTAACTCACCAACCTTATCTACTATACTCCATGCATTCCCATACATGTAGTATAACTCTGATTTAAATTTTGTTACTTTATTCCTTACCCCAACTCCGCCTATTAACTTCCTATTCTTTATTCTAGTGTCATCTATCTCTCTCAGTATTTTGTGCATTCTGGTAACACACTCTAATATTCTCTTCTGGTTCCTACACCCCTGCCGAGTTAGTTTAACCCCTCCCCACCAACAGCACTAGCAAAACGCCCTGCAAGAAACTCAGTGCCAGCTCTGTTCAGGTGCAATCCATCTGGCTTATATAGGTGCCATCTCCCCCAGACCCAGTCCCAATGTCCCATCTTTCCAGCCACATATTCATTTGCCTTATCCTCCTGCATGTGGCACTGGGAGTAATCTGGAGATTACTACTTTTAAGGTCCTGCTTGCTAATTTCCTATCCAGCTGCCTAAATTCTGCCTGCGGGACAAACTGCCCTTTCTACTTAAGTCATTGGTACCAACGTGGACCATGACCTCTGGCTGTTCACCCTCCCCAGAAGAATGTCCTGCAACCGCCCGGTGACATCCTTAACCCTGGCACCAGGAAGGCGACATACCATCCTGGAGTCATGTTTGCAGTGCAGAAGGGCCCGTCTGTTCCCCTAACTAACAAATCCCCTATCACTATTGTTCTTCCTTTCTTCTTCCTCCCCTCCTGTACAGCGTGTGGTTTGAAAAGACTTTCTCTTTTATAGACCCTCTGATGAGTCATTAGCTAGTTTAGCTTCTAATTAACACCAGTTGAACCAATTGCTTTCAGGTGATTGTACAGCCGAGCCACTTGTGGTGCTACAAACTCAGTTCTGACTACACTCCTCTAAGAGCTTGGCCTAAATAGCCAAGTGGTTATGGTACTGGGTTTGTAACCCCAAGATCAAGAGTTCAAATCTCACAATGGCAAACTATGAAACAATGTAACCTCATCTGAATACAGATGGAAATGTGTTAACTCGAAAGAGTTACACTCCTCTAAGGAGCTTGGCCTAAATAGCCAAGTGGTTATGGTACTGGGCTTGTAACCCCAAGATCAAGAGTTCAAATCTCACAATGGCAAACTATGAAACAACGTAACTTCATCTGAATAGGAACAGATGGAAACGTGTTTGTACTCGAAAGAGTTACACTCCTCTAAGGAACCAACACCCTCACCAGTATCCAAAATGGAAAATAGATTAGTGAGTAGGACTCCTGCACTACCTGCCTAGTTCGTTTGGAATGGGCGGTCACCCATTCCTTTTCTACTTCTATGCTCCTAAACTGCAGTGTGACCACCTCTCTGAACATGCTATCCACATAGCTCTTGGCCTCATGGATGCATCGCAGTGACTCCAGCTAGCGCTCGATGTCCGAAACCCGATGCTGGCAGCACGTCCTGCACATGTGGTCGTCTAGGTCACCAGTAGCGTCCATGATTTCCCACATATTACAGGGCATGTATTCCACACAATGGAGCTGCCCTGCCATGTCTGAATTTTACTTCCGTTACATTAGCTTTTTTTTATTTTGGTTTACTTATGTTACTTTACATTACTGGCCCTGACTTCCCCTCATTCCTAGTGTTATTTACTCAAAAGCAAGTAGCTACTTCTTTAAAAATAATACACTTTTCTAATTTACAGCTATTTAAAGACACTCCCTAACAGCAGTTTCTTACCAACCAATGAGCTTATGGTTTTCCTGTGATGTCACTGTTCGTTTTTTTTTCCAAACTCAGTTCCAAAGGTGAGGTTTACACCCAGGTCCGTTTCCGCTTAACTGCTCCTGTTCCCGACTTAGAATGATTCCTATGTATACCACTCTTTTCCCCTGTGCACTCGATTCCCACGTGAGCCTAATTTGCTACTCACTCGGTCTCTGACTCACTCTGGTGTAGTTGCCTGTGTCCTCACACGCCCCTTATTGACCGTGTGGTTTGAAAAGCCTGTCTCTTTTATAGACCCTCTGATGAGTCATTAGCTAGTTTAGCTTCTAATTAACACCAGTTGAACCAATTGCTTTCAGGTGATTGACAGATAACTGCAACTCCATGCAGTTCTCCGCTTGACAAGCTAGCCTAACTTACTTATGTCAGATTTTGATTCTTAATCTATAGTTAAACCCAAGAAAATGACTTACCAGAACTTACCACGTGAGCCTAATGCGCTACTCACTTGGTCTCTGTCTCACTCTGGCGTAGTCACCTGTCACTTTGCGTGCTCCTTACTGACCTCACCATAGGCAACTCATTGGCCATCAGACTGCCTATGGCTTCTGGCTGATATGATATTAGCTATCGATCAAGATTTCTTTGCTTTATGAATAGAATGATTTGAAAGGTTAAGGGGAGATTTAACAGAGGTATGCCAAAATTATCTGGAATTTTGATAGGGTAAATAAGGAGAAACTGTTTCCACAGTCATAAGTGTCAGCAACCAGGGGACACAGATTTATGATAATTGGCAAAAGAACTAAAGGGGGAGATGAAAATATTTTTTTTTACTAAGTGCTTTGTTATGATCTGGAATGCATTACCTGAAAAAGTGCTGGAAGCAGGTTCATTAGTAAGTTTGAAAAAGAAATTGGATAAATACTTTAAAAGAGAAAAAAATGGCAGGGCTACGGAGAAGTGGGACTAAGTTATAATTTTTTCAAAGAGCCAGAAAAGGCACAATGGGCCAGATGGCCTCCTCCTGCGCTGTAAGATTCTATTCCTCCTCTGTGGCAGAAGCATTACTCAAGGGCAATTAGGGATGGGCAATAAATGCTGGCCTAGCCAGCATCACCCACATCCCGTAAATGATTTTTAAAAAATTAGCCTCCCACAATAAGAAACAGGGAGGGGAGGGCATAAGCAAAACAGGAGTCTTTGCTTCTAGTCAGTTATATCATTTTGGAAACTGCATGTGTAGGGACAAGCTGGAGCTCCATTGGCAAATATCCTATGAACATACACTGCAGGGTCATAGGAGCCACTTGGGTGAGGTGAAAAAATAGTGTTGTCCATTATCCACATGCGGATGAATGGGAATCCAGATGTGACTAATTGCACTTCTGATTAATAAGTAAAAAATGAGTAATAGACAATGTCATTGTGTGATGTCAGTGCTTGTAATCGCATGGTGCAAGCATGTAAACTTTAACTTTTTGTGTGTTTGTTGGGAAAATGATAAGATGAAAAGCAAAATATGCGAGTGTTTTTTATTGTTGTCTGACTTTCTTGGATCCTGAATCGTGGCAAATGTTCCATAATAGATAAACATATGCATGAAAGAAAAAAAAAGTTCATGATCTCAGTACAGCCAATTAATTGCTTTTTAACTGTAGTCCCTGTTATAACATAGAAAATACGGCAATCAGTTTGCACACAGTAAGCTCCCATAAACAGCAATGTGATAAATGACCAGATAATCTGTTTTGGCAATGTTGGCTAATGGATTGTGCGCTCGTCTCTGGAGGATGGTTTAAACCTCAACCTTCTAACTCAGAAGCAAGAGTGTTATCACTGCGCACAGGCTGGAAGCTAATCAGGGGGCTCTTTGGTTTTTTTTTTCCCAGTTCTGAGTGAGTGTGTGTAACAATTACAACTAGGCTTTTCAAACTACATGGTCAATAAGGGGCGTGTGAGGACACAGCAGAGTGAGACAGAGAGCGAGTGATTAGCGATTTAGACACACGTAGGAATTGGGTGCACAGGGGAAAAGAGGTGTGGTATACATAGAGCTACATCTGTGGCTATTTATTGGACAACACTGGATTGAAGGTCCCAGTGGAACCAAACTCCAGCAGGGGATTGTATTTTCTTCAAGCAGGAGGGATGAGATGAGAGAACTGGATGAAGATGAAAGTCTGAGTGTTATGTCTGTCTGAAGTACACTTCAAACAATATATGAAAAGTTAAGCGAGGAGAAAATAGAAAGTATTTATGCATGTGGCAGGGAAAAGGCTGCTGGAGTATAACAAGTAATTTTTAGTGTGTCAACATTCTAAACATCAAGGAGGAATTCACATACCGCAAAAAGAGAAAAATTATCAAAACTCATTCTGCTTCTTTGTTGCTTTCAGCTCTACGTTGCTAGGGTTGTTGCTAAGCAAGGTAATGTCAGTGGAACTCTGTGTGATATAACTTCTTTCATACATCGTGACATTTAAAAAAAAAAACTGCCTGCATCAATCTCCAGACCATCAGATCTCAATCTTGATCTATACAAAACAAATGTGACGGATCCTAAAAGCAGAGGGTGGTAAAAGGCAGGGATAGCAATTTTGAAAGGGCAGATAGTAAAAGACAATGACAAGGAGACATAAAGCTCAGGATTAGTACCAGAAGCCCAAGTATTGGCACAAACCCTTCAGCGGGAACTGAATGTTGGGTCATCCTAAGTTCACACACAGCAGTTGATTCTCCAGGATTGGTGTCTTCATGAATTAATCTCCTCTACGTTGTTATGATGGTAAACCAGGAGAAAATTAGAGGAACATTAAAAGAATTGTGTGTTATATTCACTCACTTTGAAAACTTTTCTGGTATTTTTACAACAAATAAACAAATGAGAAAAAGGTATTTTGACCAGGCGGGGCAGTTGAAGGTGGGAAGCCGTGTGATGAAATCTCCAGGAACGTGCCTGAACAAGGTTGGCAGCCCTAATACGTAGGCAATATGTTGACATCCTACAAGAAGCCACCTGGCTTGGTGATGGCTGCAGTGTAAAGCTGCAGCCCCTGACAACTGTTCATAAAGTGACAGTCTAAGCGAAGATGTTTTAGATAATTCCCCACATTGGAGACTGTAATGCTGTAAGTGGCTGGGATTGATTTTACACACCTAATTTGTATTGTGTAACTGTGTTCCACTCACCGCACTTTGCTGGAGGAATCACCCTGTTTCCACTGGGAGATTTTGCTGTAGTTTTGGTCAGGAGTACTGTTTACTAATGTTCATACAGACTCTTTTTAAATAGACTCTGAGGCTGCTTACTGTGGTGCGCTGTTTAAACAGGCACTATTTGCTGAGTAAGTAGACAATTTGCTGTAAAATAGACTGAGTCCTGCTAAATCTCATTTTCCTCCAACTCATTGGCTAAGACACAGTGTAACCCATTAACTGACAGAGCAGTGTCAATAGACACTCTGGGAAAACTTTACTTTCAACTTTTAAACATTAATAGAGCTAACAGTATCTCTGCCAATGTTTTCACTGTCATCATTGTCAGTCCCTCGAAATGAGGATGATGTCAGCCTGGCACCATGATTTGTGTGTCCTCAGGTGACAAAACAGGCTAATCCTGGAGCCACAGGTCTTTGGACAAAAATGACAATGCCCTGTGCAAGGGCAGTTCTCAAGCCAGGTTCTGCTCAGTCTCCTTCAGCTTTTGTTGCTCCTCTGCAACAGTTTACGCAGTCAGTGTCTGGCTGTGTTGCAGCTTGTTGGATGAGGAGCTGCCACATGGCACAGTTTGTGGCAAGTTCCTCCCATGCATCTATGTCCCCTTTTCAATGAGACCTTCAGAATGTCCTTTAAAATGTTTTCTCTGTTCTCCTTGAGATGGGGTGCCAATGTTTTACAATTTAACAGCAGCGGTAAGCGAGCGAACAGAGCCTTCTGAGCATGGGTATGCACAGGTTTATCTCTATTTGGTGCGATGTGGTCTGCTGACCAAACAACAGTCAGACCATGGTGGTGGCCTAACTAACAGTGTAAACATGGTGACTTGAAGAGACTGTGGTGACCCAGAGAGACTCCGGTGACCCAAGAGATGGTAGCCAAAATGATGATCAGTGATTGTGGTTGCCAGAACTCAGTAATCAGGGTGGAAATTCCACTTGAGTGGAGGCAGTAAATGGGCTGGATTACATTAGCTGCCTTGTTACACTCCCAGACCGATAGTCAGTTCCACTGCAGACAATAGCATTAACTATCTTGTGGGGCACCTGATTCTATACCGCCTGCTTTGTGTTGCCAACCAAGTTGAATGTCTACCCGATAATGTCTGGCTGCAATCTGTATGACAGTCATTTTACATAACAGAAATAATAAGTTTTTAACTCTTTCCATTTTGACTCACACTAGGCATTGTAAAGACAGACAGGATAAACAGAGTTGCTGCTTAAAGGGGGACTGGGTGTTTATCATTACAAACACAATTACATCAAATATTTACACCATTTGTTGGCAGCAAACAGTCATTCTAATCATCAGATTAGACACTGAGCTGTTGTAACCAAAGGAATTTTTCAACAAATATATTACTGTGTGTTATTGCTTTCCAAATAATGATGTTCCATATTATTCAATGTATCATTCAAAGTATATTACTCACTGAATGTGATTCCTTTTCTAAAAATTAACTGTGTTTTATTGGATTTGATGGAACATTTTTCTCAGTTGCATAGGAACATAGGGGCAGAAGTTCAGCCCCTTGAGCCTGCTTCGCCATTCAATTAGATCATGGTTGATCTGCAACTTAACTCCATCTACTTGCCTTGCTTCCATAATACCTTTGCCTAACAACAATTATACATTAACCCCTTCAGAAATAAATGCATTTATTGCTATCCCTAGTTGGTGGGTTTTGTTGTGATGGTGCTCCTACAATAGCATCAGGTAGGGAGTTCTGGGTATAAGAAGGAATGATTTCCAAGTCTGGATGGCCCATGACTTGGAAGAGAAAATGGACCTGAGGGTGCTCCCATGACCTTGTTGTTCTTGTCTTTCACGATGGAAGAAGTCACAGGGTTGGACAGTGTTGTCAGTGACCTAGGTGAATGCTGCGGGGCATTCTGTATCTTCTACATGATCCAGCTGCAGTGTGCCCATGACGGAGAAGGGGAAGTTCGACGCTTAGCCCACGAGCAGGGGCACCGATTAGGCAAACTGATCTGTACTGTACTGTTGAGCTTCTTTAACCCATAACCTCCTACTGGGAAGACACAAGAGCTACCAAATTGTGCCAAGGTGACCCTTAAGAATGTAGCACTGTTTGTAAAAAAGTAATTAAAATGAGGACTTGCCTAAGAACCTAATCATGGGATTGGCAAAAATTTGACAGAGGTCCATCCTATATATGAGTGCCATCATTTTCTTAAAGGGTCAGGCAGCCCTAACTTAACTGGGCAATTCTTATATCTTCCAAATAAATCTGAAATGGATGAAGACGTTCTCAAAAACTGCCAAACAAGCAAGGACGCCCAGCCAGGTATCTCATGTGTGTTACACACAAGAAGTGTCTTCTGAGTTGTTCAAATACTTAATTGAGGTTTTACATGTGATAAAGAGAATTGACTACTGGAAGTTGATGTAGGCACAATGTTTTGTTAAGGCAAAGGGTTCAAGTCCCAGGAGACATGAGTTCAAAATGAGAAAGTTAGGAGTCAAGGGAAGTTAGTTGAAACCTAATGGGCAGAATTTTACATTGCCCTGCCGGCGGGTTTGTAGGCGGGAGGAGGGAAACCGTAAAATTTCTTGGATGGCCTTCCAACCGGGCTCCCGCCCACCTGGATCTCTCTGTAATTTTACACTTGGATGGTTGAGGCCAGGGCCAGGCAACCTGCCCTTGCCCCAATTAAGGCCCTTAAGTGGCCAATTATTGACTTAAGGGCCGTTTCCCGCCCAGCCTCAATTTTCAGGCTGATGGAAGGAGTTCAGGGGCAGGGGAAAAACCCTAAGACTGACCATGTTCAGGCTTCGAGCGGGAAGGGGTGGGGATAGGGACGCCTCCATCAGCAACCTCCTTTTAACATCGGGAACACCCACCCTCCCCTGCTGCGGATAATTCGGCTGCTGCAGATCTTCTCTCCCCCGCAGCCTCTCCACCAACAACCCAACCCCTCTCTGCCCAGCTCCCTGGGCCTCACCTCCCCTCCTCACTCTGAGACCCCCCCAAACTTACCTGGTCCTGGAATCCTGCGACTTAGGCTCTAGGGGCTGCTTGCAGTGCCAGTCCTGTTCGCTGCAGTTTCTGGCGTGGAACATTAAATGGCTGCAGGGCAGGAAGTATCAGCAGGGATGTGTTCTCCGCCTGCTCTTCATATGGCAGGAAGGGAAACCCCTCCATCCTTAACACTCTGGCCCAACATCCGAAGTAGTGATAAGTTAATGTAAACATGTTTTGGATAACTGGATGCGTTTCTAGAGAGTGAACAGATTCAGGGATATGGTGAGAAACAGGGTGGTGGGCGGTGATGTTAAGAGATCCTGATATGCATTTAAAAAGGAACAGGCTTGTCGAAATTTAATTACATATCATTGTTCATTCAACTCTGGCAACCTACTTCAAAACCAGCCCAAGAGATGAAAGTGTCCTCTCTCACCTGGTTACAGGGATCTTTAATGAAACGACATGAACCAGTTTCAAACACTTCCTATAGTATGAGGGTTAAGAGCTGGATTTATAGAATCATTGTGGCACAGAAGGAGGCCAATTAGCTCATGAAGTCCATGCTGGCTCCCTGTAGAGCAATCCAGTCAGTCTTGTTCCCCTGATCTGTCCCTGTAGCCCTGCAAATCTGTTTCCCTCAAATGCCCATCCAATTTCCTTTTGAAACCACTGACACAGGCCATTCGGCCTAACTGGTCTATCCTGGTGTTTATGCTCCACCTGAGCTTCCTCCCTATTTACTTCATCTCAACTTATCCTTCTATTCCTTTCGTCCTCTTGTACTTATCCGACCTTCCTTAAATGTATCTATGCTATTTGCCTCAACCATTCCATGAGGTAGTGAATTCCACATTCTCAGCACTCTCTGGTTAAAGAAGTTTCTCCTGAATTCCTTATTGAATTTGTGTGTGATTATCTTATATTTATGACCCTACAAGTGGAAGCATCTTTTCAACATTTACTCCATCAGACCCTGTCATAATTTTAAAGATCTCCAACAGGTCACTTCTCAGCCCGCACTTTTCTAGAGAAGAGTCTAATGGTCTTTTCTTGTTCCTAAAAATCATTTTACAGTATTCAACAATGTAACATTGTGGCTTTCATGATCACTTGTGATTACCATAGTGACTGCACATCAAAAGTGATTTATTAGTTATGAAGTGCTTTTGGGCACCATGAAGATGTGAGGTACCTCATAGGTGGAGTATTTCTCTCATGTTATCAGTTCTATTTGTCTATATACTAATACTTTATCCATTGTTTGTATTCCCCAAGTGCATGAACTAAATATTATATGCACTGTCCAATTCTCCCAGGTCACAATTACACTAGAAGGTTAACATCGTACAGTTACAGCTCCAAGAGACTTTTAGCAAGGTGCAGCGTACCTCAAGCATCCTAAGCGTTCCTACAGTGAGTGTCAGGGAACAGCAAAGTGTTGTTAATACCAACTTCTCTCCATGTTTTCAACCCCTTCTGCAATCCTTTTTTTTCTCATTTTCTTGATTTTTGTTTTTAAATTTTTTTCATTTTACAACTCATGTAGCTATGGAGGTGGAGCTCTCCCAGCAGCCAGAGGGACAGTGAAAGTTCTCTATTAAAACTGTAGCCCTGGCTGGGTCAACCCAGCTCCCTACCGATCTAATAGCCCCAAAAGTTTTGAATTTCTATAGCACCTTTCATGCCCGCAGGGCTTCCCCAAGTGCTTTACATCCAATTAAGCTATTTGATGTCTAATTACTGTTGTAGTGTAGGAAATGCAGCAGTCAATTGTGTGCAGCAAGCTCCCATAAACAGCAAAGAGATAATGATCAGATAATCCATTTTTAGTGATGTTGATTGAGGGATAAATATTGACTGGGACATCAGGAATAACTTCCCTGCTCTTCTTCAAAATAGTGCTGTGGGATCTTTTATGTCCACCTAAGAGAACTTTGAAGTCTTATTTGAAAGACGGCACCTCTGACAGCGCAGCGCTCCCTCTGTACTGCACAGAACTGTCAGTCTCAATTATATGCTCAAGTCTTTGAAGTGGGATTTAAACTGATGACTTCAAACTCAGAGATGAGATGCTGCCCCTGAGTCGACACTTTGTGGAGATGCTTCAGTTGACCTCAGTGATGAGGGAGGGAAACATCACTGACAAAAAGTCATTGTCCTGAAGCATTAGCTCTGTTTCTCTCTCCACAGATGATGCCAGATCTGCTGAGTATTTACAGCATTTTCTGTTTTTATCATCACGAAGGGCTCCCTGCTTCTAAACACCGACACCTCTTGGAAAGTGGGTCTGGATGGATGTCAGGTTAGGAAAGGGTCAGGTTCAGTTTCAATACCTTCCATGGGTGACACTTACTTTCCAGGCTCACACATGAGAAATGGCCACTGGGCTGACAGATCAGATGGCTTCTGACACCCTTGGACATACAAACTCATGCGTGTGCATATGCAAGCACAAATGCGGAAATATACACAAGCTCAGGTACACACGTGCACACACACAAACACAAGTGCATTGCCCCACAAAAGTGTTCACACAAACACTTCCTGGCATGGGTCACCAGAGAGCAATTAGCAAGCAGCTGATTTTATTTAATTCTTTATTTGGGTCCTGAAGCCAACTGTATTTCCCCCACTGCACCTTAGATGGAAATGTATCAACTCAGTGTAGAGCAGGAATCAAATATTGGGCCTGTACAATGTGGCTCAGTTATGTGTCAGACAGTCCATTCACCGATTAGGCTGGAAAATTTATATTATTTTTAAGAATTAATTTCAAGGAATCTGTCACTTTAAGATTAGCATCAGCAAAGCTGTGCAAGTTCACGATGCGATGATATCAATCACAATGAGACACACCCTGTGGCTATTTTAGATCACAGCAAAGTGTTGCAGTTATTCTCCCCTCCTTGCCAAAAATGTTTACTAGACAATTTCTCATGGGCATTTTGTCCTTTTATGAAAAGATACATTATATCCTACTTAACGTACCATGTCACCAATTTGTCAACCTTCATTGTGACAAGCATCTGAAATCTCTCTTTTCACATGTTTAATGCCTTACAGAGAGAACTGAAGGTCACCAGTGTTCAGGACAATGGCTTCATTTAAAGTGCCATTGATGATAAAGTGTTTGTCAAACGTCAATTTTGAATGGGGGTAGAGGGAAGGGAGACAAGAGAAGCAATTTATGCACTGCATCAGATCATTAAAAACATAGTTTTAAAAAATATCCGGCAAACACTTTTTACCAGTGATGCAATCGCATAAAGCTCTCAGTAAGATGATTGGTGCTCCATATCGAGTTTGTACTCTGCTCACACCACTCGCTGGATTCAAACTTCCAACTCTGTCCTTTTGTGCAGTCAATTGCAACTGAGGTCATAGATACAAAATCTACAGTCAACTGCAACAGAAGTCAATGGCACAAAGTGGACAGTCAACTGCAACAGCGGTCTATCTTCCTGCAGCTGACCTTTGCACTTCACCCTTAGGTACCTGCCAACCATCTGGCAGCACTCAATAAAACATTCAGCCCTGAAACAGTCTCCAGCTACAATGGACCATGCTTGGTAAAATACTGATTCGCAATCCACTTCTTTGACGTCGTGTTATATATTTGAAAATCAATTGATCTTCATCACCTTTGGGCTCCCGGTGGCTTTAGCATATAACAGGTGAAAAAGGGAAGCAAACTTAAAGAAATATATTGCAACATTACATGACCAGATGCAAGCTTTCACCTATGTTTCCACATGGTGAGGTAAAGATATGCTGCCTGCCAACTTGGCCACGTACAGCACAACTGAGAGAGGAAAAGTGAGTATAAATAAAAGAATTACAAATCATAATAAGGGACCAGATGGCACCATTAGTTATACTCCAGCCTTTCACCCGGAGAACGAGACTCATTTCCAAAGTAGGCCATTGGGACAAAAATCTCCTCTGTCTGCTGGGTATGAGTCCTCGGTGAAGTGTTTGGGTTCTCCCAATCTACTTCCTGGTGGGCTTGAGCCCATTGCACAAAACTGTTCCTGATCAGGAACTTTACTCTATATCGAACCCATACTGTACTTTCCCTGGGAGTTGATGGGACAGTGTACCAGGAACTTTCCTTTGTACCAAACCCATGATGCCCTGAGCATATTTGTTGGGATAATGGAGAGAGAACATTAAGGGGAAGCTAGATAATCACATGAAGGAGAAAGGAAAGAAGGAAATACCAATTGGATGAGATGAAGTAAGGGTGGGAGGAGGCTCATGTGGAGCACAATGTGAATCAATTAGACCAAATAACCTGATATTGTGCTGTAAATACTCTTTAGTTCTATCTAAAAGCAGCTGAAAGACATGGCTTTTATGGTGTGTATGTGTCTATAATGTGAGTGTGTCCGTGAATGTCCTTGTATGGAAAATGTGTGTGTATTTTAAAAAAATAAAACTTAAATACTTGCCAATTTTTACTATTCTGGAGACGTGGTCCTTCATAAATCATTTAAAATCTGTGTTTTAAGGAAGATACAACACAAGGACTTATTTGTTTACTGGATGTCTATAGTGTTATCGATGGGATTACACAGGCACCATGCAGAAGCCAGTTGTCACATTCCACCCCACAAGCATGGGCCACAGCGGCACTTATGCAAAACAATTTGATGCCAGCTTTTGTGGCACAGGCAGGAAAGTAGTTTAACAAACTTCTCCCAGTGAAGATTGTGCCTTGTTAACAGGAAAGCTCATCTCTGCCAGACTTCAGAAAACTCACTTAAACATAGCTTAGCATTTCACAAGAAAGAAAAAAGGCTTGTATTTATACAACTGCTTTCACAACCTAGGATGTCCCCTTGCACTTTACAGTCAATTAAGTACTTTTTAAAGTGTGGTCATTGTTGAAATGTAGGGAGCATGGCAGCCAATTTGCACACAGCAAGTTCCCCCAAATAGCAATGTGATAATTACCAAATAATCTGTTTTTTGCTGTTGATTGGGGGAATGAATATTTCTCAGGATACCAGGAAGAACTTCCTGGCTCTTCTTCAAAATAGTGCCATGGGTTCTTTGATGTTCACTTAGGAGGGCAGGTGGGGTTTCGGTTTAACATCTCATCCAAAAGACAGCACCTCCAAAAGTGTAGCACTTCACCAGGACTGCACTGGAGTTGTAACCTAGATTTTGGTGCTCAAGCAATTGGTCAGGATTCTCTCACCATACATTCTGAGCAACTTAAACATCTAGGTTCTGATAATCACCTTCATGTGAGAGATACCATCACTGAGACAGTGTTTTAAAACTATACTTTTGGAACACTGATTCCAAGTTCCCACACTGTTCCCTTCAGGTCCCACAGTAAATACATTGTCCTGAGTTCCCCACAAGCTTTGGGACTGGCAGATGAATTTTCCAACAAAATTAGCAGAACAATTTTATTTTTTTTAAAATTCTGCAGGAGAACAAATTTCAGTTTAATATCCCTTTCCTCCCCTTCAAAAAAAGAATTACTTATGAAAGTGTTTAATAGTATATCTTTTCCTGGCAGGAGTATTGTGGGGGACAGATGAACTCATTGCAGTATCCTTCAAAGGAAGGTAAACAGAAACAGTTAAGCAGAAGAAAATGAACTTCAGACAAAGAGCGGCAGGCAGAACACTCCATGCTGCCCTGAGATCTGTTCAATAAAAATAAGCACCAGTTAAGGAGAAGCAATTCCCCAGTCAGTGCCTTACTAACACACACACTGAAATATATTTTCTGGACAGTAACACACGTAACTCATGGAAAGCAAACACACACAAAGAAACACACAGACACAGACATACACACTCACACACATACACACAGCTCAGAGGAGTTCAATACCTTGCACTTCACTTGTCATCTGGAGCTCTCTGCTTAGCAATTTCACTCTCAGGACAAAAACAATCTCCCGTGCCTCTTTCTCCCCTTTTTTTTGTTTTTAGAAATAGTACAAAAGGCAGCCACTGCAGCACAGGAGGAACCAGGAGCCCTGTGGCCCCCTCTCTGTATACTCACACGTGCTGGAGGTAAACAGTTGCCCCACTTTAAGTGCTCCAGATCTTAAGCACACCCTGTAAGCCCTGTCACTTTGGTTAAACGAATAGCAAACCCTTTGACAGTCCACCCCCACTCCCTTCTCTCCTTCCCTCCCTCCGAATCCCAATGAGGACTCAAGATTCCCAAAGAACAACAGCCAAGTGCTTGACTGACTGCAGGGGCTGTTGAAACACGCCCCTGCATCGCCCTCCCCCTGCAAGCGACCATCTGACAGGTGGGGACTTCCATGAGGCCCCTTCAGAAATCCAGTTCTCTCTCTCTTTCTTTTATCCTTCTCTCCTGTACCTGCAATGCCGCAGAATGATCATCCCTGCATTATGACAAATCAAGGCAGGCATCTGTACTCTTACTACATCACACTTACACACTGACTGAGAGAGACTAAAATAGGCACAAGGGCTCGATGAAATAGCAGGCTGGGAAAAGGGTGCGTGTCAAAATAAGAGCCGCTCCTCACACTGCACCACTACAGAGCTCTCTTTACCAGCAGGGATCCTGCATTAACAATTTATCCCATTGAAGTACATGGAGTATTTACTGTTGAGAGAATACTGTATCACAAAGGGAGTGTTCAACATAGAATGTAACATACAAACAAGCAAGGCTGTGCCCTTACAATAGCAACTTGCATTCATACAGTGCCTTTAAGGTAGTAAAACATTTCAAGCCATTTGACAAGAGTGATTATCAAAGTTTGACATCAAGCCATATAAGGCAATATTTAGGACAGGGGCTTAGTCAAAGCTGTAGTTTTAAGGAGCCTCTTAAAGGGAAGGTGGAGAAGTAAGAAGGGAATTCTGGAATTTAGGGCTTAGATGGCTGAAGGCACAACCGGTAATGGTGGAGTGAAGGTACCGGAGATCACAGAATCATAGAATGATGCAGTACTGAAGGAGCCCATTCGGCTTATCGTGCTTGTGCCAGCTCTTTGATAGAGCTATCCAAATAATCTCACCCAGATACTCTTTCCCCATAGCCCGGTATATGTTTTTCCTTCAAGTACTTATCCAATCCCCCTTTGAACGTTACTATTGAATCTGCTTCCTCCATCCTTTCAGGCAGCACATTCTAGATGATAAAAACATACTGTGTAAAATAAACATTTCTTCATGCCACCTCCAATTCTTTTGCCAAGGACCTTGAACGGCCAAATCATTAATATATATTGCGAATAGTTGGGGCCCAAACATTGATCTCTGCGGTACCCTACTAGTCACAACCTGCCACTCCAAAAATGACTCATTTATTCCTACTCTCTGTTTTTTGTCTGCTAACCAATTCTCAATCCATACTGGTATATTGCCCCCAATCTCATGTGCTTTAATTTTGCACACTAACCTCTTATGTGGGACTTTATCAAAAGCTTTCTGAAAATTCAAATACACCATATCCACTGGTTCTCACTTATCTATTCTGCTAGTTATGTCCTCAAAAAATTCCAGTAGGTTTGTCAAACATGATTTCCCTTTCATAAATCCACATTCCCATGTTCCATTCCCCATTTATCTACCAGTTATTTATTGATTTATTGACCAGTGAGGCAACAGGGTTCAGTACAATCCGTTCAAAACACCCGGTCATAAGGAATTCAAGCAGGAATAAGAATGACAGTGACAAAATAGGAGGAAACTGCCTGGGCTTTGAGGGCCAGATGTGAGCCATACAGCTTAATGGAGATTTACAGTGACGTGACAACTACAAACAGCATTTATATATTGCCTTCAATGCATCCCACAATCTGCTAAATTAGAAATGGGATACCAAGTGGTGAGATAAGGAAAGTATTGGATAGAGTTGCCAACTCTGGTTATATGTATTTCTGGAGGTTTCATCACATGACCTCACACCCCAATCACCCCATCCAGACAAACAAACTCCTTTATCCTAATCTCAGTACTTTTATGGAAAATGGGCAAAAGTGTTTAAAGTAAGTGAATGAAACGCTATTTTTTTAACACCGCTTTGATTTTTCTCTCAGGCTGCTCACATCAGCACCTAAAAGATTAATCTTTAATTCATGGAGATGCCAGGACAATCCTGACGGATTGGTCACCCTTTTGTTGGAAGAGGTGACCAGAAGCATGGTCAAAGAGTAGTTTTTGTAGAGGATTTTGAAGAAGGCAAGAGAGGTGACAAGGCAGAGGGGGTTTGGGGAAGAAGCGTTGGGCGGAGGCAGCTGAAGCTCAATTGAAGGATAAGCAGGGAATGCAAAGGAAGCCAGAATATGAACAGTGGAGGAATTCATTGTCACCATCAATGTGCGGGCTCGGTACAATTATATGGGAGCAAGTAGCCTTCTGTTTCCTTACGGAAGGACTTGTTCTTCATGTATGAGCAGAACTAATGAGGATTGTGATTGCATTCTCTCCTCCTTTCATGACAGTGTTGACCCATGCTGGACATCACCATGAAAGGATTCACACTGGAACCTGCTCATGTCTCACCCAAGTGCGCAGGTACACACACACACACACACACACGAGAAAATTGTTGCCCCTCCAATGACAGATATCATGACTAGTGAACGAAAGCTTGGTCAAAGAGGTAAGTTTTAAGTATTGCCTTAAAGGAGGAGAGAAAGAGATAGAGAGGCTAAGAGGATTGTAGGGCGGGAAAAAGTTATAGTGATAGGAAAGGATGAGTATTTTTAACTTAAGGTGTTGCCAGCTGAGAACCTCAGCCACAGCAAACTGGAGTTACACAGGAGTGGACAATTCTCAAACAAGGGAGGAAATCATACATCACCTGTTATGATTTGGACTACCTCCTAAAACTTTGTGTATACAAGAAAAACTTGCATTTATATAGCACACTTCATGACCCCCCCCAAACTGTACTGCCAATGGAGTACTTTTTGAAGTTTAGTCACTGTTGTGATCCAGGAAATGTGGCAGCCAAAAGGCAAACAGCAAGATTTTTTTTCAGTGATATTGGCTGTGAATAAATGTTGCCCTGGACACCAGGGAGAACTCTCCTACTCCTTTTCAAATAATGCTCAGCATAAAGTTTTCCATCACTAAGCACAAGTGCACTATGAGTCATGACTTTATGCACAAGGTAACCTGGGCGAGCGGGTCTCAGAGAGGACAAGGAACTCTTTCTGTCAAGACATGCACCAGAAATACAGAATATTACTCTGCACTTCTGAGTTCTCCTGTTCTCATGCCAAACCCCACACTGCCAGAGTCTGTTCTACAGCCTTATCTTACTAAGAAATAAGACTAACAGCAGTAGGGAAAAAAATCAAACAAATTTGAATGGCAACACTTCAGTTGATTAGCAGTATATGTTTCAAAGCAATAAAGGTTCCAAAACTTTAGCAGTCTGTCTATAATTTGGACTGTGCTTTCATGATGAAATCTTTTCTATGACATTTAACTTTCACAGAACACCCTGCAAAGCTTCAGCCTGTGTGGCAGAAATAGGGAAGATTCTAGGCCGTCAGTCTGAGGTCCAGTAATTCCTCACAACTTTGTAGTTGTATTCCTGAAAAGTGCAACTTTAAATGAAACAACTTTAAGTAAATCAGATTTTCCCATTTACAACCAATATGAAAGCTGTAATTAGCTTCAGTAGGATCTTTCTTCTTAGAAAAAAGCATTAAAACATTGAAATACTGTACATGTCTAAATCCTTTGTTCATAAATGAAATAACTTTTAAAATAAAATAAACTGAAAACTATAAAAGAAATAGGCTTTATCTCCCACTCACCACCTCTCCCACTGGCCATTCCTCCCATTCCCTGATACTCTGCCATTCCCCGGCTCCCTCCCCCTCCTCCTGCTTGCCACGACTTCCACTGGCTGCTTCCCTCTCCCAAACAGTTGCTGTGAATTGGGGCTCAGGAGATGGGCAGCGAGAGGCAGGAAGCAAGTAAGAGAAGCTGTGGAAGGGTTCGTGAGGGAAATGGCAAGTGAGAGAGTTGGGGAGTGGAAGACAGTTTGGGAGCAGGAGTTGACGAGGGGAGTGAATTGACAAGAGGGAGAAAGATTTTTTTTCCTTTCCCATCATGGGATGGGGAGGGGGGTGTGGGGGCAGTCACTGGCAAGACCAGCAGCTGTTGACCAATCCCTGAGTGGTTCAGAAGGACAGTTAAGAGTCAACCACATTGTTGTGGGTCCTGGAGTCACATGTAGGCCAGATAAGGACAGCAAATTAGTGAATGAGATGGGTTTGTACAACAATCAACGATAGTTTCATCTCATTTCTACATGTCTTAGGTCTGATGAAGGGTCATACAGACTCAAAACATCAACTATATCCCTCTCCACAGATGCTGTCAGACCTGCTGAGTTTTTCCAGGTATTTTTGTTATAGTTTCATGGCATCCATTACTGGGTTACTGAGATCTGATATTCCAGATTTATTCACGGAATTCAAATTCCACCAGCTGCTGTGATGGGATTTGAACCCAGGTCCCTAGGACATTAACCTGGGCCTCTGGATTACTAGCCCAGTAACATTACCACTATGCCACCATCTCCCATGCAAAGTTTCAGCCTGTGTAGCAGAAATAGAGAAGATTCTAGACTGTCAGTTTGACGTATAATAATTATGGTTACATTCCTGAAAAATGCAACTCTAAGTGAAACAACTTTAAATAAATCAGATTTTCCCATTACAACCAATGTAAAAGCTGTCGTTAGTTTCAGCAGGAACTTTCTCATCAGACACTTCCCGCTCCTCTCCCGGTCCCTGACCTCTCCCAATCGGGAAGTGGGAGAGAGTCAGGAGCGGGAGAGGGTTGGGGAGCGGCAGAGAATCGGGATGTGGGAGAGGGTTGCTGAGCAGGAGAGTTGAGGAGTTGAACCATCGAGGAGTGGGAGAGTTGAGGAGTAGGAATGGGAGGGTCAGGTTGCAGGAGGGAATTGAGAGGCAGAAGAGGGTTAGGGAGCGGGAGAGTTAAGGAGTGGAAGCATCAAGGAGTGGGAGGATCGAGGAGCGGGGTGGTCAAGTTGCAGGAGAGAGTTGGCGAGCAGGTAGTGGGAAGGGCTGTAACAAAGTGGCGTCTATCGGATCACATGATGATACACGGCCCTGGTGCAAAATGATGCTAAAGCAGAAATCCCAATGCTAAGTGCACATACCAACCCCATTATATCTGTGATTCTAAAGCAGAACAATGCCGAATGAGACAACTTAAAATGGGTACTTACTGTTTAGCCCTTTTTTATCTTTGAAATCAAAATGGTGCAAAGGAAAGCTAAAAAAAGACACTTTCACAAATCATCAAAACTGTCCATCCAAATAAAATTCAATGTCCCATTAGGGATAATTCAGCTGCTCTGACAGGATGCTCCCTGATAGGACAATAATCACAAACAATTAGCTGTCTGCTTGCCTCCATTCTTTGATACGTGTCTGATAGGAGCAAAATCCTGAAGAACCCTACTGTTTGGGTTTGAAATGCAATCAGTTCTACATCTCCTATCTGGCTTTCCATAGTCATGTGACTCTGCCATGAGGCATGTCCACTGAAGTGTGCCATTTGAGATCAGTTCAAAAAAACCTCTCACTGAGAAGCTCTGCGGTCTTTAAACATGAAACATAGTGTCAGGAAGCGGAGCTAAAATAGAGATTTTAAATCCTGGAAATTCTGTAGAGAAGACACAGAGAACCCAGCTATGTCCAAAACTGCTAAAAGTTCCTGAAAAAGGACAAGGAAAAGCAAACAAACCAAAGGCTACAATTAAGATACTGAGTGAATTAACATGGCTGCTGTAAATATCCCCCTCCCAACTCCTGTCGAAATGAAAGGTGCTATGGGGAAATATTGGCAATTTTTCCACTTGCAATGGCAGAACTACAGGTTAGCAACAAATTTGATTAACAAGCAAGAAGCGATAAGAGGAGCCACACTTCTAAAGCCGCTGCGGAGGGACTGCTACAAATTGTATACCAGCCTAAAACTAATCGACAGGCAAAGAAAGCAGGTAGCAGAGAGTTTGAAAGTCTCAAATGAACATTTTGAACCCTGAGTAAATGTTACTTATGAATGCTATGTATTCAACACTAGAGCTCAAGGTGAACAGGAAACCATTGAACAGTATGTGACTGCAGTAAAACAGCTTGCAGAATCATGCAAATTTGGACAGCTAAAAGATGATCTGATTAAAGATAAATTAGGCATTTGAGACCCCTCAGTGAGAGCAAGCCTACTGAAAGATGAGAAACTGGAGCTCAAGAAAGTGATATACATGTGTAGGAATGCAGAAGTTGTAAAATATCAATTAGAGCACATGCATGGCACAGTAGACCAGGTGATACATTACGCTGTGAAGCATTCCAGGTCAAAAGAGCCGATCAATCGCAGACAAAGGGTAGGATGCAAATTCTGTGGAGGACATCATACAGAGGAAAAGAAGGATTGCCCAGTGTGGATAAAGCAGTGTTTTAACAGCACGAAGCAGAATCATTTTACACAAGTGTTTGGCGAGAAAAAAGCAAAACAAGCCTATATAGATGGCCACTAGAGAGATACAAGCAGAAGAGTTTGATGAAGAACTATATATGACACAACATGTTGGTTCCGTCAAGTCTATGGTGGATAAATGGTTTGTGACTGTTACAATGATGACCGCAGAAGGAGCGTATCAAGTGAACAAGAAGTGTCAGATAGACACTGGTGCATCATGCAACATAATTACCTTTACAGACCTTTGCGCAATGGCGCAACATGACAATCCGAAAATGAAACCCTCGAAAGTAAGGTTGAGGTTATATGACGGCACGATACTCATACCGAGAGGACTAATTAGTCTAAGAGCCCAATGCAATGACATGGAGTTCCAGATCATAGATGGGACGCAACAACCACTCATCTCAGCTTAAGCAAGTCTGAAACTTGGACTGGTAACCCTGAATGTGCCAACAGAGAAAGAGCAGCAAAAGACCCCAGAGAAAGGGCAGCAAAAGACCCCAAAGAAATGACAGAAAAAGAGCCCAGAGTGAGGGAGACAGAAGACCCCAGAGGGAGGGAGACAATATTCAAGTAAACCACCAGATGGTTGCCAACCACGTTAGTGTAATGAGATGCATAAGATGAAGGTAAATGAAGCAGTTCTACAGGAAAATATTTTGAGCTGAGCTGGAAGATTTGGAGCGCAAGATTCAAGCTGAGTAATACTGTTAAAAACGTACGATAAATTGAAGTCTTCAATGAACCAAGCTGTGCAAGATCTAAACAAACAAATTTCAGAGATTACACAAAAGCGTCAAGAGGAAATAACGACCCTCAATTCCACTTGGCAAAACAAAGCGGAAGTTGAAAATACTCAACCAGATGTACAGCCAGGCAAAACGGAAGATGGAAAAGGCATGCAAAGGAGTTACAACCCTGAAAGGCTCCTTGAAGGATCAATATGTAGTCATGGAAAAACATGAGAAGCTAAAAAGGACGTGGAAAATGTGAAATCTTCTAGATTCAACGAGAAGCAGCAGTCCAACACGATCTGGAAGTCATCAACTCAGCAGAGATTAACTAGTAGAACATACAGTGTTAGCACAGGAGAACAATGGGTTTATAGTGGATAACTCACAGTTATACATGATTGTCCATGCAAATTTATCTTTTGCTCACTAAGAAAAGAGGGATGTTTGTATCCTTGTTCGGTATGATAAGGGGGATGTTTGGGTTTGAAATGCAATCAGTTCTACACATCCTATCTGGCTTACTGTAGTCATGTGACTCTGCCATGAAGCAAGCTCACTGTAGGCTGCCATTCAGATCAGTTCAATAAAGACCTCTCACTGAGAAGACACTAGGAAGCTCTGTAGTCTTTAAACACAAAACACCTACCAGTTCGACAAAGGGTTACCAAGGCCCGAATCCAGAATGATTGTAAACCAGGCTCCAGAAATAGTAGCTTCCTCAAAAGAATAGGAGGCTGTGAGTAGGCCATTCAGCCTCGAGCCCGTTCCACCATTTAATTACAACTGATCTATGTCATAACATCATTTATCCTGCTTTATCTTCACAGGCCTTCATATCCTGACCCAATAAATATCTATCAATTTCAGTCTTGAAAACTTGGTTTGACCTCAAAACCTCTTGGGGGAAGAGATTTCCACTTCTTCAGTTCTCTACCCATAAGCAGGTCATTGGCAATTAATTGCTGATCTACACCACAAGTCTCAAGACTTTTTTACAACAGGTAGAGCTGAGAAGGTAGGTCCTGAGTCTACCTCAGCTGAAATGGGGATTGAATCCTATGCTGTTGGCACTTCATCTAATACACACTCTAGCCATCTAGTCAACTGAGCTAGCCAGACCCACAGGTTTCCACCACCCTTTGTGTAAACAAAAAGATTGCTTACTTCAGTTATGAATGACTTAGCTCAGGTTTTAAAATTGTGCCCCATTTGTTCTGGATTTTCATATGAGAGGAAATAGTTTCTCAATGTTTACCCTATATAGTCCTTTATTTATTTTAAACAACTTGATTAGATTACCCCTCAATCTTCTAAATTTATGGGAATGCAAGCCAGGTGTATGAAACTCTGTTCTCAGAATTTCATCTTTTAAGGCTAGGCATCATCCTAGTAAATTCCTGCCAATATATCCTTCCAATGGTGCAGTCACTAGAACTGAAGGCAGTAGTCCCAGAGGGGGTCTGACCAAGACTCTGCACAACTGAAGCATAATTCCTGACCCTTTGTATTCTAGCCCCCTTGAGATTAAGGCCAACCTTGCAAAAGGTTCTTTGATTACTTTTTGTACTTGTTTGAACTGTTGAGAATTCATTCGCAACAATTGTGGAATATAGTCCCAGTTACCCTCACTTTCTAAATACAGAATATGGAGCTTCTTTAAATTAGGAACAGGAAGGACTTTGCTCAATTGCAATCACCGTGGCCCACTCATACAACTCCTAATCACCCCCTGGGGATGATGAGAGCACTTGTTTCAGCAATGAGCAGGATCACCAGGGATACTGCAGGGTAGTAGGAGACCCAAGGGAAAGTTAGGAGTGAGCTGCCCTGATCTTCTGTGAGCCAGGGGCATCCTTATGACTGTGCAATTGTGCGGGGCCCTGAACAGATACAGTGATAGGACTCTAGACTAAGATAATAGCTGATCTCCAATCACCTTGTCAATTATTTTTACAACACATACTGATGTTGAGGTAGAAGGTCAGTCATGATTGTACTGAGTGGTAGAGCAGAACCTAAGGGCCAAATGGCATACTCCAGCTCCTATTTTGTAAGTAACTATGATCCGATCAGCATAATCTTCCATTCCTTTCTCCATTATGTGTTTATGTAGCAACCCCTTAAGTCCATCTACACTATTTGCCTGAACTACTTGATGCGGCAGCAAGTTCCATGTTCAGACCATCCTCTGAGTAAAGAATCATTTGGGCTGCTACAATAGACTTCAGTGTCTCTCGGCTTGGGGGAGGAAATTCAACTGGGATTCCCGTTTCTGATTACTATCCAGCTACTCCTGTTGGAACGTAGGCGTGGATAAAGATTGGGCAAGGAATGAGTTTGGTCGTGCTCCCTGTCATGATCAAATTGCCTGGCAACATGGGTGTCTTGGTTCACAGGTGAAAGAAGGCTATTTTAGGTGAGATAATGGTGGGCTGCTGGCACCCATGGACTGCACCCCAATGAAAGACAACAGCTTCAAGGGGGGGGAGCTGAACGCCAGTGAGGGTCAGCACCTTCAGGAGAGGAGGGGGAGCTGAACCCCAGTGAGGGTCAGCACCTTAAGGGGAGGAGGGGAGCTGAACCCCAGTGAGAGTCAGCACCTTCAGGAGAGGAGGGGGAGCTGTACCCCAGTGAGGGTTAGCACCTTCAGGAGAGGAGGGGGAGCTGAACACCAGTGAGAGTCAGCACCTTCAGGAGAGGAGGGAAGCTGTACCCCAGTGAGAGTCAGCACCTTCAGGAGAGGAGGGGGAGCTGAACCCCAGTGAGAGTCAGCACCTTCAGGAAAGGAGGGGAATAAAATGGAAAAAAAGACAGGGAAATTACCTTAAATAGAGCCCCACTTTTTTTTAAAAAAGAAACTTGATTTGCTTTTCTACTGTGATGCAAAAATCAAAGGTGGTTCAAAAACAAAAAGTGTCTGTCTGCTCTTGAGAGTCTGGATGCTTCTATTTTGAAGTGAAGGATGACACAGTGAAGCTTATCGCTACAGCTGGAGCTGAACAGAGCCCAGGCACAAAGAGTTCCTCTGAGCTGCACGCTCCTTTGTTCTATGTGGCAGTTGATGCTGCTGTGAGATTTAAGGGGTGGTGGAGGAGGTGGTCGGGGCAGATGTGGTTGGGAGCACAGGGGTAGGTACGATGAATGTATATATCCTCATTCCTGAATCTATCAGAGGCACATGGTTACCTATTCTGTTAAATAGGCATTTGTGGCGACAGTATTCTCATTCATTGGAATTGATGCAGACTGCTGGTCCACAGCTTTGTTTTTTTCAATCAAACAGTGAAGCAGAAACAAAAACAGAATTACCTGGAAAAACTCAGCAGGTCTGGCAGCATCGGCGGAGAAGAAAAGAGTTGACGTTTCGAGTCCTCATGACCCTTCGACAGAACTTGAGTTCGAGTCCAGGAAAAGACACTCTCAGGAATGAGAAGAGCAGAGAGAGAGAGAGGACGTAGAGAGAGAGAGAGATATCGGGCAGAGAGGGGATAGAGAGAAAGAGGGGGCAGCGAGAGAGAGGTGGGACAGAGAGGGGAGCAGATAGAGAAGAGCAGGGAGAGGGAGAGCAAGGAGAGGGGGAGCAGAGGGAGGGGGTAGAGGGAGGGGGCCAGAGAGGAGTGCACAAAGAGAGAGCAGCACATAGAGGAACAGAGAGAGGGGGAGGAGACGGGAGGGAGCAGACCGGAGAAGCAGAGAGAGGGGGTCAGAGACAAGCAACAAAGGGAAGGGCAGAGGGAGGGGCAGAGAGAGGGGTGCAGAGAGAGAGGCAGAAAGAGAGTGCAGAGAGAGAGAAGAAACAGAGAGAAGGCAGATGGAGAGGTGGCAGAGAGGGCAGAGAGAGAGAGAGAGAGAGAGGGAGCGAAGCCAGGGAGAGAAGCCAGAGAGAAGAGGCAGAGAGAGCTGGGGGGCAGAGAGAGAGGACAGAGAGTGAAAGGAGCAGAAGAAGGGGACAGAGACAGAGGGGACAGAGAAAGTGAGGAGGCAGAGAAAGACGGTTAAAAGAGACAGGCAGGGAGAAAGAGGAAAACAAGGGTAGAGGGAAAGAGCTGAAAAGGTAGGAGAGACACAAAAAAAGGATGAGGATATGAAGAACAAAGAGATACAGTGTGAGCGAACACAGAGAAGAAAAATAAGGCACTGGAGAACAAAGAGAGAGTGCGGGAAAATACACAGAGAAAGAGGAGGCAAAGGCTCAGAGGGTAGAGAGAAGCTCAGTATAGGGTTACATTGGATGCTGAGGCTACAAACAGTCTGGTCCAACCTCAGACAGTGGCTAGGTAGAGGGATTGAGTTTGTAGCTAGGAAACAGATTTAATTTTGGGAAGCTTGGACTACCTGATATTCAACTGAGTCTCATAAAGGAGGAAATAGGGGTAGAGAGGTGAAGAGGTTGAGGGAGGGAATTCCAAAGTTTAGGGCCTTGACAGCTGAACGGACAGCCACTAATGGTGGAACAATTAAAATGAGTGTGCTCAGGAGACAGAATTGGAGGAGTGCAGATATTTTGAATGGTTGATTACAGAGATAAAGGGGAGTGAGGTCATGGAGAGATTTGAAAACATGGATGAGAATTTTTAAATCAAGATTAAAATTAATGTGGAGGCACTATAGGTCAGGGAACACAGGAGTGATAGGTGAACGGGACTTGGCGCAAGTTAGGACACGGACAGCAGAGTCTGGATGACTTCAATTTTATAGAGGGTGGAGCAGCTATTGATGCTGGAAATCAACTGAAAATTTTAAAAGTAAGATTGACAGGCTTTTGTTAGGCAAGAATACTAAAAGTTATGGAACCAAAGCGGGTAGATGGATTTAAGATGCAGATCAGCTATGATCTGATTGAATGGTGGGACTGGTTCAAGGGGCTGACTGGACTGCTTCTTTTCCTATAAAAACAAAAAAACTGCGGATGCTGGAAATCCAAAACAAAAACAGAATTACCTGGAAAAACTCAGCAGGTCTGGCAGCATCGGCGGAGAAGTAAAGAGTTGACGTGAAGCTGAGTTTTTCCAGGTAATTCTGTTTTTGTTTTGCTTCTTTTCCTATGTGTTTTATGTATTACAAAGGGGACTTTTAATTGTGCAGGGGGTTAACAAAAGCCTAATGTTAAGGTTTCAGGTTGGTCTCCTTTCATCAGAATTGAATTCATGATGGTCATTGACCTGAAACATAAACTCCGTTTTTCTCTCCCCAAATGCTGCCTGACCTGCTGAATATTTCCAGAATCCACAGTATTTTGCTTTTATGCTAGTAGAAGGTTGTTGGGCCCAGCAACTATTAGCAGCAGGAAAATACTGAAATAGCAAAACAAATAAAAAAGGCCTAGAATATGTTCACATGCATAAAACACCACTAATTATTTGAATTTGTTTATGGTCTTGGCCATCATTTTAGAATGTTGAGAATATCTTTGTTTCAATTAATGATATAATTCCAAATATGAATAGTGTGGATTACTTCCAAAGTCTGTCAGTGTGATTATTAAAGGAACTCCAGTGGACATCCTGAAGAGTTCCAAACTTTCTTGTATTGGACCTGATATAAACAAGATAGCTTTGGAGTGTCACAAGAGAAAGTTTGGCCTGTCTTCTGCTCAAAATGTCTCAGTATTATCTAGAAGAAACGTTTGTACAAGGATATAACTGAGAAGACATCAATTCTGATTGATTAGGTTCAACTTCAGCAGCTAGTGTCATAAACATAGATAGAGGGATCCACCAAGTGCAATCAAGAGCGATAACAGTTAATAAAGCCAACTCCTCAAAGGATTCAGTAACAGCTAAGTCAAGAAGACTTGTTTGAGAGAAGTAGCTTTGAAGTAGACAACTACAATTGTATCTTTAAGTAAACTGTTTTTGAAGGATTCAGAAACAGATACTCATGAGGTCTTATCTGTGATCTGTACCTTTGATGTAGGCAAAATACGGTGTATAAAGGAGTATGATTTTTAACAGTTCTTCAGAGAGCTCAAGGAAGCCACTCCCTGTGTCTTGTTAGGCCAATCATCTACACCAGTTATCAATAAAATCTGTTCCGTGCACTCCACCATCAAGTGTCTTGAGCTAAAGTGAAGCAAGTTGTGGTGAACCATAGAAGAAAGGAGGCTGACTGATATTTAACAGATACCACCTTGGAGAAAGGGCGCTTCACAAACCTAATGCAATGAGCTAAGTCATCAAAATGAACTAGTTGCAAATCACAAATGACCAGGGATAATAAGATTTGTCAAACATTTATTTGTGCAGTGGATGGTCCCTTTAAATCTTTTTCACATCACTCCCCCCTTTCCTCACAAAGGCTTCTGTAGCTCTTTCGAGTACAAACCCGTTTCCATCTGTTTCAGATGAAGTTACATTGTTTCATAGTTTGCCATTGTGAGATTTGAACTCTTGATACTCTTTTGAGTAAACCTGTTTCCATCTGTTTCAGATGAAGTTACATTGTTTCATAGTTTGCCATTGTGAGATTTGAACTCTTGATACTCTTTTGAGTAAACCTGTTTCCATCTGTTTCAGATGAAGTTACATTGTTTCATAGTTTGCCATTGTGAGCTTTGAACTCTTGATACTCTTTCGAGTACAAACCTGTTTCCATCTGTTTCAGATGAAGTTACATGTTTCATAGTTTGCCATTGTGAGATTTGAACTCTTGATCTTGGGGTTACAAACCCAGTACCATAACCACTTGGCTATTGAGGCCAAGCTCAAAGGCTTCTGTATTGCAGCCATCCTGCATTCAAGTCTGAGCAGCTCCCTAATTGTATTAATGATACAAATCTTCAGCTTCCCTGTCACAGGTGGCCTGCGAATATCAGAGTTTGTCATTTCATTGGACAATTAACATCAACAATCAGATCCCTGCAATGATTTCACTCCCCATTTTCTTCCCTCCTGTCCTGAAGCTGCTAAATTGTGCTGGCCAACACCAGCTACCCTCTGACCCAAACTCCAACATCTTCGCATAAGTGACCATTCTTCATGTGTAAACCCACAAGGCAAGCGCTTAGCACAAAGCTGAACTCAATCCCGCTATCATGAAAGTAAAATAATTCTCATAGTATTATTGTGGTTTATTGTAAAAGTAGGTTAACAGTGGGGTTTAGATAGTTTCTGTGGGCAGAATTTTGCCCTTGGTGGGCCCACCGGCATGGCGGCGGGCGGACAGCCGACCCCCGCCACCAACACGGGGCCAGCCAAGCGCAATGCACTTCCTGTGCAGGGGGGTAGGGAATCCTCGGCTGTCAAAGTGCGCGCGCAAGAGAGCGCACTGCTCCCTGAGACAAAGCACTGTCTCGGGGAGATTACTGACAGTCCAGAAAACTTTAAAAATAGAAAAATTTAAAAAATTATCAGCATGTCCCCCTCATGTGACAATGTCACACAAGATGGAACATGTTAATAAATATCACATAAAATGTATTAAAGTTTTTAAAAACGGACATGAAACTTCATCCCGCCAGTGGATGAGGTTTCATGTATTATCAGAAGCACGCTGGGGCTCCTGGCCTGCCCACCAGCCTTAAGGTTGGACGGGCAGGACTTTAATTATCTTAATTACTTTGTCAATGGCCTCAATTGGCCAATGACACGTTGGCGGGCGGACAGCTGATTTCGCTGTCAGCCCGCCTTCCTAAACATTTAAAGGGACCAGGATGACGTCGGGGGTTCCTCCCAATGTCATCCTGCATCATTTTCCCGTCGGTTAGCGGGTCCCTCCTCCAAACCGCCGACGGGAAAATTCAGGCCGACCCTGAATGCGTGTGGGCAGGGGGCGGGGGGTGGGGGGGGAGTATTTCATTGAATTGGAGACAGCAGATCTGGAGGCTTTAACTCATCAAAAGAAAGTACGTTTGAAATGCTAAATATATAAACATGGCTGAAGTCTTAGAATGTGAGTGAGGAGAATTTGCATTTTTATATTAATCAGGGTAGTTTGAATTTCAACTGGACGGCAGGATGTTACACCTAGCCAGAGAAGCTAGACCAAGCAGTTTGTTTGTTTTTCCCAAGGTTACTGATAATATTAGAACCATGAGAAGATTTATATTATGAGAAAGGTAAATTTCCAAAGACATATGGAAACAATGGGATTTACATTAAAAGGGAGAAATATATATAAAGGAGACTGAGGCTATGTGTCAGGGAAGGCATTGTAAGATCTACCAGGAGTGTGAAAAGCCTCCAGTATTTTGCATTAAGCCTGTTGTCTACAGAACCCAAAGCTGGGGAAGCCACTATGGATTCTACTGTCCAGGGTCCTTTGTTAACTTGCTGGCATCTGTTTAAACTTTTTTTACCGTTGCCTTAATGAGGGTGTAACTGGAAGCCAGATTAATTAAGGGTTTTAGGAGTTATTATAGTAGTAATTTGTAGACCTATGTATATGTTTGAAATATTTTCTTTTGTTAATAAAGGTTTAATTTTGTTTCCTAAAAAATCTCTAAACTCTTGGTAGACTAATTACTTCTGAATTCAGGGCATGCATCTTGAAATAAAATATAAATTGCAAAACCATTGTGACCGCGTGATCAAGTTTCCCTTGTGGATTTGATCTGCCTGGCACATATCATCTGCCTCGTCATAACATCCGCTCACAGCCAATCTCGCTCACACCCAATCCCGCTCACACCCAATTCCGTTCATACCCAACACTGCTCACACCCAATCCTGCTCGCACTCAATCTTGTTCACATATGCTCTGTATGTATTTTTAGCTTATTGTGATTTTCTATGTCAATATGATTGCTATTTACAACAAAAATGCATCAGTGTTGCTATTTTTTTCTATTTATTCATGGGATGTGGGCTTCACTGGCTGGGCCAGCATTTATTGCCCTTTCCTAGTGCCCTTGAGAAGATGATGGTGAGCTCTCTTCTTGAACCGCTGCAGTCCATGTGTGTGTAGGTACACCCACAGTGCTGTTAGGGAGGGAGTTCCAGGATTTTAACTCAGTGACAGTGAAGGAACGGTGATATATTTCCAAGTCAGGATGGTGAGTGACTTGGAGAGGAACTTCAAGGTGGTGGTGTTCCCATCTATCTGCTGCCCTTGTCCTTTTAGATGATAATGATCATGGGTTTGGAAGATGCTGTCTAAGGAGTCTTAGTGAATTCCTGCAGTGCATCTTGTAGATGGTACACACTGCTGTGACTGTGCATCGGCAGTGGAAGGAGTGAATGTTTGTGGATGTGGTGCCAATCAAGTGTGTTGCTTTGTCCTGGACAGTGTCAAGCTTCTTGAGTGTTGTGGGAGCTCCACTCATCCAGGCAAGTGGGGAGTATTCCATGACACTCCTGACTTGTTCCTTGTAGATGGTGGACAGGCTTTGGGAAGTCAGGAGGTAGGTTACTTGTCACACGATTTCCAGCCTCTGATCTGCTCTTGTAGCCATAGTATTTATATGGCCAGTCCAGTTCAGTTTCTGGTCAATGGTAACCCCTAGGATGTTGTTAGTTGGGGATTCAGTGATGGTAATGCCATTGAACATCATGAGGTGATGGTTGGATTCTCTCTTGTTGGAGATGGCCATTGCCTGACACTTGTGTGGCGTGAATGTTACTTGTCACTTGTCAGCTCAAGCCTGGATATTGTCCATGACTTGCTGCATTTGGACATGGACTGTTTCAGTATTTGAGGAGTTGCGAATGGGGCTGAACATTGTGCAATCATCAGCGAACATTCCCACTTCTGACCTTATGATGGAAGGAAAATCATTGATAAAGCAGCTGAAGATGGCTGGGCTGAGGACACCACCCTGCGGAACTCCAGCGGTGATGTCCTGGAGCTGAGATGACTGACCTCCAGCAACCACAACCATCTTCCTTTGTGCTAGGTATGACTTCAACCAGTGGAAAGCTTTTCCCCTGATTCCCATTGATTCCAGTTTTACTAGGGCTCCTTGATGCCACACTTTGTCAAATGCAGCCTTGATGTCAAGGGCAGTCACTGTCACCTCACCTCGGGAGTTCAGCTCTTTTGTCCATGTTTTAACCAAGGCTGTAATGAGGTCAGGAGCTGAGTGGCTCTGGCGGACCCCAAACTGAATGTCAGTGAGCAGGTTATTGCTAAGCAATAAGCTTGATAGCACTGTTGATGACCCTTTCCATTAATTGACTGATGATGGAGAGTAGACTGTTGAGACAGTAATTGGCCAGGTTGGATTTGTCCTGCTTTTTGTGTACAGGACATACCTGGGCCAGTGTTGTAGCTGTACTGGAACAGCTTGGCTAGGGGCGCAGCAAGCTCTGGAGCACAAGTCTTTAGTACCATTGCAGGAATATTGTCAGGGCCCACAGCTCTTGTAGTATCCAGTGCTTTCAGCCGTTTCTTGATATCACGTGGAGTGAACTGAATTGGCTGAAGATTGGCATCTATGATGCTGGGGACCTCCGGAGGAGGCCGAGATGGATCATCCACTCGGCACTTCTGGCTGAAGATTGTAGCAAATGCTTCAGCCTTACCTTTTGCACTGATGTGTTGGGCTCCCTCTTCATTGAGGATGGGGATATTTGTGGAGCCTCCTCCTCTAGTGAGTTGTTTAATTGTCCACCACCATTCATGACTGGATGTGGCAGGACTGCAGAGCTTAGATCTGATCCGTTGGTTGTTGGATCACTTAGCCGTGTCTATCACTTGCTTCTTATGCTGTTTGGCATGCAAGTAGTCCTGTGTTATAGCTTCACCAGGTTGACACATCATTTTTAGGTATGCCTGGTGCTGCTCTTGGCATGTCCTCCTGCACTGTTCATTGAACCAGGGTTGATCCCCTGGCTTGATGGCAATGGTAGAGTGGGGGATATGCTGGGGCCATGAGGTTACATATTGTGTTTGAGTACAATTCTGCTGCTGATGATGACCCACAGCGCCTCATGGATGCCCAATCTTGAGTTGCTAGATCTGTTCGAAATCCATCCCATTTAGCACGGTGGTCATGCCACACAATGTGATGGAGGGTATGCTCAATGTGAAGGCAGGACTTCGTCTCCACCATGACTGTGCAGTGGTCACTCCTACCGATACCATCATGGAAAGAAGCATCTGCGGCAGGCAGTTGGTGAGGATGAGGTCAAGTATGTTTTTCCCTCTTGTTGATTCTCTCATCACCTGCCGCAGACCCAGTATAGCAGCTATGTCATTTAGGACTCAGCCAGCAGTGGTGCTACATTGAAGTCCCCACACCTAGAATGCATTCTGTGCCCTAGCCACCCTCAGTGCTTCCTCCCTGTGGTGTTCAAGATGGAGGAGCACTGATTCATCGGCTGAAGGAGGGCGGTACATGGTAATCAGCAGGGGGTTTCCTTGCTCATGTTTGATCTGACGCCATGAGATTTCATGGGATGCGGTGTCAATGTAGTCAATCCCGACTGTATACCACTGTGCCAACACCTCTGCTGTCCTGCTGGTGGGACAGGACGTACCCAGGGATGGTGATGGTGGTGTCTGGATATGATTCCAGAAGGATGACTATGTCAGGCTGTTGCTTGACTAGTCTGTGAGACAGCTCTCCCAATTTTAGCACTAGCCCCCAGATGTTAGTAAGGACGACTTTGCAGGGTCGACAGGGCTGAGATTGCCTTTGCTGTTTCCAGAGCTTAGGTTGATGCCGGGTGGTCCGTCCGGTTTCATTCATTTTTTGTGGCAACTGAGCTGCTTGCTAGGCCATTTCAGAGGGCATATAAGAGTCAACCACATTACTGTGGGTCTGGAGTCACATGTAGGCCAGACCAGGTAAGGGTGACAGATTTCCTTCCCTGAAGGACATTAGTGAACCAGATGGGTTTTTACAACAATCATTCCATGGTCATCATTAGACTTTTAATTCTAGATTTTGCCTCCCCCGTTTATAATTGATTGAGTACAAAATTCTGGGCAACTTTGGTGAAAATAGGATATCAGGCTTTGGTTCAGGAACCAATCCCCATTTACAACATTGCTCTTATGGGAAAATCAGTTCCGAGTTACGATGTTTCGACTTAAGACACGGTTTTCAGGAACCAATTGTGTCATGAGTCCAAGGACTGCCTGACCTTGATCGCACTGGATTCAGTGTGGAAATTGGACTCACTGCTACCACAGCTGAGATCTTTCAACTTGTGACATCTCCACTGTTAGAGTGGAAATCAAAGTGGAGCTTCTTGAAATTATATAACAGCCCTCGTCTCAAACCACAGAAACAACACATCAGAAGGTTGTGGTTATCACCGATAATGCCTATCAGAAAATAGGCTACTGAGTGCGAGCTGGATATTGGACAGTGCGGGTTATCACAACTGAATCTAGTCCTGTCCTAAACCAACATCCTCAAATCAACACTCAGTAGTTTGAAAACTCTTATGAAAGTAATTTGAAAACTCCAATGCATTTTTTCTAATGTATTGGACACCCAGTTGACCAAGTAAACAGACCTTTATCTGCCTCCCCACTTTAACTTTATGATCACACTCTCATGAAACAGTAACGATTTTTGAAAAGTGAATGCTGTCATCCTTCCATATGCCTGTGGAACAATGCAAGGTGAGATGATTTCTGACAGATATTTAGAGACAACAGCACCATTTTCAGAGTCAAAATGTCACATTCTGCACTTCATCCTCATCATGTTAAAACCAGCACATCATCCACTATCTTAAACAGTCGCACCCTCCATCACCGATGCACAGTGGCAGCAATGTGTACCATCTACAAGATGCACTGCAGCAACTCACCAAAGCTTCTCCTACCACCTAGAACAACAAGGGCAGAAGCAATTGGCAACACCACCAACTCCAAGTTCTGCTCCAAGTCACACACCATCCTGACTTGAAAATCTATTGTTCCTTCTTCTTCACTTGGTCAAAATCCTGAAACGTCCCACCTAACAGGTTTTTAGGAGCACCTTCATTACACGGGCTGCAGTGGTTCAAGAAAGTGCCAATCACGGCCTCTGAATCATAAACTTGAGAGTTCAAGACCCACACCAGAGACTTGCTTTCAAAATTTTGCTCAATCTCTAGTCTGCTCTGTGTTAGATCTCACCTGAGATGGTAGTAGATGGCGCTTTCAGAATTAGCCTCAGAACCCTTGGCGAGGGGACGGCAAAAATCAGCCACTGTTTCCTGTGCCTAATTGCAAGTGATTATTGCTGGAAATGACAGTCCTGAAGGTATCCCCTGCGTTAACCAGGCCTGGCCCACACTCCCACCATTGGTTGACCAACATGTCTATCCTGGTGATGCCCAGTCCCCACACTCCCACTATTGATCAACTGACACATCCATTCTCATAGCACCTGCCTTCCCATGACCAGTAGGAAAACAAATACACTCCTTGTTATCCTTTGGATGATTCCTATCAGTCAAACTGTCTTTTCTTTTCCCCAATCACCAATATTTTTACAACTAATAAATTAAAGTGATCAAAGAGAATGTAAAATACACACAATTTTTGTTTAATGCCCCTGTGATTATTCTCCAGAGAGTAGCTCACAGCAGTGTCCTGGGGATTAATCCTGAATTCCTGGAGACTCCAGGACAAGCCTGGAGGGTTTTCAACTCTAATCGGCATGCGTGCTGATGTTAGCGGGAGCCAGGATTGACCAGTGACAGATTAAAGAGTGCTTTTCACTTCCTTAGCTGAAGGGTATTCAGACAATTCATGGAATATTTTAGCACAGGAGGCAATTCAGCCTGTTGTGCCTCTACTGCCTCTTTGAAAGAGTTTACCAATTTAGTCTCACACCCAGCTTTCCCCATTAACCCTGCAAATTAGTCCTCTTCAAGTGCATGTCAAATTGCCTTTTGAAATTTACTATTTACTCTGATGCCAACATCCTTCCAGGTGGTCTTCCAGATCTTAACAACCCTGTGTGTGAAGACATTTTTCTTCATTTCTCCTGGTTTTTTTTGCCAATTATTATAAATCAATGACAATTGGTTACCCACCCATTTGTCAAAAGAAACAATTTTTTCCTCCTAACTCTATCAAACCCCTCATGATTTTGAAAACCCCCTTTGGCCTTCACTTCACCTTCTTCCTGCTAAGGAGAACAGTACCAGCTTCTCCAGTCTCTCCTAATAACTGAATGCCCATATGCTCGGTATCATCCTGGTAAAGCCCCTCCCCTCTGGACACTCTCCAAGGCTTTGACATCTTTTCCTAAAGTGTGGTAGTATCTCTACTGTTGCCTCCGCTGTGTCCATTTACTTCAGTGCGGACAAGATCTCAGCTCTGATGCCTTTACACACAGGAACAGCTTGGCAACACTCACAGTATAGACCCATGCACGAGGATTGACTATTTTGTGGCTCCACACCAGCAAAAGTCAAAATCATCAGGAGAGTAGGCCAGGAAATTGGGGCAATAAATCCCTGTTGTGGAATTTAACAAGTCTCCGCTCTTTTATCTCACATGACAAGCCCAAGAGAAAAGTAGAATTGAACTGTTGGGAGCTAATCCACAAACTGTCGCCTCTGTTTACACTACTGAAACACTCCACTGTGTCTCAAGTGCATCAGGTAGAAGTACTAATCACAGAATGATTATGAATCACAGGAAGATTGAGTGGTTCTTCAGATGGTTACTGCTGGCAACGGGCCTCGTGGCAGGCCTTTGGGATCAGCTTGACGTCAAAGACATTTATTAGCTGTGTGTTAGGAAGAAGTTCAGTTCTTTATGCTGGCGAGCATTAAACGTTGTCTAGGGCTAGAATTTTACCATCGGCATGCAGGCGTGCACCCGACACACCGAAATGTAATATGATGCACAATGACATCCGGCATGTGTCCCAACATCATCGCGCACTCGCACGACATTTCGTTCGGCAGGCGCGCTCTAGAATCGGATGCGCGTCCGCCGATAATTGAAAGTCCTATTAAGGCCATTAACGACCTAATTAGCATGAAATTTATGCTGCCTGTCCAACCTAACAGTTACGGGATGAGGTTTTCTAAAGCTAATACTAATTAAATCTTTATTTTGACATTAAAAACATGTCCCATCTCATGTGACACAGTCACGGGGGACATGTTTCATTCAGATTTTACTGTATTTATTAATTTTTTAAAAAGCGCTTCAATCTCCCTGAGGCCTCAGGGAGGCTGAAGCACTCTTTGGCGCGCATGTGTGAACTGTGCGCGAGGCCCGGCTCTCCCTCCTCCCCTCTCCCGCACAGGCAGCGCTTAGCGCTGCCGCTTGCAACCCACGCAGGGCGGGCCTTAATTGGCCCACCTGCGTGAAAACGCGGTGCTGAGCCGATTGTGGGTGGCCACTGGCTCCCCAACTGTCCCCACCGAGCTCGCCCGACGAGGGCAAATTTCAGGCCTAGGAGTAGGACTGAATACTCATTTTCAATTGGCAGGATACCTTCGTTTAAACTTTTATGTGGGACAGCATAAAAATTCCTTCAGGGACACATTAATTTTGCACTCTTTCGCATCTTTCAAAATGTGCTCCAAATGGAAAGAATTACAGGGGAGACTTTTGGTTTGGGTGATGATCAGCAGTGATATTAACAACCTGCCTGTGGCACCAGCTAAGTTGATAGTTGGGAAGTTCAAACTGCTTTCAGGTACGGGCCCCATTAACCTTTTAGGAACACAGGAGCAGGAGGAGACCACTCAGACCTTCAAACCTGTTCCGCTGTTCAATTAGATTATAGCTGATCTGTATCTTAATTCTACTTAGCTACCTTGGTTCTGTAACCCTTGATACCCTTTGCCTAACAAAAACCCATTAATCTCTGTTTGAAATTTGTAATTGATCCTCAATCTCAACAGCTTTTTGTTGTACAGAATTTCAGGTTTCCACTACCCTTTGTAAGGTGAAGTGCTTCTTGACATCACCCCTGAATGACCTAGCTCTAATTTTAAGGTTATGACCCTTTTTCTACTTCTTTCCCAGAGGAAATAATTTCTCCCTATATACGTTATCAGATCTTCATATCTCAATTAAATCACCCTTCATTTTCTGCATTCTAGGGCACATAAAGCTAGTCTATGCAGCCTGTCCTTATAATTTAACTCTTTCAGCTCTGGTATCATTCTAGTTTTCTTAGAAAGCTGTGGGCATCAAAGAAGCACTTTGAAATACTCTACAGATTTCATGCAGTGGAAAATCATCCAGCTGTAGCAAGCAGCCACCTGTCAGGCAGTGGCAGTGATGATATTCTCATGTGCCTGCTGACCTTGTCCTTTCAAGCGATGGAGATCCTAACTTTGGAGGTGCTGCCGATAAAGCTTTGCTGAGTTGCTGCAGCCCACTCCATAGATGGTACACATTGCAGCCACAGTTCAACTTCCTCAAGAACTTCCTCTCAAAGGTGAACAATATACCAGACATAAAGGCAAAATACTGCTGGAAATCTGAAACAAAAGCAAAAAATGCTGGAAAAACTCAGCAGATCTGACAGCATCTGCGGAGAGAAAGACAGAGTTAATGTTTCGAGTCCATATGACTCTTCTTCAGAGCTCTGGAGAAGAGTCATACGGATTCGAAACGTTAACTCTGTATTTCTCTCCGCAGATGCTGTCAGACCTGCTGAGTTTTTCCAGCATTTTTTGTTTTTGTTTCAATATACCAGACATGATTGGAGTTACTTACCGTCCAATGACAGCCAGTCGTGCTGGGAGGTGGGAAGAGTTGGCAAGGCTCGGGCTTTGTACTCAAAAACAACGGAGTTGGAGATGATTTGACTATTGAAGGCCACCTGCAGTGTCACAAGGCCAGTATCATGGGCTAGACGGAAAAAATTGACACAGTTAGTTGTTGCAGCTGCATCATTAAATGGATGGTGTTGCCATTTCTATTTTCTGATTCCGCCGACATTACTGGCTGATTTTTTTTAAATCAGAGATCACAATTCCAACCAATGCATTGCTCCAGAGCCACAAAGGAATCTTACAATTTCTATACATGGTGGGTTCTTGATTCCCATTGGCCTGTCATGGACAATTTCCAAGCGGAGGCCAAATCATCCCCGCAGAAAAAAAAATCAAAACCAAAGCATCAACTGTGGCTCAGACAGTTCTTTCATCTGACAGGAGGTCGTGGTTTCAAGTTTCACTTCAGAAACTTGAGCAAAAAAAAATCTAGTCTGATATTTCTGTGCAGCACTGAGGGAACGCTGCACTGCCGGAGATGCCATCTTTTCATGTGAGATGTTAACCCAAGACCCTGTCTGGCCTCTTGAGTGGATGCTAAAGGTCTCTGTTTTGAAGAAGAGCACTGTAGTTCTGTCTGGTGTCCTGGCAATTATTTATCCCTGAATTAACATCACTAAAACAGATTATCTGCTCAATACTGCTGTTTGTGGGAGCTTGCTATGCACAAATTGGCTGGTGCATTTCCTACATCACAACAATGCCTACACTCTAAGAGTACTTCAATGGTTGCGAATTGCTTTGGGATGCCTGAGGATGTGAAAGGTGCTAAAGGAACGCAAGGAATCCAAGACTTTCTTTTAATAATGTAGGCTCGTTGACTGGAGGAGGAATTATGACAGGCCAGCCAATTTAACCATGCTTTTGAGCAGCATAGTTCTTAACCTAAAGAGGGTGCTGAGCATAGGGATACTATATATAGATAGGGCATAGACTGGACTCTCCCCAACACCAGAAAGCTTTAAATCTCAACCATGGATCAATGAAAATGGCTGAGGGAAGGGAAAAGGAGAAAATGGGTCAATCTCATTGACCACACCACCAGTGCCAGGCACAAACAGATCTCTGCTTGGGGGTCACTCATTGTGTGTGGCAGTTGAAGTGGAGGGGGCGTGAAAGGTCCTGCAAAAAAAAAGCAACAATGAATAAAAGATTGTCTCTAACCTGGGCAATAACATCGAAGAACACCGGGCTGAATAAGAGATGCAGGCACTGAAATCTGGTCAAACAGGCAACTGTAATTATTGCTGGCTTCCTGCCATGGTCCCGTGATCAGCACCTTCACACCTCCCTGCAACAGAATGACAACAAAATCCCAGTGAGCATCTCATCTTACAGCACAAATACAATAGCTCCCCCCTCCCAACTGGAATTTAATCCCCTTGTTTTCTCCCCTCCTCTCCTGAGGAAATATTACTGGGGAACAGCTCCAGGAATGCCAGCAGCCCTATGGTGCCTTGCTCAATTTGTCACTGATGGCAGGCTATTTGACAACAGTGGCATCACACCAAGCTCAATTCCACTTGTGTGTGCAGTGTCGCATTTGTGTGACTGCAGAAAGACGTTGGAGCAGATTTTCCTGTTCCTGTGCCTGGGGATATTGAAAGGAATCAGGAGAGAAGGATTGAACATCTATACAGCAGCCCATTTGCTCTTCAATCTATAAATTTTAATTTTTGTCTCTTTATTTGGTGAAGGTTGATTTTCCATTCCAAAATCCAAATTTCTAACCCTATAAAAGATCAGATTCACACACACACATGTATAAACACATACATGTACACACACATACACAAATATATACACACACTTAGGCATAGACACATGTGCATATACATGCATACACACGTGCTTATACACAAATACAAGTACACCCACATAAATTCCTGCAGTAAGCAATGGTCAGAGATCCTCCTCTGGTCAGGGGCATTGAAACAACTTATTCCTAATACAGCATGGCCCAGTGGTCAAACCAGTCCCTCCCTGCTCAGTATGCTACTTGCTTAAGTCCTGAAGGGAGCAGTTAGCTTAAATAACTGAAGTTAGAGTAAAACATTAACTTCAGGAATAAAGAAAACAGAAAATGCTGGACCCAAAATCTAAAGGATAAATGAGCAGTTATTTTGCCAGAATTTTCAAGTTCATTTCAGTTCTCATGTACTTGCAATTTATATTTTCTTTTTCCAATTTCTCTCATTTCCTCATTCATTTTGTTTGTGTCAGAACTTTCTTCATTCTCTTTACTATTTGCATGTTCCTTTATTGTATTTCCATTGCCTCAATGCAATTGATTTTATATCATCTAGAGGTTTTCTATGGAGGAGTTTTTAGGTCATTCAACTCATTAACTCTCTTGGTATTGGTCATTTTACAGCCCTCCATTTTTCCCTGTTCTATTTTATTTCCCAACCTTACCAGGTTCTGGACTGGAAATGGCCGTGAATGGAAAAAAATAACTATTTGTGGACTAGCACCAGAAAAATTACCATGAAAGGTTGCCGGATTCCCATAAAAACCCAATGAGTTCACAAATGTCTTTCAGGGAAGGATATCTGCCATCTACGCTCACTTTGGCCCAGACGTGAAAAGAATCAACAGGACATGAGAAGAATTTTTTTTTAACACAGCGAGTTGTTATGATCTGGAGTGCACTGCTTGAAAGGGTACTGGAAGCAGATTCAACAGTAAATTTCAAAAAGAAATGTCGCTCCAGAGACCAATGAACAGGGAGTTAAGTTCAGGACTTGAATTTGGGGTGGATCCCCTAGATGGTCATTTTGCCGCTGTACCAATTAAGCAGCCTCTTTTGTCAATGTATTAAAGACATTTGTTATTGGGATGGGCTTGGATGTGGATGACACTGGTGAGTCAGTATTTATGGGCCCATCCTTAGTTGCTCTGAAGTCATTGAAAGTCAGCCACATTGTGTGGAACTGGAGTCATGTGTAGGCCAACATGAGTGTGGGTGGCAGATCTCCTTCCCTGAACGGCATTTGTCAACTAATCCAGGAACTTCCTTGTTTTGGCAGAATAGTTATCTAGTTCCTGCCAATCCCCCAGGAATTACCCTGGAGTCTCCTGGAATGAAAGATTCATCTCTAGGACACTGCTACAAAAATCTCAGGAGAAAAATCATAGAGACCAGGGGATACAGATTTAAATTTTTGGGCATGAGATGCAGGCTGGTTGTGAGGAAGAACTTTTGTAAGCAGTGACTGGTAATGAACTGGAATTCACTGCCTACAAAAGTGGTGGCAGTGGAGACAATGAATGATTTCAAATAGAAATTAGATGGGTGCTTGAGGGAAATAAACTTGCAGGTCCACAGGGATAGAACGGAGGAATGGGACTGACTGGATAACTCTACAGAGAGTGACATGGACTCAATGAGCCGAATGGTCTCCTTCTGTGCCATAATGACTCTGTGATCCTCAAGATATAAAAAACATATTTGTAATTTTTTTTCAATGCTTTCATTTATTAGTGATAACATTATTGGGGTGGAATTAATAAGGTTGCTTAACTGACCATCAAGCAGCATCGAATTGCGCAATTAAAAGCCTGCTCACTTTCCAATTGGCCTGGGGTAGGCAAAACCCATGAAGATGGTCAGGCTGGAGTGTGGATTGGCGGTCAGTTGGAGGTCATGCCAAAAAATCAGGAATACATCCAACCAGAGTTGGCAATCGCACTAACTGCAGGGATGGTGAAGGCTGGGGAGGGGAGGGGGCGTTATCCAGAGATGGGAGGATGTGGTGTTTGCTACAGAGAGTGAAAAACGCAGCAAGTGTGTAACTACAGATGTCTGACCTCGCACAATCCCTTATATATGGGCGAATAGCACTATTAGCCAGTGTGTATATGTAGGCCCCTGATCTAACCTGGACTGAATTGTGACCCAAGAGAAAAATGAATTAAAAACAAACCTGAGCTCCCTCTAGTGGCACAGAGAACAAAAGCAAGGGGGTTCTGCTGACACAATTTAAAACACCGTATGTATTAATGTATTGGTCCAAATCTTCTGGTATTTGGCTCGTCTAAGATTGGAGTAAGGCAGGAAATGCATTTCAGGACCCCGTAGAAGTCCAGGCACACATACATGCATGGAAATTGACTGGGAAGTTTAAACTTCTGATGGGCTGATTTCCACTGCCCAAGACTCTGAGAAAATCTCCGACAGAGTTCAGTACCAGAAACTTGAGCCAGATATGCAGACTTACCTGCACACTGACCCTGCAAATGTTACAATGGTTAATACCCAGCTTAACTCAGAGTTTAGCCAGCATAATTTAACTGACCTACTTATCCACCTCATCCACTCACCCATTTCATCCACAGACCTCATCCACTCGCCCACCTCACCCACACACTTCAATCACTCACCCATCTCATCCACTGAAAGACTTGGCATCTTTTAAAATTTACCTGAAAATGGCAGCTGCTGTCATGAAAAGTGGGCACATCCCACCTTCGTCCGTCTTTTCTTGCACCAAACGGTCTTCCCTGATTAGGTCTGCGCTGACCCATCGATGTTTCAGCCAGGATCGGGAATCCCAGCTGAAAAATCGCGAAAGGGTCAGGTCGCAGAAATCTTCACAGGCAGGGCCATCAATGCGTACAGAATCGTCACTGACTGCAGGATCTGGGCCATTGTATTCAATTTGGACGCCACACGATAGGAAGGATATCATGGCCTTGGAGAGGGTACAGAGGAGATTTACAAGAATAGTGTGAGGGATGAGGGGCTTCAGTGGAGAGACTGAAGAAGCTATGGTTGTTCTCCTTAAAGCAGAGGAGATGAAGGGGAGATTTGATTAAGATGTTCAAAACCATGAAAGGTTTTGATAAGAGTAAATAAGGAATTGTAGTAGCTAGAGGATCAGTAACCAGAGAAATAGATTTAAAAAATTGAGAAAAGTGCAGGAGGTGGAGAGAATTTTTTTTTATGCAGCGAGTTGTGATCTAGAATGCACTGAAAGGGTGGTGGAAACAGATTCAGTAATAATTTTCAAAAATTAATTGGATAAATGCTTGAAAGAGCAGTGGGAGGGTTGGTGGGATTAATTGGATAGCTCTTTCAAAGAGATGGCACAGACACAATGGGCTGAATGGCCTCTTTGTGTGTTATCAGATTCTTTAATTAGTGGCTCTGGGTCAAACCAACCAGGAGAGGCACACCTTCCCTCACCTGCTCTATGCTGATTTAGTTGATCTCAGTCAGAGACTACAGATATCGGCACTACAACGGCTATTAGCACCCCTAGGCCTGGTTCCTGTTTCTGACCCCAGCTGGAAAGTGTGTGTGTGTGAATTACTAGCTGGACTGGGGTGACGGGGATACAGATCCGGTGCCGCTGTGATTCCCCAGAGCCAAATGACCTGTCCAGGTGCTATAAACAGGTACAGGGGTGACGTTGCAACCCTGTAGCAGTCAGAGCCACCAGGACAGAAAGTGAATGACATGATGAGAAAGAGTGCCAGACTTAAGTGAATAGTAGTTCAGCTGAAGCAAAGGGTTAAAAAACATTGAAATCTTTCCTCCTCTCCAGTTTGTGATTGACATATCATCAAATAAAGCATTGGAACAGCAGGAGGCCATTCAGCCCCTCAAGCCTGCTTTGCCATTCAATGCAATCATGGCTGATATGTAAATGCCATCCACCCATCTTGGGTTCAAATCCCTCAATAACTCTGAAAATCTATTGATCTTGGATTTAGACTGATTAATTGAGGAGGACATGAAGGTGTTGGAGAGAGTACAAAAGAGGTTTACTAGAATGGTTCCAGGGATGAAGGTTGACAGTCATGTTAATAGACTGGAGAAGTCTTCATTTTTCTCTTCAGAACAGAGAAGGCTAAGAGGAGATTTGATAAAGGTGTTTAAAACCATGAAGGGTTTTGATAAAGTGAATAAAGACAAGTTGTTTCCAATGACTGAAGGGTTGATAACCAGAGGGGACAGATTTAAGATGATTGCAAAAGAAGCCAGCGATGACATGAGGAAAAATATTTTTACACAGCGAGTGGTTAGGATTTAGAATTCACTGCCTAATGGGGTGGTGGAAACAGATTCAATAGTCACCTGTAAAATGGAATTGGATCAATACTTAAGGAGAAAAAAATTGCAGGGATTCAGGGAGAGAGCCGGGTGAGTGGGACTAATTGGGCTGCTTGTTGACAGAACCAGGTCAGACTCAGCGGGCCGAATGGCCACCTCCTGTGCTGTACTATTTTGTGATTCTAGGTTAGTGAGAATGGGATGAATTCCCAGCCATGCCCACACCTTACCTCGGGGTAAGACCACTCTGGGGAATAATCCGTCACCATGAATAAGCGTCCACTCTGTTGCAAGGGCCCCAGTGCCCCCTGGGCTGAGACCACCTCAGACACGTGCATGTAGGCCATGGAGTTGCCCCCATTCTCCCCTCCGCTGAGCTGCAGGCCCTGTTGCTGCTGCTGTTGCTGTTGCTGCTGTTGCGGCTGCTGTTGCTGGGGGCTGCAGCAAGGGATGCAGATCTCAGCCTGGCTGAAGGTGGCCACCCTGGCTCTCTCATCCTCTGATTGCTGCAGGGTGCCCCCAGTGCCCGTCTCACTGGTCACCAGCTGGTGCCCATACAGCGTGCTGGCGCCACCCTCCACCGATATGAAGTCGTTGATCAGGTCTGAGAACTGGTTGCTGAAGGAGATGTCGAAGTGATCCAGGTTGAGCTCCATGTTGGCTGAGGGACCTAGGCTGTGGTGGGCCACCGGGTACAGCCCTGACACCATGTTGCCTTGGAGGATGGGCAGCCCGTTGCCCCCGGCCTCCGCCTGGATGTAGTGCTCAGTGCTGCAGGCAGGCAGCTCGGCCGACTTTAGGAGGCCCTCGCCCCCCTCTGACTGGGCTGCTGTTTCCATGGGGACCTCTGCCTCGGCTGCGATGGGCTGGAAGTTGGCCTGGAACTGCAGCAGCTGCAGGGAGGGAGTGGCCTCCATGCGGCCCTGCTGCACAGGACCATTGCAGCTGGATGCAGCCTGAGTAGGTGACTCCGTCTTAACATTGGCCAGTCCCAAGCCATTGCCGAAAGGGCCTCCACCATCGCTCAGGCCATTGCTGTGTGTGCTGGGCTCCAGCTGATGAGACTTGCTGGCCTCCTGCAGGAAGAAGCTGGGCGAAGGGTTCTGGTGAACATGGGGGCTCTGGACATTCTGGGCGTAACCCGAAGAGAAGTCCTTGCTGGAGTCAATAGCGCTGAAGTCCATTTGCTCTAGTGTGGTGCTGGGGCTGAGGCCCCCAGATGACAGCAAAGCTGAGCCGGGGGTCAAGGAAATAGCGGCTGGGGTGGAGCTGGGTTGGAATCCTTCCTTGGACAACTGCTGCTCGAAGGAGTTATCCTCAGTCTTAATCTCCTTCACCAAGGGCCCACTGAAGCAGTAGCCGCCCTCGTTGCCTGGTGACTGCCGTGAGTTGCCGCTGCTGCTGTCATTTTTCAAGGACCCTCCCCCATATGTCTGGCCTTGCTTTGGGTTATTAAGGAAGCAGTCGGGGTCGAAGTTCATGCTGGCCTCTGGGATCTTCTCACTGCTCTCCAGGGTGGAGGAGAGCACCAGATCCTCTGCCACACCTGCTGACATAATGGATAAGCCGTCAGGGTTGCCAGTGGCTGCCGAGGAGGCGAAGGCGAACTTGTGGCCATCTGAGTTGACGGCCAAAACTAGCCCTTGGGCCCCGGTGTCCGAGGCGATGAGGTGCTGGCTGGGTCCTGCACTGGGAGACATGGTGTATACTGCCTCGTTGGTGACCTCTGACATGAAGACAGTGGCGTTCTGGGATAGGCTGCACATTACAGAGGCCACAGCCATGCTGGAAACACCGGTAATGGCTGGGCTGTCAGCCATGTCCGTTTCACTATTTAGGCCGCTGCTGATGGAGACCGGGGAGTTCTGGGTCGTGTCAGGCACCTCCACCTGGTTGGTGGAGGAGACCTCAGTGCTGTTCTGGTGCAGCAGGACAGGTTTGGCCAGCTTCCCGTTCCGCTTCTCACGGCTCGAGGCCTTGCCGTGCCCGTGGTCATTCTTGCCCTCGGAGACGTCATTGTTCTGGACCTCTGGATGGCTGCTGTAGGTGCCAGTTCGCGGCTCCACCTTTGGTGATATGATGCGGTGTTTGGCACTGTTGCACTTGTGGTGAACGCTGCTCCCGGCACCTAGAGGTGGGGTAGAAGGAGCAGGAAAACCAGTCAGTCAGAAGCTCAATATTTTTACTGTATCCATCCTGCTACCAAACATCATAAACCTAGTACCACTTGGAGATGCACTTGAATATCCTGTCAGGAGATGTTAGCTGTATTTCAGTGGGTAGCATTCTCACAGTGAGGCAGAAGATTGTGGGTTCAAGTTGTCTTGAGCCCATTATCTAGGCTGACATTCCCGGCGCTGTACTGAGGGAGTGCTGCACTGTCAGAGGTAGAAACCGAGACCGTGACTGCTCTTCCAAGTGGATGCAAAAGATTCCACAGCTACTATTTCGAAGACAAGAAAGAGAGTTATTCTGACTATTCTGGCCAATATTTATTCCTCAACTAACATCACAAAAAAAAGCATATTATCTGGTCATTATCAAGCATATTATCATCACACTGCTGTTTGTGGAAGCTTGCTGTGCACAAATGTGGCAGCCACATTTCCTGTATTCCAACAGTGTCTGTACCTCATTGGCTAAAAAGTGCTTTGGGACTCCCTGAGGTCATGAAAGGCACTATTTAAATAAAGTTCTCCAATTCTTTCTTTCTTCAACTGTCTCACCCTGAAGAATATGCCCTCACCCATTGGATGGTATGATTGCAACATGGAATCAGACAGTCACTTCTAGAATGCAAACACGGAAAAATGGGAACATCGGTTGAGACTTTGGGCTATGCTGGAGATGGGGTGGGGCAGTGGGATGTGACCCACGCTACGGCTGATGGGAGTCTAGGTGGTAACCTGCCCACAACCAGCCGACAGACAGTTGGTAATGCCCCTCCCACTGCCCATTCCTGAATGCTGCCAGGGGCTGCCCTTTGTGTGACTCTTGCCTCAGATTCTCCTCTGGGTATGTGGAGAGTGTCTGTCTCTAATTGCTTCTCTTTTCTAGTATTTTAGTCTCTTGATTCTGAGCTGCATCATCAGCTTTCAATGGCTTAAAATTGCACCTCACCAAAAAGCAACAAAACAAATTCCTTTAAATCATTAAAAAATATAACACAAACTTTTAGCAACGGGAACAAACAATTGGACCAACTTGTCTCCTTTTCAGATATCAAGCCATTCTGTCTACTCACCAAAACTCTCATCATTTCCATCTCCAGCGTTCAGCTCCCTTGAGAACCTTTAATACACTGCATCAACACCCTTTTCCATACACTTAAGCCACAGTTTTTCCCTTTCTAATGCCGTCCTGACCCAACTCAGTTTAGATCAGGGACCAAACTCGAATGGAGGGCTAGATTTGCCAGGCAGGTTGGAGGGTGGCAAATGTAACCCCATTATTTAAAAAAGGAGGGAGTGAGAAAACAGGGAATTACAGACAAGTTAGCCTAACATCAGTGGTAGAGAAAATGCTAGAGTCTATTATCAAGGATGTGATACCAGGACACTTCGAAAATATCAACGGGATTAAACAAAGTCAACATGGATTTATGAGAGGAAAAGCATGTTTGACAAAGCTGTTGGAGATTTTTGAGGATTTAGTGAGTAGAATAGATAAGGGAGAACCAGTGGATGTGGTGTATTTGGATTTTCAGAAAGCTTTTGATCAAGTTCCACATAAGAGGTTAGTGTGCAAAATTAAAGCACATGGGATTGGGGGTAATATACCGGTATGGATTGAGAATTGGTTAACAGACAGGAAATAGAGAATAGGAATAAATGGGTCTTCTTGAGAGTGCCAGGTGATGACTAGTGAGGTACCAAAGGAATCAGTGCTTGGGCCCTAGCTATTCACAATATATATCAATGATTTAGATGAGGGAACCAAATGTAATATTTCCAAGTTTGCTGATGACACAAAACTAGTTGGGAATGTAAGTGGTGAGGAGGATGTAAAGCGGCTTCAAGACGATTTAGGTAGGTTGAGTCAGTTGGAAAGTATATGGCAGATGCAGTATAGCGTGGATAAGTGTGAATTTATCCACTCTGGTAGGAAAAACAGAATAGCAGAGTATTATTTAAATGGTGATAGATTGGGAAATGTTAATGTAAAAGGGACCTGGGTGTCCTTGTACACCAGTCACTGAAAGCAAGCACGCAGGTGCAGCAAACAGTTAGGAAGGCAAATAGTATGTTGGCTTTCATTGCAAGAGGATTTGAGCATAGAAGCAAGGATGTCTTACCGCAACTGTACAGGGCCTTTGTGAGACCACACCTGGAGTACTGTGTGCAGTTTTGGTCTCCTTACCTAAGAAAGAATATACTTGCCATAGAGGGAGTGCAGCAAAGGTTCACCAGACTGATTCCGGGGATGGCAGGATTGTCATATGAGGAGAGACTGAGTCAACTAGGCCTATGACTGTGGAGACAGTGGGAGAAGGCCGGTATTCACTGGAGTTTAGAAGAATGAGAGGAGATCTTATTGAAACATATAAAATTCTGACAGGGCTGGTCGACTGGATGCAGGGATGATGTATCCCCTGGCTGGGGGTCTAGAACAAGGGGTCACAGTCTGAGGATACAGGGTAGGCCATTCAGAACTGAGATGAGGAGAAATTTCTTCATTCAGCGGGCGGTGAACCTGTGGAATTCTCTACCACAGAGGGCTATGGCAGCCAAATCACTGAATATATTTAAGAAAGAAATACATCGATTTCTAAACTCTAAAGATATTAAGGGGTATGAGGAGAGAGTGGAAGTACGGTGTTGAGATAGAAGAACAGCCATGATCATATTGAATGGCGCAGCAGGCTCAAAGGACCGAATTACCTATTCCTCCTCCTCTTTTCTATGTATCTCTGTTTACTCACTGTTGTAACCAGCAGCATCCTCGGGCTAGTATTAAAAGGACCAAGTGCCCTAAGCTCCAGAATTCCTTCCCTAAACTTCCCCACCACTCTCTCCTTCTTTAAAAGGCTCCTTAAATCTTTCCTCTTTGACAAAACCTTTGGTCACCTTATGTGGTTTGTTATCAAAATTTTGTTAGATACTCTGTGACGTGCCTCAGGATGTTTTACTATATGTTTTGCAACAGATTCGAATCCCCAACCAATCAATGTTTGGTCTGGTTGTAAATACGGCCTTTTAAGATGTACAATTGCGTTCAATTAGACATATCTGTGTGCTTAATAAATTTGTGACGCCTGCTATTCAATGTTGAGGAACCTGACTGATTTGAGGAGTAAATTACAATAAGATCTCTTATCCAATGTTGGCCATTATCTAAAGTATTTTTGTTTCAAGAGTTTTTATCAATGAGATTGTCAATAGCTGTTGGTTTGAAATGATTCCTGGGCGTGACAGTGGCAGAAGGTTGTATTTTACAGGTCGCTGCTCATTGACCCTGGGATTCTGATCGACTCCATACAAAAACAATGAAAACATCACCGGTCACACCAACCATCATCTCCTCACCGCTCCCACCAACCATCATCCCCTCTCCGCTCCCACCAACCATCATCTCCTCTCCGCTCCCACCAACCATCATCTCCTCACCGCTCCCACCAACCATCATCTCCTCACCACTCCCACCAACCATCATCTCCTCACCGCTCCCACCAACCATCATCCCCTCTCCGCTCCCACCAACCATCATCTCCTCTCCGCTCCCACCAACCATCATCTCCTCACCGCTCCCACCAACCATCATCTCCTCACCACTCCCAACAACCATCATCTCCTCACCGCTCCCACCAACCATCATCTCCTCACCGCTCCCACCAACCATCATCTCCTCACCACTCCCACCAACCATCATCTCCTCACCGCTCCCACCAACCATCCTCCCCTCACCACTCCCACCAACCATCATCTCCTCACCGCTCCCACCAACCATCATCTCCTCACCGCTCTCACCAACCATCATCTCCTCACCGCTCCCACCAACCATCATCTCCTCACCGCTCCCACCAACCATCATCTCCTCACCACTCCCAACAACCATCATCTCCTCTCCGCTCCCACCAACCATCATCTCCTCACCGCTCTCACCAACCATCATCTCCTCACCGCTCCCACCAACCATCATCTCCTCACCGCTCCCACCAACCATCATCTCCTCACCGCTCCCACCAACCATCCTCCCCTCACCACTCCCACCAACCATCCTCCCCTCACCACTCCCACCATCCATCATCTCCTCACCGCTCCCACCAACCATCCTCCCCTCACCGCTCCCACCAACCATCATCTCCTCACCGCTCCCACCAACCATCATCTCCTCACCGCTCCCACCAACCATCATCTCCTCACCGCTCCCACCAACCATCCTCCCCTCACCATTCCCAACAACCATCATCTCCTCACCGCTCCCAACAACCATCATCTCCTCACCGCTCCCACCAACCATCATCTCCTCACCGCTCCCACCAACCATCATCTCCTCACCGCTCCCAACAACCATCATCTCCTCACCGTTCCCACCAACCATCATCTCCTCACCGCTCCCACCAACCATCCTCCACTCACCATTCCCACCAACCATCATCTCCTCACCGCTCCCACCAACCATCATCTCCTCACCGCTCCCACCAACCATCCTCCACTCACCGCTCCCACCAACCATCATCTCCTCACCACTCCCACCAACCATCATCTCCTCACCATTCCCACCAACCATCATCTCCTCTCCGCTCCCACCAACCATCATCTCCTCACCATTCCCACCAACCATCATCTCCTCACCGCTCCCACCAACCATCCTCCCCTCACCGCTCCCACCAACCATCATCTCCTCACCGCTCCCACCAACCATCCTCCACTCACCATTCCCAACAACCATCATCTCCTCACCGCTCCCACCAACCATCCTCCCCTCACCGCTCCCACCAACCATCATCTCCTCACCGCTCCCACCAACCATCATCTCCTCACCGCTCCCACCAACCATCATCTCCTCACCGCTCCCACCAACCATCATCTCCTCACCGCTCCCACCAACCATCCTCCCCTCACCACTCCCACCAACCATCATCTCCTCACCGCTCCCACCAACCATCCTCCCCTCACCACTCCCACCAACCATCCTCCCCTCACCGCTCCCACCAACCATCATCTCCTCACCGCTCTCACCAACCATCCTCCCCTCACCACTCCCACCAACCATCATCTCCTCACCGCTCTCACCAACCATCATCTCCTCACCACTCCCAACAACCATCATCCCCTCACCGTTCCCACCAACCATCATCTCCTCACCGCTCCCACCAACCATCATCTCCTCACCGCTCCCACCAACCATCATCTCCTCACCACTCCCAACAACCATCATCTCCTCACCACTCCCACCAACCATCCTCCCCTCTCCGCTCCCACCAACCATCATCTCCTCACCGCTCCCACCAACCATCATCTCCTCACCGCTCCCACCAACCATCATCTCCTCACCGCTCCCACCATCCATCATCTCCTCACCGCTCCCACCAACCATCATCTCCTCTCCGCTCCCACCATCCATCATCTCCTCACCGCTCCCACCAACCATCCTCCCCTCACCATTCCCAACAACCATCATCTCCTCACCGCTCCCAACAACCATCATCCCCTCACCGCTCCCACCAACCATCATCTCCTCTCCGCTCCCACCAACCATCATCTCCTCACCGCTCCCACCAACCATCATCTCCTCACCGTTCCCACCAACCATCATCTCCTCACCGCTCCCACCAACCATCATCTCCTCACCGCTCCCACCAACCATCCTCCCCTCACCGCTCCCACCAACCATCATCTCCTCACCGCTCCCACCAACCATCATCTCCTCACCGCTCCCACCAACCATCATCTCCTCACCGCTCCCACCAACCATCATCTCCTCACCGTTCCCACCAACCATCATTCCCTCTCCGCTCCCACCAACCATCCTCCCCTCACCGCTCCCACCAACCATCATCTCCTCATCGCTCCCAACAACCATCATCTCCTCACCGCTCCCACCAACCATCCTCCCCTCACCGCTCCCACCAACCATCCTCCACTCACCATTCCCACCAACCATCATCTCCTCACCGCTCCCACCAACCATCATCTCCTCACCGCTCCCACCAACCATCATCTCCTCACCGCTCCCACCAACCATCATCTCCTCACCGCTCCCAACAACCATCATCTCCTCACCGCTCCCACCAACCATCATCTCCTCACCGCTCCCACCAACCATCATCTCCTCACCGCTCCCACCAACCATCATCTCCTCACCGCTCCCACCAACCATCATCTCCTCACCGCTCCCACCAACCATCATCCCCTCACCACTCCCACCAACCATCATCTCCTCACCACTCCCACCAACCATCATCTCCTCACCACTCCCACCAACCATCATCTCCTCTCCGCTCCCACCAACCATCATCTCCTCACCACTCCCAACAACCATCATCTCCTCACCACTCCCAACAACCATCCTCCCCTCACCGTTCCCACCAACCATCATCTCCTCACCACTCCCAACAACCATCATCTCCTCACCGCTCCCACCAACCATCCTCCCCTCACCGCTCCCACCGACCATCATCTCCTCACCGTTCCCACCAACCATCATCTCCTCACCATTCCCAACAACCAACCTCTACTCACCGCTCCCAACAACCATCATCTCCTCACCGCTCCCACCGACCATCATCTCCTCACCGCTCCCACCGACCATCATCTCCTCACCGCTCCCACCAACCATCCTCCACTCACCATTCCCACCAACCATCATCTCCTCACCGTTCCCACCAACCATCATCTCCTCACCATTCCCAACAACCAACCTCTACTCACCGCTCCCAACAACCATCATCTCCTCACCGCTCCCACCGACCATCATCTCCTCACCGCTCCCACCAACCATCCTCCCCTCACCGCTCCCACCAACCATCATCTCCTCACCGCTCCCACCAACCATCCTCCCCTCACCGCTCCCACCAACCATCATCTCCTCACCGCTCCCACCAACCATCATCTCCTCACCGCTCCCACCAACCATCATCTCCTCACCGCTCCCACCAACCATCCTCCCCTCACCGCTCCCACCAACCATCATCTCCTCACCGCTCCCACCAACCATCCTCCACTCACCATTCCCACCAACCATCATCTCCTCACCACTCCCAACAACCATCATCTCCTCACCGCTCCCACCAACCATCATCTCCTCACCGTTCCCACCAACCATCCTCCCCTCACCACTCCCACCAACCATCATCTCCTCACCGCTCCCACCAACCATCATCTCCTCACCACTCCCAACAACCATCATCTCCTCACCACTCCCAACAACCATCATCTCCTCACCGTTCCCACCAACCATCATTCCCTCACCGCTCCCACCAACCATCATTCCCTCACCGCTCCCACCAACCATCATCTCTTCACCGCTCCCACCAACCATCCTCTTCTCACCATTCCCACCACCATCCTCTTCTCACCGCTCCCACCATCCATCATCTCCTCAACGCTCCCACCAACCATCATCTCCTCACCGCTCCCACCAACCATCCTCTACTCACCGCTCCCACCAACCATCCTCTACTCACCGCTCCCACCAACCATCCTCTACTCATCATTCCCACCAACCATCCTCTTCTCACAATTCCCACCAACCATCCTCCCCTCACCATTCCCAACAACCATCATCTATTCACCATTCCCATCAACCATCCTCTCATCTTCACATCAACCAACAATCTACTCATCAGCCCACTCACCCCCAACCCCTCCAACCAACTTGCTGCCACCTCCTGCTAACCACCACTCACCTTGCCCACCATCCACCCCTTGTGATTACACCCTCCCTTCCCACCGACCCCTCCTTCCACTCCTCCACGAGCCCTCACCCCTCACAGTAGCCGCCTCCCTCTGCCACCAATCCTCTACCCCACCTGTCACCCCAAAACCCCCTCCCTAACACCTCTTTTTCCCGCAACCCCTCACCACCAACCCACTCACCACTCACCACACCCGACTCCCAGCAACTCCATTCCTAATCTAAGTGGAAGCAGCAGTGTGTGATGCAATGCAGACTTCTACATGATCTGATTTATTTATTATTTTGGAGGAACCCAAAATAAATCCTCAGCACTGTAATGTCAAGAGTGCTGTAGATGTAAAACAAGGTCCTGTCTGCTCTCCCAGAAGGATGTAAAAGAGCTCCAGGCACTATGTTGAAGAAGAGCAGAGGAGTCTTCCCCAGTATCCTGGTTAATATTGATCCCAGATTGTATGCTAAAATGACACATTGCCGTTAGTGGGAGCTTGCTGTGCTCAAATTAGCTGCCATGTTCCCTATATTACAACAGTGACTACACTTCAATAACAGTTGGTGCTAAAGTGCTCTGGAATGTCCTGAGGTCATGAAAGGCACTATATAAATTAAAGTTCCCTGTTTCTTTCCATCAGTTTTGTTTTGTGTAACATTTGGGGGGCAGTACTCTCGGTCTTTCAACACCCTGGGATAGGGAAAGGGGCAGTTCAGGAAAAGGCTTGATTGATATGCAGTGACTCCCCTCTCCCCCACTGGAAAGTGTCCATGTGTGCTTGGGGGTGGGGTCAGAATTTCCCTGGTTGCCGTGCCTTTAAAATCATAAATGTATTGATCATTCCACCAGAAATGGCAAACAAGGGCAATTATGTTGTTGCAGTTGGGCAACCTGAGGGAATCTCCCCCACAACACATGAGGACAAGAGCAGGCTCATCTCTTGTCACAATTGAACCAATACACAGTGTCTAGACTCACATAGCGGGGGCTGATGGTGTTCATGAAGATGTGCTCCAGCAGGGAGTCAGCAGCTTCAGAGGAAGTGGAGGGGAGGATTGGTGGCAGTTGGGGGGGGGCGCAGTTTGATGGAAAATAAAATCCCCAAAAGTATTTTCAACAGCTTAAACAGCTAAGAGCCACGCGCTAATTGGAAAGGTTACCCCCGGTCAGTCCTACCCAGATTGCCGGTGCACAGGCAGTTGTGAGTGCGAGGCTGAGGCTTGGTCTGATGGCTGTCCAGGATCTGCTGAACGAGCTGCTCCACCGAGAAACCGGCGCTGGTGTTCCCATTACTGCAGGTCCACTTGATGCCATGAACTGTGGGAAAAATGCAGACACCATGAGAAACCACCTTGCACCGTTTCACCGGGGGGGGGGGGGGGGCTTGTGTGGACATGGAATGATGGGGGCCATCCGGTGGGATACGGCTCAGAATGTGTTCCAGTCCAAATAAAGATTAACATGAGATTCTGAAGAAAAGATTGAGCAATGGTAGGGAAGGAAGGTGTGCTGATTGACAGCAGCTGCCATCTTGATTCATCTCTTCAAAGGGGAGCTGCACAGATAGCTGGTTATCAAAGGGAGTGAAGGTCATCAAGGTAGCTAGAGACTGAGATAACCAATTAAGACCCTAGTTCAAGTGACACCACTGGATTGCCATCTGCAGACTCTAAACTGGCCCATGTTGAACAATGTAGACTGTTATGTTAGACTTAGGTTCTGGAGTCTTTGCCCCATTCCTCTCAAGGGCCAGGGGAGAACAATCCAAGAATAACAGGACTAATTTTCCAACGTCGTGCTTCCAGCAGGGAATCTCACTCATCGAGAGGGTGTATTGGAAAATTGGGTGCACACGCAGTTTCCTGACTCTTAAAAACCATGGCTGTAAAGTTGTTGCCCACCACACGCATGAATGAACACCACATGTTCACTAACTCGCACCAAGTCCCTCTCATTCATCATTCTTGTGCTCGCTGAACTACATCGGCTTCTGTTCCAGCAATACCTCAGTTTTATAATTGTCATCCTCATAAATTTGCCTTTCCCTACCTCTGTAACTTCTTCCAGCCCTACCACTTTCCGAGATCACTGTGCCCTTCCAATTATAGCCTCTTGCACATCCCTGGTTTTCATCCCTCCCCATAGGTGTTTGTACCTTTAGCTACCTAGCCCTAATCTTTAGCATTCCCTCCCTGATCATCTCTCTGACTCTGTCTCCTCCTTTACAACATTCGTCAAAACACTTTGGCCAAGTGTTCCAATATCTCCTTATGTGGCTATCAAGCACATAATTTACTGTGTTAAAGATGCTGTGTAAATGCAAGCTGATCAAAACCGCTCATAATTTTGAACTCCCTTATCAGATCGTCATTTAACCTATTTGGTCAATTGTCAGTTTTTTTGGCGTTCCCTCACAACTAAAGACTCTCCTCCCTGGTATACTTCAGTAAATCTCTTACTGCACCTTCTGCTAGCCCAAAGCATAAGGCATCTGAAACTGGGCACAATATCCTAACAGTGGCCTTACCAATGATTTGTCTTGGTTTAGCATTACCTCTTTGCTGTTGTGCTCTTTACTTGTACTTATGAAATCCCCATGCTCACTGAAAGATATAAAAGGCTAAATAATACTTGCTCCTAAGTTACAGCGTGCAGTGCTCTTTAAAATCAGGAATATCATATCCTGGAAAGTGTAGTGTGTGTCACTTTAAGGCTACAAAACCAACTGCAGATAAGTAAACACTGGATTTATTGAGAGGTCAATTCAGAGTCTGTTACTGTTCAGTAAACACTGGGAGAGTTCAAGTTGATTTCAATTAAGAGAGTGCAGATGTTCTGGCTCCTGGTATTTTTATGTTTGTGAAGAGTTTCTTTATACCTCTTGTTGAAGATTGTCAAGAAGGTTCAGCGGAACGCTTGAGAGTTATGACAGCTGCACCATTTTGTAATATTGTAGTCGAGGTAAATTGAATTCTCATTTCAACTCAAACCACAGAACTGTTTAACCCATAATGAGAAACGTTGGAATAAATTGGCAGCCATGCTGATGGAGACAAAACATTCAGGAGGTTCCAAGTGTAGCTGAGGCTATGATGGGAGATTGGGGCTACTAGTGGGAATGGACCTCACTGGGAAGAATGGCCTCTTCTTGTCTTTGACTCTCACTAAGAAACTTCTCAGCATTTTCCCTTCTTGAAAGTCTTACCTTTGGTTGTTCAGCTGCTCCATGAGATCTGATGCAAATCCATCACAATGCAGATTTTACATGGTCTGCTGCCTGGTTCCTCAGTTTTCCCATGGGCTAAGATCCTGAGTGTTCTTGTTTTAGTGAAGACTGTCTCTTATCCCCTCTTCACTCTCAACTCTCCCTCAAATCCCAAAGGACCACTTTGAGCCCATTTTGCTACACAGAATCAAAATATCTGAAGGCATCAAGCAGGAGGTGCATTGAAGACCCTGAGCCAAGTGGCCCTTGCAGGATATATTATGGGTACCACTAGACTATAGTGAATACTTCTACTAAATGCATTTTCTTGCTCAATATTTTTGGGAGATGTAGGACAATCTCCCATTCTCATTCCATATCTCCTGACAGAATGGTGTCAACTGCTGTTTTTAGCCACGTACACCCAATCCTTGGAGCTTCTACTAAGCTGAAGAATTCCACCCACTGAAGAGGCCCCAATGAAATTCCAGACCCTTATGTTTCTATTGCTAATGGAAAGGAAAAAACTTGCATTTCGAGAGCACATTTCATGAACTCAGGATGTCCCAAAGTGCTTTACAGTCAATGAAGTACTTTTCAACTGAAGTCCCGTTAGGGAATCTGTTACTGGCAGAATACAACTCCTTCATAATTTGCTCCTATACTTGAATAATATCAGAAGCCCCCCGAGAAGCAATCAAAATAAGAAGATTAGATGGTGCACTGACCATTGAAATCTGTGGCATGGATTCACAGTTTCTTTCTGAAGCCTGTAAAGTTCCTCCATGCATTTTGGATAGTCTCATTGCAGTTCTAAGTGAGAAAATTGCAAAACACAAAAACCACCTTGAACTAGATTGATCCTTTCACTCTGAGTGCTCAAAGGATGTCTGGCATGGGAAGACGGAGCTGGGAGGCAAATGTCTGTGACTGGGGCTGTGGTACAGCTTTGGAACAGTGTAGAGGGAGCTTTACTCGTTATTTAATTGATGCTGTATCTGTTGTGGGAGTGTTTGATGGGACAGTGTAGAAGGAGCTTTATTCTGTATACAACCTGTGTTAAACCTGCCCTGGGAAGGCTATTTATCACTTCACAATAACAAAGGTAAAATGTTTCTTTCATTCTTATCCATCAAATAAAATCATAAACAAACTTCTTTGATCTATCCCATCCTTAGACATTCAATCTGATCAGGATTTGTGTGACGCTTTGCTATGTGCAATCGATCACTGGTTGGTTTTGGGGATTCTGTAGTCGTCCAACTGAGTTCTAATCCACTGAATGTTATAAATTGCTGCAGCACCAGGAGACATACACCAGAGGGCGATACTTTCCTATGGAATCTCTTCCACTGGGAGAGCGTGACTGCTTGTTCACAGCAGAAATAAAGACAAGTAAATTTGACATAGCACCAGAGGGAACATGGAGAAAAATGGCTCAAAGTACCCCAGAAAAGGAGAATCAACTGAATTTTTGCTTTCCTGAAGTTTGTCAGTGATACCACAACTAAGATTGATCACAATGGAAGAAAGATGCTCCATGGACAGTCAGTTGGTGAAAAATTTCTGACTGAGATCTGATAGATGCTCAAGCCTTCCCCAACATGTAAGAGTCTCGAAATCCAAACAACTGAAAATCTCACATCAGGAGGGTTTCAGATTACTCTATGTGGAGATCACACTCCTGCCCTGGGGTCACATTCATCATCCCAATCCAGACAGTTTCAGCCTTCTGGACTTAACATTCAGTTCAACAACTTCAGACCATGAACTCTCTCCTTCAACTTGACCCCTTTTTTAATCCCTTTTTTTCCTCCAACACTGCCCCCCCCACCCCCAAAAGGCCACCTGTCACTTGTTCTTATGTTTTGCTTTCACAGATTACTGACCCTTGATCTGCTATTAACACATTCTGCCATCTTACATTTATGCCACTATCCCCAACTTCTTTAGTCTTTAACACTACCACTAGCACTCCCTTTGTCTTGTGTCCATGACATCTTTGTCTCCTGAGCTCCCAACTATCCCTGACCTTCTATTTTGCTCCACCCCCTCTTAAACAGTCTAAAAACCATCATATTTCTACCTCTCTTTAGCTCTGTAGAAGAGTCATATGGACTCGAAACATTAACTCTGTTTCTATCTTGACAGGTGTTGCCAGACCTGCTGAGTTTTTCCAGCAGTTTCTGTTTTTATTTCAGACAATTTCAGCACAGGTTAGCAGTTGAGGCTGCACACTAGATGTCTAACCAAACCTGAGGAGCACTCGAGGATATTTAGAGGGGGGAGGGGAGGATATTTAGAGGCAAGAGGGAAGCATATCAATCCCACCAACAAGTCTACCCCTCTGCATCACCTGTAATCCCCTGGGAGTGTTTGATGGGCCAGTATATAGGGAGCCCTGGGCAAGTTTTCTGGGATAGTTCAAAGGTAGATTTTATCTTGATTTAAGCTCGCTTGTATCTAAATATCCTGGAGCAGGTAGAGCAAAATAGGTCAGGGATAGGTGGGAGCTCAGGAGAGGTTTGACAAAGATGTCAGTGCTGCCAACTGTTAGCCACCAGTTTTAGTAAATCTGGCAAGCTGGCCTTTGGTGTTTGTGTGCGCTGACAATGGGATCATTACATGTAAAAAACATTCTACTTCCAGTATTGATATTTACATACATTTCTAATCAAAATACACATACTGAGCTGAGCGTCACAGGCAACTGCCAAAATCATCATTATCCTTCTTAAAGAAACCAGGCCTTTGTTGAATCTAACCAGGAGGGTATTGTATCCTCACGATGTTAGTAGTGGATTGAGTTCAATTCCCACTGCTAGCAGCAGTGAAGTTGGATTTAATGAAACTTGTGAGTAAAGTGAACCTATCTGGCGTGCAGATGGTTCTTGTCCCATTGTTGTGTGTTGATATCTAATACCATCTCAAGATGTGTGAAGAATTGCTGCTCAAGAGGATCCACATTACAAGAAAACAAGAAATAAAGATAATACAAAACAGGATTCAACAACATTTTGAGGCCAGTTTCTGATCGGGGATTATACAGTGTGATATATATTCAGAGGCAATTTTCCCCAATATTTCAGGTGCTAAAGAGCCTCCGAGGTGACCAAGTCTTAAACTGCAATACTGGTTTAGCCTCTCGAGAGCAAGGAATTGAAATCTACACCCGGACTGACAAAAGGATCGTTAAGCAGCTGATTGACAATTAAAATGCCTGCTAACGCTCATTAGCTAGGCTGCACAGCATTATGGTGGCTCATGTTTGAACTAATGCCCTCTCCTATAAGCAACCAGCTGATTGGGAGAAACTAGTCATTTTGAGTGCTACTTAAAGGTTTATTAACTTCACTGTTTATCCACTGTTCACTAGCTGGTGGAGGTTTGAAGGAGATAATTGAAACATTTGCAAGACTTCTGGGACACTCTGTCAAGACAATATTAACATGCGATCAAAATTTACTCAAAATTATCTCAGGACTTCACCTAAAAAGGCTAAGTGCTGTATTACTCTACCTTATCTGACAACTTATAGGAATCACCAGGAGAAAAGGAGTGCTTGCTCATGGGTATCTTCCTAGGAGTTTGCCTTTTTTTATTTATTCATTCATGGGATGTGGGCGTTGTTGGCTAGGCAGCAATTATTGCCCACCCCTAACTGCCCTTGAGAAGGTGCTAATAAGCCACTGCAGTCCACATGTTGTAGGTACACCAACAATGCCATTAGGGAGAAAGCTCCAAGATTTTGACCCAGCGACAGTGAAGGAATGGCACTATATTTCCAAGTCAGGATGGTGAGTGTCTTGAGGGGGAACTCTCAGGTGGCGGTGTTCCCATGCACCTGCTGCCCATGTCCTTCTAGTTGGTAGAGGTTGTGGGTTTGGAAAGTACTGTCGAAGGGGCTTTGGTGAGTTGCTGCAGTGCAATTTGCAGATGGTACACAATGCTGCTACAGTGGGTCGGTGATGGAGGGAGTGAATGTTGAAAGTGGTAGATGGGGTGCCAATCAAGCAGGTCTTGTTCTGCAGGAGGAATGGGATGAGGACATGAGGCCAAGCTGAGCAGCACCAACTGCTGCAGGGGACAGGGACAGGAAGACAAGGTAGAGACCTTTGATCCTTCCTCTTCTGGGTTTCTCCATAAGGACGTCCAGTGCTGTGACTGAGAACTTGTGTGCACCGTTCCTCAATTCCTGAGCTATCCAAAAACAGGCCTGTTGTGTGTCAGCCAATGAACTCCATCCTCAGTGTGTGCAGCCCACATATACTGCTCCACGAAAATTGCTTCTGATCTCTGCTTCAGTGCTAAGGCTGCAGGTGTTCTGTTTCAGCATCTCCAGACAAGTTCAAGTTATGCTGATCATCAATTAGTCCCAAAATTGTGCGCTAAAACCAAACTTTCAAACAGGTGTGGCTTATGGGCACAGCATTCATTTAGTGCCTGTTTTCATCCTTTCACTAAAATAATCCCTAAATGTCTCTGCCTGCATTTTCTCCAATTTAATGCTTCTTCCTGCAACATGTTTTTTTTATCACCCTATTTCTGTCAATATTTTCCCATTGATTTTACTGAGTCCTCCACACTTGGTCTCCAAGGCAGGTAGGTCTCACCTATTCATCATTAAGTGTCAGTCATGGTTCAGTGGGTAGCACTCTTGCTTCTGAGTCAGATGTTTGCAGTTTAAAGTCCCACTCCAGAGATCTGAGCACAAGAATCTACGCTGACCCTGCTGCAATGTTGGAGGTGCCATCTTTCAGATGGAATGTTAAACCAAGGCTCCTTTTGCCCTTTCAGGTGGATATAAAAGATGTCAAGGTACTATTTTGAAGAAGAGTCTACCCAGTGTCCTGGCCAATTTTTATTCCTCAATCAACATCACAAAAACAGAGGATCTGGTCATTATCACATTGCTTTTTGTGGGAGCTTGCTGTGCTCAAATTGGCTAACATGTTTCCTACGTTACAACAGTGACAATGCTTCAAAAGTGCCTGATTGGCTATAAACCCCTTTGGGTCCTGAGTTTGTGAAAGGTGCCATATAAATGCAAGTCTTACTTTCTGTTTTTATACTGGAGGAAAATTGTTTTCTTGTGGTTGGGGAGCCTAGGACAAAGGGACAGAACTAGATCATTCAGGAGAGAAAGTTAGGAAACACTTCTTCATGCGAAGGATGGTAGAAGTGTGTAACTCAGCCACAAAAGGCAGAAGGCAGTAATGCTAGCTCAATTAATAATAATAAATCTGAGATTGATAGCTTTTGCTGGACACATGCATTGAGGATATGGAACAAAGATGGGTTGATGCAGTTAAGGTACTGATCAACAATGATCTCAGTGAATGGCAGAGCTCCAGGGGCTAAATGGTCTTCTCCTGTTTCTATATCTTTATGACAAATTGAACTGGTTAATAAGTAGATGGGTTTGTTCCATATAGTCAGTCCTCCTACTTGTCTTCCTGCCTGAGTCTGTAATACCATCATGGAGCAATCTGCATCTCAGCCGGTCCCAGCTGGTAACTCTCTCATGCCCAGCAACTGCCCAGTTGGGGCAAGATCGTGAACTACAGCCCCAGCTCGATGGGCAGAAAGGGACGACTGATGCCTTCCCTCCACTCCTTAAGGTAATGACTCTCGCTGGGGCACAGTTCCATGGATGCTGAGTGGCTAGCACCTGCCAGAAGGAATAGGGCACCTGGAAAAGGAATCAGTGGTGGGTAGCTTGCACTTGCGGAACTGTACCCAGTAAGAGTCAATGTATTCAGGAGAAATGAGAAATGAGTCAGCTCAGGAAATTGGTGACAGAAAATCAATAAAAACCCTGTGCTGTAGGACATGGTTGCTCAAACAATTTCTCATTGCTTGCAGCCATTTACAAAACCAATGAACAGTGAGACAGAAAATCCACACTAAATTTGTGGAAATTTCTTACATTAATTACAGTTTACAACAAGAATATTTTATTTTGACGTCTTGCTAATAGTTTACAATTAATTTCCTGCTATTTTCCTCACGTGCACATGCTGGCTCTGGCAGGTTTTACTATTGGTGAATTTGTTTTCCTTCTGTCTGAGATTTTTCTTTGATGCTTTTATGGAGTTAAGAATAGAATCATTTACTATTTGCAATTTCTCCAAACCTCACCCTCCTCATCAGTTCATACATTGCCAGGGCAGGTATCACATAGGTTAGATACAAAATAAAGCTTCCTCTACACTGTCACATCAAACACTCCCAGGGCAGGTACAGCACGGGTTAGATACAGAGCAAAACTTCCTCTACATTGTCCCAAGGTATGTACAACATGGATCAGATACAGGGTAGAGTTCCCTCTACACTGTTCCAGGACAGGTACAGCATGGATTAGATACAGAGTAAAGCTCACTCTAAACTGTCTGAGTGCAGGTACAGCACAAGTTGTCTCTGCCATTTCCTTGTTTCCCATTATAAATTCCCCAATCTTACCCTCTAAGGGACCAACACTCACTTAAGCTACTCTTTTCCTTTTTATATACTTGTAGAAGCTTTAGCAGACTGTCTTTATATTTCTTGCTAGTTTTTGTTCATACTCTAATTCCTCCTGATTTATTATTGTTTTAGTCATCCTTTGCTGGTTTCTAAACCTTTTCCAATCTTCTGGGCTACCACTAATCTTCACAGCATTGTACATCTTTTCTTTCAATCCGATATCATCCTTAACTTCCTTAGTTAGCCATGGATGATGAGTCCCTCTTGTAGAATCTTTCTTTCTCAATGGAATTTATTTTTAGTTGTTTCACCTCTGTAATTTGCCTGTAAATTTGTTGGCCTCAATCTTTCCCATTATTTAGCAGCCGATAGAATATACTGAGTAGTGCAATGGCACCTTTATTGTTTCTTAACTCTCACTGAATAGATTCCATCCCTGAACTTTCCAGGATGTCCTCTCTCTCCAGCACTTTATAGCTGAGCCACTCATGGTGTCGTAGACTTGGTTCCAGCTGTGCTTCCCAGCGGAACCTTTGACTTCACCAGTATTCAGAACTGGTTAGAGAGCAAAATGCACTCGTGGGACTCTTACACTACCTTCCTAGTTCTTTTTTTCTATCTGGCAATCACCCATTTCCTCCCTGCCTGCACTCTCTTAAGCTGCAGGGGGACCAGCTCCAGAAATGTGTTATCCACAATGCTCTCAGTTTCATGGATGTGCTGCAGCGACTCCAGCTGCATCCCCAGCTCCGAAACCTGATCTCCTCCAGCTTCCTGCACATGTGCTAATCCAGGATATGGGAAATATCCTGAATTTCTCACTTGAAGAAGGATGTGCATTCCACATGACTGAGTTGCCCTGCCATGCCTCTTTTTAATCGGGTACTTCCTAACTTAACAGAAATACACTAAAGGGTAAATTATTGAAAGGTTTGACAAGATTGATATACAGAAACATAGAAAATAGGAGCAGGAGTAGGTCATTCAGCCCTTCGAGCCTGTTCCACCATTCAGTATGATCATAGCTGATCATCTATCTCAACGCCGTACACCTGCACTCTCCCCGTACTCCTTCATGCCTTTAGAGTCCAGAAATCTATCTATTTCCTTCTTAAATATATTCAGTGACTTGGCTTCCACAGCCTTCTGTGGTAGAGAATTCCATGGGTTCACCATCCTTTGAGTGAAGAAGTTTCTCCTCATCTCAGTCCTAAATGGTTACCCGTATCCTGAGAATGTGACCCCTTGTTCTAGACCCCCCAGCAAGAGGAAATATCCTCCCTGCATCCAGTCTGTCCAGCCCTGTCAGAATTTTATATGTTTCAATGAAATTCCCTCTCATTCTTTTAAACCCCGGTGAATACAGGCCTAGTCGGCCCAATCTCTCCTCATATGACAATCCTGCCATCCCAGCTATCAGTCTGGTGAACCTTCGCTGCACTCCCTCTCTGGCAAGTATATCTTTTCTTAGGTAAGGAGACCAAAACTGCGCTTGTGGGTGTTGTAGGGTGGCTGAGTTGTACTGTTAATGATAGAGTTGATCAGCAGACATTTCTTGGGTGGAAACTTTAAGTTTATTTACAATATACTCAGCAGCAACTACACATGTGCTTTCAATTCCAACTCTATCCCTGCACTGACTGCTGAGGTAGCCTGCACTACTCTCCTATTGGTTACTACAGATCATGTGATCTTCTTTAACAAGTATTACTCTTAAAGGTACATTACACACTAAATAAAACCATAATTAATACATTCTTCCCCCTTTAACTTGGCTATACATATAATATTTACAAGTACATATTTTTCAAGATAACATAATATTTACACAGGGTAAGGAATTTACAAGTTCAGACTTTCAGGTGGTTTCCTGATACATGTGGAATGTCGCAGTTCCACAACTTCAGATTCTTTGTCAGGACCCTCCTTTTCCGGAGTTGCCTGAACATCAGGCGCTTTGGATGGGTACTTACAGTTCTGCATTCTTAGCTCTTATAGGAACATCAGACATGTCAGTCCTGGGTTGAGTATCCTCAACAGGAAACGCAGACCCGGTCATGATCACTGGTTGGACCAAATCTTGGTGATTTGTCTCTCTCTTCTTTAAATGGTCCACATGTTTATGGATGTTCCGGCCTTCCACCTCCACATGGTAAGATAGAGGTCCAGTCACCACACTTATTGCACCTGGTAACCACTTTGGTTCTTCCCCGAAATTTTTCACATACACTGGCTCTCCCACAGTAAATTTCCTCTCGCAACTATGCCAGTCGTGTCTGGTTTTCTGACTTCCCTGACTCCTTTCCACCTTCCCCTCCTAATTTGGCATTATTAAGCTCAATCTCGTCCTGAGATGGTGTTTCAACAATAACAGACACCTGTTGTTTATGAGGGGTGGTCCTGTAACGAAAAAGGAAGCGTGCTAGCTTGGTTGCCAAGAAATCAGCAGTTAGCTTTTTCATGCCTGCTTTGAACCTTTGAACCGCTCTTTCGGCCAATCCATTTGAGGAAGGGTGGTACGGTGCAGTTTTCACATGAGGTGATACCATTGAGGCTCAGTACTTGTAAATGCTGTGCCGTTATCGGAACCAACTACTTCTGGTAGTCTGTGAATGGCAAACTCTGATGTAGTTTCTAAATTGTAGTGGCCGATGTTGGTGACTTCACCTCATGTACATCCAACCATTTTGAATGGGCATCGACAATGAGCAGAAACATTGTTCCCAGGAAAGGTCCAATGTAGTCATTGTATAACCGCACCCAAGGTCTACCTGGCCACTGCCATGGGCGTAATGGAGCTGTCATTAGTAACGTTTGCAGCTGCTGATATTGTATACACTGCTTTACTAAACTCTCTATTTCACCATCCATCCCAGGGCACCATAGATATCTGCATGCTATGGTCTTCATTTGGGAAATTCCTGAATGGGTACTGTGTTGTTACCCCACTCTACTTTGAAGGAACTATCACTCATACTCCCCACAATTAAGATGCCATCCTGGCTGGTATTTCACGTCTTCTGTTGAAGTACAGTTTCATTTTACAGGCTCCTGTGACCAACCATGTAGCACATGTTCCCATACCAGAGATAGGACTGGGTCCCGATTTGTCCAGTCTCTGATGTGTTGAGCACATACCGGTGAGGAATCTAAGAAATTTAACAACAAAACAAGTTCCTGTGGAACTGGGACGTGCTCATCATTTTCTTGTAAAGGCAAACGACTAGGGGCATTGGCGTTTGCGATTTGATTGCCAAGCCTATGTATGAAAGTGTACTCATATGCTGACAGAATTAAAGCCCATCATTGTATTCTTGCTGAGGCTATGGGTGGTATAGCTTTTTCCTCACTAAACAATCCTAGCAATGGTTTGAGGTCTGAAACGATTGGAAAATGACGGCCGTGTACATATTGGTGAAATTTCTTGACACCAAAGATGATGGACAGGCCTTTTTCTATCTGTGAGTATCCCTTTTCCACTGTGGTGAGTGTTCTTGATACGTAATCTATTGACCGTTCTATACCATCATCCATCCAATGAAAGAGCACTGCTCCCACTCCATAGGGAGATGCATCACATGTCAGCACCAACTCTTTCGTCTAGTCATAATGCACTAATAGATTGGATGAGTGCAACAATTGTTTCAACTTTGTGAAACCTTCTTTCTGGGGTGCCTCCCAAGAACAACGTTGGTTCTTTTTGACTAGAAAATGCAGAGGCCAGTAGACAAATTAGGGAAGAACCATCCATAATAGTTGATCATTCCTAGGAATGATTTGAGCTCTGAGGCGTTCTTTGGCACAGGTGCCTCTCTTATGGCTCTCACTTTCTCCGCAACAGGTGGAGGCCCTGTGAATCTACCCGGTGACCCAAATAGATTACCTCCCTCGCCTGGGACATGCATTCTTTTTGTAAACGCACTCCAACTTGCAAAAAATGTTTTAAGACTCCTTCTAAGTTTGCCAAATGCTCTTTTTCAGTGAATCCTGTCACTAATACATCATCCAAATAGACTACAACCTGGGGCAGTCCCTGCAGTAAGCTTTGCGTGCTCTCTGAAAGATGGCACAGGTGGAAGAGATACCGAAAGGCAATTGTGCATATTGGTGCAACCCTTTGTGGGTATTAATTGTGACAAATTCCCAGGAGGTTTTATCCAACTCTAGTTGTCAATAAGCATGACTCATCAAGCTTTGTGTACATTGTCCCTCCTGCCAGCTTGGCATACAGATCTTCAATTTTTGGAATGGGGTGCCTGTCTAGCTTAGCTACTTTATTAATTGTCAGTTTGTAGTCTCTACAAATACAGACGCTTTGGTCGGGTTTAAGGACGGGGACTATGGGTGCTGCCCGTTCTGAGAACTGCACAGGTTGTATAACACCCAGTTTCTCTAGTCTGTTCAGTTCAATGTCGACTTTTTCTCACAGGGCATATGGCACCAGTCTTGCCTTCTTGAAGGGATGGGTTGTTTCCGGATCCACATGAATCTTGGCCTGCAAGCCCTGGGTTTTCCTCAGTTCGTCCTTAAAGATGGTAGCGTAATTTCTAAGTAGCTCTGGTTGTTCTCAACTGGAAAATTTCAGCCCATTCTAACTTAACTCCTTTAACCAATTTCGCTAAAAGACTGCTTGTTTCCACCTCTATTAAATTTACTCTTCGATTTTGCTGCTAAGTTATTTTTCTTTATTCTTCACTTTTTGCACCACCTTCAGCTGAGGTTTCCTGCCGGATGCGGAGGACAGCACCATTTTGTGCACCCTGTATTGCTTTTGAATCTCATAGTGGTTTCTATGGCCACAGCTATCTCTAGCGCCTTCTTGAAATCCAGATTCACTCTGGACAATAATATTTTCTGAACGGTATCCTCCTTCACACCACACACTAAACAATCTCTGAGCTGTCGTTCAGAGTTGTACCAAACTCATAATGTTCTATCAACTGCTTCAGGTTTGCCACGTAGCATGCAATTGTCTCACCCAGGGCTCTATTTCGTGAATTAAACCTGAACCTCTGCATCGTGACTGAGGACTTGGGTTGAAAGTGACCCTTCACAAGGTCCACCAATTCATCAAAATTCTTCCAATCTGGAGCACTGGGTGCTATCAAACTTCGAATCAAACCATAGGTTTTGCTCCCACAAGTACTCAAGAGGATTGCTCGCCTCTTTTCTTCCCCCATAATCTCATTCACTTGAAAAAAGAATGAGGCATTCTATGTATTGAGACCAATCATCTGTGGCTAGTTCAAAAAGATCAATTCTCCCAAATTGTTTCATTTTGAGAAAGGATAACTTTTTCAATTCTAACAAAGGTTGCTACTTACAATCACTGGGTGAGGTATAGTGCCGATTTCTTTTTAACTTGATTTCTTCTGTTCAATCCTGTTTTATTCTCATTGCCAGTTTGTTGTAGGGTGGCCAAGTTGTACTATTAATAATAGTTGATCAGCAGACACTTCTTGGGTGGAAACTTTAAGTTTATTTACAATGTACTCAGCAGCAACTACACGTGGGCTTTCAGCTCCAACTCTATCTCTACACTGACTGCTGGGGGTAGTTCGTGCTATTCTGCTATTGTTACCACAGATCATGTGAACTTCCTTAACAAGTATTACTCTTAAAGGTACATTACACACTAAATAAAACCATAATTACTACAGCGGGGAAGACCAAAACTAGGGATCCTAGCTGCAAGATAGTCACTAATAAATCTAATTGGGAATTCAGGAGAATCAGCTTTACCCCGAGAGTGGTTAGAATGTGAATCAGTCTACCACAAGGTGTAGAGAGGTAAATAGCATAGATGTATTTACGGGAAGCTAGATAAGCATGATGAAGAAAGGAATAGAAAATAGTGCTGATAAGGTGTGATGAACAAGGGTGGGAGGAGGCTCATGTGGAGGCTCATGTGCAGCATGGACCTGATGGACCAAATGACTATTTCTGCACTTTATAATTCTATGTAATTCTACCCAAAATCAAACTCATCACCTCAGGTGGCCCCTGGATGAAATGAGGATCCAGAGAAATATCCATTTGTTGAAAGTTCTGGAGTTAGCAGTTGCCTGTGAAAGAATACCCCACCATGAATTAGGAGAGAAGCAGGGAGGGAGGGAGGAGTGAAAGAGCAGCACATTGGAGGAGGGGATAATAAACATGCAAACAAAAGAAAACTCAATTCAGCTGTGACAGTAAGAGAAGCTGGTGTAAGCTGAAAGTACGCGACTGAGATAGCACATTGTTTGTCTTCACTAACATAGTTTACTCTGTTATGCAGTCTCTAACATGTTGTTGGCTTGGAGGAGGGGATAGGTAAGCAGGTAGTTCATGAAGACGTATTGCCAGTCTCAAATTCAAATAATGCACTAAAAATTCACGACTCTTTCTGAGATTAGTCCCCGCTGGCTAAACCATCCAATCAGATCATATAAAATGCATATCCCGTTCACTGATGAAAAATAGCTTTTGAAACAGAATATAAATCTTAAACCCTTTACACTAGAACAGGGAGCTAGTGCCTACAAATTTAAACTCTCCTACTTCCTCCTGAGTGTGTCTGGCAATCCACAATTGTACCTTGCATTTATATAACACCTTTAACATAGGAGTGTCATCAAACCAAATTTGAGACCGAGCCACAGAAGGAGGTACTAGAATAGGTCAGAGTGCTAAATTAGGAGAGAGGGAGGCATAGAGTTTTTGCAAGGAAATTTCAGACTTTGGGCCTCAGCAGCACAAGGCACGGCTGCCAGTGGTGGGGCAATGAAATCTAATCTCCGGAAGAATCACGGATTTTATTTAAATTTGTTGGAGACTGGCAGAGTAAATAAGATTAGTGAGGACAAACATGCTACCTCAGCGGTGTACTTTCAACATACTCCAGCTTCTCTTACTGCCACAGCTCAACTGAGTCCCGAGTACCAGCATCCGACTACCAGAAACAAGAGCTAAGCACAGCTCACTCTATATCCCTTCTGCCAGTGCATAGCACAAGGACACACACTAGGAGAATGGGTGGATAGTAACTTGGCTAGAAGATGGTTTAACTTCATAAAGATGGTGACCGAGTGGATAAATAATGTGATATGATACTCAAGCTTGACAAACTAAGATGATCCCAAATCTGACTCCTTGCTCCATGCTGATCATTCACTGCACCTAAAGGTGACAATGTCCTATATATTCTCCCTACACAGAGACTGTACTATATATTCCCCCTACACACAGACTGTGTACTGTAAATTCCCCTGCACAAAGACACTGTACTATATATTCTCCTACATGGAGTATGGACTGTGTACTATGATTTTTTTATCTTTTCATGGGTGTGGGCATTGCTGGCAAGGCCAGTATTTGCTGCCTATCCCTTATTTCCCAACTGGCTTGCTAGGCCATTTCAGAGGTCAGATAAGAGTCAACCACATTGCTGTGCGTCTGGAGTCACATGTAGGCTAGACCAGGGGGTAAGGATGCATTCGTGAACCATATGGGTTTTTACGACAATCAATAACAGTTTCATGGTCACTATTACTGAGACTAGTTCCAGATTTTATTAATTCCAGATCTAATCAATAAAATCTAATTCCACATTTTATTAATTGAATTTAAATTCCACTGGCTGCCATGGTGGGATTTGAACCCATGTCCTGAGAGCATTAGCCTGGGCCTCAGAATTACTAGTCCAGTGACATTGCCATAGGTCATCATCTCCCCAGACTGTGTACTATATATTCCCCTGCATGCAGACTGTGTACTATATATATTTCTCAACACACAGACTGTGTTATATACATTCTCCCTACGTACAATGTTTTATATATATATTCTCCCTACACACAGACTGTGTACAAAATATTCCCCCTGCACACATACTGTGTACTAAGTCTCCTCAGAACACAGATGCATCCAGAGACCCAGGGTAATGTTCTGGGTCCCTGGGTTTGAATCCCACCACTGCAGATGTGGAATTTGAATTCAATAAAACTCTGGAATTAAAAGTCTAATTGTCAATTTTGGAAAAAACCCATCTGGTTCACTAATGTCCTCTAGGGAAGGAAATCTGCCATCCTTACCTGGTCTGGCCTACACGTAACTTCAGACCCACAGCAATTTGGTTGAGTCTTAATTCCCCTCTGAAATGGCCTAGCAAGCCACTCAGTTGTATCAAACCTCTACAAAGTCTCAAAAAGGGAATGAAACTGGATGGACCACCTGGCATCGACCTAGGCACCAGGAACAAAATGGCAAACTCAGCCCTGTCTACCCTGCAAAGTCCTCCTTCTTAACATCTGGGGGCCAATGCCAGACTTGGGAGAGCTGTCTCACAGACTAGTCAAGCAACAGACTGACATTGTCATCCTCACAGAATCATATCTTGCAGATAATGTCCCAGGCACCACCATCACCATCCCTGGGTATGTCCTGCCCCACTGGTAGGACAGACCCAGCAGAGATGGCGGCACAGTGGTATACAGTCGGGGGGAAGTTGCCCTGGTAGTCCTCAACATCAACTCTGGACTCCATGAAGTCTCATGGCACCAGGTCAAACATGGGGAAGGAAATCTCCTGCTGATTACCACGTACTGCCTTTGCTCAGCTGATAAATCAGTGCTCCTTCATCTTGAACACCACTTGGAGGATGCACTGAAGGTGGCAAGGGCACAGAATGTACTCTGGGTGGGGGACTTCAATGTCCATCACCAAGAGTGGCTCAGTGGCACCATCACTGACCGAGTCCTAACTGACATAGCTGCTAGACTGGGTCTGCGGAAGGTGGTGAGGGAACCAACAAGCGGGAAAAACATACTTGACCTCATCCTCACCAACCTGCCTGCTGCAGATGCATCTATCCATAACAGTATCGACAGGAGTGACCACCACACAGTCGTTGTGGAGACAAAGTCTCGCCTCACGTTGAGGATATCCTCCATTGTGTTGTGTGGCACTACCACCGTGCTAACTGGGATAGATTTCGAACAAATCTAGCAACTCAAGACTAGGCATCCATGAGGCGCTGTGGGCCATCAGCAGCAGCAGAATTGCACTCAAACACAATATGTAACCTCATGGCCCAGCACATCCCCCACTCTACCATTACCATCAAGCCAGGGGATCAACCAGGGGTTCAATGAAGGGTGCAGGAAGGCATGCCAGGAGCTGCACCAGGCATACCTAAAAATGATGTGTCAACCTGGTGAAGCTATAACACAGGACTACTTGCATGCCAAACAGCATAAGCAGCAAGTGATAGACAGAGCTAAGTGATCCCACGCAGCAGAGCAGATTTAAGTTCTGCAGTCCTGCCACATCCAGTGATGAATGGTGGTGGACAATTAAACAACTCACTAGAGGAGGGGGCTCCACAAATATCCCCATCTTCAATGATGAGAGGAGCTCAGCACATCAGTGCAAAAGATAAGGCTGAAGTATTTGCTACAATCTTCAGCCAGAAGTGCCGAGTGGATGATAAATCAGCATCCTCCGGAGGTCCCCAGCATCACAGATGCCAATCTTCAGCCAATTCAATTCGCTCCACGTGATATCAAGAAACGGCTGAAGGCACTGGATACTGCAAAGGCTATGGGCCCTGACAATATTCCGGCAATGGTACTGAAGATGTGCTCCAGAGCTTGCCATATCCCTAGCCAAGCTGTTCCAATACAGCTACAACACTGACATCTACCTGGCTATGTGGAAAATTGCCCAGGTATGTCCTGTACACAAAAAGCAGGACAAATCCAATTGGCCAATTGCCGCCCCATCAATCTACTCTCGATCTTCAGTAAAGTAATGGAAGTGATCATCAACAGTACTATCAAGTAGCACTTGCTTAGCAATAAACTGCTCACTGACATCCAATTTGGGTTCTGCAGGACCACTCAGCTCCTGACCTCATTACACTCTTGGTTCAAACATGGACCAAAAGAGATGAACTCCGGAGGTGAGGTGAGAGTGACTGCCCTTGACATCATGGCTGCATTTGACTGAGTGTGGCATCAAGGAGCCTGAGCAAAACTGGAGTCAATGGGGATCAGGGGGAAAACTCTCCATTGGTTCAAGTCATACCTAGCACAAAGGAAGATGGTTGCAGTTGCTGGAGGTTAGTCATCTCAGCTCCAGGACATCACTGCTCGAGTTCCTAAGGGTAGTGTCCTTGGCCCAACCATCTTCAGCCGTTTCATCAATGAGGTCAGAAAAAATGGCGATATTCGCTGATGTTTGCATAATATTCCGCATCATTCGCGACTCCTCAGATACTGAAGCAATCCATGTCCAAATGCAGCAAGACCTGGACAACATCCAGGTTTGGGCTGACCAGCAACAAGTAACATTCGTGCCACACAAGTGCCAGGCAATGACCATGTCCAACAAGAGAGAATATAACCATCACCTCTTGGAGTTCAATGGTATTACCATCACTGAGTTCCCCACTATCAACACCTTGGGAGTTACCATTGACCAGAAACTGAACTGGACTAGCCATATAAATACTGTGGCTAAAAAAGCAGGTCAGAGGCTAGGAATAGTGCAACAAGTAACTCCGCTCCTGACTCCTCAAAGCCTGTCCACCATTTAGAAGGCACAAGTCGGGAGTATGATTAAATACTCCCCAGTTGCCTAGATGAGTGCAGCTCCCACAACACTCAAGAAGCTTAACACCGTCCAGGACAAAACAACCCGCTTGATTGGCACCACATCCACAAACATTCACTCCCTCCAGCACTAGCGCACAGAAGCAGCAGTGTGTACCATCCACAATTTGCACTGCAGGAATTCACTAAGGCTCCTTAGATAGCACCTTCCAAACCCACGGCCACTACCATCTAGTAGAACAAGGGAAGATGCGTGGGAACACCACCACCTGGAATTTCCCCTCCAAGTCACTCAAGGTCTTCACTGACTTTGAGAATAGAGTTATCCATCTGACCAAGACAATCTGGACTGTTCCCGTGATGACGGCAAGATTGGCAGTGTTCAACCAAGTGAGGGTCCAGCAGTGCAACATTCATCAGACAACATGAAGTGAGTGAGGTCCCCTGTTCCGCAGTTCTTTGTCATGCACTAATTATCTCACCTTGCTCTCGCAGGCACATCTGGGAAGCAGCTGAGGGGGTCCACGAGCTAGGTCCTCAACTCAAGCCCCGAAGACACTTTGGAAGAAGAATCTGATGACATCCTAATTGAAGACCCTTCATAGTGCTCACCCACACAGTCCACCAGTGCAGATACACACACCTCCGTAGGACCTACTTCTAGAGTAGTCTCGGGGTCACTATCTGATGAGTGCATCGCACTGATCCACAACAGGCAGCAGTTAAGGACTTCCCAGGTTTCCAGCACTTGGAGGACTGCTGGAGGTCAGAAATCTGCAGAGTCCGAGTCAGATGAAGAGCCTCTGGACTCAGTCATACCTCAGTTGCTGGAGCTCCAAATGCAAGCTGGGGTATGTCAGGAAGGGATGTCCTCTGCACTCCTCAGACTGCAAGGCATGATGGAGGAGTCCATTTGCCTTCACTCTGGAGTGATAGCACTGGCATGTCAATGCACCAAGGTCAACACTAGCAGAATGGTGACCGCCATGGGGACCTTGGTCCAGGACATCGGTTCTGCACTACTGTGTGGGCTGAACTCCATCGCTGATGCCATTGTTGGCCTCCAGCAGTGTCAATGCAAGAGGGGTGTGGGGCTGCTCTATCTCACTCCAGCTTACCCTTCTCCCTTAGGAGTCAGCCAAGAGCTGTCAGGCACCCATAGAGAGGAGGATCAGCAGGTGCGCGTCCTGCGGCCACACACCCAGGTGACCCCAGGAGTGGCTGGCTGATCCAAATCCCCTTTTCCTGTGACCCCAGCAGCTCCAGCTCCACAGGCCAGAGAGGATGCCACTGCCACACAGCAGGATCTCAAAAACAGACCAGGGCCCTCTAGGTCTCAGCCCTCCAGAGGATGCCCACCAAAGTCATAACAGACAGGGTGTAGCAGTCAGCAGGCTGCCTCCAACTCTGCTGTGGATGTTGGGGAGCACCAAGATGTAGTGGCAGGACTAGGAAGGTCAGAAGATGTAACTCTTATTGAGCACAATCGTAAACACACTCCTAAGAATGTTTCTTTGCCTATGGCTCCTTGTTTTAAATGGGCAGTGTTCATGTCACTCAGATGTGAAACCCTGGTTCCTACACAAGATAAAGGCAGGTGTCGCAGTCCAGGGTCTCTTCCCTGAGCAGCGTGTAACCTTCAGACCAAAGTGATGGTCCGGCTTCACACTGACTGGACACATTAGTGACGCCTACACCTCGATGGTGTTTGTTATTGCTGCCAAAGTGTCGTGGGCAAGCGTCACAGAGTTCCGTTATTCTCTCTGTGCGCTCTCAGCACCTTTGAGGCAGGGCTAGGCCCCTCATCTCTTCAGCATCTGTGACCGGTGACGCTCCGGTCCTGAAGGGGTCAGGTGCTGATGGCAGACAAAGGAGCAGGTGCATTTAAAGTTTCACAGCTGCATCTCCATGATATGACCCTGATCAGAGAGCTCTAGCGAGCTGCTCTCAGCCAGACAGGAGTCAGATATTCACAGAGGCTGTGTGAAGATCCATGGTATGTTGTCCTCATCCTCATGGAATCTAGTGACCATTAGGGCCCCTGCTGTGGCTCCATGACATGAGCCTGAGCACTGAGGGTATGTGCACTGCCATCAGCCACACAGGAGTAATACATTCACAGATGCAAGGTGAGGATATCAGGACTATCCTCACCTCTTCCGTCATCATCCTCCACGAGTTTTGCGGCTATGAGGGCCTCCTGATGCATCTGCCTCATCTTGCTAGTGCAGTGGCCTCATCGCTGACATCCTTGCCTTCGAGGACCTCATTATCGTCATCCCCTTCGACGTCCTCCTCATCAGAGGAGACGTGCAGCTCCCCATCTCCTCCTCAGCCAAGTCCTCCCCCGTTGCAGCGCCACTTTGTGGAGCAGACAGCAAGTGATGATGGTGCGCAACACCCTCTGGTGACTGTATTGCAATGCTCCACCAGACTTGTCGAGGTACTGGGATCCCATTTTCAAAATGCCTAACGTTTGCTCCACTAAAGTCATGGTTGCAGCATGAGCCTCGTTATACTGTTGCTCTGCTGCACTCTGAGGCTGCCACATGGGCATCATCAGCCACGTCCTCAATGGATAGCTCTTGTCCCCGAGGAGCCAACCGTGCAGCCTCTCTGGACCCTTGAAGATGTTCGGGATCTGAGACTTGCTAAGGGTGTAGGAGCAGTGGACACTCCCTAGGAATCGTGCGCAGACCTGTGGGATGCATTTGTGGTGGTCACGCACCAGCTGATCATTGAGCGAGTGGTTGACGTAATTGAGTGCTTGTTGCCACAGAGATCTAAACGCCACGTGAGTGCAGTTGATGGAGCCCTGCACTTGTGGAAAACCTGAGATCTGCACAAATCCCAGCGCTCTTGCTTCCTGGCTTTCCTGATCCCAGGTGAAATGCACAAAGTTCTGTGCCTCAATGAAGATGGCGTCCATGACCTCCTGGATACACTGTGCATGCAGGCTTGCGAGATCCCACACAGGTCACCTGTGGAGTTCTGGAAGGACCCACTGGTGTAAAAATTGAGCGCCGCGGTCACTTTCATGGCCACTGGCAGTGGATGCTCTCCATGTCCCCGTGGCGCCAAATGCTGCAGCAGGTGGCATATGTGACCGACCAGTTCCCTGGACATGCAAAGTCTTCAGCAACACTGGTTCTCGGTCATCTGCAGGAACAACAACCTCTGTCCTTAGACCTTGGGTCTCGTGAGGCACCTACAAGTGATGGCTTGCTGTGTATCTTCAGCTGCATGCACACCAGGCCCTGCCACCCCTTCATCTTGAGGGAGGCAGTCCTACCTTTGCCAGGCCAGGCATTTCTGCTGCTCTTTGCTTCTTCTTCTCTTCTCCCTATAAGCCATGAGGCATATTGTTAAATCACCTGGCTCCATGATAATGATGTTCTCCTCCTACATGATCAGAGAGATGCCTGAGTTAGCAAAGATGCACTAAGAACCACTCTTGAATAAGCCTGTAGGCCCCTTCACGCATGCAGGAGAGTTCTGGCCACCACTTGGATGCCCAGTATGTAGTGTGCACACTGGCTGTCCGAAACCCCATCCACCTCCGCTCCACTCCACTTGACCGATTGGCGGTAGCTTCAACTACGGACTGCATGCTGTGCTCTTAGCTCAGGCGTAGGCATTCTCCTAACCCACACTGCAGGGCTGCACCATTAACTTGAACCATGATGGATACTGGTCCAAACTTTAATAAAGACATTGCAAGGGGCTGTGAGCACTTCTACCACCAACTGTGCCATGGCCGCCTTTCGCAAGGGGGTGTACAACTTGCCCAGTCGGCTAATTGCTCAGCTGTCCCCTAAAACACACAATAATTTGCAATCTGCGCCTGAGGGCTGAAAAATTCTGGAGTACCTAGTGGCATTTTCATGCTTTTGCGTTGCTTGAGTGGGCAGAAAAGCTTCAAACGCCCCACTCCAAGCCTGTGAATGGAGCTGCAGCTGAACGGTCTCAGCTCCGAAAGAATACTCACTTTTGGTGAGCTTTTCCAGAGTGCGTGGCCGCTTCCCTCAACCCCCTCCCCCCAGGCATTTGCTTGAGTACTTCCTTCAGTGTGTGCTGCCTTGAACCAACCCCCCAACACCCCCCAACCCCCGGCCTGACCCGCAGTGGAGCCCGGCACCACACTAAAAGCCAGCCTGGAAAAGCAACTTGCCTGTGCCTCCATGAATGCGCAGTGCCTCTTCCTTGATGGCCTACAGGCGATGCTCACGAATGCCGCGCAAGGTTGTGTGCACTTAACTCCAAGTTCCCCTCGAAGTTCAGGTTGCCAGGTTAATGCCTTTTAAAGGCAGCCATGAAGCGCACTGTTCTGAAGTCACGCTGATGTGGGCAGTAAATTTGACATGGGGGTATGATTCCAACGAGCAGGGCTGATAATGAGATGCTAAAGTATTGGAATTAGGTTCCAGACATGCGGCAGCAGGAAACGTGGCCCGGCATTGACAGGTGGAGCGGATGATCGCAAACTGGTTTCACGACAGCATGAAACTGATTTTTGGCTTTCTTGCCATATTGCCACCTCCCACCTGCCATGATGCCCAACACCAACAGTGCCAGAAAATTCCAGCTCCTGTGTTATATACACAGACTGTGTACTACATATTCCCCTGCACACAGACTGTGTACTCTTTATTCCCCCTACACAGACTGCGTACCAGATATTTCCTTCACGGGCTGTGATTTTCCAGTAACATGCCCCCTGCATCTGAGGTCCGGGGTCTGCGAAGTCCAAAAATATTTGCCAAATGCGCCCTGCCCATTTAGACTGCAAGAACATCTGACCTCTCGGTCAGAAGGCTGTAGGTTGAAACCCACATGCCAAATGCCTGTGCCCATAAGCCAGGCTGACAGTCCAGTGCAGTACTGAGTGAGTGCTGCACTGTCAAAGGTGTCCTGTTTTGGATGGGATGTTAATGTGATATCCCATCTGCCCTCGTAGTTGGACATATAAGATTCCACGGCCACTATTTCAAGGAAGAGCCAGGGGGGTTAACCCTGTGGCCTGGGGCTAATATTTAATCCTCAACCAATATCACAAAAACAGATTATCTGGTCATTATTCCATTGCTGTCTGTGGGACCTTAATGTGTCCAAATTTAAAAGAAAGTTGGGATAATGACTGCACTGCCACATGTGAGTATGGAGAGGGACCGCTGAGGAACTGAACCTTATTTTTCTCCTTTGTCTGAAATAATAATAAAAAATCAATTCTATTTGCCATTAAATTGAAAGTTTGTGGAGCTAGTTGAGTTGAATGAAGGTTATGCTGATGCTGTCTGTGCAGACAAACTGATTGCAATACATTGGGAGCAAACTGTCTGGCTTTTGAGAAGGTTATAGAATTAAACTCAGTGAAGGGTGACAGATTGCAGGCACAGGCCTCTGGGTGTTGCATGCAAATTTCTTTGAGTTCTTTGGCATATACAATATGCAAATTGTCTCTTTTTTTTTAAAAAAAAGATTCATATAAAAAAAACCACCCTCATGATCAATCTGTAAGCCGTTTGCACTGAATAGCAAACGCTGTGGAGACACAGCCTGGATATTGATTGGTAATGGGTCCAACCACACACATATCCCTGGCACGCTCCAATAACCCACTGGGGGGTGGCATTTCGGGGAATCTTCCCGCACTACATTTCCATTTACCCTTCGAGTACACACAGCTCTCACTAACAGCTCGCACTAAATTTAACCACACAGGTCAAAGGAGATGTATTGCTGAGGGACTCCCTTTTTGAAATTGCCCTGGTTTTCCTTGTGTACAGGTTGTACTGCAAGAATATATTTATTAACACTCTCTCTCCCCTTGTTCTCCTGAAGGTTATGCTGTGTACTATTTTTTGGGAATGATGCATGGCTCTGGTGCCTCCTCCAAGTGATGAAATCCCACTCTTTCCCCCACTGGCCCACAACCACTACCATCCCACTCACCCCCGAAAATTTAAAAGAAAAGTCTCCTTACTAGCACTTTGCTTCCTTCCTCTCCTCGCTTACAATATAATTATAATCAAACAGCACAGAAAGAGGCTATTTGGCTCATCGTGCCTGTGCTGGTTCTTTGAAAGAGCTATGCGGTTAGTCCCACTCTCCCACACTTTCCCCTTTGCCCTGCATTTCTTTTTTCCTTTTCAGGTGTTTATTCAATTCTCGTTTGAACCTTACAAGTGAGTCTTCCTCCACCACCTTTTCAGACAGTACATTCCAGATCATTAAAAAAATCACTCTAAAAAATTCTCATCTTTCCCTGGTACTTGTGTCAATTAGCTTAAATCGAACCTCCTCCCCAGTGGAAATAGTTTCTCCCTATATACTCTATTAAATCCCTCCATAATCTTGAATGCCTATATTTAATCTCCCCTTACTCTTTTCTGCTTTAAAGAAAACAATCCAGGCTTCTCTAATCTCTCCACATTACTTAAATTCCTCATTCCTGGTATCATTCTAGTAAATCTCTTCTGTCCCATTTCCAGGGAAGTTGACATCCTTTCTGAATTGTGGTTCACAGAATTAGGCACAATTCTGGTGCCTTGTGGAGAGGGCTGCTCTCCATTATCTCACTCTAGTGCCTGTGTTTCATGTGTGAGGTGAGATAGTTGAGGGCCAGAAGCCACTGTGACAGTGTGGAATAGAGGGGGAGAGGGAAGAAGGAAGTCACAGCCATGTCCCAGTGGATAAAGCAATGCCTGGTGTAGGTCCCAATCAAGTGGACCTGGCTCAATTGCTAGTCTATGCTGAGTTAGATGAGCCCAGCTGGATGCCCTCATGAGTTTGGGTGTCCTGGGGGATAATACAACAGCCTGGGTTTCTGCTCAAAGGTTTGTGTGCCTGGATATTGCAGGAAGAAAGAAATGAGTTAATCTGTGATGGCTTGCACAGTCAAACAACCTGGCCATCCTCACTTGATAACCACTTGAGTGAGGCACTGAGGGCCAAGCAGCCAACTAGCGCCTTCAGGGGAGCTAAGGCTTTGGTCGTGGTGGCGGGTGGGGAGGGATGGGCAGGGGGTCGCAGTAAAGGAGAACAAAACCATTCAAAAAATCACAAGGAAGATTGATAAATAATAAATAGGGAGATATAATGACACATACGGAGAGATCAATGGAGCAAGAAAAATTCAAACACATTTTAGGTATTAATTTTTGAATATGGAGACAGTCTGGGATTTTCTGCTCATTTTTTCTATCAAATAAAGGAGCAATGAACTATAAATACGAGTGTTCATGAATAATAGATTATCTGCGACTTACTCAGACCCTGCTGAGAATGCCGTGTTTAGTCATGTTTGGAGCCCTGGATTGGATTGCTGTACAGCACTCCTGTTGAGATTGATTAAATGCTGTTGGTACAACTCAGGATCCCTTCAGGATGTCAGTTGTGGCCAAGTGCAAACTATGTCCTCCCACTAACCTCCCCCACCCCACCCCCACCTCCCCAGTCTACCAACTGAGTTAGCTGATAGCAAGCTGCCTACAAAACAGAAAAGAGACAGTGGGAGTTAAGGGTGGTTCCTCAGGCTGGCAAATGGTGGAAGGTGGTGTTGCACAATGATCAGTACTGGAACCGCTGTTGTCTACTATTTACATATAAACAATTTGAACTTGGGAATTGGAAATGCAATTTCAAAATTTACAAATGACACTGAATTGGGGGATGTAGTTAACATGGAGGAGCATTGTGATTAAAATATTAATACACTTGCAGAATGGGCATGTAATTGGTAAACGAATTTCAATGTAGATAGGTGTGAGGTGGTACCTTTTAGCAGGAAGAATATCCCTTGGAAAACCGGGTAGTTCAAGTTGAGAAATTGCCCAACTTGCAGACCTGCTTTGGTTTAAAGGGCTTCATTAGACCCAGTTTTTACTCCGGGGAGGTGGGGACAGGATCTAATTGGGCCTGCTGACCCTGGAAGCAGATACTAGGCAGGCCACATTGGGCAGGCAAGTGCTGAGGTAGGCTGGTTAGATGACCCACCTTGATTTTCTGCAACATTGTCCCAGTTGATTTAGACGCCCTCTAATCCTCACCCCACAATCATCTGCCCCTCATGCCACCATTCCACCTCCATGCCAACTCATGGCCCCACCCTCCTCCCATAGCCCCTCACATCCCCATGTCACCTCCATAGCCACTCACCCAGTATCCACCATGGGCAGATGTCAGGAGCTATGTGGAGATGAAAAAAATAAACTTCTAACAATCTAATACAGCCCTCAATCATACACACTTGATAGTGAAAAAACTCCCATTCAAGAAATCCATTCAAAGCTTTTGAATCTCAAGTTGTTAATCTCTTATAAAAACAAAAAAATCTATTTAGACCCAACATCAAAGACAGCTAATCCTTTAGCAGCCTCTTTAAACTGTCAAACTGTAAACTCAGAACCCCCTGCTGAGTTAATTGTAACTTTTGAAGCTCAGCCAAGCATTCATAATGGCGTAATGATAGCCCTAGGCGAAATGCCAACAAAGAGCTTTGTTGAAACTACGCAATCAAGATGGTGATGTTTTTTTCCTAACCTATACCAGATGGCCTGTTAATCAAAGCTGTCTAGCAGAGGGTTTCTTTAAATTCTGGCTGACAGCTTAAACCTGTTATTTTCAAGTTTAAATATCAGAGGATTTAAAAAACTTCAGGTCATGTCACTGAAACAGATCGTATCACCTTTCAAAAGTGTTTACGTCTACTCCATCAACTTATGACTCTCACACTGCAAGTTACGGACCTTGCAGTAGCCAAATTGAGTTCTTCTTGAATTCAGTACTAAGTTCAAACAGCCCTACTGAGTTCTGGTTTCTCTCTTGTGTGTGTCAGCCCCCAGCGCTTTCCCCGTTGGCAAAAATGGGGGAATCTATCGGAAATGGGGGTAGGGCTTCTGCATCTAGGTACCACCCGCCATTTTTAAAAGACTACAGTGTCTTCCTGATTCTGTGAAAATCCAGCCTTAGGTGTCTAAATAGGGGAGAGGAACAGAGGGATTTTGGGATACAGATACACAAATCTCTAAAAGTATCGGCACAGGTTAATAAGGCCATAAAAAAAAAAAACAAAGCACTCAGATTCATTTCTAGAGGGACAGAATTGAGAAACAAAGGAGTTATGTTAAACTTGTATAGAACCTTGATTAGACCACAATCTGTAAACTGTAAACAGCTTTGGCTTCCATATTATAAAAAGTATATAAAGGCACCGGAGAAGGTGCAATAAAAAATTACCAGTATGACATCAGAACAGAGAGATTATAGCCTTCAGGAAAGACTGAGGCTCTTTTCTCTAGAAAAGAGAAGGCTGAATGGTGATCCGATCGAGGTCTTTAAGATTATTAAAGGACTTGCTAGAATATATCTAGAAAAGTTGTTTCCACACTGTGCGGGATCCAAAATTAGGGGTCATAAATATAAGGCAGTCACTAATAAATCCACGAGGGAATTCAGAAGGAAGTTCTTTATCCAAAGATTGGTTATAGATGAGGGGAAGCTAAATGTTCACATGAGGGAGAAAGAACTGGAAAGATATGTTGATAGGGTGAGAACAAGAAGGGTGGGAGGAGATACAGACCAGTTAGGCTGAATCGCATAGTAGTGTACTGTACATTTTCTGTTAATCAATGTAACCTAGTTAAAGGTGGGAAAGCCACAATGTCTCAAATTAAATAGTTAGTATTCACTGGAATTGGAATCCTATACACCAGGAAAGGTCCCAGGTCCAATCTCCAGTGTTATTTGATGATCAGCAGCTTGAGCAGTTCAATTAACCGTGGCCACCGGGGCTAGTGAAGAGGAAAAACAATGTTATCCAGGGATCCTGTTCCTGGTCATTATCCAGTAACTCTGCTGGAAAATGCATTGGAGAGAAATAGAGGAAGTTGTGACCTCCCTCCATTGCTTCGAGATCAGCCAATTTTGTAGGTTAGGACTTAGTTAAGCAGACCAGCAATGATTTATTCTCTTAATTTTTAAATTCTCAATCCTGTTGTCATTTTAAAAGAGAGACTTTGCATTTATATAATGTTTTTCTTTACCTCAGTGTGTCCCAAAAATTTTTTGAAGTATAGTCACTGTTGTAGGAAACACACCAGCCAATTTTCACATAGCAAGTTCCCACAATCAGCAATGCGATAATGGCCAGATAATCTATCCTACTGATGTTGTTTAAGGGATAAATATTGGCCAGGACACTGAGGAGAATTCCTCTGCTCTTATTCAAAATAGTGCCATGGGGTTTTACATCCACCCGACAGGGCCTTGGGTTAACATCTCATCTAAAAGGTGGCCCTTCTGAGAGTGCAGCACTCCCTCAGTACTGCACCAGAGTATCAGCCTGGATTACGTGCTCAGGTCTCTACAGTAGTACTCGAACCAACGACCTTCTAAGTCAGAGACAAGAGTGTTAGGCACTGAGCCATGGCTGAAACTGCATGTTTGGTAATGTTTCCAAAGACCAAAGCTGCCCAGCCCTAAGATCTAAGATAGGGGAATGGGTATACATAAGGAGCTCCACAGTTTTGAGGTCCTGGAGTAAGGTGGATTAAAGTTGGAGGATGCACAATTATCGGAGATTTTAGTGCAAAATGCTAGTATTTATTTTCCTGCCCATCCTTTCACACTCAACTGAAACACAAACTTCTTGAGGTATTGTAAAGCTTCCTTGTGTCTGGATGTAGAGAGAATTAACATCCAGTGGTTCAGTTTGCTTAGATTCTCTTCGCCTGAGATTTTTGGCTGCCCCAATTCATGAGTTTTTTGATGTTGCAGCAATGTCTGGTGCTGCTGGACTGCGCCCAATTCAGAATTTGGTTAAAAAAAGTGGCTCAAATTGTCTGGCATCTGAATGGCAAACGCCAGGTCCAGAATGTGCCACCTGCTGACATTAACAGCAGCTCACCGCAAAAGTTCCCTACCCTTTTCCTCAAGATTCTGACTCATGCTGGGGTATGTTTCCATGGACATTGACAGCCCCTCTATTGCTTCGTCCAAGGAATCAATCTGTCAACTGCGAGGTTAGACAGCAGTTGGCCATTCATTCCATCGAGTCTGCTCCCTTCAACTAGATCAAAGGCTGATTTGTACCTTAATTCCATCTACACCCTCTTGGTTCTACAACCCTTAATACTATTTGCATAACATGAATAAACAACCAATTTCAATTATGGGCCTGACTATTCCACTGTGGAAGGCCTTGCTACCTAAGCCCAGGTTCTGTCTTAAAATGATATTGCCCACTTATGCATTCTAGCAGGAGCTATCAGGAGCAGATAGCCTTGAGCTGTGTATCTCTTCCTATCAGTGACATTGAGAAGATTCACTATTCATTGAAGACAGAGTCCCTTTAAGTAGTGCATGGTGAAAGAGCTGCCGGCTCGTTACGTAGTTCCTTGGCACCAATTGAAATCTCTCCCTTGCACTCCCTCTCCTTTCTCTCACAAAGAACAAGCTGCTCTACCTGAACTCCAATAATTGTGAGAGAGAAATAGAAAACATTTATAGTCCAGGCAATGATGGATGTGCCAGCAAAACCTGTATCAGCTGAGGCTGAAATCCCTAGTTGGCTGATTTGTCAGTTATGAAATTAACCTAAAAAAACCCTCTCGTCAAATTGGTTTCACTGAATAATTTCTCTGCTGTCCCTTTCTGTGGGATGACCCTGGGCAGATAACAGCTTTAAGTGAGGTACATCAGAGAGCATTGCAAGCATATATTCCTCTTGACATCAGTGAGGGAAGGCAATTATAGGGCTGACAGTGGCCCTGGTTACTGTGTGGCTCAGTGTCTGCGGTCCTGGCGCACTCTATAATAAAGCACTATTCTACTGCCTTGCTCTGACCCCATACATTCAATAAAAGGGGCATGGGGCGATTGAGTCATTAAAGGAATTTGTTATCCAGTCCTCGCTGGCTAGTCACTGTTTCAAGGGCAGTGAATAATTGGGCTGGCTGCTGACAGAATGTTCCATGGAAACTAACTGAACTGGTCTGGAGTTAAGTCTTTTTCTGTAGGCCCCATTTCTTCGCAACAAAATAAGGCTTATTTTCTCTCCGCTTGCTTTGAAGGTGTTGACTGTGGCTGGGGTAAAAATTTACCAGTCCCTCAAGTGGCCAAACTTCCTGGGTGAACCTGGTCCAATTCTGGCCTCTTGCCCATTCCCTTTGCTCCACCAGTGGCAGCCATGCTTTCAACTGCCTAGGCCCTAAGTTCTGGAATTCCCTACATAAACCTCCCTATCCCTCTCACCTCCTTTAAGACACTCTGTAAAACCTACCTCTTTGAACAAGTCTTTGGTCCCCTGTCCTAAAGTCTCCTTGTTTGGCTTAGTGTCAATTTCCTATGTGATTATGCTGCTGTGAAGTGTCTTAGGTAGGTTTACTATTTTAAAAGTGCTATATAAATTTAAGTTGTTGTTGGATAGTGAGCCTTTGCAGACTATTGCACTGGGGAGCTGGAGGCGGGGGGGGGGGGGGTTGGTTGGCTGGTTGGTGGTGGTGCTATCATAGCTGAGTTTGAGCTTGTCCACTTTTTAGCAGGGATGAACAGGAAACAGGATTTTTGATGCAGCTGCTGAAAACCTGGCCCTTCTTGTCATGAGAATTACTGAACATTCATCCTACCTCCAATAAGCAGGAACTATGTATTTGGCTAAAACCCAAAAGTATCCAAATGGCCAACCACTGATGCCACTGTGTCTAGTTCAAAGCTATATTGTTGACCAGCCAGTGGGGGAATGAGGGAATTTCACTCATTATCTCCCTTAGAGGGGCATACCCAAGACTGGCAATGGAACATAGTGAGTGAGATGGGGCAAATGTATAACCATTGTAGGCTGGCACCCCTTGAACTGCATGCCTTTGTGCAGGGGTTATACACCTGGAAGCTGTTTAACTATGCCTCTCAAGCTCCTCAACCTCCACCACTTGAAAGGAAAAGGGCAGGAGGTGCATGGGAACACCACCACTTGCAAGTTCCCCTCCAAGTCACACACCATCCTGACTTGGAAATTTATTGCCATTCCTTCATTGTTGCTAGGTCAAAATCTTGGATCTCCCTCCCAACAGCCCTGTGGGAGCACCTTCACCACACAGACTTCAGCCGTTCAAGAAGATGGTCCACTATCGCCTTCTCAGGCCAACAAGGAATGAACAATAAATGCCAACCTTACTAGCAATTCCTATATCCCAAGAATTATTTTTTAAGAATAATTCTAGACTACCAACACATGGTCCAAAACTACATTTACACACATGCTTCAAAGAAAAGTCCTCAATTCCCATAAAAATACAATAACTTGTTCTGCTATGGTCCTGTTTGAAAATCTTATGATTTACAACAGTTATGATTGATTTCTTGAGTAAATCTGAAGAAATTGGGAGCAGGGACAGAGTGAGGGATTGGGGTAACAAACATACATCAGGCTGCTGAGTGTTTCCCACCCTCACAAGGTCCTGTTACACTCACCGGCCTCACACGCATTATGGCACTGCACAGAGAGGAATCCTGACCACTACATGGTTCAAATTAAGGCTCCGTGAAATGAAATCGTTCATGGGGTGGGTGAGCTGAACAACACAGCAACTGTGAGAAATAGCAATATTATCCAGAGGGCCATGTACAGCAAGTATTAGTGCATTTATATATTTTTTCTTTTGATTTCATTCTATTACATTTTTGACAAGTTGTTGACATTCTCTGCTCATCTCCATGGAGACAAGGTCAGTAATAAATGTCAGGTTCATTTCTTTTTGTTGCTGTTTAAAGGGGCAGCATTGTCATGAGGAAATTTCCTACCAAACTATTTGGCATTTTGCTGAGAGTATAAGTTTACCAATGTCCATTTCCTTGGCCCCTGAGGCTCCTTCTTTACAGTGCCCCTTAACCATATAACCTGCAAGCTTGAGCTCTCTGTCACTACTCTCACCTCCGTGTGTCACCTGGTTGCCAATCAAACATCAAGCCATGAGTCAGCCTCAGAACTCCCATCTTTTGCCAACTTTCAGATGTGATGTCAAACTGAGGTGTATGTAAAGGATCCCACAGCACCTATTTACAAGATGCATTGCAGAAACTCAACAAGGCTTCTCAGGCAGCACCTTCCTAACCCACGGCTGCTACCATTTAGAAGGACAAGGGCAGCAGATAATGGGAACACCACCACCTAGAAGTTCCTCCCAAGCCACTCACCATCCTTCATTGTCGCTGGGTCAAAATCCTGGAACTTCCTCCCTAACAGCACTGTGGGTGCACCTATACCATAGGGACTGCACCGGTTCAAGAAGGCAGCTCACCACCACTTTATCAAGGGCAATTAGGGATAGGCAGTAAATGCTGACCTAGCCAGTGATGCCCACATCCCATAAATGAATTAAATAAACTATTTTAAAGCAGGGCAGGGGATTTCTGCCCTGTGTCTAGATGACCAGATAATCTGTGTTAGTGACATTGTTTTTTTCCATTCTTTCATGAGATGTGGGTGTCGCTGGCTAGGCCATCATTTATTGCCCATCCCTAACTGCCCTTAGGAAGGTGGTGGTGAGCTGCCTTTTTGAACTGCCGCAGTCCATGTGGTGTAGGTACACCCACAGTGCTGTTAGGAAAGGAAAAGGATTGAAGAGACTCCCTTGCTCTACTTTGAATCATTCCACAGGGTCTTTCACATCTACCTGAGAGGGCAGAATATTTATCCCTCAAACAACATCACTAAAACAGACTATTTGGTCATTATACCATTGTTTGTGGGAGTTTGCTGTGTGCAAATTGGCTACTGCATTTCCTGCAATACACCAGTAGCTAGGCATCTGTCCATCCCAGGAGATGATGGACTATACTCAGGGTGTTTGTCACTTGTGTATTGAACATCGTCTGTTGTAGCTGTAGAGGCCGATTTGTGAGTGGCATTCCACTCCGCAGCTTTATAGATGAATAGCCCAAAGTCAACTGATGTTTTTTCCTTCCAGCAGGCTCTCTTTTCTGCCATCTGGTCATTTCTTTTGTCCTCTGCTTTTTCCATGCCCTTCCTGACTGCTTGTCTCCAGGCATTCCGGTAAGCAGTGAGAACTTCCCATGCATCGACTCCAATCACAGTCAAATTGAAGTCTTGCCTGTAGACATCTTTGAATTGCAGGCACGGACAACCTGTTGATGTGTGCCGATAAAAAGCTCACCATAGTGCGTGTCTTTGGGGATGCAGCCATCATCCATTTGACTCACATGACCCAGCCAGTGGCATCGCTGCTGACTCAAGAAGGCAAACATGCTGGGAATCCTTGCACACTGGTGCACTTTCGTATTCGGCACTCTGTCTTGCCAGGAGATGCCCAAAATTCATCTGAATCGGCGGAGGTAGAAGCTGTTCAGCCGCTTTCCTTGGCTTACAAAAGTTGTCTATACTTTGCTATTGAAAAGGAGGATACTGAGAGCGCTAGCCTGGTACACATGGACTTTTGTATTTTCAGTTAGCTTGCTTTTGGTCCACACTGGACTTCTCAACTTTGACATGACAGCTGCAGCCTTGTCAATCTGGTACTGATTTTGGCATCAAAGGACAGGCTGCTGGTAATTGTTGATCCAAGGTATGTGAAGCTGTCAATGACCTCCAGAGTGAGGTTGTTGGAAGGTGCAGCTCTATTTCCTGGCCCATAACGTTTGTCTTCCTGATGCTGAGTGTCAATCCAAATCCCTTGCAGGCCAGGGAGATTCAATCTATAAGCTGTTGTAAAAGTACTTCATTGACTCTAAAACATGTTGAGATATCATACGATCATGAATGGTGATATATAAATGCAAATCTTTATTCTTTATCAACATTTTTATAGATAATGAGTCTCTGAGTCTTCTCCTCTTGTTCCTACTAAGTGCCAAAAAACTACAAACACCTCTTTCCTTCCTGTGTTAAAATGGTTCATCTCCAACTCAATTTTTTTCTTTCCCAGTAATTCTGAGCCTTGCAGTTCCTCAGCTCCCTCAGACTGCTGCGCATTCACATGATACTCAGTGACATTCAGTCATCACCCTTTTGATTAGCCTCATATTTTCTTTAACTTTGGTGGAGTAACTGCATTATGGGCATTAGTCCTTCACACTGCTTTGTCAATTGCTGGTTCATTTGAGTGTCTCTGTGCTTGCCTGCTTACCAACTTTCCTGATTTTCAGGGCTCTTAAGTGGTTGTTCACAACCTGTTACCCTGCTGACTGAGGACCTTGTGAACTGTACAAATGGGGAAGTGAGAGAGGGTACTACTGACACGGTCCTTTGTTAAAACTATGTGGCCACCAAAAAAATTGTAAGAACTTGCAATTCTCTGGCTTTCACAACCTCAGGACTTCCCAAATCACTATGCAGCCAATGGACTGCTTTGGAAGTGTAGTCACTATAGTAATGAAGGAACTATGGCAGCTAATTTGCATACAGAAAGCACCCACGATCACAAACAGCAATCAGATAATGACCAGGTAATCTATTTTAATGATGTTGATTGTGGGTTAAATATTGGGCAGGACATTGGGAGACTCCCTTGCTCTTCTTTGAATTGTGCCACAGGATCTTTTATATCTACCTGAGAGGGCAGGTTGGACCTTGGTTTACCCTCTAATCTGAGAGACAGCACCTCTGAAAGTGCAGCACCCCCTCAGTACTGCACTGGAATATCAGCCTTGCTTTTGTTATCAAGTTGCTGTAGTGGGACTTGAGCCTATGATTTTCTGGCTCAGAGACAGGAGTGCTACCATTTTTAGTACATAACTTCCATCACTGTGGTGTATGTTGGGGTAGCCCTCCCTCCATCATCGTTCCTCACAGCGGAAAGGAGGAAAGACTTGAAAATTCCACAAATTATGAAGAGAATTAGAGAAACAACAGGTAAAGGGAGACGGAGAAAGGTGTAGGAGGGGGAAACACAAAATCAGAGAAAAGTATATATTAATGTCTCAGGTAAATTACTTGAGACTGAGAATCTCACCTCATGGATCTGGCTAGCATTGACAGTTCTGTGTATGTACATGTGTGTTTGAATTTAAGGGGCGTTGCACTTGCCTTTATCTCATTCTGTAATAATATTGAAAGACCAGCAGATGGCAGACATGCAGCACAGTTTTCTCCAAGCAAAGGGGCCAGATGGAAAAAGGATGCACAATGCACTGGTGAGTAAGCCTAGACCCATTTCGAATTACATTTTCTGTCACCTCCCTCGTTGCTTTTACAAATCGCCTGTGTTAAAAGCAGCAAGTGGCTGTCTCAGGTCCCATGCCCCTGGTGCACTCTTTCCAATCTCCTCTGGAATCTGTGGATTTATTTCTCCCCGCCTCCTCGGAATTTTCATCAAGCCCGTTTCACAAAGGAATGCTTTCCATAGCAGTTCAGGGCAGTTGTGCGTTATTACAGGGCTGCAAATGGTGCGTGGCATCACAGAACATTAAGCTACTTGCTGTTTTGCTGCATTTTTTGTTCTGTGCCTGTTCCTTCCCTCACGACATTTTCTCAAAGACTCCCGCTAGGAAACTAAAGCACTCATTCGGTACGGCCGAATGTTGTTGTTTTTATTCAATTTTTCATTCCTCCCTTTTCCAGCGATTGTCTTCTTTCCTGTTGCGTTTCTTGCTGGAGTTCGGTTCCATGAGAGCCAATTACCCTCCTGGTACATTGCCATTATGTTTTTAAAATTCATTCTCAGAATGTGGGCATCACTAGCAAGACCATCACAGCAACGTCCCAAAAGCAGCAAATGAGTAGATAACCTGTTTGCTTTTTTTGGTGGAGTTCGTTAAGGGAGGTATTTTGGCCAGAATACCAAAGCATTTCTCTGCGTTCCAAAATAATGTCACAGACTTTCTGATCTACATCTCAACCACCAAATTGGCAAACAAGCCTTCAGTTTAATGTCTCATCTGAAAGACACTATCTCCAACAGTGCAGCACACCCTCTGTACTCCACTGAAGTGTCAACCTAGATTTTTATGATCAAGTCTCTGCTATGGGATTTGAACTCACAAGCTCTGATTCAGAGGCAAGAATGCTCCCCACTGTCAAGTGTTCTAAGTGTTAACCTCATTTCTCCAACCCCCCCCCCCCCCCCACACCGAACTAGGGTTGCCAACTCAGGTTAGACATATTCCTGGAGGTTTCATTACATGACCTCCTGCCTACAATTGCCCCAGCCCCACATTCTCACCATTAGTGGCCTCACTGGCACTCCCTGTAGCCAATCAAAAAGCCAAAAGTCTTTTCATTACCCAACTGGATGATTCTTGACTGTTAGACAAGCAGCATATTTTACCATGTCCAATATATTTAATAACCAGTAAAACAAAATTGTTTAAAGAAAAATTCTTAAAAAGAGCATTTTTTTTAAACACCCTTATGATTTTTCACCTGAGTTTTTGTTTGTGGAAGTGTCCTGGAGATTAACCTTTAATTCATCTTAAAGCCTCCAGGGCAATCCTGGAGGGTTGGCAACCCTACTCCCAAATGTACAATGTCCCATAAAGGATTCAGTGGTGCTGAAGCTGACACTCACACATGGGTTTAAGCTGGCTGATCAGTTCCTCTTTTGACCATTTGGCCCACTCCTTTTTGTCAGTGTTGATGGAGCACAGTATCGGACCACATGGCTTCCCACAGTCTTCTATGGCTGGCACGTTCAGGTAATGGACCAATACGATGTCAGGATTCTGTGGGAGACAAGGAAACCCAAAAATTTAGGCTTAGCGGCCTAGTCAAGCAGACAGGAAATTGATGCACACGCACCGTAACCAAATTACTAAAAATAAATAGAAGCAGAAAATGCTGGAAATACTCAGCAGGTCGGGCAGCATCTATGGAAAGAAAAACAGAGTCAAAGTGTCAGGTCGATAACTCCATCAGAACTAAAAATAACCTCCTTCAACTTCAGTCCCCCGCAGTCTATATCTGCAACAGTTCTAGGAAGATCACATTGAGATGCAGCATTAGCCTCGTAATTAATTAATTTGATCAAAAGAACCAGAGGGAAGGTGAGGTGATTTTATTTTTTACACAGCGAGTTGTTGTGATCTGAAATCACTGCCTCAAAGGGTGGTGGAAACAGATTCAATAGTAACATTCAAAAGGGAATTAGATAGCTCTGTCAAAGAGCTGGCAAAGGCACAATGGGTCAAATGGCCTCCTTCTGTGAAGTAATATTCTATCCACCAAACATCCCTTAAAGAACTGATGCTGTGATTGGTAATCCTGATTCCCCAGGGAGCCATTACACCAATTTCCTTATTCTTGAAGGAGCCTTTGTGGCCCCAGACAGTTTTGAAAATGGAATTTTTTTGTTCGTCCCTGAAATATAGGTGTTATTGTCAAGGCCAGCATTTATTGCCCATCCAAGGTGCCCCTTGAGAAGGTGGTGTTGACCCTTCTCCTTGAACCTCTACAATCCATGTGCTGAAAGTGCTCCGACACTGCTGTTGGGTAGGATTTTCCAGCATTTTGACCCAGCAATGATAAGGGAGCAGTGATTCACATCTAAGTCAGGATGAGGTGTGATTTGGGAGGGCTACTTGGAGGCAGTGGTGTTCCCATGCCCCTGCTGCCCTTGTCCTTCTAGGTTGTGAAGGTCAAGGGGTTTGGTAAATGCTGCCGAGGTGCTGATCTAACTTGCACCTGTAATTTCAGTTCTAAAGCTGGGTGAACAGAGGTTTTTCTTTCCCAGTGACCTTGAAGGACACAGTGCTGCACGCTCGGCTAACAAGAGAGTGCAGCTGATTCACAGTTTGCTTCCCGCCCTCTCTAAGCAGCTGGTGAGCCGTAACATTAACGTGCAGTGCTTCAACTAGGTGCCCAGTGGCAGCAAACAAACCCAATAGGCCAGGCTGCAATTCATAGTGCAGTGGCTGTGAAGTAGAGTCTTAGCCTCAGTTAGACTACACTTGGAGCACTGTGCAGAGGTCTCCATAAAATTATAATAATAATAAAACAAATATGTAGTAGCACTGCAGAAAGTACAATAAAGATTGAAAAGGATGATACCAGAATCGAGGATATACTCATCAGGGAAGGTTGACCAGGCTGGGGCTCTTTCCTCTCATAAAGTGAAGGTCATGGGTGACCTGATAAAGGCCTTTAAAATTATGAGGTGGCTCAATAGGGTAGACGTAGAGAATGTTTCCAACTGTGGGGGTTTCCAAAACTAGAGGCCATACATGTAATAAACACGTCAGTAATAAATCCAATATGGAATTCAGGATTGCCCAGAGAGTGGTGAAAATGGGTATTTCGCTACCACAATGAGTGGTTCAGGTGAATGACGTTGTTGCATGCAATTGTTTACACAGAATTACAGAGAATATACAGTGCAGGAACAGGCCATTTGGCCCAACTTGTCTGTGCTGGTGTTTATACTCCATACAAATCCCCTCTCATTCCATCCACCTTGTTTCAGCCTTTCAGTATCTTTCTAACGTTCAGCCCTTGTGTGTGTGACTCCATTCTTCAATGTTCTGTCGAATATGTAACATTGGTGTGAGGCAACAGTACTGCCCAATGCTCAGTTATGGCATTGATCTCCTCTGGCTTAACACACAGGTAATCAAAGTCAAGGATAGTCAACAAAGCAGGATTATCAGGTGGGTGATCTTTGGAGTTAAAGGAAAGCTAGATAAGTGTATGGAAGACAAGAAGAGAAGCATATGCTGATTGGGTTAGATGAAGAAGGGTGGGGGTAGATTCATGTGGAGCAAAAGCATGGACCAGTTGGGCCAATGGCCTTGACCCCAACAAATCATAACATTAGCTTACAGATGCACTGCAGGAACTCACCAAGACTCCTTAGACAGCACCCTCCAAACCCACGACCACTAACATCTAGAAGGACAAGGGCAGCAGATACATGGGGACACCATCACGTGGACGTTCCCCTCCAAGCCACTTACCATCCTGACTTGGAAATATATCACTGTTCCTTCACTGTTGCTGGCTCAAAATCCTGGAATTCCCTCCTTAACAGCATGGTGGGGGTACCTACACCACTTGGACTGCAGCAGCTCAAGAAGGCAGCTCACCACCACCTTCTCAAGGGTAATTAGGGATGGGCAACAAATGCTGGCCTAGCCAGCGACACCCACATCCCCTGATGAATTAAAAAAAATAAATGTATGAGCAAAGCAGAAAGACCATACTTTCAATTTCTGGGTCTGATTTCTGCTGGGCTAGCAGTAGCCTCAACTAACCTTGGTCCCTGTCAGTATGAAGGGGAGGAACAAGATCAGCCATGTGTTCCTGCTTCTAATGAAGATGCCTCATTGGGCTTCTCAAAACTCTCCAGTAGCTCCTAACGGAAAGTGCCCACATAGAGTGGTTTAATTGAGATGCCTCTCATGGTAAATAGCCACCATTGCTCATTGCCTGAATGGTCATTTAAGGCGAGGTAGCAGAAGCCCGTGGAATTGTAATCTAGCTAGAGTCGGTGGCTTCATAAGAGGATGAAGGACGATCTTTTACTGTAATTAAGGGAGTTGATAGGTTAGAGAGAAACTGTTTCTTTTCGTGTGTGAAGTCCAGAACAAAGGGGCATAAACTTAAAATTAGAGCAAGGCAGTTCAGGAGTGATGTCAGGAAGCACCTCTTCACCCAAAGGGTAGTGGAGATCTGGAACTCTCTCCCACAAAAAGCTGTGGATGCTGGGGGGGAAATGAAAATTTCAAAACTGAGATTGATTTAAATTTTGTTAGGCAAAGGGGGTTACCGAACCAAGGTGGGTAAATGGAGTTAAGGTACAGATCTGCCATGAGCTAATTTAATGAATGGACAGGCCGATGGGGCTGAATCAGTTCCTCCAGTATCTATGTTAATCTGTCAACTGTGGTTCAGTGTGTAGCAGAAGGTTGTGGGTTCAAATCCCACACCAGAAACTTGGGCCGGAGTTTTCCAGCTGCTCCTGCTGGTAGGATCTTATGGTTCCGCCGAAGTCAATGGATATTTGAATGGCTAGCCGTCTCCACCGAGGCAGAAAACGGTGCTGCGTGGCTGGAAAATCCCAGCCTTAAGCACAAAAATCAAGGCTGACATTCTGGTACAGTACTGATGGAATGCTGCACTGTTGTAGGTGCTGTTCCTCAGATGAGACATTGGGCTGAATTTTGCCGTCAGCGAGCAGGGGCTGGGGCCCGCTCGCTGACGTGTAAAATGACGCAGGATGACGTTGGGGAGACCCCCGATGTCATCCCGCCCCATTTAAATTTTCAGGAAGGCGGGGGTGCAGCAAAATCAGCTGCGGGCCCGCTGACTTGTCAATGGCCAATTGAGGCCATTGACAGGATCATTAAAACAATTAAAGGACCTGCCTGTCCAACCTTAAGGTTGGCGGGCAGGCCAGGAGCTCCGGCGGCAAATAGAAAAAACATGAAACCTCATTCATGGGATGAGGTTTCATATAGGGATTTTAAAAGTTTAATGAAGTTTTAGCGTAATTTATGAACATGCCCCGTTTCATGTGACATTGTCACATGAGGGGGACATGTTATGGATTTTTTTTTTCTATTTTCATCATTTTTAAAACTGTCAGCGATCTCCCTGAGGCAGCACTTAGCCTCAGGGAGATGTGCGCTCTTTCATGCGCATGCGCAAAAGAGAGCACTCTCACTTTTGGGGAATCCCCCCTGGTTCGCACAGGGAGTGCATAGTGCTTCCCGCCGGACATCACGCTGGGTGGGCCTTAATTGGCCCGCCCAAGTAAAATGGTGGCAGGGCCCACTTCTCCGGCGGGGATCGGCTCCCCGCCCGCCGGAGATTGGGTCGGGTCCACCCGCCCGACAGGCAGAAAATTCTGCCCATTAAATTGAGTTCTGTGTGCCATCTCAGGTGGGTTCAAATGTTCCCATGATGCTATTTCAGAAAAAAAAACCAGGGGAGTTATCCCCAGGGTCCTGGCCAATATTTATTCCTCAATGAACATCACAAAAACAGATTATCTGGTAAAAGACATTATATATATGGTAATCTTTCTAGGAATAAAACTAATATATAAGGGTTTATGAACAATACCACAGCAGACTTAATCTGATTTCCACCCGGCAACCAGACACACAGATTTCCAGCAGGAGGCAGTGTTACTGCGTAACAATCAAGAGTGGAAATCCCAGCTGAGTTGATTACCCCCACTCACCATAACCCACATAGCACTGAGGCCAATTCCAGTTAACTTTGCACAGACTGGGAATGATCCTGGGACTCTAATGGCTCGTATGGCCCGGTTTTAATTTCAATGCTTCTGAGTTTTAAAAGTGTTTGTTTCCATTCTTGCCCTATGGAAACTCTCCTTGCAGCCCCTCATTCCTGGCAGTGCCAGGCACAGTGTCTCGCGCATCACCCTGCCAGCTAGCCCCAGCATGGAGAAAGTTTGACTCCGACAGGTTACACCAGAGGATGCTTTGCAAACAAATGTTCTGGACCTTCTCATTCAATTGCAATCAACATACAATCTGGTGGCAGCTGAGTTTGGGAAGGATGCAATTAACATCTCCCTCCAGCACATCAGAAAATTGAGCAGCATTATTTAAAAACATAAAAGCAGGCTCTAATTGCAGGCATTTTCAGAGAGTCATCACACCAATGTTACCAAGAAACACTGTTTGCATAGTGGTTTTTTCCAGAAAGCAGTTGCCCAGAGACCAGCACTTTGTCACTATAATGGCAAGGCAATGAATTGTCTTTGTAACTTGCTGTTCTCTCTCTCCCTCTGCACTGATGCTAGTTGCTATGGAAACGGATTTCCTGGCTCACAGGAGATGCTTTGCGTGTGAGTAGACCAGTGGATGTTAGGCAGGCTATTTAACCACACAGGCATTACCACTAAGCTCAGCCCTGTCCTCACCCCAACACATGATCCTCCAGCTGTGGTAGATTAAGACCAGATCCCTGGCTGTTTTGTCCCCTTCCTGAATCCAGGGATGCTGAGCCAAGGTGGAACATGCCTAACCATTGCTGGTCCAGGCCGACATCAGTTCAATCAATGCAGGCCAAGCAGCTGAACCTGGAATTTTCTGGTCCATTATTGCTCGGCTATATAAGGGAGGTGAGGAGTTCCACCGTTCTTAGTTCTGACTAAAGGACATTGACCTGAAATGCTAACTTCTGTTTCTCTCTCCACAGAGGCTACCTGACCTGCTGGGTGTTTTCCAGCATCCTCTGTTTTTATGCCACATTCTGAGATTGTGGGTAAATATGAGTGTGAGGAGGGAAGGGGGTGATGAGTCTTCAGTTCAATATAGTGAGGATTTAGGAACCAGGAAGAGTGCCTAGCATGCAGGATACAGTTTTCAGAAAGAAATATAAGATAGTCACCAATAAATCCAATAAGGAATTCAGAAGAAGCTTCTTTCCCCAAAGAGTGGCTAGAATGAGGAACTCATAGTTCTTACAGACTCAAAACTCATAGACTACTCACCAATGGAGTAGTTGAGGCGAATCGCATAGATACATTTAAGGAGAGGCCAGATAGACACATGAAGGAGAAAGGAATAGAAGAATATGCTGATGGGCTGAGATGAAGTAGGGCAGGAGGAGGGTGGAGTGTAAACATCAGCATAAACTGGTGAGGCCTAATGTCCTGTTTCTGTGTTGTAAACATTGTGTAATTCTATGGAAGTTCAGAAGAATCAAGACCGATAGCAGCACTGATAAAGTACAGAGAGACAGAGAGGATCCCTCCCCTTTAGCCTTTAATTCCCCATTCTCTTCTTTGACAAAAATAAAGAACAAAGAACGACAAGCAGATAGAAAGTGGATGGAAAGCCAATTTTACGTGCAGAGGGAATTCGCAGGGAATGATTTTCAACCCAGTCGATTCTGTTCACTTATCTGTCCTAAGGTTCTTGGATCACGCGGGCTGCATACAGAGCAGCCCCTGGAATGCAGAGTAAATACTCTGATGAAAGCAAACAGAGTCATAACAACAGTTTGACTCTTGTTTGCTGCTTCATCAACACTAAGTGGCCAATAAATCACCTTGGCGCAGTGTTACATCTGGTCCGTGGTTTTATCATTAATCTGATGTCTGTTGCTCATGAAAAATGAAAGAAAAAAGGTCGCATTAAAACAGAATTTATGTATTATCCAGAAACTAGTAATCACCACTAATGATACTTCATTGCGTATTTGCTTTAGGATTCAAGGGCCAGAATTGTTCAGATTTGTTTTCTCCTTCTTTCCTCCACGGACCCTGTGGGTTGCTCTCAGCCTTAACAACAAAATGTAACACCAAGCCATATTAGGAGATTAGGGCATATGTCCAAAGCTTGGCCAGGGCTATGTTTTAAAGAGCATCTTAAAGGAGGAGAGAGAGGGTAGTGAGGTTTAGTGAGGGAATTCCAGAGCTTAGGGCTCAGGTAGCCAGTGGTGAAGCAATTAAAATAGGGAATGTTCAAGAGGTCAGATTTGGGAGTATGCAGATATCCCCAGGTATCTGCAGATATCCGATGTTTTCCTTTCCTCTCCGGCACACTCCTGTAATGAGTGTTATTGCATTGTTGAATAGCCTGCCAACACTCACTGTCTAGCCTGGCACATGAAGGTACACTGAGATGAAACACTAAAGACTGCCTATCATTGCCATCCACCCCATAGCACCAATTCGACCTGGTACTTGCTCAGCTTGAGCAGCCTTGATGTTTTTTTGACCTGGAGCTAAGTTTCAAATTCCACATCCCTATCACCACCAAGACTGCCGATTTCCACCGCTGAAACACTTACCCCATGCCCGTGTCACCTCCAGACATGATTGCACCAATGCTCTCAAACTGAACTAATCCAATGCAATACTGAAGGAATGTTACACTGTCTTTCAGTGGAGACGTTCACCCAAGGCCCTGCCTGCCTTGCAGGCGGACATAAAAGATCCCACAGCACTGTTTTGAAGAAGACCAGGGGATTTCTCCTTGGTCTCCTGGCCAATATCTGCAACTCAACCATCATCTAAAACAGATTAAGTGGCCTTAATTACATTGCTGTTTGTGGAATCTTGCTTTGACAAAAATGGCTGCCACATTTCCTACTTTACAACAGTGGCTACACTTCAAAAAGTACTCCATTGGTTCTGAAATGCTTTGGGATGTCCTGAGGTTGTAAAAGGTGCTACAAAAATGGAAGTCTTTGTTTTTGATTTGTTTATTTGCCCCTACTCCCCTCCCTAGCCTAGGAAGTCAGTTGTATTGATTTAAGAGTCCAGAGGCAGGATCAGCAGGTAACAAGCCCAACATACAACAGAGATAACAGTTGCATTTAATAGCAGTTTATACAGGCACACGGGGCTGTATATAGTTGGCAGACGAGCCTGCTCTGTGTTGGGGCACAGCACAGGGAGCACACACTGGCATTGAAATTCAATGCACGAGCAGGTTAGAAACATCACATTCCCAGTGCTGATGATCCGTTGCTAACTGAACTAGTCTCGGCCCAGTGGGCCCCTGTTCATTTCCAGCCTTTGCTTCCTATTTTTATATAGATGAAGCAATAACTTGTTAAAATACCCCCGCGTTATGGGAGCATTTCCATTTTATTTCATTTTAATTCACTTGGTTGGTAGGGGGATTCTGACTGCACTTTCTCTCAGTTACAACACCCAACCTGCCTCCTGTGAGAGAGTTTCTTTATCACCTCATACTGGAAGGTTAAGGGATGATTTGATTGAAGTTTTCAAGACATTAAGGGGAACAGATAGTATAGATTGCAAGAAACTATTTCCATTGGTTAGGGAGTCTAGGACTAGGGGGCATAGTTTAAATATTAGAGACAGGCACTTCTTCATGCAAAGGGTGGTAGCAATTTGGGACTCTCTTCTGTAAACAGCAATTAATGCTACATCAGTTGTTAACTTTAAATTTGAGATTGATAGATTTTTGTTAGTCGAAGGTATTAAGGGACATGGGGCAAAGGAGAATATACAGAGTTAGGTCACAGATCAGCCATGATCTCATTCAATGATGGAACAGGCTTAAGGGGCAAAGTTGCCCCCTTCTCTTCCTATGTTCCTACACTACGGATGTGCGAAGGGGTTTCCACTGTACGCCGTATTTGTTCCTGTCCCATTTGTTCCCCGTCTAAACGGTGTTGACTGGGCTCTGGTTCCACTGCCTTTTCTGCACAACTGTGCCAAGTTATGCTGACACTTGTACACTGCACACATTCCACACAACCATTGTCCTTTTGCATGCACTTATTCTGCTAAAGCTGCTTACCTTCCCTTCCAGGTGCAGGTGGTTGGGTTGGATACAGATATTCAGGCTTCCAACCACAGCCCCTGTTCGGTTGTCAGGGATATTCTCAATGGTCTGGCAATTGGCCTCAATTTTAAAATTCTCATTCTTGCTTTCAAATCCCTCTTTGGCCTCACCCCCTCCTATCTCTGTGATCACCTTCAGCTCTCCAGCCCTATAACCGTCCACACTCCCTGCGCTCCTCCAATTCTGGCCTCTTGAGGATCTCTGATTTTAATTCCACCTCTATTCACAGCTGTGCCTTCAGCTACTTAGGCTCTAAGCTCTGAAATTCCATTCCTAAACCTCTTTGGCCTTTCTACCTCTCTCTCCTCATTTAAGATGTTCCTTAAAATTTACCTCTTTGTTCAAGCTTTTGGTCACCAATTCTAATATCTCCTTATGTGGCTTGATGTCAAATTTTGGTTGATAATGGGCAGGATTTTCCCCTCAGCGATTTGGGGGCGGGGCCCACTCGCCGAGGGGAAAATGATGCAGGATGACATTGGGAGGAATCCCCGACATCATCCCGAGCCATTTAAATTTTTAGGAAGGCGGCCGGACAGCGAAATCAGCTGTCTGCCCGCCGACCTGTCAATGGCCAACTGAGGCCATTGACCGGCAAATTAAGATAATTAAAGACCTGCCCGTCCAACCTTAAGGCTGGTGGGCAGGCCAGGAGCCCCAGCGGGCTTCTGATAAAGCATGAAACCTCATCCACTAGCGGGATGAAGTTTCATGTCCGTTTTTTAAAAATGTAATAAATTTTATGTGTTTATTATTAACATGTCCCATCTCGTGTGACATTGTCACATGAGGGGGACATGTTAATAATTTTAATATTTATCTATTTTTAGACTTTACTAACCTGTCATGAATCTCCCTGAGACAGGACTTTGCCTCAGGGAGCAGTGCACTCTTTTGCGTGCATGTGCGAAAGAGCGCACTTTGACAGATGAGGATTCCCTCCTCCCCCTGGAACAGGAAGCGCATTGTGCTTCCTGACGGGCAGGCAGCTGGGTGGGCATTAATTGGCCCGCCCACTCAAAATGGCGGCGGGCCCCGTTGCGGGGGTCGGCTGTCCGCCCGCCGCCGAGCCGGTGGGGCCCGCACGCCATCCGAGGGCAAAATTCTGCCCAATGTTCCTGTGAAACACTTTGAAATGTTTTATTATACTAAAGGCACTATGTAAATAAAAGTGGTTGCTGTTGGGCAGTTGTGGCAGTAGCTGGCCACACCCAATATTCCAATGGGAGACCCACTTTCTAATTTGAACAGGCTACAGGCACAGGAAAAGCAAGGCTTGTAGCACGCTTAGCTGATGTATGTAAAATACAGAGGTTAACACCAGTCTTCACAGAGCCATCTCTTTCCATCCCTCCTTCTACAAGTCTGCCCACTATCCTGTTGCTTGCTGGTGGCTATGACAGCTTAATTTTAATAGATGACATCACAGGATTTAGAAAATTGACCTTTAAATTGTCAATCACAGTTAGAGAGGCCACAGGATGTCTTTTGTGGGAAATGAAAAAATGCCAGACCGAGTGCAATAGTCGATACTGGGTCTAAAGCACCATGTAGAGGGAGGTTTACTCTGTATCTAACCCTTACTGAACCTGCCCTTGGGTGTTTGATGGAACAGTGTAGAGGGAGCTTTGCTCTGTATCTAACTCTTGCCATACCTGCCCAGGGAACATTTGATGCTGACATAGGATAAATGAAAGAAATGGGGCAAGAAATTGAGGTGTGGAGATCGCTATTTGCGATGTGCCTGCGCCATTCAGATTGAGGTGAGCAACACACAAGATTCATGTGCCCTCTTCATCCGAAAAATTGTGACATGAGTTGGTGTGTCTCCAGTGCTGCTCTCTGCTTCTTAACACTGCAGTGAGCTCTGCACACAGCAGGGGGCCTTGGCAGCATTGTTTGCCAATCACATGACATAAATAGCCTGTTCTTCTTAAAGGCAAGCTGCCTCTTAAAGGAAAGCTGCACAAAATCATTGCTGCAAGAGGTCTAATGACCTCACACCAATAATCAACATCAGTGAATGTATCTTCCCATAACATCCCCTACCCACCACACCACCCAAACCTCTTGAGCTGCTCAATGTACCACATCCCCATCTTTCATTCTTCACCAGTCCCTGGCAATTAGGTCTCAGGCCTACTATCCAAATACTCTACCTCAACCTCACATACTTACCAATGTTGCCACCGTGAGACCCATCTCTCAGTGCCTCCACATACTGCCAGCTATTCAGCTATGGCAGGCATAGCACCCAAACACAGTGCAACACAACTACTGACTTTGTGCCCTCTCTCTTGCAGGACAAGGTGGCATATAATGGAAGAGAGCAGAGCAGAACCAGCAAGGGGACAGGAATGCATGCATTTCCTGAGCACTAAGAAGGGGATGGTTCTTTTCACGATGACAGGGTTCACAGCATCCGATGTCATTGAGACCAATGAGCATGTTGGAATGTTCCTACCTTATGCCTCGGTACACCCTCACCCTGCTATCTGGCATGATGAGCAAGCTGCAGATGGGGTGACACCGAACCTCTTGTTTTCCATGCCAGCCCTCTTCCCTCAAAGCAACTTACACTTTTGAGTTCTTATTTTCACATATCCAAGAACTGCCACATGCTCAGGAACAGGTGCCCCAGAAGGAGGAGAGAAAGTAACAGTGCAGCACTGATAAAGAGGCTCTCAGCCACCAGCTCAGATGCTAGCACTGTACTTCCCTTGGAGACTAACATATAGTTGAAATGTGCACATGGTGAGTCATACAAGCACAACGGGGCTGCAACCAGGCCAGGGGATAGGCTGATCTGTTTACCAGTAGCCCAGAGGTTGAGGTGGCAAATGAGTACTGCTGCAGAGAACTCAGATGGAGATCTTGATGAGTCAGCATACAGGAGACTACTGAACAGGTATGCACACCGAGATGCTGGTTGCATTGGTTGGCCTGCCAGACAGCCACCTGTCACTGTCAAGGAACATGAAGGAGTCTGGTTCCAAATTGGCAGAGTGCTTGCCCTCTCCACAGCCTCAGCTCCAACTCTGTCATGTTGCTGATTCGAGGTACTGCAACTGCTGTCTCTATAGCTGTTGCAGCCTTTGTGTGGACAGGTCATCAAATCCACTGTCCTCCTGTGAGGATGTAACAACACTCTCTGACAAATGCAGGAACTCACCAAAAGTCCTCCAAAAATACTTTCAGACACCTTACAATAGAAAAAGTTCCAAAAATTTATCTTACCTAAATTCGGCGTGCCTAGCCCTTTAAATGACGCTACTGCAGGTCATTGACAGACCTCGCTGCTTCATTTTGTACGAGTAGACAAAGCAGCCATTGTCTGCCCAAATTAGGGATCCTGGCATCACAGCAGCCATTGGGCTACATGGCATCAGGACAGCGTCAAAACAACATGTTCCTGCACATGTAGGGGATGCCCCTGTGTGCACGCATACCCTTGGAAAACACAACAGGGTCTATACAGATAGCAGCCAGCAGCACAGCCTGTCCCCAGGAAATGAAGTAGGTGTCTGTAGCACAGTGCTTTGTGACAGAGTTTCGCACCCAGAGTTTTTTATCCGACAGCATGAGCATCCCTCACCTTAATGAGCACAGAAAAGAAAGAAAAAAGCTAGTCCTTTAATCTTTAGTCGGCTAAACTTCAAAGCTGCAACACACCAAGCCATCTGGCAGACACACAATGTACAGCTGGGATATCAATAGCTGGTCAGGTACAAAAATTACTAACAAAATGTTCTAGTTAATTACATTTGAGTGCTGACAATCCACTTTAGATATTTTCTCTACAGTGCTTTAGTCAGTGTTCCTCTATACATTCCTATCATTTCTCCTCAGCTCTAAATAGAAAGAAACATATTGTATTTATATAGTGCCTTTCACAACTTTAGGATGTCCCAAAGCACTTCATAACCAATGACGTACTTTTGAAGTGTGCTGTAATGCAGGAAAACAGGCAGACAATTTGCGCACAGCAAGGTCCCACAAACACCAATGAACTAAATGGCCAGATCATGGATTAGGTATTGGTTGAGGGGTAAATATTGACCAGGGCACAGGGAAGAACTCCCTTGCTCTTTTTTGAAGTACAGCCATCGGGTCTTTTACGACCCCTGGCAGGACAGACTGGGGCTCAGTTTAATGCCTCATCCAACCTCACCACAGGCAGTGAAACACGCCCTCAGTATTGCAGTCGAGTGTCAGCACTCCATCTGGAAAGTGTGTGTTGGTGGATGTCAGCTGAGAACAAATTTGAGGTGGAGTGCAATGCACCCCACAGTCAAATAGCCCACTATCATTCATAGTTTGCTCTGGAATCATGCCTGGAGGATGGGCAGTTGGTGCCTATGGAAACTATACTCGAACGAGAATAAGCAGAAGAGGAGAAAACTAGGGAACACAAAATTCAACTGGAATTGTGCAGGGGTTTTAATCAATTAAATTAACGTGAAATTAATCAGCTGCTCAGTAGCAAGAAGATGGCACTAACATGAGGACAGGCAGCAGTGTCTAAAGATAAGGGAACAATATGGTTGATGTATTTTTGGACCCACGACACACAGACATCATGTAGAACGTTAAACTGGCAAATCTGCCTTTTTTTCCTCTCTCTTTCTCTGCCCCTTCTCTGCTGCCATCAATTATATTTTTAAGTCTTTCTCTCTCCTCTTTGGACGCATTCCAGCTGAAAGCATGCATTAATCAGAAGCTGCTGTCCGGATGAACGGTGCCTCTGGGTTGGTGCAGAGCTGCTCTGATGTACGTTTGCGAGGAGCATGCTTATCCTGCGGGACAGACGCCTCTCAGAATGTACCAACAATAAAAAAATCTCATTCCGGGTGGTGAATAATTGATGGAAACTCTTCCCCACCTCCCCCTTCTCTGCTAAAACTTTAAGTACCTTGCTTTAAGTATGGTCAGGGAATGGCGATATCTCACTGTCTTAAGGAGTGCCCTCAAATAACCCTTCCAACTCGCAGTCCAATACCAACCAGTGACAACTCACTCAAAACTGCACCACAGTGCATGTGGCGGGGTGACAAAGACAGAAAGCCTTTGCTGAAGGTTTTGTCAAAATGCTGTTTCCCCTTTAAGATATATTTTTAATTACTACTCTGCATTGGGGTGTCAGGACCATAGGAATAGGTCATTCAGCCCCGTGAGTCTGTCCTGTCATTCAATTAGATCCTGGCTGATTTGTATCTCAACTCCATTTACTGCCTTAGATCCCTATCAAGTAGGATCAAGTGCACTGGGAAGCACAGTTGAAGGAGCGGGGAATTGGGCCATGGTGCACAGACATTAATCAGTCTCCTTTTCAAAGTCACATATTTTAATTATAAAAGTGGGCACAGACAGCTAATTATTAAAGCCAGAACTACAACTCACTAGTGAGGCACTATTCTGGGCACCACGTTAGGAAGGAAGGCTTTGGAGAGGCTGCAAAGGAGATGTGCCAGAATGGTACCAGGAACGAGGGACTTCAATTATTTGGAGAGGCTGGAGAAGCTGGGATTGATTTCCTTGGAGCAGAGAAGAGAAGATTTAATAGAGGTGTTCCAAATTATGCTTGATAGAGTCCAAAGGGAGAAAATGTTTCCAGTGACAGAAGGGTCTGTAAGCAGAGGACACAGATTGATGGTAATTGTAAAGAGGGGAGTGAAGGAGGATTTCTTTTCCCTGCAGTGAGCTATTATGATCTGAAATGCACTGCCTGAAAGGGTGGTGAAAGCAGATTTGATAGCAACTTTCAAAAGGGAATTGGATAAATACTTGAACAGGAGAAATCTGCAGGGCTATGAGGAAAGAGCAAGAGGAGTGGGACTAGTTGGATAGCTCCTCCAAAGAGCTGGCACAGGCATGATGGGGCAAATGGCCTCCCTCTGTGTTCTATGATTCTCAGTGGCTGGGTGTGGCAAACTGGTTCAAGGAAGTTTCTACTGCATTCTGCATGGAGCTGGCATTCCCAGTGGGAAATGTAGACTAATATTCTTTCATTTCAGGAGGAGGATCCAAGAAACAGAAAGATTAAAGGGGGAAATTAATTGTATAGGCATAAGCTTTACTTTCTGGGGGGGAGGGAATCTGGGACATACTTATACCGCTAGAAGGCTTCGAATTTTGACTTATTTGCTCCATTTTTCAGTACGTGAAATGCCTTGCATTTTTAATCTAAAAAGCAGTGGCAATAGCAGAATTTTATTGAAAATCATTTTCTACTGCTTATTTATAAATTAATTATTTTATTTTCTATTTTAAATCTTCATTCTCTTAGCAGCAACAAATAAGCTGTTCATTTGAAAAGATGTGTGAAAAGCATGCAAGGGATTCAAACCCTCCCAAATTGTGGATGGGCCCTTTTCTGTCACCCACTGCCCAATCTACCTGCGGTGTAATGTGGTCTAGCCTACAGCTGCCCCAAGGCCCTATTGGACCACAGAAAGTAAGAAAAAAATTATCTGCAGCAGTCTTTAGCTTGAAAAGGAATAATGTTGCCTCAAAACAGAAGCTAATTGCTCCCCTCTGGGATCAATTACCTCACTCTGGCTAAAGGTTTGAAGCCCTTCGAAAGGCCTCAAACTATAGCTGTACCATCTCTCAGGCAGAGAATTCCTCTGAGAACTTCTAAGGACAGAATTCCTGGGACAATCCCAGATACATGCCCTTCGATAGCGAGAGGTGGGCATAAGGAATTGATTGTGACATTCCTCACTGCAGGACTGAAGAAATGGGTGGAGCCCTGATTTACCAGGGGTCCACCTGATTTTCCACCTGATCCAGAGATCCAATGGAATTTGTAGCCTTGTGGTTTCTGCTTACGCAGAATGTACAGCACAGAAACAAGTGCGACTGGTCTGCTCTGGTATTTATGCTCTGCATGACCCTCCTTCTAACGCACTTCATCTCCTCCGATCAGCATATTCTTCTATTTCCTTTCTCCCACATGTGTTTATCTAGCTTCCTCTTAAATGCATTCAATGCTATTCACCTCAACTACTCTTGTGGCAGCAAATTCCACATTCCAATGACGCTAATGTTTGGATTTTTTAACAGCCCCCCCTATTACTATCCCAAAAGATACTTCAACAATCACACTTCTCCATCCTCTCGTCCACACACGGTTAACAAAGCAATTTTGCCCCACCTCACCATGGAGAACTCCTCCCATTTCATCAAGATAGCCTCTTGTGGAGGATGGGATCTTTTACATCCACCTCCGAGGGTTGATGGGGTCTCGGTTTAATATCTCATTTCAAAGACAGCATCTCTAACAGCACTTCCTCAGTACTGCACCAGAGTGTCGGTCTAGATATTTCATTCAAGTCTGTGGAAGGAGACCTGTCAAAAGATTGTGATTCAGAGGAAGGAAAAGTGCGACCCATTGAGCCATGGCTGGCATGGCCAGTTGGTGTGTAAGAATGATAATTTCAGGTGTGAGTCTCTCGTTAAATGCAGGACTGTTAGAAGGGCTGTATGTTTTATACAAAGTGACTTTCACACTGTATGAGTGAGCGAGTTGCCTGCTCGCTTTGTCCTGGCCTCATTTATCAGAGCCCATTCATAGCTCCTCTCTTTGTGATCCAAGTGAATGCTTTCTCATGAATGTTAACTACCGATACAATACAGGAATCATTACAAAGCCCCATAAATTACTTTTAATGATCAGACCTTGAGCTAAATTAGCTTTTTTTTGTTGAACTATGCCAGTACAATTAAAAAAAATCAAAGCCCGACCAAACAGACTTTGTTCCAGCTGCCAGTAGATTTCATGGGTCAGGTAACACAAGGTCTCTGTCATATCCCACCACAACAAGATCTCCCTCTCATATCCCACAACAAGATCTCATTTTCCTATCCCACAAAGATCTCCCTCTCATATCCCACAACAAGATCTCATTTTCCTATCCCACAAAGACCTCCCTCTCATATCCCACAAGATCTCATTTTCCTATCCCACAAAGATCTCCCTCTCATATCCCCCAACAAGATTTCATTTTCCCTTCCTACAAAGATCTCCTTCTCAAATCCCACAACCTGGTGTTTCTCACTCTCTCCCATTTCCCAGAACAACAGGGACTCCCTCTCATCTATAAAGGTTTTCTTTCTTTCTTTAACTTTTGTAGTAACAGTGCAGTTTTACTGTCAGCATGTGTCCTACATCATTTTGATTTCACTCTGATTATTATTTACCATCACAGTGATTTTACTGTGTTTATTATTACTGGGCAGTAATTACTATAATTAATAACTGCCATAATAATAATTATGATTATTCCTGTAGGCCAGGAAGCCAATCAATGTCTGGTTCTGTTTGTATCCAGGTTTTATTTCAAATGCGAATCTCCGGCCTTTAACCTCTGTGAACTGGGTTTAAGTCTAGTCCAGACTGACAGGATGAGTCTCCTTTGTCTGCTGCCTGTAAAAGTCCAACAAGAAATAAGAAAGAACTTTCATTTCTAAACTGTCCTTAGCAACCTCAGGACATCTCAAAGTGCTTCACAGACAATGAAGTACTTTGAAGTGTAGACGTTGTAATTTTAAAAATACGGCAGCCTATTTATGCACAGTAAGCTCCCACAAAGTTCAAGATGATAATACCTAGATAATTGTTTTATTGGGGATGTTGGATAAGGGATAAATGTTAGCCAGGACATTTTTGCTTTCACCTGAGAAGCACAGTTGAAACCTTGGCTTAATGTCACATCCGAAGTGTCAGTCTGAGCCATCGGCTCAGATCTCTGGAGTGGGACTTGAACCCACAACCTTCAGACTCAGAGGCAAGAGGGCTAGCCACTGAGCCAACTGGGAATAAAGTAGTGTTTATGTTTTATTTTGACACATGGGCTGCAAGAAATAAACTGCAAGATGACATCTGAATTGAATTGTGGATGTGTAGACTGTAAATCAAATTATGCTTCAAGTGCCAGACTTTAGATTGGTGTGTAATTGTGATCAGGAAAATAAATGAACAATATGCAATGCTTCTAAAATCGTTAATCTCAAAGTTGCTGTGGGTTGCCCATGGTGATAAACACTCTTTCATTTGTTGGATAAGTGAAAAGCATATTAGTAATTCCTGAGCTGCTGCTTAATTTTTTGGGGGGGATTTTGAAAATATTTTATTTACTGACCTCTTTTTGACACAATTGGGATAGAGCCCTAGCCACAGTGTCCCAGGTTCGATTCCTGGTTTGTGCTGGTTTCTGCTCCCAGGCCCAATAGGGTTGCCAGTCCTGGTGGGGCAAATTCCCGAAGGTTTCATCAGGTGACCTCTTGCTGCTCTGCTGCCCAGCTCCCTGTCTCACATCAATTCATGCAGGAGCCACAACTTTCTCCAGCTTAAGCCACAACAAGGTGGCATCATGTTTCTGATTCCATCCCCTCTCCAGCCATGCTCAGACCAGATCCAGCAGTGTTTCAACTCAGTCAGTCCTTCAGCTGACCTCTGAAATACTGCCTAACTCCTCTCCTGCCTCAGTTCAAACTCTTGAGTTCCTTCACTGGCTTTCCAAGGCCCACCCGCCCCTACACAAATCCCAACTTACCCAAAGCTGTGCTGCCCACACCTTTCACCCACCCTCAACATCCTCACCAACTTTCCCTAATGTCCCATGACCCCGCCCCCATAATGGTTTTAAAATCATTGTTCCTGTGTGTTTGCAAGTCCTTCCATCACTTTGCCCCATCTTTTCCAGTAGCATCCCTTAACCCAGCACATCCCCACCAGTACCCCAATCTCTACCTCCCCCAGTCCTGCCATTTGAGTCTACTCCTACCCTGGTAGGGTTGTCAACTCTAGTTGAACGGTGTCCTAGAGGTATCAACTACATGACCTGCTGCCTCCAATTACCCTGCAGCCCCCTCTCCACACTTCTGCTATCGGTGGCAGAATCTTCAGCCCACCTCAGCCTTACGTTCTGAGACAATCGCTAGACCTCCACCCACTCATCCCATTTCACCCAAAAAAGCTTACCTCAGTCTTTGTCTTCAGTCACCTCCCTTAAATCTTCCCAAATCCTTTCCTCCTAGTGAAGCTCTTTGGGACATTTTGTCTAATTATGGGTACTCTTGAGCCATTACTGAGTTTGTTGATCTCAACTGAAACAACAGGTACGTGGCAATTGGCCTCAACTCCACAGGCTCTAGAGTGGCAAATTGGTGAGGATTTATACTTCCAATCACTAGAAAGCTTGTGAGTGGGTATCAAGTAAGGAAAAAGTTGTGATGTCTTCTACAACTGAACAGTCTTCCAATATATTGTCCAGGATCACAGTTGGAGAATGGCTACCTACATAAAGGATGTTGGTCCCAGTGCAATCATATCCTGGCAATAGTCAGCATCTTCAAGAGAGGATGGAAAAAAGCGGGATAGTCTCAAAAAATGAATACATTTTAGCACATTTCTTCCAGCAATTGGCCGAGGCAGTATCCCACAGTACCTGCAGAGGGCAACATTGGAAGCTTTCTGATCGAACAACTGCACAGAGATTCCTATTAATCGAGTGCTTCAGCCTAACAAAACCAACTGCTCGACAGAGTCAGTTATTGAATTGAAATGTGATTCAGTAAATGCTGCTTGGATCAGAGCAAAATGTTTATGAAATTCAGCTTAAATGTAGGTGAATGGTGATCTGTGCTCAGCACTCGACAGGGTTGCACAGATTATTACTGACAGATTGAGAGGCCTTTTTGAATTGTTATTTTAGAACTCTTTAGACCAATTCGGCCTGTTAATCGAACAAATGGACCCATACTGATATTGGCTATCTATAAAGCCTCAAGTCTACTCTTAACCCATTGTTTTCAACATCTCTTGGGTTCGGATGAGAAAAGCTCCCTGATGCTATGAGGAATCCCCACTCAGTTTCCCAGAATCCCACTCTCTCATTTCCTTCGCCTCCGTCGCATCTGTTCTGATGATGCCACTTTCCAAAACGGCGCTTCTGACATGTCTTCCTTCTTCCTTAACCGAGTTTTCCCACCCACTGTGGTTGACAGGGCCTTCAACCGTGTCTGACCCATCTCCCGTGCCTCTGCCCTCACACCTTCCTCTCCCTCCCAGAACCATGATAGGGTCCCCCTTGTCCTCACTTTTCACCCCACCAGCCTTGGCATTCAAAGGATCACCCTCCACCATTTCTGCCCCCTCCAGCATGATGCCACTGCCAAACATATCTTCCCTTCACCTGCCCCCACCATCGGCATTCCATAGGGACCATTCCCTCTGGGACACCCTGGTCCACTTCTCCATCACCCCCAACACCTCATCCCCCTCCCACTGCATCTTCCCATGCAATTGCAGAAGGTGCAACACCTGCCCCTTTACCTCCTCCCTCCTCACCGTCTAAGGGCCCAAACACTCTTTTCAGGTGAAGCAGCACTTCTCTTGCACCTCCTTCAATTTGATCTACTGCATTCGCTGCTCCCAATGTGGTCTCCTCTACATTGGAGAGACCAAACGCAGACCGAGTGACCACTTTGCGGAACACCTTTGGTCTGTCCGCAAGCATGACCGAAACCTTCCTGTCACTAGCCAATTCAACATACCATCCTGCTCTCATGCCCACAAGTCTGTCCTTGGCCTGCTGCAATGTTCCAGTGAAGTCCAACGCAAACTGGAGGAACAGCACCTATTCGTCCAACTAGGCACTTTACAGCCTTCCAGACTTAACATTGAGTTTAACAACTTCAGACCATGAACTCTCTCCTCCAACCTTACCTCTTTTTATATCTCCTTTTTTCAATATTCATTTTAATTTTAATTTTTCTTATCCACTTATTTTTATTTATTTTCATTTTTATTCATTTTTTAACTTATTGTTTTATCCCCACCTTTTATCCTATTTTCTATCTTTTTTCCCACATTGATCCCTCCCCCCATCCCTCCCCCACTAGGGCCATCTGTCACTTGTTCATGTTGTTCTTTCCAGAGTTCTTGTCCTGCTATTACCACACTTTGCTTTCTGACCTTAATGCCACCATCAGCATCTCCTGTAGCCAGTACCACTACTATTAACACCCCTTTGTCCTTTTGTTCATGACATCTTTGCCAATCTCTCCTTTGCCTTGAAAAACTCAGCAGGTCTGGCAGCATCGGCAGAGAAGAAGAGAGTGGACGTTTTGAGTCCTCGTGACCCTTCAACAGAACTGAGTGAATATAAGGAGAGGGGTGAAATATAAGCTGGTTTAAAGTGGGGGTGGGGGGGTGGGGTGGTTGTAGGGACAAGCAAGCAAGCAAGATGTCACAGACAAAAGAACACAGAGGTGTTGAAGGTGGTGATATTATCTAAACGAATGTGCTAATTAAGAATGGATGGTAGGGCACTCAAGGGTACAGCTCTAGTGGGGTTGGGGTGGAAAGACTAGCAGGGCATAAAAGATTTAAAAATTGTTTTTGTTTTTGTTTTTGTTTTGGATTTCCAGCATCCGCAGTTTTTTGTTTTTATCTCCTTTGCCTCCACCCATTGCTGGTCTTCTATCCAGCTTCATCTGCCCCACCCCACTTAAACAATATAAATTTCAACATATTTTTCCTTCTCTCTAGCTCTGAAGAAGGGTCATATGGGCTCAAAACATTAACTCTGTCTTTCTCTCCATAGATGCTGTTAGACCTGCTGAGTTTTTCCATCATTTTCTGTTTTTGTTTCAGTCTCCCAGAATGTCTGAATGCGCATTTTGCGTAATGTTGGTAAGGCTGACGTTTATTGTCCATCCCTAGTTTGGTATTTTCTAACTAGCTTGCTTGCTGGACATTGGGAAGAAAGACTTCCATTTTTCCAGGCCTTTCATGATCTCAGGACAGCCAAAGCGCTTTACAGCCAATTAAGTACTTTTGAAATGTGCTCACTGTTGTAATATATGAAACAGGGAAGCTCCCACAAACAGGAAAGGGATAATGACCTGATAATCCTTTTCTTTAGTGATGTTGGTTGTGGGATAATATTGGCCAGGGTACCCTGGAGAACTCTCCTGCTCTTCCACAAACTAGCCATGGGATCATTTACACCAATCTGATAGGGCAAATTGCTTTAACGTCTCAGCCGCTAGATGGTCTCTCCAACAGCGTATCCCACAGGCTGATCACAGGGGACAGCCCAGATTACATGCTCAAATATAAGAAGTGCAATTTTTAACCCTGAGGATGATACAAAACTTGCCAAAATAGTGATTAGTGAGCAGGATGGTATCAGACTTCAGAAGGACATAGATTAATTGATGAAATGGGCAAACACGTTACAGGCTCAATTTAATGTGGATAAGTGTGAAGTGATGGAAAAAATAACAATGGAGAAGCAATATGGTCTAAATGGTATTACTGAGGGAGATGCAAGAGCAGAGAGACCTTGACAATGGCAAGGCTTGTTGATAAGGCTAGTTAAGGAAGTGCATGGGATACTTGTCTTTGTAATTAGGGACATTAAGTACAAAAGAAGAAAATCATATTAAACACTTACAAATCACTGTTTAGGCCTCAGGTGGAGAGTACAATTCTGGGCACCACACTTTAGCAAGGATGTCAGTGCTTTGGAGAAAGTATAAAGGAAGTTTACCAGGGTGATACTGGGGTGGGAGGGAGTTCAGTAGGTGAAAAGCTGAGTTTGTTTGCCTTAGAACAAGAAGATAGAGGGAGACCCAAGTGAGATATTCTCTGGCAGGTAACCAAAGGTCGTGGTTTGAAATGATTGGCAAAACAACTAGAGGGGAAATGAGAATAAATTAGAGGGCTGTTATGACCTGGAACACACTACCTGAAAGGGAAGTGGAATAGATTCCAAGGGAACATTCAAAAGGCAAGCGGACACATGCTCGAAGAGGTGTAATTTGTAATTTTATAAGGAAAAATGCTGGGGTGTGGAACTAACTTGGTCACCTCTTTCAAAAAGCCAGCACAGACACGATGGGCCAAATGTCCCCATTTAGTGGTGTAAGATTCTATGATTCCAAGGGTAGAATTTTATGGCCCTGGTGCAGCAGGTGCAGGGCTGTAAAATGCAGCGAGCAGTTCAAGAGTCCATCGTCTTCAGTGGAACCATAAAATTCTGCCAGCAGGAGGGGCTGTAAAATTCTACCCCAAGTCTCTAGGGTGGGGCATTTTGGCTCATAGCTAAGGGTGCTGCCGATTGAGCCAAAGCTGAAAGGAACAGGCTTATTCCCTGACACCTATCAACACCGTAAAACTCAATGCAAGAGTTAAAAATCCAGTGACTAATTGGACTATTGGTATTTGAATCAGCAACTTCTCACCCTGACAACACAAGCCTCTCTTTCTGCTGTGGTCTGTCTTATTAAAACTCTTTTCAGGATGATGGTGATTGTGACTGAGTCGGCCTCATCATCAATGCTTTAATACTGTACTGTGCTACAATAACCATTTTGCCCACACTAATGAGACACTACATCTTTTTAGGGTGAGACAGTTCAATTCCATAAACACAGCTCTCTGAGAATTCAAACAAAATTACAAATGACAGATTCAACTCCTTGGCGCCAGCAGGCAAAAGGTCAAGGTTTAAACCATTGAATTCTGAGCCCCTGGACAGAAATAAACGCTTGTATATAAACTTGCTATGGGGAAGAAGCAGAGGATTGGAACTAAATGGATGGCTTTTTCAAAAAGACAGTACAGCGACAATGGGCTGAATGGCCTCCTTTTCTAATGTATCATTTTATGAGTTCATACAGTGTCCTATTACATGCTCAAAATATCTCAACCCACCTCACCCACTGAATTATATTTGAAGAGCAGTCACTTGTGTGCCAGTCATTAAAGGCCAGCAACACCCAGCAATAAGAAGAATGACCAGTTCACTCACCTTTGGTGCTGCTGTTTGAGGGAGGAGTGTTGGTTGGGAGATTGGGAGAACATCTTGCACTTTGTCAAATCGCAAATGCCAAGGCATCTTCTATAACCTCTTGTATTAATTAGCGAGGGAAAGTTTCTGGAGGCCAGCAATGTACAAACGCACAATTCACCGGTGTGGCCAGGTAACCATAGACCCCCTCTGTCAATTAACTGAAGGTTGAGCACATAGCTCTCAATGTGGCCGATTGAGCCAATGCCCTGCATGGTGTGGTACTGAGTCACACAGAGCAGGGGCACTGATTCACATTGAGCAGGGGGACCAAGTCACACAGAGCAGGTGTACTGATTCATATAGAGCAGGTGTACTGATTCACATTGAGCAGGGGTACTGATTCACACAGACCAGGGGGACTGAGTCACACAGAGCAGGGGGACTGAGTCACACAGAGCAGGGGGACTGAGTCACATAGAGCAGGGGGACTGAGTCACATAGAGCACGGGGACTGATTCACACAGAGCAGGCGGACTGAGTCACACAGAGCAGGGGTACTGATTCATATAGAGCAGGGGTACTGACTCACATAGAGCAGGGAGACTGAGTCACACAAAGCAGGGGAACTGAGTCACACAGAGCAGGGGTACTGATTCACATAGAGCAGGGGGACTGAGTCACACAAAGCAGGGGAACTGAGTCACACAGAGCAGGGGTACTGATTCACATAGAGCAGGTGAACTGAGTCACACAGAACAGGGGTACTGATTCACATAGAGCAGGGGGACTGAGTCACACAGAGCCGGTGTACTGATTCATATAGAGCAGGGGGACTAATTCACATAGAGCAGGGGAACTGATTCACACGGAGCAGGGGTACTGATTCACATAGAGCAGGGGAACTGAGTCACACGGAGCAGGGGGGCTGAGACACAAAGGCCTGAATTTTTTCCACGTCAGGCAGGCTCGGCGGAAGTGGGTAAGGGCGGTCACGGAGCCGACCACCGCCCGCAATTGGCTCGGCACCACGATTTCACGCAGACGGGCCAATTAAGGCCGGCCCAGTGTGGATCGTGAGCAGTAGCACTATGCAAACGGAGGGAGGAGGGAGAGTTGGGTCCAGTGCTCTTTCGCGCATGCACAGAGTCACAGAGCTGCCTCAGGGAGATGGAAGCACTTTTTAAAGAAATTAATAAAAACATTAAAAATTGAATGAAACAAGTCCCCTCATGTGACTGTGTCACATGAGATGGGACATGTTTTTATTTTTCAATAAAAGTTTTTATTCAATTTGTAAAAGCTTTAGGAAACCTCATCTCGCTCGTGGATGAGTTTCCTAAAACACGCAAAGGCCGCTTGGCCATTGGGTTGGATGGGCAGTGTAAATTTGGAATTAATTAGAACATTAGTGCCCTTAATAGGCTTTTCAGTTATTGGCAGGTGCGCAGCCAACTCTGCGCGTACCTGCTGAACAAAATATCACAAGACAGTGCGATGACATCGGGACGCATGCCCAACGTCATCGCGCGTCATTTCTCGTTCCAGCATGTCAGGCCCGCCCCCACACATGTAAAATCCTGGCCAAAGAAAAGAGTGGAGAAGTGAAAATGTGGAAAACTGCCTGGAAGGCCAACTCCACTGGCAAGAGACAATTAAAGTCTGTTAACATCACACAGACCTTCAGAAACATTTTTTTAAAGGATCCATAATTTATATTCTGCCTCAGTACGTGAGATGGCCAAGTAATGTGCCTTAGTTTATATTCCTTTCCAAGCGTTTTAGGGCGATGGAACAGGATTGTGTGAATAGAAAATTCAGGAGGGAATAAACCTGTGTTTTCCATTTGCAAAACAAATAGATAAATCAATATTTCAATTTGGGTTGTGCAGGAAACAGTGGGACCAGTAATTGCAAAGTGCATCTTTGTCCCAGTTTTACTGACCCATAGCCATTGATGTAGTTGCTTTGCAGTGATAAAGGTCTACTGCCTTTCACAGATAGAACTGCGTTTTATCAATAGGAACTGAATTAAAGGGGCAATACCTACCGCTGCACTGGCTCTACGGGTAGAAGTATTACCAGGTGTAATGGGACATTCGGACAAGGAACACACGGTTCTAGCCCTTGGGTGGAATTTTACGACCCCTCCTAACAGCAGGATTTTCCAGTCCTGCCAAAGTCAATGGGCTTCTGAACTGTGATGGGGGCCGTAAAATTCCACCCCTAGTCTTTGCTGAGCTAGGCAGTGATTAAGAGGGATTGTTACTATTGGTTTCAGTAACCTTGGGCTAAAAAAAAATCAGCCAGCATTCCCATGCATCCTGATCACTATCCAGTGACCCCTGTTAGAAAGTGCCGGGATGTTAGGTGATGTTTCCCACTCTGAAATGGGACAAAGGGACAATAGGAATGGGGGGGGAAAAAAGGGGAAAACAAAATGGGATCGGGGAAAGATATTGGGGGAAGGGCAGAAAGTAAGGGGGAGAGGGAGAAAACGGGCAGAGATGCAAGAAAGAGAGGCTTAGCGGGATTTAGAGGTGGAAGGAAAATGGGGAAGGAGAGAAAATAGAGTGCGGGGGAAAATAAAAACTGGATCCCTTGACATCATTGATTGCCTCTAGCCTTAGCACTTAGTCTTGATTTCTGTGTTTACATTACCAGCTTTTAACATGTCCCACACACAAAGGCACAAAACTTTTTTTTAAATGGCCCATGCTTCACCGACTTAATTAATGCCTAGTTGAACAATGATGTGCCCCAATCGCAACACAGTCCCTGGTTAATAAATAAGCAGTTGTTAGATATGGCTGGCAGGCCTTACATGGGCAGGGGGTCATTTCGAATGACATTCGCTGCCAATTGTCTGCACTCAGCCTCAAACTTCTGTCAGCAGAGACTGCGGACACAGGAGGAGTCTGCTCACCCACGCAAGGCAGAATAGCCCAGGGACTGATGCAAGGGGTTCAAATCCAACGGTAATATAAGGACATTTTGCTCAGACTGCGGCAGAACTATATTATGTTCTGTTTTTGAGAGAAATGCCATGATATATTCCTGCATTTGTTTATTACAAAGGCAAAAATTGTACTTTTTCAATCCTTCTGTGATTCAGGAAATGTCCTTTAATATGAATTACAGGGGAGATCTCAAGAATCCTCTGCATCTCTAAGTTCCCTGCTGCCCCTTGTTAATTCAAGTGCTGGGTGTCAGTAACACAGTGTGATCTGTCCTATTGCACATCTTGGCCAGCCAGCTGAGTTAGACTGGAACCAATAAGCTTCTAATTCAGTTAAATGGAAGCTGCAATTGGATTCTGCGGCTTCTGACCAGCTCAGCTGACAGCTCATGGTTAAAAAAGAACAAAAATAAAAGACATTCTTTCATGAGTGGCTTTAGTTTATAGCCTCAAACATAGAGTTGGAAGATAAACTTTCAGTATAATCAGTGCCCTAGAGGTAAGAGCTAAACCCCCTCTCCCCCATCCCCTTCACCTGCCCTGACTTTCCCCTCCATTCCCTCACTTTCCACCTACATCCCTCAACGTTCCCTCCATCGCCTCCTTCCTCTCTCCCATCACTCAACCACCTCCTCCGTGCCATTAACCTCCTCCTTCATCCACAGAGCATCCTCACTCTTCAACTGAATATAAGTTCCTTTATACAGCCTAACATTTCCAGTACTAGAGATAAACAAAATAGAGATATTTTTGGAAGGAAGAAGAGGCATGAAGATGAACAGACCAAACAGTCACTTGTTTAATATTTGTTGATTTAGAAGTCCACACTCAGGGTCACATCAATACCTCAGAGCAGCGGCTAACTCGGCCAGGGTTCCAGCTGCTGTTTGAAAATGCATGTGCAGGCATTGCACAAAGACAATATTTGTCTTGACTTAAGTGCCTCCCCCAAGGTCGCATAGCCAGCTGACAGCTTACAAGTGTTGAATAGCCACTTGGAAAAGCTAGTACAAATGCAAGGGTAGTTGGGGACGCCACTGGAACCCTATCCGAGCAGTAATATGGGCAGGAAGAGGAAATGTTTTTTTGGAGAGTTTGTGAGAGCGGGAAATTGGAAATCTCATCAGCAACAACAAAAATATAGATCATCAATTCAGACTACACATTCTCACCCAAAACTGCTGAGGATAGTAGGTTTCTTAAGGTATTTATTGAGTGAAAATTAAAACTGGGGAAATGAAGCCTGGCAGACTCAAATTAATTTTAACGAACTGTTTTATTAACAAGGGAGATCTGAATATCAGCCCTCCTTAAAGAAGAAGCTTCAGAGAAGCTTCAAGCAGAGAGGCTTGAAGATTCAGTTACCAGGGGCACAGACTGACTTTAGTCTGTGTGAAGCCTAATTCTCCTGCAGGCTGAGGCAGGTCAGTGCTGCATAATGGAACACTTCCACATTTCAGGCATCCAGTGTCAGTACCAAACACTTGCAGGTCAGGGGCAGCATGGAGTCTTTTCTGAGCTGCCCCAAGGATTTATCTCAGAAGAGCACCTCGATTGCCCCATTGTACCCCTGTCCCCCATTCGTCTCATGTTTAAGACAATTAAAGGAGTTAACAGGATAGATAAAAACTATTTCCTCTGGTGGAGTCCAGAACAAAGGGGCATAACCTTAAAATTAGAGCTAGGCCATTCAGGAGCAATGTTAGGGAGCACTTCTTCACACAAAGTGTAGTGGAAATCTGGAACTCCCTCCCCCAAAAAGCTGTTAAGGCTGGTGGTGGCGGTGATGGTGGTGGTGGTTGGGGGGCAGGGTGGAGGGGGAGGTTGTGGGGGTGTGGTGGGGGGGGGGGGCGGTGGGGGTGGTCTGTGCAGTGTTAATTGGCAATTTCAAAACTAAGATTGATAAATCTTTGGGCATTATTGTCCCAGATTTGCATGAAGTGCGGTAGCGGGTAGGTAAAACAATGTTTTACCTGCCGGCCACAATGGTGGCCTTTCATGCTATGTTGTTCCAAACCCACCGCATTAATTATGCATTATTGGGGAACACGTCGTTTCCATGATGGGTGGGCTCTCATTCGCCTGCCACATGATCACCTAGTCACTTCAACATGCTGGACACCATATTTGAAGTCCAACCGTGTGCACACCTCTCAGTGCTTCCAGCCCATGACTGCTGCATGGAAGACAGGATGGTCCTGAAAGGCAAAAAGACTGCAGCCCCCAGGTTTAGTAATGTGTCCTTTGAGTGCCTTTTGGACTCTACCCCAGCTCTGGCTGCAGGGGTGGCAGCAGCATCACTAATCCAGCATGGGAGGTGGTGTCAAGCACCAATGCCTTGCAAAAGAGGACAACATCGAGTGCCATAACAGGATGAATGGATCATCCATTCCACCAAGGTACCTCACTCTTCTCATTACTCTTAACCTGCATACTCACAAACCCATCGCGCGTCCAGGGATCTCACACCTCAAGGGACAACACCACTAATTCTATCACATCTCCATCAGGATCATATCCTCTTGAGCTCACATCCTCATCTTGTCCATTGCTCCACTCCACAAACAAACATTCCATGCAGTGCCATGCATCCTGCTTACACTCTCTCCATTTGTTTTCATGCAGGAGAAGTCTGCTGACATCAGCAGGGAGAGGTCCCAGACCAGGAGTTGGGTGGCCCACATTAGGCATCTCACTCACTTTGAGGAGTGTGCCATTACGCTGACTGATGAGGATGTGGACCATGCCTGCGGCGACAGTGAGGTCCATGGAGAACACCTTCCTGTGGACTCTGAACCACATCATCCCTCTCTCAACGTAACTGTGAGTGCTCTATCCTGCTTTTGACTCTGCTGCTATGCACTAATTATTTCTACTTCAGTTTACAGGGAGCTTTGCCAACCACCCTCAGCCAGCCAGTCCCTTTCCCTCCGGTACCTCTTGCCTCCCTCCCAACCCCTTCCCGCCTGGACCCCCTTCCCCCCATTAGTCCTCCCACCCTAGTCCCCGGACTCCCCCTCTGCTTAGTCCCTCCTCCCTTCATAACTCCTTCAGATACTCTTAATTCTTCCGCCGCCCTTGGTTCTACCACCCTTCCAACTCCTTCCTCCAGCCTTACTCCTTCCCCCACTCTTACTTCTTCCTTATTCCCTCCCTTACTCTCTCCCCTCTCCACACTTCTTCCTCCCCCTGGACTCCTTCCCTGCTCTGAACTTCTTCACTTACACCTACCTCCCCAGTTGCCATCTTCTCCCCCGTTACCCCCTCCTTCCCCCGTACTCCCTTTCCCCTCCCAACCTCACCCCCTTTCTTCCCCCTTCCCAATCTCATCCTCCTGATACCTTCATTTCCCCCCTCCCAACCTCACTCCCCCAACACTTTCATTCCCCCCGCACCTCCCTGACACCTTCATTCCACCTTCCCAACCTCACTCTGCCCGACACCTTCATTACCCCCTTCCCAACCTCAACCCCCAACACCTCTTCCTTTCCCATTCGATCATAGACCTTCCTCTCCCACCCCCTCAACCATCATCTGTTGTGAGCATCAATGATGACTTTCCAATTTCCATGAGCTGCTTCACAGCAGAGCCATGTCCATGAGAATCCACCCAGCATGCCATGGATGTTTCTCCAGTGTGCTGTTGCTGTCAGGCTCCAGCATCCTCTTCTCCTCGGATGGCCGCAATATGAGCAAGGTCCTGGTGGTAAGTCCCGACCTCTGCATGTCCCAATTGTCAAGATGAGTTCTACACCGGTGTGTTTTCCCGATGATGTGAGTGGAAGATCCCGCGGGGGGGGGGGAGTCCGGCGGTCTGGCCTTATAATGATTTGCTGATGTATTACAATGAGGTTCATCGATGGGCTGAGCGGATGATCGCAAGCTGGTTACATGACGTTCTGAAACCGATTTTTGGCCTTCTTGCCATATTGTCCATTCATGCCACCAAATACATCCAACGCCAGCGGGCATGAGCGATTCTGCCCTTTGTCAGGTGTTAAGCATATGGAATCAAGGCAGGTAAATGGCTTTCAAATACTGATCAACCATGATCTAATTGAAAGGCATTAAGCTGCACAGATTGTTAAGGAGGCAGAACTGATCACTGGTCTGTGCTGAGTTGGTGGATCTCTGTAGACGTGGTGATTAATGAATATGGCAGCTGGCCTTAGACTCCCACAGCTAAGGAGAGGCCCAAATCAATCAGGTTCCCAGCTGCTCAATACATTTTTGAAATCACGAAGGGTTTAGATACAGTAAATAAATAAGAATTTTCCAATGGCTGAGGGATTGATAACCAGAGGGCACAGATTTAAGATATTGAGGACATGAGAAAAAACTTACCTAGACAACAAGTGGTTGGAATTTGGAATGCACTGCCTGAAAGGATGGTGGAAACAAATTGAAAAGAAGACTTCAAATGGGAATTGGATGAATATTTGAAGGCGAGAAAACTGCATGGAAATGAGAAAAGAGTGGAAACGAACTGGATTACTCTTTGAAAGTGATGGTGCAGACTTGATAGGCCAAGTGGCCTCCTTCTGCACTGCACCATTCTACAATCTTATGATTCCATATACGATGGGTGTAGACAGGTTCAACTCCAGCTGTGATGAACCTGGAATCAAATGGCATTCCAGCACTCACTGTTGGGGATGTGGTGCAATGAGAACTCACTGGTACTTTCCTCCCGTTTCTTTAAATAGATAGGAAAATCAGGCCGCTTCAGCTCACTGGTGTGGATTCTTCTCTGCAGAAGATCGGGGTTTTGAATTCCATTCACCAACTTGAATTACTCCTAGCATTGCAGCTTCAAAATCAGAGAGTTGGTCACAGCAACTGGTCTCACTACAAATGTCTATCTGACGCTCTCAAATAGATCCAACTGCCTGACAAAGTGGTCAAGAAATTTATTTTTTCCAGCTTGATCCACAAGTTATAGAAATGTTTCACGTGATTTCCAAAATCTAGTTATCGGATTCAATGCACATTTATGTCACCATTTAAAAAAATATAGACAACCAGTTATTTCAAACCAATATGGATTTGTTTTGTGTCCCTGAGTTCTATCCAATTCAAATTCCACTTTCCCTTCCTCCCTGTGAAGACCCATGTAAGTAGCAAGTAACAAGAGGATCATGAAATTCTTCCACACAGAGAACTGAATTTTCCCAGTCCAGGGCAGATGGGTTTGGAGGTGAGACTGAGAGCAAAATTAGAGAACCTCATCGTGGGCAGCTTCACTGCTGGAGGCAATGTCTTACTGGCACTATACATGCCACAGGAGAGGTTTCAGAGGACTGGAGGACAGCCAATGTGGTACCGTTATTCAAGAAGGGATAAACCAGGGAACTACAGGCCAGTCAGTCTAGCCTCAGTGGCAGGGAAACTATTGGAAGCAATTCTGAGGGCCAGAATTAATCTACACTTGGAGAGGCAGGGATTAATCAAGGACAGTCAGTGGGGTTCCACAGGGATCGGTGTTGGGTCCCTTGCTGTTTGTGGTATATATAAACGACTTAGACTTGAATGTAGGAGGGTTGATCAGCAAGTTCGCGGATGACGCAAAAATTGGTGGGGTGATAAATAGTGAGGAGGATAGCCTTAGATTACAGGAGGATATAGACGGGCTGGTCAGATGGGTTGATCAGTGGCAAATGGGATTTAATCCGGAAAAGTGTGAGGTGATGCACTTGGGCAGGACAAACAAGGCATGGGAATACATGATGAATGGTAGGACCCTGGGAAGTACCGAGGATCAGAAGGACCTTGGTGTGCATGTCAACTGGTCCCTTAAGGTAGCGGGACAGGTAGATAAGGTGGTTAAGAAGGCATATGGGATATCTGCCTTTATTAGCCGAGGCATGGAATATAAGAGCAGGGAGGTTATGCTAGAACCATATAAAACGCCGGTTAGGCCACAGTACAGTACTGCATGCAGTTCTTGATTCTGCATTATAGGAAGGATGTGATTGCACTAGAGAATGCGCAGAGGAGATTTACCAGGATGTTGCCTGGGCTGGAGAATTTTAGTTATGAGGAGAGATTGGATAGACTGGGGTTATTTTCCCTAGAGCAGAGGAGATTGAGGGAGGACATGACTGAGGTGTATAAAATTATGAGGGGCATAGATAGGGTAGACAGGAGGGAACTTTTCCCCTTGGTGGAGGGATCAATAACCAGGGGGCATAGATTTAAGATAAGGGGCAGGAGATTTAGAGAGATGTGAAGAAGAATTTTTTCACCCAGAGGATGGTGGGAATCTGAAACTCACTGCCTGAAAGGGTGGCAGAGGCAGAAACCCTCATAGCATTTAAGAAGCATTTGGATGTGCACTTGTGATGCCATGGCATACAAGGTTATGGGCCTAATGCTAGAAAATGGGATTGGAATAGTTAGGTACTTGTTTGAGTGGCGTAGACTTGATGGGCTGAAGGGCCTTTTTCTGTGCTGTAGACTTCTAAGACTCTATGCCCAGCAGTGGCACGTAGCTAATTATTATTATTGTTATCAATTAAGTGCCCACTTCGGGTCAGATTGGTGATGCTGCCAGGATCTTCCTGATGGTGGCGCTGCCACCCCCATCACCCGAGGCCAAAGCCCAGCTGTTGCCTGGAGGCAGCTTCTCAGTGGCAGGTCGGCAAGGTCTCCTTTAAATCCCCACCCCACCCCAGCAGATGTAAGTGCCAGAAGGCACAACTGTGGGCCATTGTTCATCATGTGCTCCCTTCATATTGATGGTCGGGCAGCTATGGTCACATTTTAAAAATATTTTTCTAATTCTGAGAAGGCATCTCCATTTTGAGGCAACCTTGCATCTCCTACCTACATTGGCAGCATCCACCTTTCCCAATCAGGCTGCTGGCCAGACGTCACTGCAGGCCCTCCTATTGGGTCTTCTGCGTCTCTAGTTCACACGACATCCTTAATTGGATGGGGGCCCCCAGAGGCGGCTTTTTAATTGGCCTTCTCTGGGAAGATTGCAACCAAAGACCTTCCACAGCCACTTCCAGGTTCCCGTGATCTCAAAAAAATCCAGCCCAGAGTCTCAAACACAGTTATGTATGTGTAACAAGGTGTATTTAATAACAGTCAGTAACAACTTCAACAGACGTAGACTTCTCTCTCTCTTGATGTCCCTCTTGCCCTCATCCCTCAACAGAACCCTCCTGTTTTTGCATTATAATCCCCAGGGTTCAGTGATTCTACCTCCCCATGGCCCAGCAACTCAGTATGGTTACAACTAGATGTCTTAAATGTTTAAGTGACTGACACCAACCACCTCCAACTAAATTGTTCTAGATTCTGGAGATGTCATTGGTTCCCTATGTGGATACTGGAGATGTGGCTAGTGGCTTATCGAGGTACTGATGGACTCCTTTTCTTTTATTGGTGTACCCCCTAGTGCAGGGATTTGGGAAAGAGGTTCAGTAAGTGTGTCTCAAAGCCCAGTGCTCTCCAATATGTTAATATTTAGTATTCACTCAGCTTGTTGGTAGTAATGGAAAACATTCCTGGATGTTTGCTGTCCCCATATATTTCTGCAGATGATTTTGAGAAATAACAGAAATCTGTACATCTTAATTTTAGTTATTTAAAATGTATCCCTTTTAAAAATACTCCCAAGCAAGGCCTCACCTACCCATTACTCCCTGATTTATTTTTCCCCTTCATTCACTCCTGTCATCCTTGGTGGCCTACATTTCAGATTTTTGTCTATCACCCCATTTCTCAATTTGAAAGAGCTTATTTTAACAATAGCGGTGAGTAGAAGGAAGAAAGAGCAACAGAGGTTTATGAAGGCTCACAATAGGGGTATAAATTGTCGTGAAAAATTGACCCAGCAGATCCAAGGAGCTTCTGATGACTCACTATGAGATTACTGTTCCCTGTCCTGGGATAAATGAGGAGCCTAATTCCTGACAGTTAAATTGAAATATGAAGGTTTTTATGAAAAGTCTCAATAATTTTGTATTCAGTTACTCTGGAGGTACATCAAACTGCAGAAACTGTATCTTGTGTGCTGTTTGATTGTGTGATTTCTACATAGAAACAGAAAGAAAACTATTTAGCCCCTCGAGTCTGCACAGGCATACCATTGCAGCAACTCTACAAGATGCCTTTTCTACAGCAGTTCCAAAACCCACCTAGAGGATTACAGCAGCAGACACATGTGAACATCACCAGCTCCTAGACTCAAACCACCCGGCCTTGGAAATATTTTGGCCCTCCCTTCATTGTCACTGGGTCAAAATCCTGGACTCCCGACCAAACAATGGAATGACCTTCACCATATGGACTGCAGCAGTTCAAGTAAAAGGTCACCACCACTTCCTCAAGGGCAATTAAGTAGGGGCAATAAATGACGGCCTTGCAGCAATGCCCATATCTCACAACTGAATACATTAAAAAGAAATTCAATTTAAACATGACTGATCTGTACCTTAACTCATTTGCCTGCCTTGGTTCCATGAAGTAACATGTCTGGTTGCCTCTTATTTTTCAGTTATGGAAGAGGGTAGACATAGGATTGCTAGTATTTGTGAAGGTTTCTTTACATGGCCTCCCTCTTTCAACTGCCCCACCTCCATGTTACCTCCATTGGCTGCCAACTTTGAGGTGCCCTGCCTTCCTAAACCAATCGGAAAGTAAACACACTTTGCCCCAGGTCATAGTGGTAAGTGATCAGTGTGCTCAAAACTACAATTCCACAAATTATACAACTCCCACTCAACCTGTGAACTCCATTGTTGCAAATTCTGAACTTAACACAAAAAATGACTTGCAATTTTTAAACATCAGAGCTATTATTAATTTTCCATACTGTAATTTGTAAAGATTTATGTAAAGTATAATACCAGAACTGAGAGGATATACCCCTCTGGAAAGATTGAACGTGCTGGGGCTCTTTTCTCTGGAAAGGAAAAGAAAAGACTGAGAGGTGACCTGATGGAATTGTTTAATGTTCTGAAATTGGGTTTGACAGGGTAGATATAAATGGCTGCATTTGCAGACAAAGCCAGAATGATGGGTCATAAATAAGATAGCAACTCATAAATCAAATAGGGAATTCACAGGAAACTTGCTTGCCCATTGAATGGTGACAATGTGGAACTCATTACCACATGGAGTGGTTGAAGCAAAAAGCATCAATGAAGCTACGTAAATTGAAGAAGGGGAAGGAAATAGAAGGATATGCTGATAGGGTGGTATGAAGCAGGGGGAAGGACAATTGTGTAGTGCATAAGCACCAGGACAGACCTGTTGGGCTGAATTGCCTGTTTCTGTGTTGTAAGTTCTATGTAAATTTATTCCCAGATCACAACGGCATGTCTGAGTTGCTGACACATGGCATATGGCATTTGCACTCCATCATAAAACTGTCGTGAAGACCATAAAAAAGAAACAAAGTCTAATTAAAAGTGTTTAACTCTGCACACCTCCAATTGCTTTAATAGTGACCTACAGTTTAGCAGTGGATGGGGCATCCAAGATATATTCCACAAACGTATGGCAGCCTTAAATGGTACAGTTAATGTGAATGATGTGATCTTGCAAAGAGTAATATTTCAGGCAAACCTCCTGAGACTTGCATCAACTGGGCCTTTGGTGGTGTTACTCCTTCTGACATGCCGTTTACACAATCAGTTTTATACACTACTGTGCCCTACGCCTTGCTATCCCATACATTGTGTACAAAAAGAATAAAAACAAAAGTCAGCAATGACAAATCCCTTTGTGCAGGAATTCAGATATTAAATCAAAGCCAAGACTTCAGCAAACTCTCCGGAGCCCAAGAGGCAGGGTTTAAAAGTTGAATCATTTGTCTTTCTGCCACATCGGTGAAGGCCAGACACAATACAGTGCTGTCTTCCTACCAGGACCTTCACTATCACTGTTTGCATCACATGTAGGGTAGCTACCTCTGGTTGGGGTAATCCTGGTATATGACCTACTGCCTCCACAAACGCTGCCCAGAGCCCTTTTATTAACACATCTCCAATGTTCTTGTAACTAATAAATAAGTATTCAAAGAAAATGGAAAAAATACATTTTTTTAATGTATTGTGATTTTACTCCCAGATTTTTGCTGACAGCAATGTCCAGGAGATTGATCATGAATTCTTGAAGATTCCAGGAAAACCCTGAGGTTTTGCAATCTTAATTTCTGTATTCTACCAGTGACTGCACTTTCAGGATGATTTAATTGACTGTAAAGCGCTTTGGAACAGCCCGAGGTCTTGAAAGGTGCTAGATAAATGCAATTCATTCATTCTTTCTTTAATTACACCATAAAATCATTTTCATTCTGTTACAGATTCTTGCCTGGCCATTTAGCACAGCCCATAATGCTCCAGCACTTTCAACATAGGGGCCACAAACCACTTGCAGACCTGTTCTACTGTTCTACTGTCTCAATGTTAAGCAGGTTTGGTCCCAAATTGATGCAGCAAAGCCACACTAAATTCACTAAAGGCAAGAGGTATGAGGGCATCCTTGAAAGGTACCTGGCCTTTTAGAAAGCTGAGAAATGGTTGCCTTACTCCTAATGCTCAGTAGGTGATGAGTGTAGCTCCCCAGACATATACAAAGATTATCAGCTCACCATTAGAGACAAAGGGAGCCATTCAGCTGCTCGAGTTTGTCCCACCATTCCATTAGATTGTGGTCAATCTACATCTAAGATCCATCTATCTGTCTTGATTCCATATCTCTGATACTGTCATCCAACAAAAACCTATTGTCACTTTTGAAATTTTCAATTAACCCCCAGCATCCACAGCTTTTTGGGGTCAAGAATTCCAAAAACCTACTACCCTAGGCTTGCAGAAATGATTCCTGACATCACCTGTGAATGGCCTAACTCTAATTTTGTGGTTTTACCCTCTTAGTCTGGACTCCCCTACCTAAAGGAAATAATTTCTCTCCATATACCCCATTAAATCCTTTATTCTAAAAAATCTCAATTAGATCATCCTACAATCCTCTATACTTAAGGGAATACAAACTAGTCTATGTAATCTGTCCTCATAATTACACCCTTTAGTATAACATCCATAGAATTGGGACTGGGAGGCCCCCAGGAGAAGATAGCAAGATGAAGTAACAGAGTAATGGGAAGCAGGAGAGAGAAGTGAAAGAATAGAAGCAAAGAAAAAGGAAAGGATAAAGTAAAAGGCATGAAATAGTATCGAAAGCAACAAAAACAGTAACAAGAGTGTGAAAGCATTCCAGAGGAGAGAGAATGATGAAGACATCGGAGAGAAAGAGAATCCACAAAGGGAGACAGAAGATAGAAAGCACAGAGCGAGAAAGAGAGAGATAAAACAGTCAAGAAATAGCAGAATAAGACAGACAAAACAGAAGCAGCAGGGAGAACAAAAGTTATATTGTGTCATAGCTTAAATGAAACAGGAGTGCTGGAGTAAACTGAAAACGTGAGGAGCAGAATTTTAGATCGGTTGGATTGTTCCAGCTTACAGGTAAATAACTTTAAAGATTAGGTTAGTGGGATCACCTGTAAATGCACCACACAGTCAGCGAGGGCCAAATCTTGTCACTAACATGTTGTAAATAATTATTTTGCGCTTACTTAGAGTGTGTTTAAAAGCAACAGAAACACTTTACATTTCTGTTAATGCTAATCATGCAGAATTTCACAGCTGTGAAATGACACACCTGAGGCACTGTCACCGGAAAAAAATATCGTTGGCAAGAAGTGTTAACCTCTAGAACTATGGCCCCCACTGCCTTCAGCCCAAAGTTGGTGGAAGCTCCTATTTCATTACAAGTCACTGTTAAATGAGGCATTAAAAGGAAGACTTGCATTTATATAGCACTTTTCCATGGCCTTAGGACATCCCAGGGAACTTTACGGCCAATGAAGTACTTCCTAGAAAATTGTAATGCAGGAAGCACAGCAACCAATTTGTACACAGCAAGCTCTCACAAACAGCAACGAGATAATTACCAGATAACCTGTGTTTGTGATGTTGGTTGAGAAATAGGTATTGCCAGGATACCAGGGAGAATCTCCCTACTGTTCTTTGAAATAGTGACAGTAGGATCTTTTGTGCCCACTGAGCGTCTCGGTTTACATCTCACCCAAAAGACGACACTTCCAACAGTGCAACATTTCTTCAGCACTGCACTGGAGTGTCAGCTTAAATCTAATGCTCAAGTCTTTGGAATGGGACATGAACCCAAGACCATCTGACTCAAATGTGAGTGTGCTACCACTTAAAGAGGTGGAAGCCCTGTTGCTGAGTGAGTCATTCAAGAAGGGCACGATGTGCTTGCTGTATGCTGTATTTCCTACATTACAACAGTGAATATGTGCCAGAAGCAGTTAATTAGCTATAAAGTGCTCTGAGACATCCTGATATATAAATGAAAGCATTTCTTTCTTTTCTCTGTGAGAAAGCATTTCAATTGAAGAAGCCAATTCAGTCAGTAAAATAATGAAAACACCAATATGCTCCCGTTATTCTTGGTTCGAGCTTCAGCAGCCTTGTGGAGTAACTGAGGCCGAGGCATCCTGACTCACAAGGATCAACATACTCTGCACCTGCTGTGAAAGGTATTAAAAATCAAACTGCGTGGAAAGTATGTCAGGGGAAAGATTGTATTGCTTTGAGCCCAAGACAATTGCAAAAGGATATTGAGCAATATAATGGGTTTCCTGACTGCCCAGTGGGCAACTCTTCTGAAATGGATCAGGGCCATTTCCATTTTGATTGCAAGTGCAACTGCTCTATGCATTAAAGCTTCCATCATTGGAACAGCTAAAATGGCTGCCAGGATCAGTCAACCAGCTCTTCCATAATGACTGCCACATGAGAGCTATACTCTAACTAGAAATCTAGGGAAAGGGATGAGAGGAAAGCAAAAAAAAACAGAGCTGATGAATAGACAAAGAAAGTTCTCAACTCTTTCCTGAGGAGCTTAATTTGTGAGTAAATAACCACACGTGCACGCATACACTACACACATACATAAATGGTAAAGTGGGATGATGGCAATTTCAATGCACAGGAGGAGTCCATTTAGTCCAGCGTGCCTTTGCCGGCTCTTTGAAAGAGCTGTCGAATTAGTCCCACTTTCCCTGTTCTTCCGCCAGAGCCCAGCAAAATTTTACTAGTTGTCTTTTGAAAATTATTATTGAATCTGCTTCCATCGCCCTTAGAGGCAGTGCATTCCAGATCATAACAACTTAAAACGTAAAAACAGTTCTCTCTCATCTACCATTCATTCTTTTACTACCTTCAATCCATATTCTCTGCTTGCTAACTATCCTGCCTGCATGTTTCTCCTTATTTACGCTATCAAAACCCAATACCATTTGTAAGGAACACATCTTTTTATTTCTGTTGGACTGTTGTAAAGAACATATCTTTTTATTTTTTGTTGGACTGTGGATTGGGATTGCAATGGTTGCAGTTTGAGAGTGATGTCCAATGGAGCAGGATGAGAGATATACACAATGTTGTAGTCCTGGAACAGAATGTACCATGAAAGACAAGATGGTGCCGGAAAGAAGTCCTGGATCCAGGGAGTTACCTGACAACAACATTTTAATTGGCTCCTGACTGGGTGACCAGGTTTTTGTGTGAAAGCAGTGGAGCAGAAAGCTCCTGGCCTGCAAAGAGAAAACATCTAAAATCCCTTTTCCTCATATCTCTATAACCTGCTCTCTCTCTCTCAGGAAACCCCTGTAAAAAGGAAAAGGGAAAAACCACTGTTAGAGACATTGAAAAGCAAGTTCTCAACCTGTGAACTAAGTACTGAAAGTGCTGGAAGAGCACCATCAACAAGAGCTGAAAGGAATTTGGAAGACATCGATCAAAATCAACTCATCGAATCCTGTACTTTGGATTGATGCTATTAAACTGTTTTATCCCACCCCTAAAATCCATGTTTTGCATGTCTTATATTTGTGTGTGTTTGTGTATAGGGGTTTAAGGGGTAGAGTCTAAATTATAGAGTTAGAAGTTAGCAGTTCATAATTCTTTCTTTTGCCACTAGTTAAAGACAATTGGTTAAATAAACAGTTATTTACTTATTAAACTTACAAACCTGGTGCTCGTATTTTGTTAACCTAAATTAAACAGTTAGGTAGAATTGAGGCAATCTGGTGGTTTGGTCAAACTTTTCACATTTGTCGCGGCTCGGGGAACAGTGGGGTTTGATATTACAGCACACTAACCCCAGTGAGTCATGACACATTTTTTATTAAATCTTATTATTATGATTATTATTATTAAATCTCCCCTTAATCCTCTCAGCTCCAAGGAAAACAATCTCAATTTCTCTTTTCTCACCATATAACTGAAGTTCCTTACCCTAGTACCAATCTAATAAATCTCCTTTGCACCATCTCCAAGGCCTTGACTTCCTTCCTAAGAACTCATTTTTCTTTTACAACGAATGTGTTGTCAATCCAGAAATTGCTGTCAGTGGGCAAACATTCACTGCGAATGTAAGACACTCTTATTTGTTAGTTTTAGCAGCATGTTAACTTGTTTGGGGTCAGGTGTTAACAGCTGCTTTAAAACAGGGATTTTACACCCCGCAGCAGCGTGATACCCCCTCGCACTCGCACCACACCCTCCCCCCCCCAACTCCCCGCCCCCCCACACCCCTGCACCAGCACCACCCCCAACCTACCCCAGGCAGATGCAGCCAGCCACTTAAATTTCCATTTAGTTTGGAAGACCGTAATAACCCGCCAGGCGGGAAGGGCCGTAAAATCCTAGCCAGGGTCATTCTCTGACTTTGTGAAATGCTTCACATGTGGGGAATAGCAAACCTTTGTTTGGTTTCCATATATATGCAGCGGGCATATACGTGTGTGTGTGTGCATTGACATAGGATCATAGGAACAGAGTTGGCCATTTAGTTAGAATCTGTTCCACCATTAAATGAAATCATGGATGAGATCAGGGTCAAGCTCAGCTGTGATGCCCCCATGGTAAAATAGCCTGTCAGCACTTACTAAGGTACACACATTTAGACTGATAACTCAGGGTGATATACTGGAAGGGATGCTGTCACCAAAGAGACACCACTCCAGCACCATATGGAGAAAGTGGGGAATCTTATTCTCAAAAAGTATTTGTGAGGGAGTTTACTGTCAAATGTGAAAAGCGTGATTACTCTAAGGAAGATCACAGGATTTACCACGTGAAGATTCTATTTTACAACTGTCATTACTTGGTGCTTGAGGATCATGCTTCTCCTGTTAGCTCCAGGCTGTTTAATAAAATATAACAGGCCCTCATCATAAATTTATCGAGAAGGTAGCTGGCATAGGAAAAGGAGGAAGAAATCACTACAACACATCAGACCTTAACAACCGTTATATTAATGACTACAAGATCGAGGACAAAACAAACACTACAGAATATCACACACTTACACTCTTACAGATACAGGTACACACACAGTTACACAAAGTCACAGATACACGCACAGACACTCAGATAAGCAGTCACAGACACATACACACAATCAGATACACAGACACCCTCAGTCACAGACATATACACAAAGTCTTTGATACACAGACATAAAGACATGCGCAGTCACAGAAATACTGACACACAAAGTCACAAACACAGTCACATTTACACACATTCACAGACACACACACAAAGACAGTCAGAGATCCACATATAAAGACATAAGTAGATACGCTTTTAGGAAAATCAAGAGCAGCTTAACTGCTGCCACAATGTCCTACAGATAGAGTTCAATTACAATACTGGACTAGCAACCTCAAAACTGTGGGTTCAAATCCCATGAGTTGTGAAGGTACACACATTAAAAAGGAAACATTATGGTCTTGCAGTTGAATTTTCAAGTGTGTGGGGATATCAGGATCAAGCACAGTGGTGATGCCCCCCCTCCAAAGGGCATACAGTCAGTCAACGCTTACTTAATGTCTAAGTAAGATATACACATTAAGGCTCACAACATGGGGTGAGGCACTGGAGGAATGCTGAGGAACCCAGAGGATCTCACTCCAGCACCATCTGGCAAAACTGGGGAATCAAGCTGGGCTTGACATCCCGTAGTAAGGGTGCAAATTTCACACGTAGTCTCCAGGGTCTCTGCCAGAGGTACAATGGGAGATTGGGAGAACTCTCCTGCAGAAACTCCAGTGTAAAAATCTAGTAATCTGGTAACCTGGCACTATAACATATGAGCATATGAACTAGGAGCAGGAGTGGGCCACTCAGCCCTTCAAACCTGTTCTGCCATTCAATAAAGTCATGGCTTATCTGACTGTAACCTCCTGCCCAATCCCAGTAACCCTTCACCTCATTTTTTATGAAAATGATTCTGAGAGTTGGTGAATGATAAAAAAAAAAACGAATATGTAGTCTGGCTCACACTGCATGGTTGATGCTAAATGCCCTCCTGAATAAGGTTGCTAACCCTCCAGGAGCACCCTGGAGTTTCTAGGAATTATAGATGAGTATTCAGGACAATGCTGCAAGCAATACCTGTGAGAAAAATCATAGGGACATTACATTTCCTTCTTAATTTTCTGTTTTAAGAATAATGGAGATGTAAAAAAAGGTTACATAACTAGGCGGGGTGTAGGTGGAGAGTCATGTGATGAAACTTCTAGGAATATACCCAACCAGAGTTGGCAAACCTACTCCTTAAGTGATCTAACAAGCCAGGCCCACTGGGGTGGGTAATGTTGGCCTCAGCTTGGAAACAAATTTTTGCTGTGCTGAATTGAATTTGTCTTCTTTTCGCTGCAAGGTGACTTCTCTAACACACCTCATATTAAATGCCGTGATTATGTTACTGGAATCCAGGGAATTTCAAATCCCAGGACAATTTGTGAATTTGAATTCTGTTTAAATAAATCTGGAAATAAAAAGCTGACGTCTGTAAAAGTTAGCATGAAGCTGTCAGGTTGTCATAAAAATGCAACTGGTTTTGTAATGTCATTTAGGGGTGGAAGCTTGTCATCCCATATGTGACCACAGTTGCCCTCCAAGCCACACACCACCCTGACTTGGAACTATATCGCCGTTCATTCACTATCGCTGGGTCAAAATCTTGGAATTCCCTCATTCCCTTAGTGCAATGTGGCTGCCCCTACACCAAATGGACGGACAAGGAACAAAAGCTCCTTACATATCTGACCTTGGGAGGCAAGAGCTCATAGGATTATGTTTCCATCATATTTTTTGGCCACAGAATATAGCGAGCACTTTTTTCTTTCCACCGATGTTCACCCCTATACTTGTGCCCTCCTGCAGGCATTAACGTCTTGCCTGGGGTGCAGATCCACCACCCTACTTTAACTGTCCCAACAGGCCACTCTTTGTATGTGAACCTGTATTCCTCCATGGGACGAGAGCATCACAGCTGAGCTCCCCCATTGTCCTGTCTATTTGCCAGCAGGGGATCGCTATGTGTTGTTCAGGAATGGAAATACTGGACTATTTCCCACAACTCATCCCACCGCCAGGTGTCATTTGTGGCTCAGTGAGTAGTTCCCCCCTTGTCTCCGACTCAGAAGATCGAGTCTCACTCCAGAGACTAAAGCACAACGCTTATGCTTAGCAGTGCAGTACTGAAGAGTGCAGCACCGGTGGAGATGTGACTTTTGGGTGAGGCATTAAACTGGGGCCTCATCTGCCTCTCAGATGATGTAAAAGATTGCACAGCAATATTTGAAGAAGGGCAGGGGTGTTCTACCTAGTGTTCTGGACAATATTTATCCCTCAACCAACATCACTCAAAAGAATTCTTCTGGTCATTATCAATTTGTTGTTTGTGGGATCTTGCTATGCACAAATTGGCTGCCACATTTCCTGCATTACAACAGTGACAACACTTCCAAAAAATAGTGCTTAATTGGCTGTAAAATACTTTGGGCTACCCTGAGTCCCAATAATAATGAAAGGCACTATATAAATGAAGGTCTTCCTCTAAACTGAGTACTGGGGCCTATTTTAGTTTCTCAACCAGGGCTCCCCCCTGGCTGGGAGATCAGCTGACTTGAAAATCGATAAAAGAACAGGGCAGGTACTTGAGTGCAGGATTACTGCTTTTGTGGAAGACCAAGCTGAACAGTTGGGCAAAATGGTTTGTTTGCATGTTGTAATTTCCATGTGGAGATGCTGATAGGGTGAGGCGAAGTGAGGGTGGGAAGGAGATTGTGTGGAGCTTAAACACCGGCATAGATCTATTGGGCTGAGTGGCCTGTGTTGTGTGCTATAAATTCCATGTTGACTGGGATCCCTATTATCTGATCTGTATGATTTCAGTTACTTATTCCCTGAAGCCAAATGGGCCATCAGAGCAGCAAAAGCCCATCTCTATTGTTACCAGCAGGCTGCTAAAATGCAGCAAATGTATTTCTGAGCTAGAGTTATATCTGCACGACTAACAATAATATTGCAAATCATCTACTTGACAGTCAGCCACTGGAGCCAGGGGCTCACTATCTTTTAATTACCATATTTTGTTTTAATCTCAGTCCAGACAAATGCAAAAGAGCAGATAATCTATTCTGGGTTGTAATTAAAAGCACGAAATGGCCATCAGTCTTTGTGTCCCACGAACCCTGAGAAAAAGCCACTTTCAACTCAGGGCTCCTACACTGCCGGCCCCATTAAGCACCATCCTCAGTTTCCAATCTCATTTGTTTGCGTCAACAAGACATTCAAAGGATTTATTTCACTTGCAAATGAGGATTCGTTTATTGGTCCAATAACTCGGAAAGAATTAGAACATAGAAACATTTACCATGCTCAGAGAAGGTTTGGCATCTTGCCAGGGAATATGAAGAATTGAGATTTTCTGGAAGCAAATTGTCCTGTTTATCTGCCTTTGATGGAGCCATTTTCCTGGGGTATAGTTTCAAGAATGCCAGTTCACCCCATGCCCTGCAACCTGTATTCCTCATACGTGAGGCCAGACTGAGTTTTGGCCAGCTAGTTCACTGTTGAGAGCATCACCTGATATACATACGCGCACACATTTTCCATGCAGGGATCTCCTGATCAGTGCTCAGGAGTAAGGAGTCTTGGGTGATTATTTGTTCTTGTCCTCCCTTGCACATATGTGTCATCAGTACTCAATGAGTAGCACTCTCGCCTCTGAATCAGAAGGTTATGAGTTCAATTTTCATTCCAGAGACCAGGACAAAAATCTAGACTGACATTCTAGTGCAGTACTGAGGGAGTGCTGTATTGTCTGAGCCTGCTGTCTTTTGGTTTAGGCATTAAACCAAAGCATCATCTGTTCTTTCAGCTGGACACAAACAATCCCATTGCACTATTTGAAGAAGAGCAGGGAAGTTACCCCACTGTCCTGGCCAATTATTTATCTCTCAATAAGCAGAAAAAACAGATTATCTGGTCAAATCACATTGCTGTTTGCGGGTGTTTGCCCTCTGCACATTGGCTGCTGCATTTCATACATTACAACAGTGACTACAGTTCAAAATGTACCTCATTATCTTTACAGGGTTTTGGGATATCCTGAGGATGTGAAAGATGCTACAAACATGCAAGCTCTTCCTTTCTTTCTTCCACGGTGGTGTTAGGACCAATTGTAGCTGAGGTTAGCCAATTAAGCACAGACTAAGAATTGGGAATGGTATTCATTGTGTTTAATAGTATGTGGGTGGTGGGCATTAACTGGTAATTCTGTTGTCTATAAATAGACACTGATTGAAACTCTGGTGGTTGGGTTAGAAGGTGTATGCTTGAAATCTATAACTCAGTAAATAAATGCTTCTTAAAATGTGTAAAGATTGGTTTCAATTTTAACCTTCACCAACTGACTTTCTGGAGTGTAACAAATGGGGTCTTCGGATCTGAACAGTTCAGCACAAAACTGGGGGAGGTGTCTTAGACCAATGGCCATATTTCAAAAGGTTACATTTGTATGTACAAACCATCTTTTGTTTGAAGGGGATGAATATTGATGAAAGAATATAATTTAGTCTAAATGGAACACCTATGCAATTTATACTCTGGAAACATTCTCAAGTACACTTACCCTCTGTTCTGCAATATAGAAATTTGATCCAATTTAAATCTTGGTGCTCCTTGTCAAATTAGTTGGATGTTAATCAGGATTGAATGCACTACACAACTGGGTCACTTCTGTTTTTACATTTTACTTGAATTATATTGGTGTAAAAGTCTCATCAATACTTGGGGCTTCTAACTTTGCGTGATACCGTAAACCGGATGAGAATGAGCTGGCCCAACTCAACATCCTTCCCCATTTTTATTTATATCTGTGAAATGGAATTCGCTATCACCAGTTTTACACTGGCCCACATAGTTAACGTCGGCCTCTTGACTCTTTACGAAGTCTGAGCTCACCCAAGGTTCGATTATAGCTCCCATATCTGGTGTGGCTCTTTAACACCCCTTGCATTGAATACGAGAGAAAGCGTGATATCTGATTAGGTGATTTCCTTCACCTTTAACTTCCAGCCTCTCTCCAATCCCTCCAATTTTCTCGTCTTCATTTTATTTATCCACTTTGGCCAGTGTCCCCCCCCCAAATTTCCTCTTTTAGTTCCACTTAAACTCCTAAAATACCCCCCCTTCTCTCTGCATGCATTGAAATCAAAGTTTACTATTCCACTTCCAAACTGAACTCATTTGTCCCAGAACTGGTGAACTCTGGAATTCCTTATGGTGAATAAGATCGAAGCTCAGAAGGATGGGAATAAATCTTACAGTAATCAAGAAAGGAGAGTCTTTTGGAAAGACAGCATACTATAAATGGCTTGATTTAATAAAGTGTAGACGAACTGAGAGACTTTGGTGACACAGGACTGAATTTTACAGGCCCCCCCCCCCCCACACTGGGGCAGGATGGCAGGCTATAAAGTTGGGCGCCAGGCTAGGGACAACATTCCCAGAGCCTGCCTGCCAGCTCCCACTGCAATTTTATCAGTGGCAGATGAGGCATTGGGAGGCCCGCCTGCCTGTGGAGCAATTGAGGCCACTGGGATTTTACCTGTGATGGGGGAGGCTGATAACTGTTCAGTCAGCCATGTTTCACTAGTTAGGTTGGTATCCCCTTTTCGGGTCCCCTCAGGGCCTTCTTGTGATTCCTATCTTCCCTGCCCTGTCTACCCTGTCCCACTTGAACCCCTTGCCCATGTCTGCCAGCCTGACCCTGGTAAGACCCTGGAGTTACCTTGAAGTCCAGCTCCATCGTAGCACATTCATTACGTAGTTCCGTGCCAAATTTTGTTTGATAATGTTTCTGTGAAGTACTTGGATGTTTATCCTCATTAACTGCCCTTGTTGTTCATGACAACATTAACTACATTAAATGCTGCTGTTCATGAAAATGAGAGGTTTTGACAGAATAGAGAAAAGCTGTTCCTTCTGGCAACTGGGTCAATAACCAGAGGTCATAGGTTTAGAATTATTAGAAAAAAATCTAAAGGGGAGATTAGGAGAATTTTTACACTTAAAGTTGTGGAGTCTAGAACTTTCTTCTAGCCTGTAAAGGGGGTAGAAGCTGCTTCCATAATTATTTTTAAAAGGGACTTGGACAGGTGCTTGAGGATGAAGAACTTACAGAGTTATGGACAAAAGCAGAACTATGAGACTATGTACGACTGCTGTTTCAAAGAGCTAGTGCAGGTATGATGGGCCGAATGATCTTAACTATAAGTTACTTTGATTCTTTGATTCTAAGTGTATTAAAATGGCTGGAAGACTGCCTGAATTACCAGCTCATTGGCACGGCCCTGGCATTAAATCACTTGCCTGCCCTCAGGTGGGCAGTGATGCATGACACAAAATGAGGTTTTGAAGAAAATGTTTAAACGATAAAGAGGACAGGAGGAAAAGGAAATTACAATTGGCTTTGATTGCAGAAATTTTTTCTTTTCAGAATATTATCACTGTGCATGCAATGTAATTACCAGACTGGACTGCTGTGGTATCTCACCAACATACAAAAACAAACTCTTCTCGTGCACACGGACACAGCCCTACACTGGAGAAAAGATGAGAACATTTCAAAACAGTGTGTAAGAACAAAATAATCAAAGGGCTGGATTTTAACTGGACAGCCTGCAGAGAGGGAGAGGGGGAACAAACCCTACAGTCCAACAGGATCGATTTGAGGCCTGAGGTATTTTAACTCCTGGGCCTCGTTTCTATCATGCTGGCCATCTGCTTGCCTGAAATGTGTGTAAAGAAGCAGTCGACTGGTTCCTCAAAACGAATGATCCAGAAAGACAGAGTAATAAAAATAAACAGAAAGCAAAAAAGAACTCATTATTTTTATTCACACAGCAAGGTGATGGGCCAAGACCTGAACGGCAGGGCACCAGGAGTAGGAGAATATAAGACATAAATCAGGAAGTGCTAAATTGTTGACACCAAGCTTGAGATTTAAAATAATTGTCAGAGGAAGAGAAAAGTGAGGGAGGTGACAAGCTTCACAGTTTGGCAATCCTGGGGGGGAAGAACAAGGGGATGGTGCAATGAATCTTGATTTTAGTACAGTGAGGATGAAGAGTATGCAGGATGCAGCAGCTGGAGCATTGAACAGAAATAAAATAAAGAAAGAGAGTTTGAGGTGAGAGGTGTGAGATGATTTTTGCCAGACTATAATCCTGATCTGCTTTCTTGTGCAAAGCGCAAGAGAGGTGTTAAAGAAATCCTCCCCAACTATGAGAACAATCTTGACCATGTTATGGACTTTGGATGTTCTCCAGGTAGCTGTTATTTTACTGGAATGAAATAAATTGTTGGTTTTTGTCTTTCTTTGGATGTGAGCTTAATCTGAGGCCATGTCTGCCTGTTCCAGTGGTTCAGTGGCCATTAAAGATCCCAAGGGTCATTTGAAAAAGAACAGGAAGTTCTCCCAGTGTCTTAGCTTCTCGACCATGATGTCTGCTCATCAGCAGCTTACTCCACAGGAAGACCAGCTAATGAGGTAACATCCAAGTCAAATCCATGAAAAAAACTTCTCAGCAAATTTGGTTAATTAGGTAACGACATTGCAAGTAGCACTCTTAACAACAATAACTTGCATTTATAATCCACCCATAATGTAGTAAAATGTTCCAAGATGCTTCATCCAAATGTTATCAGACAAAATCTGATTCCGAGCCACATATAGAGATATTAGGACTGGTAATCAAAAGCTTGGCCATAGAATCAAGTCTGATCATCTTAAGGGAGGAAAGAGAGGTTGAGAGGTTTAAGGAGGGAATTCCAGAGTTTTGGATCCATAGGCAGCTGAAGGCATGACTATCAATAGTAGAGTGATGAAAATTAAGGTGGGCTCAGTGCGCAAGAGGCCAAAACTGGAGGAGCACAGCTGTATAAGGGGGCTGGAGAAGTTTACAAAGATGAGGGATGAGAATAGGAACATAGGAGCAGGAGTAGGCCTTTCAGCCCATCAAGCCTCCTCCACCATTCAATATGATCATGGCTGATCATCCATTTCAATGCCTTTTTCCCACACTATCCCCATATCCCTTTATGTCACTGTCATTTAGAAATCTGTCAATCTCCACGATAAACATGCTCAATGGCTCAGCTTCCACAGCCCTCTGGGGTAGAGAATTCCAAAGATTCAAAGCCATCTGAGTGAAAAAATATCCTCCTCAGCTTGGTCATAAGTGGTTTTCCCCTTATTTTTAAATTGTGCCCCCTGGTTCTAGACTCCCCAACCAGGGAAAACAACTTACCTGCATCTACCCTGTCTATCACTTTAAGTATTTTGTAGGTTTCAATGTAATCACCTCTTCAAAACTCTAGAGAATACAGGCCCAGTTTTCCCAATCTCTCTTCATAGGACAATCCTGCCATCCTGGGAATAAGTCTGGTGAACTGCGTTGCACTCCCTCCATGGCAATCAAATTCTTCCTAAGGTAAGGGAACCAAAACTGCACAGAGTACTCCAGGTCTAACCAAGGTTCTCTACAATTGAAGTAAGACTTCACTGCTCCTGTATTCAAATCCTCTTGCGATAAAGGCCAACATACCATTAGCCTTCCTAATTACCTGCTGCACCTGCATGTTAGCCTTCAGTGACTTATTGAAGAAGACACCAGGTCCTTTTGTACATCTACACTTTCTAATCACTTACCATTTAAGAAACACTCTTAAGCATCTGTTCCTCCTACCTAAGTGGATAATCTCACATTTTTCCACATTATATTCCATCTGCCAGGTTCTTGCCCACTCATTAAGTCTGTCCAATTCCTCTTGAAGCCTCTGTGCATCTTCCTCATAACACACATTCCCACCTAGCTTTGTGTCATCCACGAACTTAGAAATATTACATTTGATCCCCATATCCAAATCATTGATATATATTGTGAACAGCTGGGGCCTTGGTACTGATCCGTGTGGTACCCCACTAGTCACAGCTTGCCAACATGAGAATGACCCATTTATTCCTACACTCTGTTTTCTGTCTGTTAACCAATCCTTAATCCATGCCAGTATATTACCTCCTATCTCATGTGCTTTAATTTTGCTAATCATCCTCTTGTGGGGGACTTTATCAAAAGCCTTCTGAAAATCCAAGTACACTACATCTGACTCCCCTTTATCAATTCTGTTAGTAACATCCTCAAAAAACTCCAACAGATTTATGAATGATTTCCCATTCGTAAATCCCTGTTGACTATGCCAAATCAGATCATTATTATCCAAGTGTCCATTTATTGCATCCTTTATAATAGATTCTAGCATTTTCCCTACTACTGATGTAAGGCTAACAGGTTTGTAGCTCCCTGTTTTCTCTCTCCCTCCCTTCTTAAATAGATCATGGAGAGATTTGGTCACAAGGATGAGTATTTTGAAATCAAGATGTTGCTGGACAGTATTATCAAGAGAAGGCCTTATATATTTAGCTTGAACTCCAACAGCAACATGTACTGGTTCTGGACAAGATGCAAAATCAATCCTGCGCAACTTCACCTCCACACACGTCCCAACCTTGCACCAATCTCAGTTTTGATGACTCCTATTAAGCCGCAGAATCCACAGCTTTTTGGGGAAAGAGAGTACCAGATTTCCACTACCTTTTGTGTGAATAAGTCCTTCTTGACATCCAGCTCTGAATGATCAGACTCTAATTTTAAGGTTATGTCTCCTTACTCTGGACTCTCCTACCAGAGGAAATAGTTTCTCTCCATCTACCATATCATTTCCATTAATTGTCTTAAATACCTCAATTAGATCACCTTGTAATCTTCTGTACCCGAGGGAATACAAACCTAGTCTGCTGTCAATGGTGGAATAAGGCATCACAGCATAAAATTCTAATCGGGGGGGTGGAATATTCAGAATATTGTGAAGCTAGGCTAAAATGAGGTGATGGAAGAATTTAAGGTTGCAGGCTTTAAATTTAATGCATTTGGAGAGGAAAAGAGTCAATGTAGGCCAATGAGGACAGGGGTGAAGGGTGAGTAAGCATTAGGGTGGGACTGGACACCCATGGGAGAATTTTGCACAATTTGGAGTTTATGGCACCTGAGAGGCCAGAAATCCGAGAGCTAAGGGAGCCAAATGAGGTGGCAGCAGGTTCAGAAATAATTTCTTGCAGGAAGGGATGATCAATTTATGGAACAGACTAACATGTCAGGTGGTCAGACAGCAAGCTTTAAAACGTTTCAAGTGGGAGATTGACAAATCCCTATTTCATAAGTGAAGATCGAGATATCCTGCAGGAAACAAAGGAGTAATTAGATAGGTGGTTAGCTGGACCGATGGTCTCCCTCTCAAAATATCTTACCGTGATCCAGAAATGACAGATTATTTACTCAGTTATTTTAAAGAGGTTAACTCTTCAGTTGCAGTTTCAAAATCATTTCACACAAACACATAATGCAATGGTATATTCATTTTGCACAGTGTCATTTCTAGGCTAAGATACCATATGCACTATAAGAGTTTGGAAGATGTTGGAATTTGGAAGATATGCTGTGCAGAACCAGATGAGAACATAAGCATGGTAGGGGTCACCACAGATCAGAACAGAGCCGTCCATATCAACATTGCGGCTGCATGAGGACTGTAGAGTTTGGGTACTCTGCGATGAGTAACCAATCTCCTAACTTCCCAAAGCTTCTCCATCATATTGTGATATTGATGCATTACGGATCACTTAGAGAGTCCGAGTTGCTGTGGCAACTTGCACTTCTACATGCATGTTGTAGTCTGAAGCGATGGATAGTGATGGTAGAAGCTCCAGCTTTCTTCCCATCACATGGCTGACCAGGAATCTCTCTCTCTCTTACCACCTGCCACCGACATATGTGTGGCTCTGTACTGAACACACCTTCTTTGGCCATCAAGTCCAGGAGTGGGACTCCAAACCAGAGCTTTTGATTCAGAGGCAGGGTCATGAACCACTCAACCACAAGACCTTCCTCTGCCATCTATAAGGCTCAAATTTGAAATATGTTAGAGCGCACACCCCTTGTCTAGATTGGTCAAGCTTCAAGAACACTAAAGAAGCTCAGCACCATCTAGAACAGAGGAGCTAGTTTGATCATTTCCCCTACCTCCTCCAGAACAGTGTGACTGCGGTATGTAAGATCTACACGATGCACTGCAGCACCAAGGTAACAGTACCTCCCTCATCCTCCAACCTCTGTCACTGAGAACAGCAAAAGTTGCAATGTCATGGCAGCACTACTTACTCCAAGATTCCCTCTGAGTCATACACCATCCTAAGTTGAACGTGTATCATTGTCCCTTCATTGCCACTGGGTCAATATCTTGGAACTCCCTACTTAACATCATGTGGGAACGCCATCACCACAAGAAGAAGGCAGCACCTACCTCTTAGGGCAACTAAGGATGGTCATTAAAATGTGACTATTACCTGCACACAGGGAATACATTTTAAAATGTATTTGAACAACAGTTTAAGCAGAAACCCATTGAAGATTAGGAATGGTGAGGGGGCAGAATGCTGGGAAAGGTTGAATTATGGGAAAATGTTTTAGAGATGGAAAAAGATAATTCTACTCTTTAGCTGGGCATTGGGTTGTGAACATATTTGATAGATAGCACGTTTCACAGCGTTACAGGGTTGGCAATCTTCACGTCACAAAAGGATCAATATGTGAGTGCGCACTCATGGGAGACCCAAACTGGTGTGGTTGGGAAGAAAATCTCAGTTAGGCCTCCCTCTCGAGGTCCAGTGACAGAAAGCTCACCTGTGGGAGTGGGGCAGGTACCAAATGGAACTGCTGATGTTATGCTGCTCTCTGGTTCAACAGCCTGCAGATATCCACCATCGAGGCATGAAGAATGGCCAGGCATGGTGGTGAAGAGCCACAGGTGCCAGTCAAACTGTGTCCAGTCTAAGCCAAGGCAACCAAAAAAGAAGGAAAGGTGGAGAAAAAGGCAGCACACCCACAACAGATCAAAAAAGATATACCTTCTCCCAGAGTGTCCAGGAGCTGGGATGGGGTTGGAGGGGCATGGGGGCAGGGGCTGATGGCTGGGTAGGATTTTAGCAGACTCCTCAAAGCACAGAAAAAGGCTGTTGAATTAATACCTATCAAGAGTTACAGGGCTAATAATTCATAATTTGGAAATATTTGTATCAAGCTGACTATTTTTACAGATTTCATTTCTTTTTGTGGCTAAATATGTAATTTTCCACATCACTAATTTTGCCGGCTTCCAAACACATTTATATAAATAGATCAATTGCCCGACATCAGGCGTGCTTCCCTGCATTTCATAGAGCCAGCTTATTAATATTAATAAAGAGATAACTAATGGAGAAGAATCACAAGGAGAAGATTAAGTCAGAAAGCTTTGTTCATCGCTTTACAAAGCGATTTGCACCGTTTATTCTTGTGTGTTTGTGTGTGTGTGGCGGGGGGGGTGCAGCGATGGGCTTTTTTATTCCGATATCAGATGAAACATTAAGTGCTTTATAATTTGTTGCCAACAGACACCTTCATATATACTTCAAGCAGCCTGTGAAAATTAATACTGCCTGTTGGATATCAGCTCAAATCTAAAAATAGGCCCTGTAGATGTGGGATGTACACCTTATTTGGTGCAAACCAGTACATTGTTATTACGCCCACGTAAAAGACTTAATGGATTTCTTCTTTCAGCAATTAAAAAGCTATTTGTCACACACCAAGATGTATGGCATGATATTGGCAGATATTACTCTTCTGTACCACCGGCTGTGGGAGAGACAGTGAGATGGAGTGGTCCAGCTCTCGCTGATGAATGGGGGCAGACTGATACCAGGGTACAGAGAGCAGATGTCAGCAAGAACCATCAGGAATCCTTGCAACAATCACTGCCCGCAACAGCCACACATGGCTGGCCTCCATGAAATGGCGCAGAAGAATTTTTGTAAATGTCAGCATAGTCCCTAAGGAAGGGCTTTGTGTACAGATAATGGGTATCTGGGAATGTGTTACATACAGGATAATGAGAACCTGGGAGCATGGTACATACATGATAATGGTTAACTGGGAACATATTAGTATGAGTAGGTAGCATAATAAATCCTCCCGGTGACACTCCCAGGTCAGGTACAGCACATGTCAGATACAGAGCAAAGCTCCCTCTACACTGTCGTATCAAATGCTCCCAGAGCAGGGACAGCACAAGTTATACAAAGGACAGAATCGGCCCAGATTTGCACAAAGTGCGGCAGTGCGCGGGAAAAAGGGTGTTTTACCCGCTGACCACAATGGTGGGTTTTAGCACAGTATCATCCCATCGCCAGTGCGTCCCGCTTCATTAGTAATGGGTTCCTAGGAAACACACCAGGTTACTGGTGGAGCAGCCTCTGATTTGCCCACCCCACTGTCACCTCAGTCTGTCAGTAATCCGGGCACCATATTTAAAGGGTGCCCCTGCACAGAGCTAGCACTCTCAAAGGCATCGGAAGCTTCTGGAAAGTCATGGCTGCCGAAGGGAGGAAACATGCTGCCCCCAAATTTAGCGACTCCTCCATTGGGTGCCGTGATGTCCTCCACCCCTGCTCTGGGTGATGACTAGTAAGCAAGATGACCAATCCAGCATGGGAGGCAGTGGCAGCAGTGGTCAATGGCAATGCCCTGCAGAAGAGGACAGCCATCCAGTGCCAAAAGAGGGTGAATTATCTCCTCCATTCCACCAGGCTAAGTCACTCTTCTCATCACTGTCCACTCTCACACTCACAAACCCATCACACTTACACAGGGATCTCATTCACTGCCAGTTCAAGGGACATCACCATTCACTCTCGCACACACACCTTCATCTGCTCTGCAGATCGTGTCCTCATCCTGTCCGTGACACCACTCACCATCCACACATGCCAGGCATCCTTCTGATCTGGCCTGGCAGAAGTCCTGCTTACACTCTCCATCTGTCTTCATGCAGGACTAGCTGGCACACAACAAAAGGGAGAGGTCTCAGATTGGTGGAGGAATGCCTGTCATCAAGGTCCTCACAGACCTTGAGAGTAGAGTCATCCAGCTGGCTAGCGACGATCTGGACCATTCCTGTATGATGATGAGGTCAGCAGTGCTCAACCAAGTGAGGGTCCAGCAGTGCAACATCCATCAGATAACCATGCTGTGAGTCAGTTCCTCTGTTCCACAGTCCCCTGACATGTACTAATTATCTCTCCTTGTTTCCGTAGGCACATCTGGGAAGCATCCGAGAGGGTCCATGAGCCAAGTCCACATCTCAAGCCTTGAAGACGCCTTGGAAGAATAATCTGATAATATCCTAACTGAAGACCTGTCACAGTGCTCACCCACATTCTCCACCAGCGCTGAGACACACATCTCAGTGGGACCTAGCTCTAGAGTAGCCTCGGGGTCACAATCTGGTGAGCACATCGCACTGTCTGATCCACAGCAGGCGGCAGCAGGAATTACCCAGGTTTCCAGCACTTGGAGGACTGCTGGAGGTCAGAAATCTGCTGAGTCCGAGTCAGATGAGGAGCCTCTGAACTCGACCATACCTCAGTCACTGGAGCTGGAAAGGCAAGCTTGGGAACGTCAGGAAGGGATGCACACTGCACTCCTCAGACTGCAAGGCACGTTGGAAGAGTCCGTGCGCCTTCAGGCTGAGGTGATAGCACCAGCATGCCAATGCGCCGAGGTCAACATAGGTAGGATAGCAACCATCATGGAGACCTTGGTCCAGGACATTGGTCTGGCACTGCTGCGCGGGCTGAACTCCATCGCGGACGCCATACTTGGCCTCCAAGAATGTCAACGTAAGGGCACTACAGGGCAACTCAATCTCACTCCAGCTTCCCCTTATCCTCAAGGAGTCAGCTAGAGACCCTCAAACAGCCTTGGGAGGAGGATCAGCTGGTACACATCCTGGGGCCATCGACCCAAGTGACTTTGTTTTATCCATTTACAGGATGTGGATGTTGCTAGCTAGGCCAGAATTTATTTCCCATCCCTAACTGCCTTTGAGAAGATGGTGGTGAACTGCCTTCTTGAACCGCTACATTCCATGTGGTGTAGGAACACCCACGGCGCTGTTAAGGAGGGAGTTCCAGGATTTTGACCCAGCGACAGTGAAGGAACAATGATATATTTCCCAAGTCAGGATGGTGAGTGGCTTGGAGGGGAACTTCCAGGTGGTGGTGTTCCCATGTATCTACTGCCCTTGTCCTTCTAGGTGGTAGAGGCTGCGGGCTTGGAAGCTGCTATTGAAGGAAGCTTAGTAAGTTGCTACAATGCATCTTGTAATATAGAAACACAATGCTGCCAAGGGGTGCCAATCAAGCAGGCTACTTTGTCCTGGATAGTGTCAAGCTTCTTGAGTGTTGTTGGAGCTGCACTCATCCAGGCAAGTCGAGAGTATTCCAAAACACCCCTGACTTGTACCTTGTAGATGGTGGACAGGCTTTGGGGAGTCAGGAAGTGAATTACTCACTGCAGGATTTCTAGCCTCTGACCTGCTCTTGTAGCCACAGTATTTATATGGCTAGTCCAGTTCAGTTTCTGGTCAATGGTAACCCCCAGGAGGTTGATAGTGGGGAATTCAGCAATGGCAATGCCATTGAATGTCAAGGGGTGATAGTCAGATTCTCTCTCATTGAAGATGGTCATTGCCTGGCAGTTGTATGGCGTAAATGTCACTTGCCACTTGTCAGTCCAAGCCTGGATATTGTCCAGGTCTTGCTGCATTTGGACATAGACTGTTTCAGTATCTGAGGAGTTGTGAATGATGCTGAATATTGTGCAATCATCAGCAAACATTCCCATTTCTGACCTTATGGCTCCAGGAGTATCCAACCCATCCAAATCCCCTCTTTCTGTGACCCCAGGAACTTCAGATCCAAAGACCAAGGAGGGTGCCACTGCCACAGAGCAGATCCCCAAAAGCAGGCTGGGGCCCTCCAGGTCTCAGTCCTCCAGGCAATGCCCACCAAGGTCATCACAGACAGGGTGTAGCGGTCAGCAAGCTGCCTCCACCTCTACTGTGTATTTCAGGGCAGGATCAAAATGTAGCGGCAGGTTTAGGAAGGTTAAGAAGATATAGTTGCACAGCCTGGGCACGGGTGTTAATCAGTTGTATTTAATGTTCACTTTGGTAAATAATCTTCCAAGAATGTCTCCATGCCTTTGGCTCCTTGTTTATGATCAGCAGTGTTTGTGGCACTCAGAAGTGAAACCTTGGTCCCTGCACAAGATAAAAGCAGGTGTCTCAATTCAGGGCCTCTTCCCTGTGCCGTGCGTAACCTTCAGGCCAAAGTGATGATCCGGCTTCACACTGACTGGACACCTCGATGGTGACACTCCCTGGGAATCGTACACAGATCTGTAGGATGTGTTTGTGGTGGTCGCTTGTTACCCTGGAGATTTAAGTGCCACATGAGTGCAGTCAATGGCACCCTGCACCAGTGAAAAACCAGAGATCTGCACAAATCCCAGCGCTCTTGCTTCCTGGCTTTCCTGATCCCAGGTGAAAAGCACGAAGTGCTGTGCCTTTGTGAAAATGTGCGTCCATGGCCTCCTGGATACATTTGTATGTGGAGGTTTGCGAGATGCTGCACAGATCCTCTGTGGAGCCCTGGAAGGGGCCACTGGCATAAAAATTGAGCGCCGTGGTCACTTTCATGGCCACTGGCAGTGGATGCCCTCCATGTCCCCGTGGTGCCAAATTTTGCAGCATACATGACCAACCAGTTCCCTAGTTATACGCAGTCTTCAGCAACACTAGTTCTCGGTCATCTGCAGGAATGACAAGTGCCATCTATAGACCCTGGGTCTAGCAAGGCGCTTACGAGCGACGGCTCGCTGTGGAGCTTCAGCTGCGTGTGCAGCAAGCCCTGCAGCCTCTTCATCTTCAGGGAGGTACTCCTCCCTTTGCTCAGCCAGGCACCTCCACCGCACTCTTCTTATTATTATTATTCTCTGGTCGCTGTAAGCCATGAGGCATATTGCTAATTCACCAGGCTCCATGATCCTGATGTTCTCCTCCTGCAGGATCAAAGAGAGATGCATGGGTTAGCATAGATGTACTAAGAACCTCTCTTGGTTAAGTCTGAAGGCGCTTTGACGCATGTAGGATACTGCTGGCCACCACTTGGAAGGCCAGTGTGTAGTGCGCACATTGGCTGTCCGAAACCCCATCCACCACCGCACCACTCCACTTAGCCGATTGGCAACAGCTTCAGCCATTGGACTGCATATTGTGTTTTCAGCTCAGGTGCAGGCATTCTCCAACCTGCACTGCAAGGCTGCGCTGTTAGTTTGAACCATAATGGATACTGGTCCAAACCTTAATAAAGACATTGCCAGGAGCTGGGAGCACCTCCGCTAGTGACTGCACCATATCCAAGGGGATTGTACAACTTGCCCAGTCGGCCAATTGCTCTGCTGTCCCCTAAAATGCACATTAATTTGCAGTCTGTGCCTGAGGAGTGAAAGGTTCTGGAGCATTTGGTAGCAGTTTCATTCTTTTACATTGCTTGAATTGGCAGAAATGCTTCAGAGGCCCGACCTGAAGCATGTCAATAAAGCTGCAGCTGAACAGTCTCAGCTGCGGAAGAATGCTCAATTTTGACAAGCTTTACCAAGTACATGGCCGCTTCCTTCACCTCCCTCCTACCACCCTGCTTGAGTATTTCCTTCAGTCTGCGCTGCCCTGCCTCCCATCCCCCGGCATCTGCTTGAATATTTCCTTCAGTCTGCACTGCCTTGCCCCTACCCCCCTCCCCCTCCTGACCTGACCTGCACTGGAGCCTTACCTCGGCACTGCACTGAAAGTCAGCCAGGAAAAAGCAACTTGCCTGTGCCCCTCGCAAATGCACGATGCCTCTTTCTTGATGCCCTACGGGCGATGCTCGCAAGCGCTGTGCAAGATTGTTGTACACTCACCTCCAAGTTCCCCTCGAAGTTCAGGTCACCAGGTGCAAGTCTTTTAAAGGCAGTCGTGAAGCATGCTGTTCTAAAGTCATGCTGACGTTGGCAGTACATTTGATGTGGGGGGATGATTCCAGTGAGCAGGACTTATAATTAGATGAAAATATATTAAAATGATATTCCCGATATGCGGCGGCAGAAACGCAGCCCGCCAATGACGGGTGGAGCGGACGATCGCAAACTGGTCTCATGATGGTATAAAACCAATTTTTGGCCTTCTTGCAATATTGCCCCTCCTCCCTCCATCATGACGCCTGACGCCAACAGGACCAGGAAATTCCGGCCAAAGAGTAAAGCTCCTTAAGTTCTTCCCATCAAACATTCTCTCTACTTTCATACGATACAAAGCAAAATACTGTGGATGCTGGAAATCTGAAATAAAAACAGAAAATGCTGGAAATACTCAGCAGGTCTGGCAGCATCTCTGGAAAGAAAAAGAAGTCTTGCGGTTACGGACTCCTATTTCTCTCTACACAGATGCTGCCAGACTTGCTGAGTGTTTCCAGGGGTTTCTATTCCCCTGACTATGCGCACTTGGTCTCAGCCTTTGAAGTGCATGTTCCTACTACAGCACTGTGAAATGTTGCACTGAAATGTTGTATTTCCATACTTGCCATCTCTCGGTAAGGCTGTCAATTTAGTGCCAAACCAAATTCAGCTCTGTAGAGTGAAGCCAAACCCATTTCCAACAGGGACTGACTGCAGACAAGGAAGGTCTTCACTCCACCTCTTTGAAGTGGTGTCTCAGAGGTGTCTGGTGTGTGTCCAGTACCCCCTTTAGTATTCTTATAGACATTAATAAACAGAATGATTAGGGTCAGAGGGATTGGCAATTATTGGCCATACAGGCAACCACAAAAAACGGGGTGTGATTTATAAATTCAACATTATATAATCCAGATGCTACAGTAGGTAAATGGCACTGAATAAGATTTATTATTGAGAAGTTTATCAGAGAAAAATACCTTTGAAGTTCACACATTGGGAAGCAGCACTAAGTTCTGCTGCTCATGCAAGTTATGCTGAAAAGGTCATGTTTGACCAAGCTCATATCAGATGCAGCATCTTTCAATAGTGTCTACGAGACTTGGCATTTAAGCCAGCGCTGTTCCTATTTAATGGGCCAACGCAGCAGTCAGTCCATGCCCTGTGCTCACTGGGCTCTATCAGCCTTGTCACAGTGTTTGTCACATAGCTGAGATTGAATGGATAAGGACTTTGCATTTCACAATCTGGAATAGAGCAAACATAGAGGACCACAATTTGCTGTCAAAATAACAGTGAAGCTAATGGTGTTTGCAGTTATTTATGAATAAGTGGTGCAGCAACTTCAAGCAAGGGGCAGTTGAGCAGTTAAATGCAAATATCCAAAAGTTGCACCGCTCCACATCAACTCTGCAAAAACGACATCACACTGTCTGGCTCCCCACTGACATGCATTGAATGTCAAGAAGTTGCTGATTTGCACAGTAGATACAAATTTAACTCGCTACAGAAAGTGAATTCTTGTCATTTTAAATGTGGTACCCTTTCAACAATGTTATCAATTATTGCCAATCAACCTTTCTGGCAGTGAAAATAAACTATTATAAACGACTTCCACTGCTGAAAGTGGACAGAGGTAAAGTTTTTGCCGCTGTTGGTTAGTCTGCTTGTAAACAATATATCTCAAAAACAAATGTATGGATTTCAACAAAATCTGGCACACTGATAGAGTATGGTTCAAGGGAGAATTGGTGGATCTTCCCCAGGTGCAATCTTTGGCAAAGTTGCAGATCCACATCCTGGATTTTTTTTAAAGCATCCGTTAACATTGGGAGATTGGGAGAATTGACTTAGTTTTAGAATGTTGTGGGTTGTTAATTTAGAACGTTGTTGACAGGGGACAGAGAGTAGTGATAAATGGTTGTTTTTCAGATTGGAGGAAGGTTTGTAGTGGAGTTCCCCAGGGGTCAGTGTTGGAACCCTTGCTCTTCCTGATACATTTTAACAACCTAGACTGTAACGTTCAGGGCATGACGTCAAAATCTGCAGGTGATACGAAGACTGGAAACATTGTCAACTGTGATGAGGATAGTCTTGAACTTCAAAAGGCCATAGACATGTTGGTGGATTGGGCAGACAGGTGGCAGATGAAGTTCGATGCAGAGAAGCATGAGGTGGTTTCATTTTGGCAGGAAAAATATGGAGAGACAATATAAAATAAAGGGAGAAACTCTGATAAAGGTGCAGGAACAGAAAGACCCCAGTGTATATGTTCATAAGTCATTGAAGATGGCAGGGCATGTTGAGAGAGCAGTTAATAAAGCATATAATATCTTAGGCTTTTTTAATAGGAGCACTGAGTACAAGAGTAAGGAGGTCATGTTAAATTTGTACAAGACACTAGTTGGACCTCATCTGGAGTACTGTGTCAAGTTCTGGGCGCCATACTTGAGGAAGGATGTGAAAGCATTGGAGCGAATACAGAGGAGATTCACAAGAATGATTCAAGGAATAAAGGACCAAAAATATGAGGATAGATTGGAGAGGTTGGAACTGTTTTCCTTGGAGAAAAGAAGGCTGAGAGGAGACTTAAGAGAGGTATTCAAAATCCTGGGGGGTATGGACAGGGTAAATAACAAGAAACTATTCACACTCAAGAGAGCATTAAGAACCGGGGGCACAAATTCAAAATAATTGGGAAAAGGAATAATGATGACGTGAGGAAAACTTTTTCACCCAGAAGGTGGTTGGAGTGTGGAACAAATTTCCTGAAAGGGTAGCGGAAGCAGCTTTGATTGAGGTATTCAAAAAAGAATTGGATTGCTATCTGAAAAGGAAGAATGTGCAAAGTTACGGTAATAAGGCAGGGGAGTGGGATGAGGTAGAATGCTCTTTCAGAGAGCCAGTGCAGACTCAGTGGGTCGAATGCCTCCTTCTGCACTGTAACGATTCTGTGATTCTGATTCTGTGATTGTTTAAGGGTGTTGTGGATTGTCACAACTGTTATAGTGGAATTTGTTACAGCTGTCAAAACGTGAGCAGAGTTTTCAGAGCAGGTTGTTGGGTGGGGACTGGCCTAAGGCACCCTCAGTGAGATGGAAGATCTTAATAAAAATATTTCTTTTTTTAGCTTCATAGTTACAGAGCAACAACAAGGCAGGGAAAAGCCTCAAGGAAGAGCTGCTTGATTGTAATAATGTTGAGTTGACACAGTGTAGCAGAGGTATGTGCTCTACTGAGTTCCCTCTTCACTTGTTCCTTCTGATGTTGAATTTTTCAAAAAGACTTTAAGAACCTCAGATATTAAATGTTAACTTTTTTTTTTACTCTTCCTTTGTCCCTTCTTTCTTTATCTCTTAATTCATAAATCTTCATTTCCTTCCCTTTATTTCTCTTCTGGTCTCTGATTTGACATTGAACGTACCCTCTTTAATTCATTCTTTTCAGTTCTACTCCTGTTTATTTCCCAATCCGTAAATCTCAGTAAGGAGATACACTATCAGTTGCCCTGTTCAGGTCCCTGGTGCACTGTTGCTCTCAGTGCGCCATTGTCAGCTCACACTTTCAGCAACTTAGAGGGCAAAAAAGTTATTAAATTGAAGGGTGTAGGGATAAGTCTAATGAATGGTAAAAGCCATTGGAATGGATTCTGCAGCGACAATGTGAGTGGGAAGAGTGGTTGTTCCATTTTACTGTCACTCCATTCCATTTCTGAGCTCAGAGCCATAGTGAGATGAAAATCGGTGCCAATGAATTGTTGGGATGGAATCTCATGCCCTGCATAAAGCCCTAAACAGTGTTGCAAGGTACATCAGATCTATTTCTAAGAACTTGCTGCTAGGGAAGGTTTTGGCTGTTGCTAAACACAGTGTTTGAATTGGTTTCTGTCTGTCTATTCTCTTAGAGCTGCTCCAGGATTAACTCTTGTTCCCTTAATTGCTCCTGGGGAAGATCTCAGCCTTTACTCGAGGACTGCTGCTAAGCACTGCTTCTGTTGGGGATTGGGTGGGATCTCGGGTTCCACCCGACATCATCCCGCGAGCCCCGCCCCCGGCTTGCCAACGGCAAAATTCAGCCCAATCTTTCTTTCTATTCTTTCCTACATTACAACTGTGACAATGGCCTGAATTTGTCAGATGGTGGGGTCTCGCTTCCTGCCATACAAAGAATCTGAGTGCCCTGCAGTTCACTTCACGCTCAAATGAGTGTTAAATGGCTGCAGATGGGACTTACACCCCTCACTTGGGAGGAAGTCACAGCTTCGAAAGTTGCCTGCCAATCTGATTGGCTGCCAGCTCTCCAGTCCCTGCAGTGACAAGAGCTGCAGTAGACTGAAGAGGAATTGCATGAAGACACTTGAGACTAAGTCTGGGCAATGGAGGCCCAGATAAATTTAAAGGGTCCCAGGGTGGGGAGGGCAGGGAAGGCCTGGGGGTGCAAATGGGGTGATCAGGGTCTAGAGGGAGAGGAGAGAGGTCCAGAGAACACCGGACCTTACGGTGGGGGTGGGGAGACTTCAGAAGGTGGTCTCTGATGGAGGTACCCCTGGCCCGGAACCCCCACCCCCCCCACCCCCCCCCCCACCCCCCCCCACCCCCCCCACCCCCCACCCCCCCCCACCCCCCCACCCCCCCCCCACCCCCCCCACACCCCCCCCCCCCCACCCACCCCACACCCACCCCCCCACCCCCACACACCCCCCCCCCCCCCCCCACCCCACCAACCCCCCCACCCCACCCCACAACAACCCCACCCCCCCCCCCCCCCCCCCCCCCACCACCACCACCACCACCACCACCACCACCAATTCCCACTTGACATCTAAGTCCGGTGATTTTTGGGCTTCCTCCATGCAAGGTAAATCCTCCTGCCAGCCTAAAAATTGAGGCTGAGCAGATTGGGGCAAGGTCTGAGGTTTTGCCTACTCCAGTGTAAAATTGCTGCATGGTTGGAGCGGATGGGAAACCAGAGAGAATCCCGTTCCTTCAATTTCAATCTTTAACATCAACCCAAGGTGGCAGACAGGGCTTTGGTTTAGCGTTTCATTCAAAAGATGCCACCCTCCACAGTGTAGTCTTCCCTCTGGACTACACTTGGAGTGGGACTTGAATCCACAACCTTCTGACTCAGAGACGAGAGAACAAGGTTGATTCATGGGTTAATGTAAAAGATCCAACGGCACTATTTTGAAGAAGAGCAGGAAGTTCTCCCCTGTGGCCTAGCCATTATTTATTCCTCTAATAACACCACAAAAGCAGATCACCTGGCCGTTATCACATTGCTAATTGTAGGAGCTTGCTGTGCAAAAATTGGCTGCCACATTTCCTGCAACAGCAACTACACTTCAAAAACAACTTCATTGGCTATAAAGCACTTTGGGACATACTGAGGTTGTGAAAGGTGCTACGAAGTGCAAGTATCTCTTTAGTCTTCATTGTGCCAGGGGCCTTGGTGGTGCACTGTGTTGTGGGCCTTGGGGATGTGTCGTGTTAAGGGGCCTTGGTGATGCACTATGTTATGGAGCCTTTATGGTGAGTTGTGTTATGATGCTTTGGCACAGTTGCCAACTGTGATTAAATGTATTCCTGGAGGTTTCATCCTATGACTTGCCCCATGCTCAAGCCATTAACTGGCCAACACGTCCATCCTCGTGACGCACTGCCTTCCTATGCCACTTGGAAAGCAAAAAGACTCATTATCCAATTGGATGATGCTTGACTGTCAGCTAAACAGCATTCTCCCCTCCATTTTCAATACTTTTATTTCTGGTGAAATGTTCAAAGAAAGTGGCAAAAAAAACCAATCTTTTTTAATATCCAGGGTTTTTCTCCAGGGCTGCATACAGCGGTGTCCTGGAGATTGATTTTCAATTCCTGGAGATTCCAGGCTAATCCTGCAGGGTTGGCAACCCTCGGCCTTGGGGGTGCACTGTGTTAAAGGTATAAGGGATGTGCCATGTTCAAGGGTCTTGGGAGTGCTCTGTGTTATGGGTTTGGAATGCACTGTATCAAAGGGTTTGTGCGGTGTATTTTGTTATGAAGCTTTGGCCCTCCACCTGGGTTTTGCAATAATTAAAAAATCTGCCAACCTGAGTATAATTACTGTTTTCTGCCAAGATCAGCTTTCTCATACGATTGTCTGTTCAGTATTGATTATGTGACATTTTTAGATATAAAAATCTAATAAAACAGTGGCAATTATTTAGATACAGCTATTACCATGCTGGAACAGTAAGTAATTTCATTAAAGTCCAAGGATATCATGGAATGTTAATCAGAGTCAGTGTGAAGGGAGCTGGTAGGTGGTCTACTAATTGTACAGTGAGTGAGTGGAGTATTTAGGCTCACTCGGCAGAGGTCTATGGTAATCTGCTTGATAATTCATTCTCAACTCAACTGTGTAAAACAACAGATACAGGCTCCATGTGCATCCTGGATTTGTAACTCATCTGCTTTGTTTTTCAAATCATTACTGAAAGCGTGAAAAAAATATTTGAACGCAATTGCTTGGGCTGAATCCTCTGTGCTGTGCGCAGAGATTGTATGTAATCTCTAACACATGCAATACCAGGATTCAGTTTTCTTTCAGGTTAAATATGCCTATCAGAAAAACAGAACTTGCATTTATATAGCACCTTTCGCATCTTCAGGATGTCTCAAAGCGCTTTATAATCAATTAAATGCTTTTAGAAGTTTAGTCACTGTTGTAATATAGGGAACAAGGCAACCAATTTGTGCACAGCAAGCTCCCACAAACAATAATAGAATAATGACCAAATTATCTGTCTTTCAGTAATGTTGGTTAAAGAATAAATATTAGCCAGGCCATCAGAGATAACTCCCTTGGTTTTTTTACATCCAACTGAGCAGGCAGAAGGGGTCTTGATCTAATGTCTCAACCGAAAGATAGTGCAGCACTCCCTCAGTACTGCACTGAACTGTCAGTCTAGATTTTGTGCTCAAGTCTCTGAAGCGGGACTGGAACCTACGTCCTTCTGACTCAGAGGCTATAATGCTACCCAATGAGCCACAGCTGACACTTTTTGTTTATGCTGTTTGAAAAAGCTTTGACTATCTGTTCAGGAGATTAATCGAATAACCGTCAGTTTCAATTTATTTTATTCCTCCTGAAATTAGATTTTAAAGGGTTATTTTTGGGTTCTATTCCTCCAGAATCTGATAAACGCATGCAGGATTTGAAGCAGCTTGTCACAGGGCATCTGTTTGCAGGCCTGTGAAAGGCAATGAAGTCAAGAAGGACTCACTGTTGCCTAATGAAGACACCTTGAGTTGTTTCCCTTGATCTCTCCTGGGTTTATTGTTTCTTTAATGAAGGTGACTGAGGCCAGTATTTGATGCAAATCCTATTGTGCCACAAGGGTTTTAAAAAATATAACAAAAATGTATTATTTTTAAGAAACAACTCAAGTGATGAGGTACTGAGAGTTGATTTAAACATCTGCCTTTCATTGACAGCTTCCCACGCCTGTTACTGTTACAAGTGTTAAAACACTTGTGCAAAACGCACTTGCAGAGATTTCTTTCGATACAATAATTAAACTGTAACATCTGCTTTAAGTGAAGCCTATGAGGCAATAGATGTCAAACATATTTTGATAAAATGCCAAGGCACATGAGGGTTCTGTCCAGATTCTCAGGTTTGTTGGACTTGTTGGCATGGAAACTGCTGAGGATTAAAAGCCCAGGTTTTCTCTCAGCTATTAGTGCATGTGACCAAACCAGGGACCAATAGAAATGGGAAAGATAAGACTAGGAGACAAGGAGTTCTTCAGATAGTTCAGTGGTATATGGGTGAGGCGAACATCCTTCCTGAAGTGTGGTGCCCAGAATTTGCCACAATATTCTAGCTGGAGGCTAACCACTGTTTTGTAAATGTTTAGCATTACTTCCTTTTTTGAGTACTCTATGCAACTATTTACAGGCCCAGGCTAATGCTCTGGGAACATGGGTTCAAATCTCACCACAGCAGCTGGTGGAATTTAAACTCAATTAATAAAAATCTGGAATTGAAAGCTCGTCTGAATAATGGTGACAATGAGACCATCATTGATTGCTGTAAAAACCCAACTGGTTCGCTAATGCCCTTTAGGAAAGGAAATCTGCCGTTCTTACTTGGTCTGGGCTACATGTGAGTCCAGACCCACAGCAATGTGGTTGAATCCTCTGAAATGGCCAAGCAAGCCACTCAGTTCAAGGGCGAATAGGGATGGGCAATAAATGCTGCTGGAAAAGGAGATGGTGGAACCTGTGGGATGGTTCCCCAAGCAGACTGTCAAAGTCATTTGGCAGAATGCCTCATCACCAGAACTTTCCAACAAGCACCAAGATGTAGCTTGGCTGGTGTTGAGAAAGGCCCACCTCATCAGATCTTTCCAACATGCCAGGAGTCTCACCCCCTCTGCATGTTGCCCTCGAGGTGGCTGTGGTGGGGACAAGACCATTGTTCACCTCCTTGCTGATTGTGCCTTTGCAAAGAAGGTCTGGAGAGAGATGCAGTGGTTTCTGTTGAGGTTCATCCCGAGCAGCATGGTGACACAGGACTCTGTGCTCTATGGGCTGTTCCCAGGGACACACACCGAGACAAACATCAACTGCAGCTGGAGGATCATCAACTCGGTGAAAGACCCTCTTTGGTCTGCCCGAAACTTGTTGGTCTTCCACTGCAAAGAGTTGTCCCCGACTGAGTGTTGTAGACTGGCACATTCCAAGGTCCAGGACTACGTGCTGAGGGACGCACTAAAGCTTGGGGCAGCCGCCGCAAAGACACAATGAGGAAAGGTCGCTGTCTAAGACCTTTCTGCCACAGTGCACCGAGGGGCTGGGAATTGTATAGACACTTTGGGCTGTACAGCTCAAAATGAATGTATGCATTGAATACTAATTGTATTATAATTGTATTGAAGCGCCTCAGAGTGCAACATGATGTAGGTTGATAACTCCAATACCATTGCACTGTCTGACTGTCTGTAATGACCATATTGAAATGATTTTAATATTAATTGATTGTATTGAAGCACCTCGTGATCCATGTGTAAAAGCTGATTCTGCTTGTACTTTTTGTGATGGTGAATTAGAAATGTTTTGTAATGTTCTTCCAGATATTTTATGAATAAAGTATATTCTTCAAAAAAGTAAATAAATGCTGGCTCTGTAAGGGATGCCCACTTCCCATGAAAGAATAAAATACTCTATGGAGGCAAGGATCCCATCTGCATTTGTAACAGCCTTCTCAACTTATCCTGACATATTGAAAAACTTATGTACATCCACCCTTGTGTCTCTCTGTTCCTGCACCACCTTTAAAATTGTACCATTTAGTTCATATTGCCTCTCCTCATGCTGCCTTCCAAAATGCATCATTCCACACTTCTCTGCATTAAATTTCATCTGCCATTGCCTGCCCATTTCACCAGTCTATGTCCTCCCAATGCCTGCTACCATCCTTCTCACTGTTGACTACATTTCTAGGTTTCATGTCACCTGCAAACTTTGAAATTATGCCTTGTATATCTAAATGCAGATCATTAATATACATCAAAAAGAGTGGTGGTCCTATTACTGATCCCTGGGGAACACCACTACATACTTTCCTTCCATCTGAAAAGCAACTGTTCATCTTCTTACTTTTTTCTCTACAAATTGTAAAGATTATTCATATTATTTAGACATTTACCTTGTTTTCTAAGTACTTGCCTGTGTTTCAAAGGTATTATAAGTATATAAAAATATATTTTATGCTTTAGCAGTTTGGTTTGCTGTACAATGGATCAATCAGACTTCCTAAATTTGAAGTTACGTAATTTATACAAAGATTACTTTTTGTTTTGGCTGGTTAACATGATTGGATTTGAGATGTTTGACTAAATCCCTGATTCTCTAGATTTCCAGCACTATTCAAAAAAATCTGCTCCATTCAATAAATAATTTTGTTCACTATTAAATCTCTTTAAATGTTTAGCCTGTTATGAAAGGTGTCTGGGTTGGCTGATGTACTAGCAATTTTCTGAAATAATAAAAGACAAAATGGAATCCCACGTACAATCCAGCAACAACTTTGTCACAATATTGTTTGCCCTGAGGCACGTTATATCCCATTTCATAAAAGCATACAGTTAAGTTTCTGGATACTGAGTGCAGACAGGTCTAAGAAAGCTGCTTCTTTAGTGAGAACAAGTGTAAGATATTAGGAGCAAGAATTAATTTTACCAAGAAGTTCCACAGCTTCAAAGTCCTGGAAAGAATGAGTTTTGATTTCAACACATGACCTTTGACTATGCGAAGAGATTGGAGAATTTCAGGTGGTTTTCCTTAGAGCAGAGAAGGCTAATGGGAGATTTCACAGAGCTGTTCAAAGTTATGAAGAGAAGCTGTTTCGACTTGCGGAAGGGTCGCTAAGCAGAGGACACAGATTTAAGGTAATTGGCATGATGATAATTGGAAGATAGGAAAAAAATTATACATGCAGTGAGTTACTATGATCTGAAGTGCACTGACTGAAAAGATGTTGGAACAGATTCAATAGTAACTTTCAAAAAATGAATTGAGTAAATACTTGAAAAGGAAAAAAATGCAAGGTGGAGAAAGAGCAAGGGGAATGGAATTAACTGGATAGCACTTTCACAGACCTGGCACAGATATGTTGGGCCAAATGGCCTTCTTCCATGCTGTATGATTTTATGCAGAGAATTTAGTTTTACAATAGCAAACATTTACATATAGCTCTTAACAATGTCACCGCTCACCTCAGTGAACAGGAACAGAGGGAGGCTTATGCTGACTCACTGTGTTGGAGTGACATTCACAGTGACAGTAGAAAGCAGATTCAACACCTACATTTAGAAATGATTCTAACTTAGCGATGGACTAAAATGAATAATACTAAATGTCACGCTAATTAAGCTCATCAAATTCTAATTATGCGCCTCCTGATTAATTAGTTTTGTGCAAAGCTGACATTTATGGTCAATGAAATGAGACAATATATAAATACAATCTTTGTCACAAGCCCTGCCAAACGTAAAGGAATTAGTTATGGCTTTTCAAAAATTATTTAACCAGTTGCTTTATAAATATTGTTATAATTTAAATTCAAACACAGTCAAACTATAATTTGATGTAACACTAACGAATGCATTGATTAGTAAATAAGAAAGAACATTGCAGAATTGTAAAAGTATCAGTGAATTGCCTCGGATGCAGCCAGGTGATCGATATAGGGGGTGGGATTTTCCGGCCCAGCTCACCGCTGGGATCGTTGGGCTTCAATGGAAAGTCAATGGACCGCCGACTGACCAGCAGCAGATCCTGCCACGATGGGGCCGGAAAATTCCAGCCAAGGTTTTTTCATATTTAAAAGCCGTTGAGAGGTTTGAGAAAGACGTCAGCAAGCTGTTCCACAGGGTCATCCATTAGCCAGAGCTTGCAACTGTCACATGACACTTGACATATTGGCTAAGAGTTTTAACTTTGGGCACAATCAGTTTTCAAAATTGCACATGCATTCATAAGTGTTTCTTTTCAAGCTTCTGCTAAAACTCAGTTGTATATTGTCAAATGTAAAATCTGCCTTGAACCAGCACAATCTGGCAGCGTTTTAGAACGTAACCCATAAAAAAATTTGCATTGAAAAAGATTACTTGATATATTTATGAGTGGGAATCTGACAGCTTTATTATTACAGCTGAAAATGGGTTTATCTCAAAAGATAAGCACTTTGATTACAGTGAAAATGACTTTAAAAAGCTATACAGAACCATTTATTAGTTACATCAATGTACACTAGTTTCTTAGTAAGTTAAAAAGATTCAAAAGCTTTTAAAATTTGTCTATTAGTTTTTTTTAATGAGTTCATGGGTTCTGGGCATTGGTGGCTAGGCCAGCATTTATTGCCAATCCCTAATTGCCCTTGAGAAGGTGATCGTGCGCTGTCTTCTTGAATTGCTGCAGTCCATGTGGTGTGAGTACACCCAGAATGCTGTTAGGAAGGCGATTCCAGGATTTTGACTCAGTGGCAGTGAAGGAATGGCAACAGGGTTCCAAGTCAGGATGGTGTATGGCTTGGAGGGGAACTTGTAGGTGGTGATGTTCCCATGCTGCCCTTGTCCTTTTGGTGGTAGAGGTTGTGGGTTTGGTGGGTGCTATTAAAGGAGCCGTGGTGAGTTGCTGCAGTGCATCCTGTAGATGGTAAGCACTGTTGCCACTGTACCTCAGTGGTGGAGGAAATGAATGTTTAAGGTGGTGGATGGGGTGCCAATCAAGTGTGCTGTTTTATTCTGGATAGTGTCGAGCTTCTTGAGTTTTGTTGGAGCTGCACTCAGGCAAGTGGAGAGTATTCCACCACACTCCTGATTTGTGCCTTCTCGATGATGGACAGGCTTTGTGGAGCCAGGAGGTGAGTTACTCGCCACAGAATTCCCAGCCTCTGACCTGCTCTTGTAGCCACAGTATTTATGTGGCTGGTCCAGTTCAGCTCTGGTCAATGGCAACCCCATGATATTGACAGTTGTTGCACCTAAATAAAGACCTTCATAGAGCCTCCCTCAGAGGCTACAAATGGTTGTAATTAGCAGGAACTCACCATGGTGGCTAATTCAATGTGATGGCATGGGCTGGCTTCTAGACTGATATTCTTTAAACTAAAGAAAGAAGAAAAGACTTGCATTTATATAGCGCTTTTCATGACTACTGGACATCTCAAAGTGCTTTATAGCCAATGAAGCCCTGATTTATAGTCTCATCCAAAAGTCAGCACCTCCAACAGTGTAGCTTTCCCTCAATACTGCACTGGAGTGTTAGCCTTGACTTGTGCTCACAAGTCCTGGAAAGGGCCTCAAACCTGTAAACTTGCGACTCTGAGGCAAGAGTGCTACCAGATGGGATGACAGCTGAAACTAGCTCAAAACATTGTGGAAATTTGATTTACACTGATTGTAATTCATACTTAAAATTCTTTTGCGCTAGCTTGGCTGATTTTGGGCAAATTGCATTGACAAAATCAATGCAATTTAGAAGTTAACTCCTACCCTGTGAAAGTGAACAGGAAATGTTGATGTAGCAGTTTACAATGTTATGTGTTGCCACATAAATCTGACTCAAAAAAATCATCGATAGAAAGGACACACCCTATGCCAGAACGTAGATACCTAACAGAACAAGTTAATAACATTAATGCAATAAGAATGTTTAAAAATGTATAGTTCTTTATAAACAGTACACAAATTCGAATTTTATGTTCAGCAGTTTTTTGCTAAGTTCTTTTGCCCACCAATTTTCTTTCATTCTCTTTCTCATCCTTTGAAGGTGTTGACTCTTGCTGAAGGACCACTGGTAATGTACATCCTCCTGTCCCTCCCCAAAGTAACCATTCCTCAATAATGAGAGTCAATGGGCTATTCCACTGTGAAGAATGCCACAGTCTAGCACAATTCCTGTTCTTGTCCATGCATGCATTTACTCTTTGGCAGGGTTACTGCACAGAGTTAAGGGAACCCCAGTCAAACCCCTTTCCTCTCCACAGTGCTGAGGCCATTTGTGGCAATCTTACTCCCCAGCTGAGATAGAACCATAGAACTACAGAAAGGTTACAGAGCAGAAAGAGGCCATTCAGCCCATCGAATCTGCGCGGCCATAAAATGAGAAAAAAGCTAGCCGCTCATTTTTAATCCCACTTCCCAGCAGCTGGTTCATAGCCTTGCAGTTACAGCACTTCAGGCGCATATCCAGGTATCTTTTAAATTAGTTGAGCTTTTCAGCCTCAATTATTTTAGGCAATGAATTCCAGATACCCACCACCCTCTGGGTGAAAACATTTTTCCTCAAGTCATCTCTAATCCTTCTACCAATCACCTTAAATCTATGTCTCCCATCTACCTTATTTCAGCACCTCAGTTCTGTACACCTCAATTAGGTTACCCCTCAGCCTCCTCTGTTCTAAGGAAAACAACCCTAGCCTACCCAATCTTTATTCATACTGCAATTTTCAAGCCCTGACAACGTTCTTGTAAATCTCCTCTGTACTCTCTCCAGAGTAATTATGTCCTCCCTGTAATGTGATGACCAAAACTGGACACAAAATTCCAGCTGTGGCCTAACCAGCATTTTATACAGTTCCAACATTACATCTCTGCTTTTGTATTCAATACCTTCATCCAGTAAAGGAAAGCATTCCATATGCTTTCTTTACCACCTTATCCACCTGTCCTGCCACCTTCAGGGCATGCGCACTAAGGTCTCTCACTTCCTCAACCTCTCTCAATATCCTCCCATTTATTGAGTATTCCCTTGCTTTGTTTGCCCTCCTCAAATGCATTACCTCACACTTCTCTGGATTGAATTTCATTTGGCACTTTTCCACCCACTCAACCAAACCATTGACATCATTCTGGAGATAACAGCTATCCTCTTCACTATCAACTACAGGCCAATTTTTGTGTCATTTGCAAATTTCCCAATCATGCCTCCTACAGTTAAGTCCAAATCATTAATGTATATGACAAACAGCAAGGACTACAATGTTGAACCCTGTGGGACACCACTGGAAACCTCTCTCCACTCACAAAAACATCCATCGACCGTTATCCTTTGTTTCCTATCACTGAGCCAATTTTGGATCCAAATCGCCACCTTCCTCTGTATCCCATGGGATCGCACTTTTCTGACCAGTCTGCAATGTGGGACCTTGTCAAGTGCCTTAGTAAAATCCATGTAGACAACATCCAGTACGCTACCCTTATCAATCCTCCTTGTTACTTCCTCAGAAAATTCTATTAAGTTAGTAATTCATGATCTTCCCCTAACAAAACCATGCTGACCATCCCTGATCAATCCTTGTCTTTCTAAGTGGCAGTTTATCCTGTCTCTCAGAATTGATCCCAGTAATTTGCCTACCACCGATGTCAGACTGACTGGCCTATAATTTTCTAGCCTATCCCTCACATCCTATTTAAATTTTGGTACAACATTCACTGGCCTCCAATCCTCTGGTACCTTGCCTGTGTCTGGTGAGGACTTGAAAATGATCCTCAGAGCATCTGCTATTTTCTCCCTGGCTTCCTTTAACTACCTGTGATACAATCTATCCGGCCCTGGTGATTTATCCACCCTCAAGGATATCAGTCCTTCAGTACATCCTCTCTCGTTATGCTTATTAGGATATCAGCCCTTCCAGTACATCCTCTCTCATTATGTTTATTGTATCTAATATTTTGCACTCTTCCACTTTAACTAGAATGCCTGCATCATCTCTCTTCTAGTAAAGACAGAGACAAAGTACTCATTGAGGTCCCTGACCACATCTTCAGCATCAATGCACAAGTTACCACATACATCTCTGATAGCCTTACCCTTTTCTTAGTTATCCTCTTGCTTATAATGTACTGGTAAAATATTTCTGAGTTTTCTTTGATTTTACCTGCCAATATTTTTTTCATATCCTCTTTGCTTTCCTAATTTCCTTTCTTACTTTACCCCTGTACTTTCTATACTCATCTAAGCTTTCTACAGTATTAAGCTTTCTGTGACTGTTATTAGCTCTCTTTTTCTGCTTTATCTTACCCTGTATGCTTCTGGATAACCAGGGGGCTCTAGATTTGGCAGTAACACCCCTTTTCCCATAGAATCGTGTTTTTGAATACTTCCCACTGATTTGACACTGTTTTTCCTTCTAGTAGCTGTATCTAGTCCACGTGCGCCAGTTCACCTCTCAGCTTTGTAAAATTTGTCTTTCCCCAATTTAGAACTTTTACTCCTGTTCTTTGTTCTTTTCCATAATGATGCTAAATCTAACTATATTATGGTTACTATCTCCAAAATGATCCCCCACTGCTACTTCATCCACTTGCCCAGCTTCATTTCCTAAGGCTAAATCTAGAATTGCACCCCCTCTCACTGGGCTTGTTACATGTTGGCTGAAAAAGTTCTCTTGAGTGCAATTCAAGAATGTTGTGCCCTTTGTGCCCTTCACATTCTTCATTTTCCAGTTGATATTAAAGTAGTTGAAGTCTCCAACTATTACTGCCCTACTGTTTTTGCACTCAGAAATTTGCCTACTATTCGCTTTTCTAACTCCCTCCCACTACTTGGGTGTCTACAGTACAGTCCTATTTAATGTGCCTGCTCCTTTTTTATTTCTTGAGCTCAACCCACATGGCTGCATTTGGTGCTTCATTTATTATATCATCCCTTCTCACAGCTGTAATTGTTTCTTTAACCAATAAAGCTACACACACCACCCCCCCCCAACCTTTTTTATACCCCTCTCTATCCTGCCTGAAAACTCAATATCCAGGGATGTTGAGCTGCCATTTTTGACCCTCTTTAAGGCAAGTTTCTGTTATAGCGATGATATCATGCTGTCATGTATCTGCGCCCTCAGCGCATTGGCTTTATTTACTATACCCCTTGTATTTACATATACACTTTTTAACACTGCCAACTTCCTGTGCTGTACATTTTTAACCTATGCTTCTACTGTCTTTCAGAGTCATGCACTAATTCTCCATCTCCCATTCCCTGCTCTGAATTTGCCCTCAGGTTCCCAGCCCCTTGCCAATCTAGTTTAACCCCCAGCCCCAACAGCATTAGCAAATATCCCTGCGAGGATATTCGTCCCAGTCTTGTTCAGGTATAAACCGTCCAGCTTGCACAGATCCCACCTTCCCCAGAACCGGTCCCAATGCCTCAGAAATCTGATGCTGTCCCTCCAACACCAGCTTTCCAGGCATGTATTCAATCACTCTATTCTCCTACTCACTTGCATGTGACACTGGGAAAAATCCTGAGATTACTGCTTTAGAGGTCCTGCATTTCAATCTCCTTCCCAACTCCCTGAAATCTGCTTTCAGGACTTCTTTCCCTTTCCTACTTAAGTCATTGGTAACAACGTGGACCACTACCTCTAGCTGATCATTCTCCCCAGAAAAACGTCCTGCAGCCACTCCGTGACATCCTTGACCCTGGCACCAGGGAGGCGACACACCATCCTGGAGTCACATCCAAGGCCGCAGAAATGCCTGTCTGTTCCCCTAACTAACGAATCCCCTATCACAACTGCTCTTCCTTTCTTCTTCCTCCCCTCCTGTACAGCAGAGCCGCCTGTCTCCAGTCTCCAGTCTCTTCTGGTAGCAACTCCAAAACCAGCTGAACTCCAACAGCTTCCAAATCAAATTGCTGTCTTTCTTCTTCTGTATGTATGTATGTCTGTGAGAGGAAATTGCCTATTTGACCCCCTAGGCAACAGCACTATTCTTTCTACTAATGTGTTTACTTTTACTTTATATGGTCGTAAACTTCTCATTAGAAATGCAAGCAGCCTTTTAAAGTGAAACTAAAACTCTATTTGACCACTCTTAACACACAGAAACAGAAATACAAATCAAGCTTAAACTTCACAACTAAAACTCATTCCTGACACCCACAAATACCAATATAACTTAAACTATCTCTATTTCCTAACATTCCTATGTTCTATGTTCTAGTAGGTTGCGCCACTAAGTGGCAGTACTTGGTAGCATACACGATCATTTTGGTCTTCCCAAGTTTCAGCTGGAGGAAATTGTTGATCACACAAGATTGGATGACAGAGAACCAAAACTGACAACTCATTGGGAATAGAAAGACTGAGGCAAAGGTGATGGAAGAGTAGAATTGGATGTCATCAGCAAGCATATGGGAGCCAACCCCATGTCTGGACGATGTTGCCAAGAGGCAAGTGCGTTGATGAGGAGGTGGTGTGGGGGGGATGCATGGAACTGTTGTGGTTCATCTTCTTATATTATATGATGCTCTCATAGGCAACCTTTATCTCCCGCCTTGCTTGCAACTGAATCAGGAATCTATGAGTTGCTTTTCTCTGCTATTTAAGTTACTGGGTTATCCTGTTTATTTTAGCTGCATTTAAACCTCTATTAAAATAGCAGACAGAGTAATCCGTTATCACTACTTTTAGTTTTTGTACAGAATTGATTTACTAGAATGATACCTGGAATGAGGGACTTCAGTTACACAGAGGGACTAGAGACGTTAGGACTCTTCTCCTCAGAACAGAGAAGGTTGTGGAGATATGTAATGAAAGTCTTCAAAATTATGAGGGGTTTCAGTAGAATTGATAGAATACTGGGCAGTATTTAATGGAGACAATGGGGGTCTTGTCCACTGGCTGGAGAGCCCCGCATCACTTCTTCTAGGGAAGGCCTGGCAAATACTAAACTGGACAGCGGCAGGCCTTCCCCGGGATCAAGGACACTGGAGGCGGAAGTCCCAAATCAGAGACAAACCTTCTTGATCTTGTCCTCACCAATTACCTATTGCAGATGCATTTGTCCATGAGAGTACAGGTAGGGGTGACCACTGCACAGTCCTTGCAGAGGCCAAGTCCTGTCTTCAAACCCTCCACTGTGTTGTGTGACACCAGCACCATGCTAAATAGGATAGATCCAAACAGACTAGGCCTCCATGTGGCACTGGTCCATCACCCGCAGCAGAATTATACTCTACCACAATGTGTAACCTCGTGACCCAGTATATCCCTCACTCTACCTCTGCCATCAAGTCAGGGAACTAACAGTGGGTCAATGAGAAGTGCAGGATAGTATGCCAGGAACAACACTAGGCATACTTAAAAATGAGGTGCCAATTTGGTGACTCTACAACACAGGGCTACATGCATGTGAAACAACTGAAGCAGCATGTGATAGACAGCTAAGTGATCCCTTAACCATCAGATCAAAATTCTGCTGTCCTGTCATATCCAGTCATGAACAGTGGCGGACATTTGAATAGCAAACTGGAGGCTCCACAAATATCCTCATCCTCAATAATAGTGAAGCACATCTGTGCATAAGACAAGACTAAAACAGTGCAACCAGAAGTACTGAGTGGGTGATCCATCTTGGCCTCTTCCTGAGATCCCCAGCATCACAGATGCCAGTCTTCAGCTAGTTCAATTCATTCCACATGGTATCAAGAAACGACTGAACGCGCTGGATATTAAAAAGGCCATGGGCCCTGATAACATCCAGTAGAAGTACTGAAGACTTGTGCTCCAAAACTAGCTGTATCCTTTAGCCAGGCTGTTCCATTGCAGCTATAACACTGACATCTTCCCAACAAAATGGGAGATTACTCAGGTACCTCCAGTCTACAAAAAGCAGGGCATGTTAAATCCAGCCAATTATCACCCTAACAGTCTACTCTCAATCATCAGCAAAGTGATGGGAGGTGTTGTTGACAATACTATCAAGCAGAACTTACTCATCATTAACCTGCTTACCCAGCGTAGTTTGGGTTCCATCAGATCCTGAAATAACATTTGCACCTGCCAAGTGCCAATAAATGACCATCTCCAACAAAAGAGAATCTAACCATCTCCACTTGACATTCAATAGCATTACCATTGCTGAATCTCTCACCATCAACATCCTGGGGTTACCATTGACCAGAAACTCAACTCGATCACAGTATAAATACTGTGGCTGCTGGAGCAGGTGGGAAGCTGGGAATTGTGTGGCAAGTAACTCAGCTCCTAACTTCCCAAAGCCTGTCCACCAACTAAAAGGCAGAAGTGAGGAGTGTGGTGAATACTCTCCACTTGCCTGGATGAGTGCAGCTCTAACAACACTCAAGAAACTCGACACCATCCAGTGGGTTTCCTATCAACTTAAACATTCACTCTCTAATGAAGTTAAATGCTGCCTTGAGTCAAGAGAAGTCATTCTCTGTAACAATTAGAGTACTCTGTTGTTCAGAAACCTAACTGGACTAGCTACATAAACACTGTGTACCATCTACAAAATGCACTGAAACAACTCACCAAGCCTCCTTCCACAGCGCCTTCCAAACACGTGGCCTCTACCACCTAAAAGGACAAGGGCAGCAGATGCATAGGGACACCATCACCTCCAAGTCACAAGCCAGCCTGACTTGGAACTATATTGCAACTCCTTCACTGTCGCTGGGTCAAAAACCTAGAACTCCATTTGCAACAGACAGTGACTTCCCTTGACTCAAGGCAGCACTTAACTTCATGAGGTATCAAGGAGTCCGAACAAAAGTGAAGTCAATAGGAATCAGGGGTAAAACTCTCCACTAGTTGGAGTCATACCTAGCAAAAAGGAAAATGGTTGTGGATGCTGGAGACCAATTATCTCAGTCAGGACAGTGCAGCAGGAGTTTCTCAGGAAGGTGCCCAAGGCCCAACCTTCTACAGCTGCCTCAGAATAAATCTTCCTTCCATCATAAGGTCAGAAGTGGGAATGTTTGTTGATGATTCAACAGTATTCAGTTCCATTCACAACTCCCCAGATAATGAAGTTGTTATACCCCCATGCAGTAAGATCTGGACAACATTCAGGCTAGGACTCATAAGTGACATGTAAAATTCAAGTCACTCAAGCACCAGGCAATTACCATCTTCAACAAGAGGATCTAACCACCTCCACTTGACACTCATGGTACTATCATCATTGGATCCTCCACTACCAGCATTCTGGGTTAAAATTGGTCAGAAACCTAACTGGATGAGCTACATAAACACTATGGCTACAAGACCAGCTAAGAGGCTGGGAATTCTGACTCCCCAAAGCCTGCCCACCATCTACAAGGCACAAGTCAGGGATGTGATAGAATACTCTCCACTTTCCTGGATGAGTGCAGCTCCAACAACACACATAAAGCTCAAAACCATGAAGGACAAAGCAGCCCTCTTGATTGGTGCCCCATCCACCACCTTAAACATTTACTCCCTCCACCACTGGTGCATAGTGGCAGCAGTGTGTACCATCTACAAGATCAACTGCGACAACTTGTTAAGCCTTCTTCAACATTACCTCCCAAACCCACAGCCTCACCCACCTAGAACAGCAAGGGCAGCAAGTGCATGGGAATGCCACCTTCTGCAAGTTCCCTTCCAAATCATGTACCATCCTGACTTAGAAATATATCGCTGTTTCTTCCCCATCTATGGGTCAAAATTCTGGAACTCCCTTCCTAACAGTACCTTAGAAGTCCTTCACCATATAGTCTGCTGTGTTCATAGAGAAGGTGATGGTGAGCTCCCTCTATCACCAGGGTAATTAGGGCTGGGCAAAAATACTGGCCTTGCCAGCAATGGCCACATCCTATAAATGAAATATTGAATTGTGGCATAGACATAAGAGGTTGAATGGCCTACTGCTGTTCCTATGTTGCTATGAAAAAACTGGAGGAAAGTAAATAAGTAAGCATTAAAAAAATTCCACTATCTCTGGTGACAAAGACCTTTTTTTTCACTGATGTCTATGGAGCACATACATGTGAAATAAACGCAGACGCTTGCTGCTACCTGCTGAAAATCCTCTACTGCTTTCATGGGTGATTTACCCAATCGATGAGGCATGAAAGCATTTAAAAGCTAGTATTTCAAAGTCTTATCATTCACAGAGCAAGATCTATGAATAATCCCAGTCAAGTACCCTCCTTTGTGGCCTGGTCGTCACCATCTTTCATCCCAGGGTATTTGGAAAGTTGACCTTAATTTGCAAAACGAAGCTTATAACTTGGAGCTCGTAAATGTTGTATTGAAGGCTCCTTTATAAATCCCGTCTTGGTGTACAATGCCCAGATATTCCATAATGACAACTTCTTAGACACCAAAGCAAAAAGAATACACTTTGCCAATCAACCATCAACAGTTCCCAGCCCCTCTGTACATAGAAGACAATCAAATGCAAAAGAATGGCAGACTCTAATCTCAAAGCTCGATATGATAATTGGTTGCGAATTGAACAAAGATACACAAGACATGAAACAAAACCGTCTCCCAAACACCACCCATTAATGCCTCAGCCTGCGCAGCCCAATGCTGAAACCATCAAGGAATAGATTTGACACAAATTCCTGCTGTGAGTCCACTGCTGCCTCCTCGCAACTCAATCACCAGACTCCCATTTGAAAAGCTTGTGGTTGGTAACGGCCTTTTGTGCTATGAAAAATTCATGCATTTAGATTTATAACCCGTCTTGTTTACCCATCTCGCTTTCACAGCATCTCCTTTTAGATTCGCCCACTCAGAGTGACCTTCAATACGAGTTGCATGTCCTGCCAGAAGCTTCAGGGTAAAACGAACTCACTTTCAGTTCTACAACTGACAGCTTTGAAAGAATGAGAGTCTTCTTTAGCTGCTGGCTGTGAGGGTTCTTTGTGAGTTCAGGCAACAACAATGACTTGCATTTATATAGCACTTTAAACAGAGTATAATGTCCCAAGGTGCCTTGTAGAAGTGTAAACCAGACAAAATTTGACACTAAGCCACATAAAGAGATATTGGGACAGGTGGCCAAATGTTTGGTCAAAGTGCTAGGTTTTAAATAATGGCCAAAAGGAGCAGAGAGAGATAGAGAAGTTTAGGGAAGGAATTCCAGAGCTTCAGGCTGGGATGATGAAAATCAGGGATACGCAAGGGGCCAGAATTTGAGGAATGCAGAGATCTCAAGAGGGTTGTTGGGTTGGAAGAGCTTATAGAGATCGGGTGGACGTAGAGGGATTTGAAGTCAAGGGTGAGAATTTTGAATTTGAGACATAGCTGGACCGGGAGCCAATGTAGGTTAAACAGCACAATCCAATGTAGTGCACACTTAATCCCCTTAATAATGGACATTAGCCAGCAGCACAGAAGTGGCCCTTGAGAGGTACTAGACTGACAAGCTCAGTTGAAGGGCCGTGTGACATCTATTAATTAATTCTGGAGGATTAGGAGGTCCCATGGATTTCAAACACTAAGCTCTCATCTTTAGGACTTTGTTTGAATCCAACTCAGCCCAACAGGTTGAAAGCCTTCTCTGCCTGTTGGCTGTAAGTACAGTCGCTAACCCCCCCAGGATTATTCCTGGAGTCCCTAGGTGTTAAAGATTAATCTTCAGATACAGCTGAGAGCAAGCTGGGACATAAATCTTTAAAGCATTAATCTGTGCATTTTTCCATTTTCTTTGAGCAAAATGAACAGTTTTTGATTAGAGATGGGGCAAAAAGAATTGTTCAACCATGCAGGCAGGCATTTGGAGGCAGAAGGAAACCTCCATACGTGCAAACAGAGTTGGCAACCTTAGCTGTAAGGATCCTATGCAAAATAAACCTGAACAGTCTCAAGTTGCTTGCAGGCATGGGTCATTACCTATTAACAGCCCTACAACTAACAATTTCGCTCAGACCACAGAATGACCAGTCGAAAAAATGCCAGAATGGTGTTCTTGTGTGCTCTTCTGAGATTGGTGAGGCAGATTGAGGGAATTGGCAACCCAAACCACCTGATCTGAGAGTAGTTGATGAGGTGGTGAAGGAAGAGCTTTTTTCTTAAGTAAGGTTATACCTGATCTTGTGCTGAATCACACTGGACACAAAGATGGAAAATATTCCAATGTCCAATTTGGAGGGGGAGGTATTACAAAATAGTATGAAAACAAAAAGTGTTTTTCTCTGTAGATATAGGTTGGTGTCCAGCATGGAGTGAAGCACAGAGCATGACTGAATCCAGCATTAGAACCATTGATTTTCTGCCCCAACAAAATAACATTGGAAAGGGCTCCTTCACTTATGTAGGTATTTACAATTCCCATGGGAGCACTGCATTAAGAAGGGAAAGGGGAAAAGAGAAAATCAATGTGAAAAACTATGATCTGCGATTAGGACAACATCTTAAAGCACTTTTCAAAAAATTTATCACAAACAAAGTCAGCTGATGATCTGAAACACATGACACTTCGATGTCATTTTAATGGCACCATCATCCATTAAGAGGCTTCGGTTGTGAGGGCCCAGGTCTAATCAATACTTACCTCACGCAACAACAGTATCAAAATCGAATCGATCAGCCCAGAGATGAGGCGGATATAGAACAGACACCCATGGTTTTTACTTTCACTAATCAGTTGCTCAATATCACTAATGGTTGGTGATCCACAGCTACAGCACAATACAACTGAATGATACACCTAATGCCCCACTCAGACTTCGCATTCTGCTTTTCTTTTCATCACTTTCTCCCCTTCTTGCATTGCAGCTTTGTCTCCTCTTCTCCTGAAGATACTGATTAATGATGATCTCCAGTTTTACAGATTTGATACACTTTAGTCTAAACTATCTTGAGGGACTGGATTAAAAGCTGGGCCTGAGGTTTAAGAATGTCTGCTGCCCCAGGGACCACTTTTCATTTATGGGGTTCAAATATTTGGACTTGTATACCAGAGATTCCTAATCAAAGGGCTACATATTCAGAACAGGAATACAAAACATTGAAATTGAGGGAAGGGCTGGCACAGACACAATGGGATCAGTGCAATGTTGCTGCGTTGTGGAGCTCTATGGTTCCATGCATTCCACCCATCTCCCCAAAACTAAGCTACAAACTCTTTCACTGTGGTTTTTCAGATTGTTTGTTGCTCCATTTCAGGCATGAGCTGCAACAGAGTGAACAAGCCTGGAGAGTCAAGTTCTGTGGGCTGCATCTGGCACACAGGCTGGAGCTTGACTGCCTCAAGGCTAGATAATAGGAAACTGGCGGGTTATTCAACTGGGGGCTCAATCCCATCCATACCTACACACACGTGCGCGCACACATGCATAAATACTGACATGGGCACACACAAATACACATAATGGAGAATTTTCTCTTCGGCGTGCGAGGGGCAGGCCCCTCATGCCGACATGTAAAATGATGCAGGGTGACGTCAGGCATGCGTGCTGACTTCACCGCGCGTCATTCCAATCTTCCATTCGGCGGGCACACATTGGAGGTGGCTGCGCGCCCGCCGAACTGTCAAAGGCCTGTTAAGGCCATTAATACACCAATTAAAGTAATTGACAGGGCTGCTCGCCCAACCTTAAGGTTGGAGGGCAGGTGAAGAGCCCAAGCGGCCTTTGCGTTTTTCATGAAACCTCATCCATGGGCGGGATGCGGTTTCATGAAGGTTTTATTAAATTAATAAATCTTTTTCACACATTTCACAAACATGTCCCAGCTCGTGTGACAAGTAATTTATTTTTTCTTTATTTCGAACTTTCAAATTGAACTTAATCTCCCTGAGGAAGCTCCGTGCCTCAGCGAGATTTCTGTGCTCTTTCGCGCGCAGACCCTTAATTGGCCCACCCACAAAAAATGGCAGCACACAGCCAATTGCACGCGGCGATCGGCTCCACGCCCGCTCCCGACTGGCCCAACTGACAGTCAGAAGATTCTGCCCATAAACACACAGAGATGCACGCCCACAAACAGAGATTTGCGCACGTACATACAAATGCACAAACACAAAGACAGGCATGCACACATACAAACACAAAGACATGCATACTTGGACATGTGCATACACATGCGTGTGCAAACATATGCATGCACATGCACACACACGCGCACACACACACACACACGTTCTCTAACATGGCCTTAACTGGGGACCCTGGCCAATATTACTCATCCTGATCCAAGCAGAGGAATCCAGACTGATTTCTCCTTCCAAGGCAATCTAGCACCCCCATCAGTGCCTTAATGGTGATTAGTTAACTCAACACAAGCCAGAGATGAAATCTGGCAACTTCCCAGCAGTATGGCTCAGTAATCGAGGTTGTGCCCTTACATAATAATCAGGTTAGTTTAAGATTAACTTTATTTAAGCCTTCACTACAGGCAGGTGGAGAGGAAGAAAGACAGATAGACATGCTTGTATTCATATATCTTCATTCAGGCCCTTAAGACATTATGGTGCTTTTCAGCCAATGTCGTACTTCTGAAGCTTTTGCAATGTAGGAATCAAAGCAGCCAATTTGCACATAGCAAGATCCTACAAGCAACAATGTGATAATGACTAGATAGTCTGTTTTAGTGATGCAGGCCAGAACATGGAAGGGAACTCCCCTCCCTTCTTCAAAGAATGCCATGGGATCTTTGACATCCACTTGAAGGGGCAGATGGGGCCTTGATTCAATGTCTCACTGAAAGATGGCATCTCTGACTGTGCAGCACAGCAGTGTCAGCTTGGATTATGAGCTCATTTTCTCTTTTTATTGCCCTAGAACTTTCTTCTGGGAGAATTCCCATGTGAGGTTTATTTTAGTCATCAGACAATATTAAAGTAGAATTGATATCCAGTAGTTTAAAGAGCAGGCCCACTTATTAGAAATGACTGCTGCTCCACTCTTTACTGCGTACTTTTCTATCAGTGTGCTTTTGGTTCTCTAACTTACGCTCTACAAATAAGCTTTCCATTTTTAGTCAGCCTTAACCTTTCACAAATTGATGGTTTTCTTTGATTTTAATGATGACTGAAAGGGTACGGCTGGGTTTTCTTAGCCATTAAGCGGGAGATGCAGGGATTGCACAGAAGGAGCCAGCAAGCTCTTGTTTCCTTACAAAGCTGTTCACAGAATTGGTCTCACGGGTAGAAAAAGCAAAAATGACAACTTAGATAATGACATGGATAGTTATACTGAGCCATTGTGAGTGTTCACTTAATTAGCAAACTTCCACTAGGGGCCTATGAACATGGATAATGGCATGGATTCCTTGAGCAGAAACGTAGCTGTGCCCTCATGGATGTTGGACAGCTTAAGACTGCTAAGGTTTTTTTATTCATGCCCAAATTGATTTTATTCTTGATTGGGGTTGTGGATCATGACGCAAATCCCTTTAGTTTTGAGCTTCCTTTCACCCATATTCATGGATGTTCTATAGGGCAGGGTTGTACGAAGAGTGGTTGGTAGGGGAGGGAAGTGGGGAGACCTTCTGTAGCCAGCTGCAACCCAGAGGTTAACTTGCTTGAATCCAACGTCCAGAAGAACCCATTTTTAACGTCATGGGATTGTGTCCATTCTCAACTGCACCTCAATTCCTTGGACCTTCAATTTCACTCAGCTTAATTCTACTTTTGTTTAAGGTTGAGTTCACCCTTGTAGCACAACCCGTAAGGCAGGGTGGGGGGTGGGAGGGGTGGTGGAGGACAAGAATTTGTCTTATTGCTCTGCGAGTTACATCATCCATACCCGATCTAGTAGCCAGGGGATGTGCTGTAGCTTAGAGCCTGATGATAAAGCTGGTGAGAATGCACATGTACACCATTAAGGGTGATGGATGAATCTCTTGGAAACGCAACTTTTAATTCCACTTTTCACGTAGTGACAACATCAAGCACTCTCAAGTCAAGGATGACACAAAGGTCAGAAACACTGCAGAACATCTGCGTGTGCAGCCTAAATAATCTAGCTCAGGACAGCAGTCAGCTCTCTACCACTGTGACATTCCAGTTCTAGGTCTCTGCATTTTGTTCACAAGCAGCTTATCAGTTGTAAAGAGCTGAGCCAGTACATAAGAATGAAATGAGAAAAGGCTACTCGATCCATTAAGCCCTCCCCCCCAGATTACAACAGCAACTACGCTTCAAAAGTACTTCATTGGATTTCAAGGGTCCTGAGGTCAAGATAGGCGCTGTATAGATGTTTTTTTCCTTTTGCGGTTTAAAACAAGCTACTGCAAAATATCCTCTGAGATAACTGTATCCCTCTCAACACTCTCATCATTTAGAGATTTTTAAGACACAATCTCTTGGCTACTACTTCTTGATTTCTCCCACGTAGTCTAATTTGGTGCTTATCTCCAGTACAGAGTTTGGCGCTTCAAGGTTTTGTCAGCACAAAATCAAATGGATTATTGACACAAAATGATTTAAATCAATTGGCCAAGCAGCCCTTCACTTGGCAGTTGGGATATCCATCAAAAGTACCCATAATTAGATCCACTACCTCCAATTTGCCCAGAGAAAATTGACGAGAAATATAAAATGGCTGAGCATTCTCCTAGTACAGTGCAAAAGCTGTTAAGAAAATAACAATTTTGCAAAGTAATTTTATTCACATAACTGTTCTGTTCTTTAATTCGTTGGATATTTGACCATCACCCTTTATTTAAAAAATAAATCACTGTTGGGATGTGGGTGTCTGGGAATTTCAGCATTTAGTGCATCCCCAGTTGTTATGGTTGCTAACTCTGCTTTGATGTATTCCTGGAGATTTGATCATGTGACATTGGATCATATGACATTCAACCATCTCATACCATTCATGAGGGCTCATCACATTTGATCATGTGATATTTGCCCACTGTTTGTGAATGTTATTGCATATAGCTTAGTTGAAGTAGCACCAAGCCCCAAATAAAATATTTGAATATTTTGACATAATATATTGAGATTAATAACAATTTATAAATTAAAAACCAAAACAATAGAAATATTTAAGGACAAGTATGGTTAAATAAAAACTACATTTGTGAGGTTTCTGAATTACTGTCTATCATGAGAAACATCAACTAAGTGCCACTAATCCACCAAAATTGCAATCAATATAAATAACTTCGAACTAAAATTTTCACATATATTTATGACTTTTTACAGTGCACAGCAATTAAAATCAAAGCCACCCTTATCCAATTTACTGACTCCCACACCTCAACACTGAAGACCAGCTTCTGGGAGGTGAGGTTAGATCTCAGGGAGAACTGGGACTTCCTTGGTCTGTGACTCAGCATTGCAATACGTAGTGCACATACCAGTCAAGTCACTGGGGTCAGGAGGGGCGGGTGTTGTGCGGGGTGTCCTCTGTCCGGAACATGAAGTGTCTTTCTTACCTTGGCAGGAGAAACCATTTTTAGCCCTTATTTACTCCTGGTTCAAAGGAAATTCACATTCAGTAAGGGAGAAATATTAAGATACCTGGCCCAAAAATATCAATACAAAAAGACATTTAATATAAGATGGCTCTTCCATATTTAAAGGCATAATCCAGAAAAGAAAACATTTATTAGTGCTATTCTGGCTTGCGGACACTGAATCTTAAAGGATTGCAACCAAGGTTAAACAGTAATTGAGGGGCAAACTGAGCTCAGGAAGATGATTGAGAATCTTTTAGTGATTGAGCACTGCTAGTGCATGAGTGCCCATCTACACAGAGAGCTGTCTGTGCGTGTGTATCAATGCCCGTCAGGGATGACAGCCCTGTGCTACATCATCTGCACGTTGGTAACTACTGTTTCATCATCGTGACACTTGCCTTGGGACAAGCTGGGGTGATGAAGAACTGAGCTGACATATCTCACCCAGCATCCACCCTTCCTCTTCCCAACATCTTGCCAATTACAGGGAGAGATTCACTATCGCACCATTCAATTATTAGCATTGTATGCAGATGTTACTTAAACTTCAATGTTCTGAAGGAGCTGTCAAGATATGATTAGGCTCCCTGTTGGCTGAGTGTACTGCTTGGCAGGTCATACAGATCAGGAAGGTCCATGGTTCAATTCCCGGTCTGTAAAGGAATAATGTTCATTTATATAGCATCTTTCACATCCTCAGGGTGTCCTCATTAAGTACTTTACAAAGTGTAGTCACCTCTGTAATGTAGGAAATGTGGCAGCTATTTTGACCACAAGGTCACATACAAAGCAACGTGATAATGGCCTGCATCTCTGACAGCACAGTATTCCCTACTTACTATGCTTGGGGGGTCAGCCTGCATTATGAAATCTCTGGAGTGGGGCTTGAACCTGCGATATGCTGGCTCAGAAACAAGAATGCTATCCACTGAGCCATGGTTGAGTTAGCTAACAAAAGCTGGAGAAACTGATGAGCTGTGCATTTGTCCTCACTTCCCTGGACTAGGGGATGGGAAGAAAATAAGATACCTGAGGGTTCCTGCTGACCAGTAATCTCGCTTCTAAAGTTCACATTTGTGGCTATTGTGTGAGGGCAGAACTGGGCTCCACAGTGACCTCATCCTCAGTCAAATTTGCAGTCTAAGCTCCACCATGAAGAATGGCCAATGGAGAATGCGGTGGGGCCCTAACGAGCATCAACATCTTCAGGGAGTGCAGGGAAGTAAAGTGGAATTTAAAAATTGGATTAATTACTGGCAGAATTGAATTCAGAAATTCTCAGCATCGAGGTTTGAGAAGGATAAAGACAGCATGTGCAAATTCTAACTGCTCCAATTGCTTAAAGCATTTGTTATAATCCCCGCAGAGACCAGTAACTTTTAAAAAGAAATTTGAAATTCCAGTTAATAGCTGAAAGGATGACACAACAAGATTTCACATTTTAAGCCTTTTACTGTAACAACTCTGTTATCATTGTTGTGGGCTTAGATGTGGTTTGTCGTGGGTCTGGATTTACAGATAACGCTGGACGCTGTTGGTAAACTTTACCTTTTATTAAACACTACACTATGTGCAATACAGACTCAGCATGTGGCTCTACATAGAACTCTCTCTCTCCATGCTCTGCTGTCATGTGATCTTACATCACTGATGATGTAGGCTATTTATTAATATATTTAAAGTTAATCCTTTATGCTACATCTCTCCCCAAGTCTCTGACTTTCAATAAATACTATTTACATTATCCTACATCACCCCTGAAGACTGCCTTCATCTCTGATTCACAGAGAGTTTCACCAATGTCCCTGAGCTTATTCTCATCTCTCTCAGAGGTTGCATAGGGTTTAAGCTCTTCATGTTTTCTTTAGAACTCTGTAAAGTAGCATGTGAATCCTCAGGGACTATTGGTTCTCTGTTCAGGTTGTCTTCCTGATCATGTGGGAAATTAGTCCATTCCATTGATGGTCATCGCCTTGTAGAGATAAGAGTACTTCTACTTCTTCTCACTATCCCATTTTCAGTCTCAACAAGATAAGATCTTGGATTTTGTCTCTTTTCCAGTACTTGGTCTTCTCTATTCTGATCTCTAATCCAGACTGATTCACCTGGTTGGAGTTCTGGTAACTCATACACTCTAAGGTGTTGATTGGAGTTTCTGGTTTGATTTTCACGATCCTCATCCTGCTTCTCCCAATACCAGTTGTTTTTAGACATGACATGAGCATTTGTGGAAGGACAGCAAATTGACTCCGTAGTCTTCTTCCCATCAGAAGTTCTGATGGAGCCAAACCATTCTGAAGTAGTGTGGAATGGTAACACGACAGTGTTAAGTTGATATCATCATTCTTTTTCACAAAGCTTTGATCATTCTTATTCCTCTCTCTGCCTCTCCATTTGCTTGTGGGTACCTGGGTGAACTAGTTATGTGGACAAATCCATAGTCTCCTGTAAATTTCTTGAATCATTCATTCGCAAACTGTGGACCACTGTCTGAAATGACAAGATCTGGAATGCCATGTGTGGCAACAATTTCTTTCAGTGAATTAATGACTGGTTCTGAGGTTGTACCATGAAGACATTTAATCTCAATCCATCTGGAATAATAGTCTATAACTATGAGGAATGTTTTCCCCTCGAGCTCAAAAAGGTTCATTCTGAGACATTCCCATGGTCTGGATGGAAATGAGGATACCATCAATGGTTCTCTTTGCTCTTGGTGATGGGTTGCACAGGTTACTAAGCTCGAAATTATCTCCTCTAGTGATTCTGAGATCCCTGGCCACCAAATTGAATTTTATGCCCTAGCACAACACTTTGTAATGCCTATGTGCCCCTGGCATATTCTCTGAAGGATCTCAAGTCTAAGGACTCTTGGTATGATCATCCTCTCATTGTAGATTAACAACTTGACCACAATACTGAGATGTCTGCATTGCTCGAAGTATTGTTTCAGGGCAAGATTATTTGGAGCATATTCTGGCCATCCATTTTTGCAGTATTCTCTAATTTTAGCACCTTTTCCATCTGCTTTCTACGTTTGCTGTATTTTGTTCAACCACTGTGTGGTTGCTGGTAGGAATTTTGTAGTCAGTGAGCTGTTCGACTCTACATCCTCATAAATCTATTTCCTCCTGTTCAGGCTTCCTAACAGAAATGCATGACAATGCACCTGTTGTTTGCTGTTTGCCATGGACATATTCGGTTGTGGCATTGAACCTCATGGGCCTTAGCTGGAATCTGTGGTCTTTAGGTGGCATCTTTGCTGATTCCTTGGTATTTAATAAGCTGACCAATGGCTTGTGGTCTGTCTCAATGGTAAATTGGAGGTCTAAGACATAGTCAGTGAACTTCTCACAGGTCCATGTGGCTGCCAATGTCTCCTTCTCAATTACAGCATATCTTTGTTTCGTTTCAGTCAATGACTGAGCTGCGTAATATACTGGTTGGTGTGTTCCATCCTTCTGGATTTGAAAGAGTCCAGTCGCTGATGCATCTGCTTTTGTAAAAATGTTACTTTTTACCAGCTTTGCCAGACTCTCTTCCACACATGCCATTGGGTGGATCTTCCTTTCCATTGCTTTATTTAACTCTGAGGTCAATAGATAGGTATATTGAGCCATTAGGTTTCAGTACTGGGACATGCCTGGACACAAATTTGTAGGTTTAGTCATAGGTGAGAATACTCCCTGATGCAGCATTGACTCAATTTCTTATTTTGCTTTTTGTAAAAGTGGGTGTGGAACCTTCCTTAGGGCAAACAAGCACTACTGGTTTTGCAACTGGTCTCAATGTGACGCAATACGCTGTTTTCAGCTTTCCTGGACCTCTGAATAGTTTTTGGAATTCTGTCCTGAATTCTGTTGATCTTTCTGAGCTTCCAAGTTCATCACCTTTGTAGATGAGTTATAAATCTGTGCAAGCTTTCCAACTAGGCTAGGAGAGCTTTCATACTTTCTGCAGTGTCAAATGTGTATCAGAAACTTGTGTAAACTTTCAAATAATTGCAGCAGATAAAGGTAAGTTTGGTCCTATGGATATTACATAAATTCCCTAACCTGAAACTATATCAATTTTCTCCTGAAAGGATCAAACTGTTTTTTCTTCCTATACATCTGGTCACTTCATCCAGCTTTCATTCCTGTAGAACTTATTTCTGGCAATGATTTTTGAGCTTCCGAGTTCATCGCCGTTGTAGATGAATTGTAAATCTGTGCAAGCTTTTCAACGTAAGTGAACCTTCTTGACTGTGGATCACATACAAAGTGTCTGTGATTTCTTTTCCTTTAAACTGGAGTTTGGCAATCAACTTTTCTTTGACTTTCGGTTGAATGCCTCCTGGACCGTAGAGGCTTATGGCTGCAGGAAGTCTGGTTTTAACCACTGTTCCGTGTCTGAAAGAACTGAAACTTCTGCTCCAGTGTCTAATTTGAAGTTTGAAGGAGTTTGGCCCATTAACCATAATATCTGTGTTCCAATAGTTCCCATTTGATCCTGTAATTTCTCCCAAGGATGGTACTTCTGGTCCTGTTAATTCTTCAACTTCTTGAATGCTTTCAACTTCTTGAATGGTACATGATCTTGGCTGTTTCTCCTTTAATTGTTTTGTTAACAGCCATTTGCTACAACTAATTGATATAAATGGCCTCTCTTTTTTGCAAAAACAGCAGTCTACATTTTTGGTGGGGCATTCTTCTTCTGATGCAGCCTTTTTCTGCCATAATGGGAACCTGAATAACAGCAGCTAATGTGACTTCTTCACTTCTTCTCTGTTTGGGATTAGGTGCACTGCTACTTCTTTGGGCTGAATAATACACTGGGGTGGGAAGGGGGAGTGGAGGTGGTGGCAGAGGGCACCCTCCCTCCTTGTAAACCACATCAGTTTCATGTTCCATGCCAATCCGCCCCGCAGCCATAAAGCGCTGATTAGTCGGCAGCTCCAGCAACTTGGCAGCACCGAGGAGTCAGCGGCCACTGCCGGGGCTGCTAGAGAAGAAAGGATCTCAAGGCCTTGGATCCCTGGGGCAGGTAAGTCTGGGTCTTGTGCCGGGAGGGTTTGGGTGGGTTCAGAAGAGCGGCTGTTGAGGGGGGGGGGTGGTTTAAGGGAAGGAGTGGGTAGGAAGGAAGGGGTTTTCAATCTAAGAGGGGGCTGCCCCATGATTGGCAAAGGGCAGCCCCTGAAGAGCGAGCCCCCCACACCCCTTCCTTCCCGCCCTTTAAGCACTTGAGGTAAAAAAAAATCAGGTTTCCCACTCCTTCTCTGCTGCCACACCAAACATTTTATTGTGCGGAAATACTATTAACAGGGTCAATTGGCTTGATAACAAGCCTAAACGACCCTTAATTTTCATTTAAATAAGGCTGACGGGCTGCTGAATTCAGCAGCCACCTGTCCTCCATATTATGGAGGTGAGCTCAGGAGTGGGTGGGAAGGTGGTGTGATGGGCATCCACCCTATTTTACATTCCCCCTCATTTTATGTGCTCCCCTGCAGGAAACACTCCCACCAGGGACATGTAAAATTCTGCCCTATGTGCTACAAACTGAACTGTATCAGCTATTTTGCTCCATGAGATTTTTTTTCACCTCAAATAAAGATATTGTTCTGCTTTCTCCCTTCTCCCTGCCTTGTTAACTGCACAGCCTTCAAGAGGGTTAAATCTTCCCTTGACTGCAGAAAATCCGATTGTGTCTCCTCTAAGACTCCTACAACAATGCAAACCCAAAATAATTCGTCTTTCAGCTCCACATTTGCTATTCTCAGTTAATCGACATAACTTGTTAATAATCTATATTCTTTCCCAGTCTTTGGGTGCACCTATTGAATTTTACTCTCTCTGTAATGGTCTTCTTTTGAAGACTAAAATAAGTATCAAACATTTTGATAACTTGTTCACATGTCACCATGTCTTTGTTTATTCCCTTTTGCACCATTACGTCATTTGCACTACTGCCTATGGTATAGAGTAAGGTACTGAACTGCTCCTTGCTAGTCTTCTCTGCTGGTCCCGATGCTGTTCCGTACCTAGTAAACCTGCGACATCAGTTCTGCCACTTCACAGCTTGATCCGGGCCTTCTATGTTGTCAAAACACTCTGGTAAAGGTAGGATTTTTTCCATGTCTTCTTCTTACTGTTGCCTTCTATGGAGTTTAGTTGAACCTTTTCCCATCCTCTCTCCTTATCCTGCAGTCATTTCTCTTGCTGCTTCTTCCAGTCGCTGGGCTCTTCACTTGTTGCTCCTTTTGTCTGTTTTCTTCTGTCGCCATCTGTTATCATCATTGTTGGTCTTAGATGTGGTAGTCTTGGCTCTGGATTTACCGATAATGCTGGAGGCTGTTGACAAACTTTACTTTGTATTTAACACTATACTAACTATGTACAATACAGACTCAGCACGAGGTTCTACATAGAACTCTCTCTCTCCATACTTAGTTGTCATGGAGACTATATATTTACAAATTTAACAATAACCCTTTAAAATACAATAACCAGAATAAAAGCATTATTGACTAAACACTATTTTTGTAGGTAACTTATACTTTAAACAACAGAACAGAGCTTTCCCCTTTTATCTTTAAACACAACTGAAAAACCCATTTCACAGGTATACTTTACACTGTCCCTTAAGTTGTCATTCAATTTTCCCTGGACCAAACCCATTCTTAGCTCCTGAGAGTTTACTTTTGTTTCTTTCTCAGCTGTCATGCCCAGTGAAAGCACGTCTACTCATAACTTTAAATATGGGCTCTGTGTTCATATAGGAGTTTCTGGAGCTGCATTTTGTTTAAAATGGGCATTGATGAGCTGCTAAAGGGGCTGGCAAGATGGCTTTCGCTAATTCAACAGACTATCGAGCTTCCAGAAAATTTTAAGTCTCCCTGAGTGGGCAGACCACCCCCTGGAACTGATGTACCAAGACGAATGTTATTAGTGGAATTCACTCCTGCCATTGTTCTAAGCTTATTCAAAACAGAGGCAATGGAGTCCTAGGTTCTATATCTCCAGGTTTGCGGTTCAACAAAGCAAAACTGATGAGACCAGTTAAGTGTGAAAGGCCACCATCTACCTCCTATTGTATATCAATGGTCTTTTAGCTTAAAGCCATTCTGGGTGGACAATGGCCATTGACCATGAGTGGAATTTTCTGGGCCCGCTGGCAGCGGGTGTGATAGGTGGTGGGCACAGACAATATGGCGCGATCTGGTTAACGATGGCAGGAAGGCAGGTCGCGATTGCCTGCTTAGCCCAGCAATGGCAGGCCGCATTTCCTGCCAATGGTTGGTGGGGAACTCATTGTAATACATCAGCATCTCATTAAAAGGCCATCCCACCAGATCACCCATCCACGTTGGCAGGAAAGCACGTCAACGTGCTTCACAACAGCACACAGACAACGTGCACTTGGCGGCCTTCACTTTGGGGGAACTGAAGTGAGTGAACAGCATCGTTTTCCACAGCTCGCCAGGGTCGCCTGTTGCTTTGCAAGCTTCAGGGGCACTGGGAGGCCTATGCAAAGTGCTGCCCTGCCTTGGAGGCAACTGTTTCCGCTCAGGGGGTTGTGTCCGGGGGCAACTGCTGCCCTGGCGTTGGATCCCGCGTGCAGGCAATCAAGGTGGGGGGCAGGGTAGGCGAGGGAGGTGGCCATGCAGTAAGGATACCTGTATAAACTGACCATCCCTCTGCAACTGAGACAATTCAGGCACAGCCACAGTGATATGATTGAGGTCGGGCTCCTAGCCTACCTGCCCACGCAAGCAATGTGGAGGCACTAATGTGCCACCAATCCCTCCAGGCCTTACCCCCCACCACCCCGGCACAGACTGCCAGTCTGCGGCCACTTTACTGGACTGTGCAACAGTTGGACTGCACAAGTTGTACAATCTCTGCGCCAACACTGGCCATGTAGCAGTCACCGCTGGAGGCGCTCACAGCCCCTTGCAATCTCAGCATCCCAGTTTGGACCAGTGTCCCCCGTGTTGCAAGTTGACAGCGCAACCATGCAGTGCACTCATCTGTGGCCATCCAAGGGGCGGCCAGCACTCTCCGGGAGACTTTAAGGGGCAGTCACACAGGTCCAGGAAAGGATGCTAAGTACATCCATACAAACCACGGCTCTCTCTCTCTCTTTCATGCTGCAGGAGGACCATGTCAGGATCATGGATCCTGGTGACCTAGCTGTATGCCTCATGGCCTATAGAGAGCTAAGAAGACAGAGGTGAGAGTGACTGAAGCTCCTGGCCATGCAAAAGCAACAGCTGCAACCACAGAAAGAAGGGGCTGCTGGGGCTCCTGCACACACTGCCCAGGAGTGATTGCAAGCTGGTCGGCGCCTAATGACACCCAGGGTCTACAGACCCCGCCTGTCATTCCTGCAGATGACCGAGAACCAGTGTTGTCGAAGACCGCATATGTCTAGGGACCTGGTCGCTCATAAATGCCACTTACTGCAGGACTTGGCGCCAAGGGGACATGGAGAGCATCCACTGCCAGTGGCTGTGAAAGTGACTGCGGCGCTCAATTTCCATGCTCGTGGCTCCTTTCAGGACTCCACAGGTGACCTCTGTGGGATCTCACAAGCCGCCAAGCACAAATACATCCACGAGGTCACGGATGCCATCTTCTCGAGGGCACAACTTTGTGCATTTCGCTCGGGACCGGGACAGCCAGGTTGCAAGGGCCATTGGATTTGCCCAGACCTCGGAATTCCCACAGGTGCAGGGTGCGATTGACTGCACCCATGTAGTCCTCAGGTCTCCGTTGCTACACACAGTGGACCTCATCAACCACAAGGGTTTCTACTCACTGAATGTGCAGCTGGTATATGCAGGTGTGCGCACGGTTTCTAGCGAGTGTGCATGACGCTTTCACCCTTAGTCGCTTGCAGATCCCTGCAGTCTTCCAGAATCCACAGAGGCTGCAGGGATGGCTCCTTGGGGCCAAGGGCTACCCTGCAGAGGCCATGGCTGATGATACTCGTGCGGCAGCCTCAGGCTGCAGCGGAGAGACAGTATAATGAAGCTCATGTTGCAGCTCGCAACTTTGGTGGAGCAGACCATCGGGATGCTGAAGATGTGGTTCTGGTGCCTGGACCAGACTGGCGGTGCCCTGCAATATTGTCCACAGAGGGTATCATGCATTATCGTCGTCTGCTGCGCCCTTTACAACCTGGTGCTCCAACGGGGAGACGAGCTGGCTGAGGAGGAGATGGAGGAGCTGAAGGCCTCCTCAGATGAGGTGGTCAGCAGCAAGGTTCAAGGTGAGGAGGTCCTTAGTGGTGACAATGACGGGGATGAGGTTCTTGCACTGGTTAGATGAGGCAGACGCGCTCGGGAAGCCCTCATAGCTGCCAGATTTATGGAGGATGATGACGGCATGCAGTGAGGTGTCCCCAAAGATCCTCACATCGCACTTGTGAACGTTTGACTCCAGTCTAGCTTATTGCGGCGCCAAAAGCCTCAGTGAGAATGCTCCTGTCATGGAGACACAGTGGAGGCTTGCTCGCAGGAGGATGATAACAACATGCAGTGAGGGCACTCCACGAATCTTCACATAGCCTCTGTGAGTGTCTGACTCCTGTCTGACCAAGGGCAGCTCGCTTGCGCTCTATGATCAAGGCCAATCTCATAGAGACACAGCCATGAAACTTTAGATGCATCCTATGCTGTGTATGCCTTCACCACCTGAACCCTTCAGGAGCTGGTGCACGACATCAATGGTCGCAGATGCTGTTGCGATGGGGGCCAGCCCGACCTTAAATGTCCTGAGAGCACACAGAGAGAATGCGAGAACTACGTGGCACTAGCCTACATTCTAGCAGCAATGGGCAGAACCACCGGGGAGCAGGCATCAGTAATGTTTCCAGGGAGTGTGAGGCCAGACCATCACTGTGGTCCAAAGACTGCACAGAGCATAGGGAAGAGGCCCTAGACTGAGGCACCTGCCTTTTATCTTGTATCAGAAAGGTTTCACATCCGAGCGACAAGAACACTGCTCATCAGAGCACAGGAGCCACAGCAGGGAGACATTCTTAGGAGTTTATTGACAATAGTGAACGTATGTACAAGTGACCAACACCCATGCCCAGGCTGTGCAACTACTTTTTCTTAACAGACCTAACCCTGCCGATATGTCTTGGTGCTGCATCCTCTGGAGGGCCAAGACTTGGAGGGTCGAGACTTGGAGGGTCCCAGCCTGCTTTCGGGGTCCTGCTGTGTGGCAGTGGCATCCTCCTTGGCCTGTGAAGCTGGAGCTGCAAAGGTCACAGGAAGAGAGGTTTCCAATGAGCTGGGCACACCCGGAGTCACCTGGGTGGATGACCTTGGGGTGTGCACATGCTGATTCTCCTCTCTATGGGTGCAAGAGGGCCCCTGGCTGACTCCATGAGGGGAAGGGGTAGCTTGAGTGTGATTGAGCTGCCTGGCACCCCTCTCACGTACACACTGTTGGAGGCCAACTATGGCATTAGTGATGGAGTTAAGCCTACGCAGTCATGCAGGAGCAACGATTTGGACCAAGGTCTCCATGGCGGATGCCATCCTGCCGGTGTTGAACTCGGTGCATTGGCATGCCAGCGCTATTGTCTCAGCCTGAAGATGGATGGACTCCTCCATCGTGCCTTGCAATCTGAGGAGTGCAGGGGACATCCCTTCCTGATGTTCCCTAGCTTGCCTTTGCAACTTCAGCAACTGTGACATGACAAAGTCCAAAGGCTCGTCACCTGACTCGGACTCAACAGGCTCCTGGACTCAGGCAGCCCTCCGAATGCCAGGAACCTGGGAAGTCCCTGCCGTTGCCTGCTGTGCATCAGGCTGTGCGACGTGCTCACCAGTATGTGATCCAGTGCCTATTCTAGAGCTAGGTCCCACCGAGGTGTGTGTCCCTGCACTGGTGGAGGGTGTGGGTGAGCGCTGTGATGGAACTTTGAGAAGGATACCTTCAGATTCCCCTTTGGAGGTTTCTTCGGGGCTTGATTGGAGGCCCTGGGTCATGGACTCTGTTGGCTGTCTGGCAGATGTGCCTGTGAAAGCAAGGAGAGATAATTAGTGCATGGCAGTGGCCTGTGAAAGAGGACACATCAGTCACAGCATGGTTGTCTGATGGACGTTGCACTGCTGGATCCTCACTTGGTAGAGCAGTGCCCACCTCACCATCAGCACAGGACTAGTCCAGTTTGTGGCTGGCCTGCTGGATGGCTCTGTTTTCAAAGTCTGTGAGGACTTTGATTTCGGGCATTCTGCCACCGGTCTGCACTCTCTCTCTTGTTGTGTGCCAGCTTGTGCTACATAGATAAAGATGGAGAAAGCGTAAGCAGGACGTCTGCTGGGCCAGATGATGGATGTGCCTGGCCTGTGCAGGTGGTGAGTGGTCCCATGGTCAAGCTGAGGACAATGAAGATGTGTGTGAGAGAGTGAATAGTGATATCTCTTGAACTGGCAGTGAAGGCCCTGTGGATGAGTGCTGGGTTTGTGAGTGTGGGAATTGAGAGTGATGAAAAGAGTGACTTATCCTGGCAGAATGGAGGAGGTCATTCATCCTCTTGTGGCACAAGGTGGCTGTCCTCTTCTGAAGGGTGTTGGCACTGACCACCGCTTCCCAAGCCGGATTGGTCATGTTGCTGCCCATCCTGCGCCCAGAGCAGAGGTACAGGACAACCTGGTGGACCTCCACGGCATCCAGCAGTTGCTCGAGGGACTCATCATTAAATTGGGTGCTGCATTCTTTTTTTCTTTGCTGGCCATGTCTCCCAGGCAGTGGTGGTGAGCTCATAGCAATGAGCGGTGTGCTGGCTGCTGTATTTTAAACCTGGCGACCGGTGTGATGCAACGGCGGGGTGATGGCAGGAGGGCGAATGAGAGCCTGCCTACCATGGAAATGGCATGTTTCCTGGGGGTGCATAAATAATGAGGTGGGTTTAGGATAATGTGGGGTGAAAACCCACCACCGCGGCCAGCGGGTATACCCGCCCACTACTGCACTTAGAGCGAATCTGGGAAAAGCCTGCCCCATGTGACTGAAACTGGCTTCTGATACTGAGATCCTTTATTATCCCAAGATCCAGAAGAGACCTGAGCAGACTGCAGAAGAACACCAACAAGACAACAGCTATATAGAAGGACTGTGCCATCTTTGCCTTTTATGAATCATCAGTTGTCAGCCAACTGAGAACCAGACTCTGAAACTAGCTGCAAGTCATCAAGCTGCCAAAGTACTTAACTTGATCCAGTTTCAAAGTTCACTTGAGGACCAACCTCCGAGATATTCGACTACCAGAAACCTTACAAACTGCTTTACAAACTGCCTTCGCTTTACAAGACCCTCATTTCAACTTCAAATCATCAAAACCATTCCGGAAACTACAGGCCTGCCATGTTTGAGACTAAAAAACGTAAATTAACTGTAATCTATAAAAGTGCACTATATTTTCTGTATGTGTGTGTGTGAGAGAGAGAGAGGTGGGAGAGACACGTAGTGTATGACGCTGCATTAATTCGGGGTAAGTGTGTGTGTCATGAAGCTATTAATGTACATAATGTTATTGGAAATTATTTTTTTAAACAGGGGTTTAGTCTATGGGCATGTCTGTGTGTATCTTAATTGGATTAAAGCCAGCTAGTCTGGGTGCTTTGATGTATAGTAGTTTTGAGATGTAAAGAGAGATAGAGGTACATTTGCATTTTGTTGAATAGAGCATTCAAGAGTGGGAGTGAAATCTTACACCTGGCTAGGAGACACTAAGCAATGTTTATATTACTAATAAAATTGGTACTATGAATAGGGTTCAAAGGGCCTGGCGATACAATGAAAATTTAAGTTCAATGAGAAGTGCTGGGTATAACAGAAAGGAGTTTGTGTCTGCAGTGCAGAGGCATGTAAGATCAAGGCCTGTAAAGGAACCAAATTGAAAAGAACCTCATTTTCAATTCATGAGGTTAAAATATTTTGCCAGGTGTCTGGTTAAGTCCGTTGGTTATTGTTGCTTTAGTGGAGATTAATTTGGGAATTTATTAAAAGTTATGATACTAGTAAATTGTAGCCATGTGTATATGTTTAATTTGTTGTAAATTAATAGATGTCTCATTTAGTTTGATATAATAACCTCTTAAGGACTGGTGGTCATTCCTGAATTTAGAGCTGCATTTCAAACATACCAATTGAAAATATAGGTTGTGACAGTTGTTTAAAGTTTCCCTCTGGGATGTTAAATAACTCAGCCTTTAAAAACTGCTGTGTCATAACAACTGTGAGCTCTTGGCGGGATAAAAGCTACAATTCCTTGATTGGTTTGGAATTGGTGAATCTTAAGGTTATAAGTGTGAGAAGCACGTTGAATTCAGGAGTTGGTGAGGTATTTTAGAAGTGGTGAGACTGCAAGATTGCTTTGGCAATTGCTAAGACTTGTCTGGGAGTAGAATATATAACTCTGACTGGGTTGGAAAAAATAACCAAGGGTAAGTTAACAGGGTTGGCAGGTAAGTTAAAATTGTGGTTACCTGCGGAGGCTAGGAAATCAGATATAACTAAAAGTATAGCACAGCATCTGTGGAAGTGAAACCTGACACTAGTGAGTCACAGCTGGAGGTAGTGAGACTTCAGTTACAAATGAAGATGCTTGAATTTGAACAAGCAAAGGAACTGAAAATTCTTGAATTGGAAGCAAAGGACAAAGAAATGGCTTTTAAAAGGGAATATGTAGAAAGGCAGGAGAAAGAAAGAAAACAGGAAAGGGAATTAGAAATTGTGAAGACAGAGAAGGAAGAAAGAGAAAGAGAGAGAATTCCAACTGAAAACGTTGACAGTTGAAGAGACTGAGGTGAGGAATGACTTATCTCCAGAGTAGAACCCAGTGGAGAGATGTAAATTTGTACAAGCTCCTCCAAAGTTTGAGGAAAAAGATAATGAAGCATTCTTTATTTCATTTGAGAAGCTAGCTAAACAGATGAAATGGCCACAGGAAAACTGATGAAAATTTACATTCAAAGAGAAGTGCTGGGTATAACAGAAGGGAGTTTGTGTGTGCAGAGCAGAGGCATGTAAGATCAAAGCCTGTAAGCCTACAAATGTCTGCAAAGCAACCAAATTGAAAGGAACCTCATTTTCAATTTGTAAGGTTAAAAAGTTTTTGCCTAGTGTCTGGTTACGTTTATTGGTTACTATTGCCTTAGCGGAGATTATTGCAGTATATGTTAGTGGGTAGAGCGCATGAAGTACATGCTTAGTTATCAGAAGAAAAGTCGGTTAATTATGACGTGGTGAAAAAGGCTATTTTGAGTGCATATGAGTTGGTTCCTGAAGCATACAGGCAGAAATTTAGGAATATGAGAAAATAGCCTGGGCAAACTTATATTGAGTTTGAAAGAGTAAAACAAAATAATTTTAACCAGAGGGTAGGTGTTAAGAATAGAGACAATGTATACAGCTCTTAGGGAAGTAATTCTTTTGGAATAATTTAAATATTCAATCCCTTCAGTAGTGAGAACTCATGTAGAGAAATAGAGGGTTGATTCTGTAAGACAAGCAGCAGAGATAGCTGATGATTATGAGTTAGTTCATGGAGTTAAACCTTTTGTTCGTCACCCTTTCAAATTGCAAAAGGATAAAATGTGGGAAGGTGAAAGGAAGGTAGGTAGTCTGGGAGGAGTAGCTGGAAGCTCCTAGGAAGTTTTTTCTCAGAATAAAAAGGAAGATGCTGAAGGTGGAAGTGACATTCGAAAATTGAGGTATTAAAGCGGGGCACACAAAGTCAGTGTGTTGGAAATTGCAGGAAAAATCTGTTGGAATTATTGGGGTACAGAAAAGCTCTAGAAGTAAAAGTACTGTGGGTTCTGAGGTTCAGGCACAGGAGAAACCATTGGTTTGTATACAGGTGAAACAGGGAGAATCAGTGATAGGTAAAGAAATGGGAATGTGTTCACAGTTTACTTAAAATTCTGAGCAGCAGGTTGCTAAAATGTTTGTGTGTTGCTGCGAAAGTCTTTCCATGTGTACAGGGTGAAGTAGGTAAAGATGTTAAAATTATAAGATACACAGGGACTGGTCGATGCTTAATGTTGTAGGATTGTGATATTTGTTATTCAAAGGGAGTATTGAAGTAGAAGGTAATAATAAGTGGGGTTCATGGAGATGCTAAATCTATTCCATTGTGGAAGGTAAATTAAAGAGAAATGGAGGATGGTGAAGTTTTGGTTTGAGTCGTGGAAAAATTGCCCATTGCAGGGGCTCAATTTATTCTGGGTAACGATATAGCTGGATCGCAAATGTGGGTGTTGCCTATGGTAGCTGAGCAGCCTGTAGAAGTGTTTTCAACAGAGGTGTTACAGAAGGAACATCCTGGATCGTTTCCGGATTGTGTTGCAATGAGATCAAAGGCTCATAGGGAAGAACAAGATAAACAAGAAAGGCAGGCAGTTCAAAGGCAAGAAGAATGTGTCAAAATCCAATTAACTGGCACTGTGTTTGATAACATTGTTCAGGAGGAAAGAATACAGGACAATTCAGCTGAAGTGTTTAACTCAAGGAGGTTAGTGGAGTTACAGAAAAATGATTTGCAATTAAAGTAGTTATATCCTAAAGCTTATTCAGAAACAGAAACAAAATGTATTCCAGTGTGTTATTACCTTCGGGGAGATATTTTTATGAGAAAGTGGAGGTTGGATCATATCTCAGCAAATGAAAGCTGGAGGGAGGTGCATCAGATTGTTATCCCATTAGGGTATAGAAATGAGATTCTAAAAATTGTTCATGAAATTCCAATGGTGGAACATTTAGGAATTAAGAAAACAAAGGAAAAGTTACAGAGGATTTTTTTGGCCAGGATTGCATAGGGATGTAGTCAAATTCTGTAGAACCTGTCATACATGTCAAGTAACAGGAAAATCACAAGCAGTGATTAAGCAGGTGCCTTTAATCCCAATACCAGCATTTAAAGAGCCTTTTACCAGGGTCATGATTGATTATATAGGACTCCTCCCTAAGAGTAAAAGTGGAAATCAGTATTTACTGACAATAATGGATGTGTTTACCAGGTTTCCCAAAGCAATACCTTTAAGAAACATTACAACTAAGAAGATTGTGGAGGAGTTAATTAATTTTTTTTCAAGATATGGTTCACCTAAAGAAATACAATCAGATTAGGGGTCAAATTTCATGTTACGGCTGTTTAAGGAAGTAATGAACACTTTGGGGAATAAAACAGTTTAAGTCAACAGCTTATCATCCGGAATCATAAGGAGCTTTGGAAAGATTGCATCAAACTTTAAAAACTATGATGAGAACATACCGTCAGGATTATCCACAGGACTGGGACACAGGAATTTTTGTTATTTGCTATTAGAGACGCTCCTAATGCATTGACTGGTTTTAGCTCTTTTGAAGGCGTTTATGGTCATGAGGTAAGGGGACCACTGAAATTGATTCATGAAAAATTGTTGAGTCAAAGTTCAGAAGCTATTCTCCTGGATTACGTATCAAATTTCAGGGAAAAGTTGAACAGGGCATGTGAGTTGGCTAGGGGACATTTAAAGACATCACAGCAAGTGATGAAAGTGAAGGCAGATAAGAATGCTAAAACTCGTAGCTTTGTTTCTGGAGAGAAAGTGCTAGTTTTGTTACCAGTGCCAGGTGATTCATTAAATGCAAAGTTTAGTGGGCCTTACAGGATTGAAAAGAAATTGAATGAAGTAAATTATTTAATAAATACTCGAGAGGAAAGAAGTAGAGAGTGTGTCATGTAAATATGCTTTAAAAGTACTTTGACAGGGAAGGGGAACAAAAAGAGGTATTAGTGATGGTGGATTATGAGAAAGAGGTAGAAGTGCAGGACTCTGAAATTGATTTTCCTCTAATCAAATTGGACAATGAGGGGGTGCTTGAAAATTTAAATGAAACATTGAGTTACCTTCCAAACAAGTGTCAAAGTGATTTGGAAAAGCTATTGCTGTCACATAAACCTATTTGTGGAAATAAATTGGGAAAGACACATTTAGCTATACGTGATGTACGTATAGAGATCTCATCTTCATTAAGGCAACATCCTTATAGATTAAATCCGGCAGAATTATCACAAGTACAAAAAAAATTGATTTCATGCTTCAAAATGATATCATTGAGCTTAGTTGCAGTAACTGGAGTTCGTCTATTGTACTGGTACCGAAACCAGACAGAACATAAAGACTGTGTGTGGACTATCGAAAAGTGAACGCGGTGACAAAAGCGGATTCATATCCTATACCACGGTTGGAAGATTACATTGAGAAAGTGAGACAATCGAAATTTATCACGAAGATTGACTTGCTAAAAGGATATTGACAGGTAACATTGTCAGAAAGAGCAAAAGAGGTATCAGCTTTTGTAACGCCAAGTGGACTATATCAGTTTAAATTCATGCCATTTGGTATGAAGAATGCACCTGTAACACTTCAAAGGCTGACAAGCAAAGTAATTGCAGGTCTAAGCAATTGTGTTGTTTATATTGACGGCCTACTCATTTTCAGTCAGACGAGGAAGTTGCACTTATAGCATCTGGAAAATTTATTTACTCAACCTCAAGAAGCTAATTTGGTGATGAACTTGGCTAAAAATGAATTTGCAAAAGCGCAAGTTCATGGACATGGTAAGGTGGCTCCAAGAGATGTAAAAATCAAGGCTATCGTGGATTTCCCAATGACTACAAGAAAATGAGAAGTTTTGAGATTTCTGGGCATGAGTGAGTTTTACTGGAAATTTGTACCAAATTTTAACCATGTGGTTGCTCCACTGACTGAACTATTAAAAAGGAACAAGAAGTTTCAATGGACACTGGAGTGTCAGAAGTCATTCAATAGTTTGAAAACTTTATTAACCACGACACCAGTTTTGGCAGTAACTAATTATGCCAACCACTTTAAGTTGGCCGTTGATGCAAGCAATATTGGCATTAGGGCTGTACTGTTACAAGAAGATGACACTGGAATTGAAAAACTGATAGAGTATTTTTCATAGAAGCTGAATGTATAACAGAGAAGATATTCAATGATTGAAAAAGAGACTTTGGGTTTGGTGTTAGCATTGCAGCATTTTGAAATGTATGTTATAAACAATTCATCAGAAACAATTGATTATACAGACCATAATCCTTTGAAGTTTTTAGACAAATTGAGACAAAAGTGCAAGACTTTTCATATGGAGTCTATTATTACATGCATTTAATCTGGAAGACAGAATCTGTTCGCAGATGCTTTATTAAGAGTTTGAAGCTTAAAGGAAAATTGGACATTTTTAAAAACTTGGACATTGGAATGATTTCTGTTAATACCAAGAACTTGTGTATATATACTGTTATGTTAATGCATGCATCTGCTAATATAATAGTGTAATAAGTATACGAAGTAGTGTGAGATGGGTTAAAAAAATGAAGCCTTCTTTTAAAATTCTGACGGTTCATTTTTCGATAGGAAGGAGGATGTCATGAAGCTATTAATGTATATAGTCTTATTGGAAATTATTTTTTTTAAAAGAGGTTTAGTCTGTGGGTGTGTCTGTGTGTTTTAATTGGTTTAAAGCTAGCTAGTCTGGGTGCTTTAATGTATTGCAGTTTTGAGATGTAAAGAAAGGTAGGTGTACATTTGCATTTGTTGAATAGAGCATTCAAGAATGGGAGTGAAATTTTACACCTTGCTAGGAGACACCAAACAATGTTTATATTACTAATAAAATTGGTACAAGGGCCTGGTGATACAATGAAAATTTACATTCAAAGAGAAATGCTGGGTATAACAGAAGGGAGTTTGTGTGTGCAGAGCAGAGGCATGTAAGATCAAAGCCTATAAGTCTACAACTGTCTGCAAAGGAACCAAATTGAAAGGAACCTCATTTTCAATCCGTAAAATGCTTTTCCTGGTATTTGGTTAAGTCTATTGGTTATGGCTGCTTTAGTGGAGATTAATTTGGGAATTTGTTAAATGTCTAGTAGTAATTTGTAGCCATGTGTATATGTTTAATTTGTTGTAAATTAATAAATGTCTCATTTAGTTTGATATAAAATTGTCTCGAGAACAGGTGGTCATTCCTGAATTTAGAGCTGCATCTCGAACATACCATTTGAAGATATAGATTATGACAGTTGTTTAAAGTTTCTCTCTGGGATGTTAAATAACTCAGCCTTTAAAAATGGCTGTGTCATAACAGTGTGTGAATAAATAACCTTTATTTTAAACCCACGAAAGTTTGCTGCTGAATAATTTAAGTGGAATACACATTCCGAAGGTAAGAAAAGGCACACCCTTTTCCATACAACACATACTGAATATGGGCAGTAAGAGAGCAGGTACATTCTGTCCGTGACACTGGCTTGTAACTTTTAACTTCCAAGCTGTTTTTCATGATAAGGTGATTCTCCTTCTAGTGTAAGCTAGGAAAATCTTCCAACCTCCATTCAAATTGTACAAATTTGGTCATTTCAATCTCAGTGTGTGCTCTCACCTGTGTTCCTGCGCAGTGAACCATCGAGACCTTCAACCTCTAGGCTGCTCTCTGACTCCTTGATCTTAGAAGACTAGCTGTGTCATGAGTTTCAGGGACATCTTAGAAACTCTTCTCCTCTCAAAACCCATCTCCTTGGTAATTTGAATCACACGGGCAATGTATCCAGGTAGAAATGCTGACCAGCTGTCCTTGAGAACCCAGCTCTCTTTTATCTTGGAGGTAAATGGACAATTTAAAGCATAGCTGTTTACAACCCAATATTCTCAACACCTTCATGGGACTTTGGAGACATGCAGCCTAACCACTGTAAATGCAGATGCTGCTGCCATTGTCTCCAAGTGTGAACACCTTACACCTTCTTTCTAGCAAAACAACCTGGGCCTCCCTTTAATCTTTAACAGCCCTCTCATCCAGACCTGTTGTCAACCAGGCGTCAGGACAGATAACATGACCCCCTTCATTTTACCCTAAAATAAAGACAGAGCCCCAAAACATAACAATCTTATAAACCTCATACTTGTTACATGTTAACATTCATAATTATAACAGATGGCTTTCTCAACTAAAAGACAGAAGATTTTGAATTTATGAATGTTTGATGGAAGCTAGGGCTGGATCCCAGGGGATCACTCAGAAAGAAGCTAACAGCAGGAGCTGGAAGCAAGGGTCATTTAGGACTTTTTTTTCCTCATAATAAACACTATTAAATTGGTAAAATAATAGGTGGGTGGACCAACATCTGAGACTGAGAGGTAATTTAATGTTTTATGTGGTACCCTTCCTTGTAGCAGATGGGCCCACTTATTCATTCAACTCTGAGAGTCTACTTCAAATCCAGCCCAGAAAATGCAAGTCTCCTCTCTTGCTTGGTTGCAGGGATCTTTAATGAAATGACATGAACCAGTTTCAAACAGTTCCGAAAGGAGGCAGGTTAAGAGCTCGATTCATAGAATTACATAGAACTTACAGGTCAGACACAGGCTCTCCCTCAACTGGTCCATGCTGGCATTTATGCTCCACATGTGCCCCCGCCCACCCTACTTCAACTAAACCCATCCTCATATCCTTCCAATCTATTCTCCCTCATGTATATCCAGCCTACATGCATCTATGCTATTTGCTTCAACTATTCCATGTGGTAGCGAGTCCACATTCTAACTACTCTCTAGGTAAAGGAGTTTCTCTTGAATTTACAATTGGATTTATTAGTGACTGTTTTATACTTATGATCTCTAGATCTGGTCTCCTCAACAAGTGGAAATATCTTTGCTGTTTTAACCCTATTAAACAGTTTCAAAATTTTAAAGGCCTCTCTTAGGTCACCCCTCAGCTTTCTATTTTCTAGAGAAACTTTTTCTGTATTACCCTAACATTGCAAATTATTTATTCCAGAAATGCCTTTGGAGCATTTTAAAAAGAATATCCATAATGATCTTGTAATAAACAGGACACAGATTCAAAATAGCGAAAAGCAAATTCAGGACTAATATCGGGAGGTTTCAACTGGACTTGTGGATAAAATACTGGAGACAAATGTCCTTGAGTTGCTTGAAAGACAGCTAGATACTACCCATGAGGGAAGGGTGTAGGATCTTTCTAGATGGATGCACTGGCCAAATGGCCTCACTATCTGTGTCTCTCTGGTTACATGTGGTGTTAACAGAATATTGTTGAGATAACTGGTTTTAGTTATAAATGCCACCCCCCCACCCCCCCCCCACATTACTTGCTGTAACATTTCAGCCTTTAAAACGTGTCATTGAATTTATCACAAGCAACCTCACAGGAGATCTGCTATTGTTAATAAAACACCTTTGGAAAGAAGAGTGCTGTTTTCCTTTAGTAGTATCAAATTAAGATCTACGTATATGTTTACAGCACGGAAAAGAGGCCACTTGGTTCATTGTGCCTATGCTAACTGTTTGCTAGAGCGCATTGTGGCTTATGTCCCTTGCCCAATAAGAATTTGAGAGTACTCAAATTATTCCAGAATCCAAGATTGCCCTCATGTCAGTTTGGATTGGATTGGATTTCAGGTACCAGAGTAAGAGGTCAATGTTTTATCCCACTGCACTACCTGGTCCATATTGCCAGTTTATATGTAAACACACCTTACAAGTACAACAGAAAATTGTAACAGAAGAAACAAATGTTGGCATTTCATATAAATGGTATTCATTTTACATTTTATTGCCCTGTCATATTTCTTTCAGACTCAGTACAACAGAAAGCTTTTAGTGTCAAAATCTTAAGGCACATGGCATCAATAATGTGAAGCCAGAGTGAAAATTATGCCTTTTGCTCTCCAAAAGACTTAGAACAAAGCATGTGAGGAAGCTTTGTCTATTCTAGTATTCCTTAAAAAGTATACATCAAATGACCAATTTAAGAAACAATAACAAAGCAATTTGCAAAGTAGCAAAACTACTTTATAATCCATTTATTCCTACAGAAACAAGGAGTACAAGATGTACCCTGTTCACTGAACTGGAATCAGTTGATAGTTTGAGTATCAGGGCTGGGAAATGTAGTGTGTTGAGCCTCTGGAGAGGGCCAGTTAAATGGCCCCCTCAGCCCTTTGTTGTCCACCCTGCCCAACAACCCAGAAGGTACAAGCATTGCTTAGTGCAGCACTGAAGATGGATAACGAGTGAAAATCGGTCGAGCTTTCCAATGCAGTGCTCCGCTCTGCTTTCTTACACTACTTCCCAAGCTGTGAAGGAGAAAATTACCCCTTTTGGTCTTCTTGTCACAATGTTTTGGTCAGGTATTTTTTGTTAGCATTTACCATTATAATATATTTCTCATTCAATTTTCCATTGTCAATGGTCATGATGTAATTGCAAGCTCTGGCTAGAAGATGGCTCTATGGTGCGAATTTCACTCCCATCTTTTATGTACAATGGCAGAATTGCAGGCTCAGGAAACCCTGGGTCCATGAGTGTGCTGCTCGGAGTACGACTTACATAGGATTGCACAAGATACATGGTACAGAACAGCCCATTCAGCCTGACCAGTCTATTATGGTGTTTATGCTCCACTTGAGCCTCCTCACATTTTTCTTCATCTAAACTTACCATTGCAACCATCTATTCCCTTCTCCCTCATATGCTTGTCTAGTTTTTCCTTAAATAGATCTATACTATTCACTTCCATTCCCTGTTGTAGCAAGTTCCACAGTCTTACCACTCTTTCCGTGAAGAAGTTTCTTCTTCATTCCCTATAGGATTTCTTAGTGACTATCTTATATTGATGGCCTCTAGATATGCTTTTCCCCACAAGAAAGAAACATTTTCTTGTGTTCACTCTATCAAATCATTCATAATTTTAAAAGACCTCTATTAGATCACCATCCAACTTCTTTCCTCAAGAGGAAAGAGGCCCAGCCTATCAATCCTTTCCTGATATGTATACCCACACACTTCTGGTATCATTCTTTAAATCTTCTCTGCACCTTCTTCAGTGACTTGATATCCTTTTAATAATATGAGGCCCAGAACTGCACACAGTACTCTATGTGTGGTCTAACCAAGGGTTGATACAGATTTAGCATAACTTCCTTACTTATCAATTCTACCCCTCTTGAAATAAAACCTAGTGCTTGGTTTGCTTTTTTAAGGTCTTGCTAAGCTCTGGCGCAACTTTTAGTGATTGATGTATTTGTATTTTGAGATCCTTTTGTTCTTCTATCCCGCCTAGACTCGCACCTTCCAAGTAATCCCTATTCTTCTAACCATAGGTACTACCTCACACTCATCTGTGTTGAACTTTATTTGCCAATTATTTGCCCATTCTGTAAGTTTATTAATGTCCTACTGTAATTTGTTGCAGACCTCCTAAGTATTGACTATTCCACCCACCCTGCCAATTTGGTGTCATCCACAAATTTAGAAATTGTGTTTTTAATTCCAAATATTTAACATAAATTCTGAACAGCAGTGGTCTCAGCACTAATCCTTGTGGAACATTTCTTCTCACCTTCTGCCACTCAGAATAACTATCCTTTATTTTCATTCTCTGCTTTGTCTTGAAGCCAATTAGCAATCCATTCTGCTACTTGTTCATAAAAACAAAAAAACGGCGGATGCTGGAAATCCAAAACAAAAACAGAATTACCTGGAAAAACTCAGCAGGTCTGGCAGCATCGGCGGAGAAGAAAAGAGTTGACGTTTCGAGTCCTCATGACCCTTCGACAGAACTTGAGTTCGAGTCCAGGAAAGAGCTGAAATATAAGCTGGTTTAAGGTGTGTGTGTGGGGGGCGGAGAGATAGAGAGGTGGAGGGGGGGGGGGTGTGGTTGTAGGGACAAACAAGCAGTGATAGAAGCAGATCATCAAAAGATGTCAATGACAATAGTACAATAGAACACATAGGTGTTAAAGTTAAAGTTGGTGATATTATCTAAACAAATGTGCTAATTAAGAATGGATGGTAGGGCACTCAAGGTATAGCTCTAGTGGGGTTTTTTTTTAATAATGGAAATAGGTGGGAAAAGGAAAATCTTTATAATTTATTTGAAAAAAAAGGAAGGGGGAAACAGAAAGGGGGTGGGGATGGGGGAGGGAGCTCACGACCTAAAGTTGTTGAATTCAATATTCAGTCCGGAAGGCTGTAAAGTCCCTAGTCGGAAGATGAGGTGTTGTTCCTCCAGTTTGCGTTGGGCTTCACTGGAACAATGCAGCAAGCCAAGGACAGACATATGGGCAAGAGAGCAGGGTGGAGTGTTAAAATGGCAAGCGACAGGGAGGTTTGGGTCATTCTTGCGGACAGACCGCAGGTGTTCTGCAAAGCGGTCGCCCAGTTTACGTTTGGTCTCTCCAATGTAGAGGAGACCACATTGGGAGCAACGAATGCAGTAGTTGGGGGAAATGCAAGTGAAATGCTGCTTCACTTGAAAGGAGTGTTTGGGTCCTTGGACGGTGAGGAGAGAGGAAGTGAAGGGGCAGGTGTTGCATCTTTTGCGTGGGCATGGGGTTGTGCCATAGGAGGGGGTTGAGGAGTAGGGGGTGATGGAGGAGTGGACCAGGGTGTCCCGGAGGGAGCGATCCCTACGGAATGCCGATAAGGGGGGTGAAGGGACTTGTTCACTGGCTCCACATTCTCTGACCTTAGTCATTAGTATATTATGGGACACCTTATCAAAGGCCTTTTGGAAATCCAGCTAAATTACATCTACTGCATTACTATTGTCTACTCTCTCTGTTACCTCCACCAAAATTTCAATAAGGTTGGTCAAGCAAAACCTTCCCCTTTGAAATCCATTATTATTGATTCATTATTATATTTCTCATTTCTAGATGTTCTTCTATTCTCACCTTTAGTAAGGAATCTATTATTTTTCCTAACAGTGAGGTTAAGCTGACTAGTCTATAACTCCCTGGACATGTTCTATCCCACTTCTTAAATACAGGAGTTACATTAGCTACCCATCAGTGCTCTGGCACTGCACCTTTTTCTTACAAATCATTAAATATGAGCACTAATGCTATTTCTTCCCTAGATACTTCTAAAATACAATAATACAATCCTTCAAGACCAGAGAGTTTTATCCTTTTTAGAGTTTGTTTAGTTTATTCAATACATACCCCTTTTTTAATCTGAAATGCACTTATCGCATTATTCATCCCATCATTCAAAGTCACGTTTTTTTAAATTCATTCCTGGGCTTTGCTGCCTAGGCCAGCATTTATTGCACAACCCTAATTGCCCTTGTTCAGAAGGCATTTAAGAGTCAACCACATTGCTGTGGGTCTGGACTCAAATGTAGGCCAGACCAAGTAAGAACAGCAGATTTCCTTCCCTAAAGGACATTAGTGAACCAAATGAGTTTTTACAACAATCAATAGTGGTTTCATGGTCACCATTAGACTTTTAATTCCAGATTTTTATTGAATTCAAATTCCACCAGCTGTCGTGGAGGGATTTGAACCCTGGGTCTCTGGATTACTAAGATAAAAGCAAAATACTGCAGATGCTGGAAATCTGAACCAAAAACAGAAAATGCTGGAAAAACTTAGCAGGTCTAACAGCATCTGTGGAGAGAAAAACAGAGTTAACATTTCGAGTCCATATGACACTTCTTCACTCGAAACGTTACTCTTTCTCATCATGAACTCCTCTGCTATCTACATATTTAACGAATACCTCTTTCCTCACTCTCGATTGTTGCCTTATGTCTTTACTCCTCCATGGAGTCCCAGTAGTTCTTTTCTTTTAGCAGAATATGTTTTCCTGTACACTGTTGAACATTGTCTTAAATGTTTCCCATTGTTGTTCTACATTGTTGTTTGCCAATATAGCTGCCTGTTTTATTTTCCCAAGTTCTATCCTCAGCCCCTCAAAATCAGCTTTCCTCCAATCTATTAAGTTATTTTTTGTGATTCTTATGTCCTCTATCATCATCTTAAAGTGTATAATATTAGTGGCTATTACCTAGATGTTCCCCTGCTTTTACTTCTCTATCTGCTCCGGTTCATTCCCCATTACTAAACCTGATAGCAAATCTTCCCTTGCTGGATAATTTTTTTACATACAGGTATTGGGTTAGAAAGGAGTCCTGTACACATCATAGGAGCTCCATTCCCTTGGATCCTTTACCTACTTCTTCTGTCCAATTAATATCGGGATAGTTGAAAACCCTCATAATTATTTTACTCAACTCCCTAATAAGTCTGCATATTTCTTCCTCCATCTCCTACCAGGTGGTCTGTAGACTACGCCTATTAGCATGATGGATCCTTCATTATCTTTTAACATATTGGTTCTATTTTTGTCTTGCTGATAGCCATGTACCTTTTCTATTGCCATATGTTATCCTGAATAAGTACAGCTTCTCCACCTCCTCATTTTCCCTCTATCTTTTCTAAATATATTATACCCTGCAACATTTAATTCCCAGCCCAATTTTTCTGCAGCCATTCTCAGTATTCCCTACTATGTCTGATTCCTCCCAATGCCTGATTGTGTCCGGCTCCCCTGTTTTATTACAGATGCTGTGTGCATTGCTGTACTGTGGACAGAAAAACTCATTTAACTTATTTTTAAGAGGATTTCCTCTTGCTTTATGTTTAACTATCTTTTTAGACTCCTGTTCTATAACTTGACTTATTCCACTGTCATCAATGCCCTCCCTTACTTCATTCTTTCCTATGCTCTCCTGCCTTGTTTCTGTTTAGCAATATCTACATAGAGATTGACAATAACAACCTGCACCTTTAATGTAGTTAAACATTTCAAGGCACTTCACAGGACCACAATCAGACAAAAATGGACAATGAAACACAAAGAGATCTTAGGATAAATGGAGGTTGGTTTTAAGAAGCATCTTAAAGGAGAAGTGAGAAAGTAGCGAAGTGAAGAGAATCAGGAAAGAAATTCCAGAACTTACGGCCTAAACAGCCGAAGGTAGTGTTGTCAACAGAACAACAAAGGAAACTGGGGGTGGGTAAGAGGTCAGAATGGGAGGAGAGCAGAGATTTTGGAGGGTTGTCTGGCTGGAGGAAGTTACAGAGGTAGGGAGGGGCAAGGCCATGGAGGAATCCGAAAATAAATATGCAAATTTTAATATCGAGGCATTGTGGACTGGAAGCCAATGACTAGAGGTTACATGGGTGAAAGGGATAGGGTGCAGAGGTTTGGGAGAGCTTGGGTTCAGAGACGGTAATAGGTGAGATGCCGGCCAGAGAGCATTGGAACAGTCAATTAACTCAAGGTTGCCTGTCTCCTGGAATCCAAGCTACATTGAAAGCAACAGAGAACAGCTTTCCATATCAAATGGTTCTGGTTGAAAGTAAAGCCTTCAAATTGCAAGACATTACCCAGTAACATTTTTGCTGAATGGAAGCAAAGATCAGAGAATCCTGCGCTTTAGTCAGAGCACCAAGTTTGAGTTTAATCCCAGCTTTTTGGTCATCAATTTTAGTAATTGGTGCAGAGGAGATTGAGGGGGGACATGATTGAGGTGTATAAAATTATGAGGGGCATAGATAGGGTAGACAGGAAGGAACTTTTCCCCTTGGTGGAGGGATCAATACCCGGGGGCATAGATTTAAGGTAAGGGGCAGGAGGTTTAGAAGGGATGTGAAGAAGAATATTTTCACCCAGTGGGTGATGGGAATCTGGAACTCACTGCCTGAAAGGATAGTAGAGGCAGATACCCTCGTAACATTTACGAAGTATTTGGATGTGCGCTTGTGATGCCATGGCATACAAGGCTATGGGCCTCATGCTGGAAAATGGGATTAGAATAGTTAGGTATTTGTTTGACCAGTGTAGACTCGATGGGCCAAAGGGTCTTTTTCTGTGCTGTAGACCTCTATGACTCTGATTGTAGAATCAGGAGATCCATGAGTTGTATGTGACAACCTATGCTCCAATTCTCTAATCCATGCTGCTGCGGAGTGAGATTCCACAGTGGGTCTACAATTGCAGGGGCGGGAGGGAGGTTTAGAGCCAGAAGGAGCATTGCTGGGACTGAGGCACAAATCTGCCTGCTTGTCACTAGGATAAAAACAGAAGACGAAAACATGGAACTGAAATCCTGATCCGAGGAGAAATTTTCTTATTAAACTAACCATGCGCTTTAATCAGGATTTAACCACATTCATTGCCATTCACTGCCAACAACAGTCACAGGACTTTAAATATTTAAAGATCCTACCCCAGCGCTTATGGCATGTGTGTGCATCCATGTGTGTCTGTCTCTGTGTATACAAGTATCTCGAGTCCATTGGTGCCTAGCGCACCTATGTTTGCGTGTGTACTGCATTATATCATTAACTTCACAAGCATGGCACAAAATTATGTACAGATGATGGAAGCTGTTCAGTGCCTGTACAACTCTCTACCATAGAATCTACAATCACAGAGTCACAGAATTGTTATGGTGTAGAAACCATTCGGCTCATTGTGTCTGCATTGGCTCTCTGAGCATTTTAACTTAGTGCCAATCTTCTGTCTTTTCCCCGTAAACCTACACATTGTTTCTATTTAAATAATCATCCGATGCCCTCTTGAATGCTTCAATTGAACTTGCCTCCACCACGCTCTATCGTCTCAGCATCTAACTGTCTCAAGTGACTCCACAGTTTTTCCCTCCAGTCTCCCAGGTACTGTCCAGAAACATAGAAGCATAAGTAGGCCATTTAGCCCATTGAACCTGCTCTGTCATTCAATTAGATCATGCTTGATTGTCTATCTTAACACCACTTTCCTGCTCTATCCCCATATCCCTTGATGTCATTAGTATCTAGAAATCTTATCGATTTCTGTCTTGAACATCCTTAATGGTTGAGCTTCCACAGCCCTCTGGCGTAGAGAATTCTAAAGATTCACTACCCTCTGAGTGAAGAAATTCCTCCTCATTTCAGTCTTAAATGGCCTATCCCTTATTCTGAGGCTGTGCCCTCTGGTTCCAGACTCACCAGCCAGGGGAAACATCCTATCTACATGTGCCCTATCACGCCCTGTAAGAATTTTGTAAGTTCCAATAAGATCACCTCTCATTCTTCAAAACTCTAGAGAATATAGGCCCAGTTTCCTCACCTTTCCTCTGTCTGGTGAACCTCTGCTGCAATCCCTTCATGGCAAGTATATCCTTCCTTAGTTAGGAGACCAACATTATACAAAATATTCTATTTGCAGTCTCACCAAGGCTCAATACAACTGCAGCAAGACAGCTTTACTGCTGTACTCATGATGAAGGCCAACATACCATCTGCCTTTCTAATTGCTTGCTGCACCTGCATGCTAAATTTTAATGACTCATGTACAAGGACACCAAGATCTCTTTGGACATCATCACTTCCCAACATCTCACCATTTAAGAAATATTCTACCTTTCTGTTTTTTCTACCAAAGTGGATAACTTCACACTTATTCACATTATATTCCAGCTGCCATGTTCTTGCCCATTCATTTAAGCCTGTCCAAGTCCTCCTGAAGCCTCCTTGCATCCTCCTCACAATTTACATTCTTACCTAGTTTTATGTCATCAGCAAATTTGGAAATATTACATTTGGTCCCCACATCCAAATCATTTATATAAATTGTGAACAGCGGTGGCCCCAGCACTGATCCTTGCGGTACCACCAGTAACAGCCTGCCATCCTGAGAATGACCCGTTTATTCCTACTCTATGTTTTCTGTCTGTTAACCAATTCTCAATCCATATCAGTATATTAACCCCAATCTCATGTGCTCTAATTTTGTTTACTGATCTTCTGTTTGGGACCTTATCAAAAGCCTCTGAAAATCCAAATACAACACATCCACTGGTTCTCCTTTATCTATGCTACAGGTAACATCCTCAAAAAACTCCAACAGGTTTGTCAAACGTGATTTCCCTTTCACAAATCATGTTGACTCTGTCCAAGCATATCATTATTTTCCAAGTGAATTGTTATCCTCTATAATAGATTCTAACATTTTCTCTACTACTGACGTCAAATGAACAGGTCTGTAGTTCTCTGTTTTCTCTCTCCCTCCCTTCTTAAATAGTGGGATTACATTTGCTACTTTCCAGTCTGCAGGACATTTCCAGAATTTATAGAATTTTGAAAGATAACCACCAATGCATCCACTATCTCAATAGCCACCTCCTTCAACACTCTGGGATATAGCTCATCAGATCCAGGGGTTTATCAACCTCCAATCCAATTAATTTTTTAAGTACTACCACTTTATTAATACTAATTTCTTTCAGTTCCCCATTTTCATAAGCCCCTTGGTTTCCTCGTATTTTTGGGAGATTTTCTGTATCTTTCTCCATGAAGACAGACACAAAGTATCTGTTTCGTTTCTCCAGCATTTCCCTATTCTCCATTATAAATTCACCTGTCTCTGCACATAATGGAGCCACATCTGTCCTTGCTAATCTTTTCCTTTTCACATACCTAAAGAAGCTTTTACAGTCCACATATATGTTTCTCACTAGCTTGCATTCATATTCTCTTTTCCCTTTCTTTATCAGTTTCTTAGTCTTCCTTTGCTGGATTCCAAATTGCTCCCAATCCTCAGTCTTGCCACTTTTTTCTAACTTTATAAGCCACTTCCTTTTATCTAATGCAGTCTTTAACTTCTTTTGTTAGTCACGATTTATTGTTGGGTTTCTGTGTCTTAGAGGAATATGTATTTGTTGTAGACCATGTAATGCTTTTTTAAATACTGGCCATTACCTGTCTACCATCAAATTTTTTAGCATATTTTCCCAATCCACCATAGCCAACCTGCCCCTCATTGCATCTCCATTGTTTCCTTTGTTCAGATTTAAGGCCCAAGCTTCAGAATGAACTATATCACTTTCACACTTAATGTAAAATTCTATCATATTATGGTCACTATTTTCTAAAGACTCCTTTACAGCAAGGTTATTAATTAACCCTTTCTCATTACATAATACTAAATCTAAAATAGCCCGATCCTGAGTTGGTTGTGCAAAGTACAGCTCCAGAAGCAGTACACACTTCAGGGATTCATCCCCCACAGCATTAGTGCTAATTAGGTTTTCTCAGTCTATATGTAAATTGAAGTTGCCCATTATTACTGTATTTCCCATGTTGCATTCAATTCTAATATCCTGATTTATGCTGTGTCCAACCACTACAGTTTGGTGGCTTATAAACAACTCCTACCAATGTTTGCTGCCACTTTCTGTTTCTTAGCTCCATCCAAACTGATTCTACATCTTGATCCTTCAATCTTAAGATCCATTCTCACTAATATACTGATCTCATTCCTTATTAACAGTGCCACCCCAGCTCCTTTTCCTTTTTGCCTATCCTTCTTAAAAGATGAATAGCCTTGAATATTCAGTTTCCAGCCTCGGTCTCTGTAACCACATCTCCATAATGGCAATTAAATCTTACCTATTTACTTCTATTTGTGCCTTCAAATCATCTACCTTATTGGGAATGCTGTGTACATTCAGATAGAGTGCCCTTAACTTTTTCTTTTTAACATTATTCTGCATTCTGATCCCATTTGATGCTTGCCTTCATTTTGTCTGCTGCCTAATTTTGCTTACTACTTTTCTACTTCCTGTTAGCAGTTTTGCTTCCCTCCATCTGAGCTCCCTCTCAGGTTCCCATCCCCCTGCCAATCTAGTTTAAACCCCACCCGCCCACACCAACAGCATTAGCATATCTCGCTGCAAGGATGTTAGTCCCAGTCCTGCTAAGTGCAACCAGTTCATTTTGTACAGGTCTCACTTGCCCCAGAACTAGTCCTAAAGCCTCGTAAATCTGATGACCTCCCTCCTACAGCAATTCTCCAGCCACGTGTTCAATCACTCAATCTTCCTATTCCCATGCTCACCAGCATGTGGCACTGGGAGTAATCCTGAGATTATTGCTTTTGAGGTCCTTCTTTTTAACTTCTCTCCTAACTCCCTAAAATCTGCTTTCAGGACCTCATCCTTCTTCCTACCCATGTCACTGGTCCCAATGTGGACCATGATGTCTGGCTAGTCACTCTCCCCCAGAAGAATGTCCTGTAGCCACTTGTGATGGAGTTGGCTCTTGCTGCACTAATCTGAGGCACCATCGCCCTCACCAGTACCCAAAATGGAAAACCGGTTAGTGAGCAAGATCAACTCAGGGGACTCCTGCAGTACCTGCCTGGTTCTCTTAGAACGCCTGGCAGTCACCCATCCCCTCTCTGCCTACATGCTCCTAACCTGTAGTGTGACCACCTCCCTAAATGTGCTATCACATCGTTCTCTGCCTCACGGATGCACCACAGTGACACAGCCACCGCTCAAGTTCCGAAACCCGGAGTTCAATCTTCTGCAGCTGGTGATACTTCTTGCAGATTTGTTTGTCTAGTGCACATGGTGTATTCAGGATTTCCCACATTCCACAGGATGCATATTACACTCGACCAAGCTGCCCTGCCATACCTTAACGTGTATCATAAGTAGGATAACTTACCAGCTACTCACCAAAAAGCTTCTTCCTCTGTACCGAAGTAAAAACCAAATACTGAAAACAGAAAATGTTAGAAAAAGAAATGTGTACCTCCTTGCCCTCTTCGCCGAACTCCCTCACCCATCAAATTCCCAGATGCTCACTCCATAAAACTCCTTGCAAGTCACACTGAGAGCCCTGAATTTATACTAGCTGAGATTTAGATGATTCCGATTTGCTAGAAACCAGATTAGGCTAACTACCTAATTAACTAAATAGCTGCTCTCTAGTGGAGAGCTTGTTTATCCCTGCTTAAAGCTATGCGCATGCTTGTCTATATTTGTTTATGATTGTCTGTCTGTGTCTGGGGGTGTGTGCGTGTGCGTGAGTCTGTATTTGCCTGTGCATCCGTGTGTTTGACTCTGTGGGGCAGAATTTTCTGCTTGTCGAGTGGGCAGTGTGGGAGTAGGCAGGCACGTACCTGATTGTCGCCCGCAATCGGGCCCGCGCTACCATTTTACGCAGGCGGGCCAATTAAGGCCTGCCCAGCGTGAATCGCGGCTCCCGAGGACAGCGGGAGTGGGTGGGCGGCGGCAGGACTGCAATGACTGCTGGGTCCAATAGCAACCTGCCGGCCTGTTTTAAAAAGCTGCTGCAGCCTTTCAAAGGCTGTGAATCATGGCTAGTGGAAGGGCTACCCAGAGCGCTGCTGCTGAGCAGGCTAGGCTGGAGGGTAGGGCAGGGGGGCACTGTGCTCCTTGTTTTTCTGACGATTGCCTTGCTGCCCTCCTCAAGGAGGTGCTCATAACCCAGGACAGGAGGAGGAGGCCCCCCCACATGACCAAACGTGCCTGGGAGGAGGTGGCGGAGATCGTGAGCTCCCACAACATGGTGCGACACACCTGGGTCTAGTATCGCTAGTGCTTCCACAACCTGTTGCAATTGGGAAGGGTGAGCACCATTTTGGCATTCGTCACTTAACCCAGCAGGTAGGCTTTCCCCCCGGCGCCTCCCCGCCATCCCCCAAGTCTGAGTCTAGTGACTGCATTGAATCATTGACAGTATGTGTCCTTCGCTGGGTGGGCCAGCAGATATCGCCCATGCCGAGGTCACCCTAAGAGGATGGTAGAGAGATGGGTTCTGCATCTGCAGCACGTGGTACACTGACACCCACATTACTGTTTTGGGGGCAACCTGGGGGAACTGTACCTTGGTGCAGTGCTAGAACTCCAGGACATGTCAAAGTCAAGGTGATGACATGCTGGGAGAGGAGCTTCAAGGTGGTGTGGCACCGATCATTCTGCTGTCCTCTACGCTCCACGTGCTTACGCCTCCTTGTTATGGAAGGTTAGGCCATGGTGGTGCCTAATGTGGCGTAGCCAGCATTTGGCTAAGGGAGTGGGGGTGGGGACAGGCCTAGCATCTTTGTGTGAGCGTTCGGCAGAAGCGGGGTGAGGAGGTACTGGATCCCTGCAATGTCCCACTCTGGTTGGGGTGGGCCGTTTGCAAAGAGAATCCAGGTACAAGTAGCACTAATCAGTGCTCTTCTCTCCTTTTCAGAAGAATGTACATAATGCCGCTGAGCGGGTGAGGACTGGCGGAGGGCCAGCCCAGTTGGCGATTCTCAGCCGCTTCGAGCAGGAGGCCCTAGATTTGGAGAGGCGCCATTCGCCCAGGTCCACCTGTGTCAGTGGGGCTGGGGTGCCACGGGCAAATATGTGTGCCCAGCAGTGAGGTCACCATTGTTCTCCCAATAGCCATGGCAGTGCTGAATGTTCAGTGATTAAAGTTTGCAACATGACTTGACCATTGCTTATGGAAGGATGAGCACATAATGATCCAAGGAACAGGGATGCAGATTGACATTATCCCCACATTAACTGATCCAAAGTCCTTGTTCTTCCTTTCAGCATCAGCAGAGCAGGGCCAGGAGGAGCAGCAGCAAGGACCCCCTCTCACACCTGAGGGTCCTGATGTCACAGACTCACCAGCGTCACACCATCTCTGTCCGCAAGAATGACCCAAACCTCCCTGTCGCTTGCCATTTCAACACTCCACCCTGCTCTCTTGTCCACATGTCTGTCCTTGGCTTGCTGCATTGTTCCAGTGAAGCCCAACGCAAACTGGAGGAACAACACCTCATCTTCCGACTAGGCACTTTACAGCCTTCCGGACTGAATATTGAATTCAACAACTTTAGGTCTTGAGCTCCCTCCTCCATCCCCACCCCCTTTCTGTTTCCCCCTTCCTTTTGTTTTTTTCCAATGATATAGATTTTTCTTTACCCACCTATTTCCATTATTTTTAAATATTTTTAAATCTTTTATGCTCTCCCCACCCCCACTAGAGCTATACCTTGAGTGCCCTTCCATCCATTCTTAATTAGCACATTCGTTTAGATAATATCACCAACTTTAACTTTAACACCCATTGTTCTATTGTGGGTGACATCTTTTGATGATCTGCTTCTATCACTGCTTGTTTGTCCCTACAACCACACCAACCCCCTCCACTTCTCTCTCTTTCTCCGTCCCCCCCACACACCTTAAACAAGCTTATATTTCAACTCTTTCTTGGACTCGAACTCAAGTTCTGTCAAAGGGTCATGAGGACTCGAAACGTCAACTCTTTTCTTTTCCGCCGACGCTGCCAGACCTGCTGAGCTTTTCCAGGTAATTCTGTTTTTGTTTCACACCATCTCTGCCAGGCAGGCACCAGCGCAGATACTAACACCTTGGTGAGAATTAGAACATTGGCTAGTGTCCCTGGGCACACTGATGAGGGCACTTCACAGTCGCTAGAGGAGCTGGTAGAGACAGAGAGTGCCCATGGCGCCAGCAGTCGGTGGCTGATGATGTGCCTCTGGAGTCGTCCACCATGCAGCAAATGTGGCAGGAGCATCTGGTGGAGATGCATGAGGCTATGCTTAGCTTGGTGTCCATGGTGGAGGAGTCTACACGGACTATCGTCGATGCAATGAGCCTCATGGCTGAGCGTCATGTGTCCTCCATGGTGAGAGTGGCAACTCTCGTGGAGAGGCTCCTCCAGGAGACCAATCAGGGCTTCCTGAGGATGCACTCGGACCAACAAGCCCTCACATCGGCATTGACCTCAGCTGGTCAGTGTCAGTGTGGGAGATGGTCTGAGCACCAAGTTTCCCAGCTCGGTGCTCATCCATCCACGGTGAGCAGGGAGGTCCGAGGCGACCTCATGTCGGCACAGCAGCTGCCTGTCATCTCTGTGGGCTCCTCTTAGGGCACTCCGGATGAGGGCAGCAGCTCCTCCGCCCCTCTGCCAGTGACCGTTACATTCAATGAGGCTGTGACGACAGGGGAGATGCCAGCTGTGGCACTGGCAGCTCCCTTGCAGACGAGGCCAGCACAGGCTCCAAGCGCCAGAGAACGGCTGCCAAGGTCATCAAGGCCAACAGGACAGCAGAGTGAGCAGGTTATCTCAGATGCCACTCCCAGTGAGGGGGCAGCACCTGAAAATGTAGACATAAGGCACCTTAGGCACAACACAGGTTTATCTCTGATGCTTTTGTGTTGGCCCGCAATGAGGTCTTTATGAGTTGGTGTGATTTTTAACACCTTTGTAATTTTGTTTTCCTTTGGTTGTAATATTAAATTTAGACCTGTCACCATGGCTGAGGGTGCCTCTTTTCTTCTGCAGGTGGATAGTTACCAATAATGTTATGAGTGATTTGTGGGACATTCAGCTTTATTAACTAGGCCCTTAGTTAATGTTCCTATCCAGGCAGATTTTGCACTTAGGAATCAAGTATGGAGCCTGCAGTCCAGGCTTGTCCTGGAGGTCCATATGTGGTGTGCTCGCTGAAGGTTTGTTGGATTAAGGCCTCCCGGGTGTCCCTGCCTCCCTGGTGTATGCCCAAGTCAGAATCTACCCCCTCAGCATTTCCCTCATTGTGTGCAGCTGCAGCCACTGCGTCTACATCTTCATTGTCCACAGTGTCCCCCCTTTCCAGCACAAGATTGGGTGGAGAGCGCAGCATTCAACCATTATCAGCGACAAACGATCTGCGGGGTACTGGAGTGCGCCCACTGAGTGGTCCAGGCATTGGAAGCGCATTTTCAGTAGACTGCTGGCTCTCTCCACCACAGCCCTTATGGAGGCGTGGCTCCTATTATACAGCTGCTCAGTTTCTGTTCTTGGATGGCATCATGAGCCACCTTCTGAGGGGATAGCCCTTGTCACCTAGCAGCCATCCATCAAGCTGGGCTGGAGCACTGAAGAGCCCTGGCACCTGGGAGTGTCTGAGGATGTAGGCGTCATGGGAGTTGCCTGGGTACCTCGCTCAGACTTGTAGAACCTGCATCCTGTGGTCACACACTATCTGCGCGTTCATGGAGTGGAATCCCTTCCTGTTGACGAAGGCACCAGGCTCACCTGCTGGTGCCTTGATGGCCACATGTGTACAGTCCATTGCACCCTGGACACGGGGGAAGCCAGCAATGGCTGCGAAGCCTCTGGCTCGCTGTGTCTGGCTTGCCTCGTCCCAACAGTAGTAAATGAAGGTCAATGCCCGTCTGAACAGAGTGTCTGTAACCTGTTTGGCACAAGTGTGGACAACTGATTGGGAGGCACCGCAAAGATCACCCACCAACCCCTGGAAGGAGCCAAAGTCATAGAAGTTAAGGGCAGCTGTGACCTTTAGAACCATGGGCATGGGGTGTCCACCCACACAGTTCACGGAGATCTCGGGCCTAATCATCTGACAGATATAGTTGGTTGTCTCTCTTGAGAGACGGAGCCTCCTTTGGCCCTGCACCTTCGCCACCTGTACACCCTGACAGCAGGATAGTGGTGCCTTCTGCCACCCCTTCTGCCTTGGGCTACCTCTTGGCCCTTTATCCCCTTGTGCCTGTGCCTGTCCTCCCAGAGGTAGCCCCCCCCCTCTCCCCCGAGGCTGAATGTGCATTCCTGGCCTTCTCCCCTTCTAGCCCTCCCTTCCTCCTCAGAGGAGGTACCTCCAGTGGAGAGTTCAGCTCCCATTCCCAGGCTAAGGGAAGGCTTCCTCAAACCTGCAGGCCCAAAAAAGATTACTCACTGCAGAGTGCTGACTTGAAGTTTGAGTCCAGTCAAAGCAGCTGGTATGCGTTTTGAGGTATTCCAGACTACACAGGCAAGTATCAGTTACTTTGAAAAATCAATATTTGACAGAGCACACTTGCGACCCCACTGTGCCCTCTTATCCCGGCCGTGGATGAGGTTTATGCAAATGTGTCCTATCCGCCTGCACATTGCGCCCATGCACCAACCCGAAGATCGCATGGGCACCGAAAAATCACCGTCGATTGGCACCTCAAGGGCCTTAAGTGGCCCATTAATTAATGGCGGGCGCGCATTGGATATCATCGAGCGCCCGCCCAACGAAATATCGCGATGGCGTGTGGTAACCTCAGGACGCTCGCCCGTCACTGTGCATCATTTTACGCACTGGCGTGCAAGTCCCGTCCCTGCATGCCAACGGGAAAATTCTGGCCTGTATTTGTGTGTGTGTGTGTGTTTGTGCTTGTGTGATTGGGTTTGGGTGTTTGTCTCTTTGGGCAGAATTTGCAGGTCAGTGGGCGGGCCAGGGATTGGCCAGGAAACGGGCTGCCACCCGTGATCAGCCCACGACCACAATTTCACGCTGGCGGGCCAATTAAGGCTCGTCCAGCATGAAACACGGCTCCCCATTGGTCAGGAAGCGGTGGGGGCGGGTGCAGGGGCCTGCCGGCTGCAGGGTCCAATGGCAACTGATTTGAAAACGGCACAGGCTTGAAGGTTGCCACAGAAGAACATATCTTCTACGTTTTCAACAGTAAAGTTATGGAAACAAGTGCAGCTGGAGACGCCTAACGGGAAGGCAGTTCAGGTGAGCACTCGGCCCCCCGTTTTTCAGATGAGTGCCTCGCTGTGCTCCTGGAGGAGGTGGCTGCCAGGAGGGACATCCTTGTCCCCAGAGATGGGAGGAGGAGGCCTCTGCACCTCACGAAGAAAGCATAGGAGGAGGTGGCAGTGCAGGTCAGCAGACAAGACATCATGCAGCACACAAGGCTGCAGCTCCACGTGAGGTTCAATGACCTGCTGCGCTCAGGAAGGGTAAGTACCATGTTAGCGTGGATCAGCGTATAGAAGTGTTAAGGACTGGCTATCCCCCCATCGAGCTCAGGGGTGTTAGAGTCTGAGTGCTAACTGTCAATGACACTGGAGCTGGCCAAGGGGCCTTGGCTGCTTGGACTGAGTGCCTCGCGGCTCGAGGGCCGTGACTCGGATGTGCCCTGCAAGGTATTTCTCAGGTGGGGTTGGCCAGGCTGCAATGGCACTGCAGGTGGAGAGTGGACTAATCAATGCTCCTCTGTCATTTCAGGAAAAGAAGAGCCATAACCAATTGGAGAGGTCACGGATGGGCGAACACCCGCCTAACCTGCTGCTGCTGACCAGGTTTGAGTTGAAGAGCTGGCCCAGTCACGTGCAACCAGTCTTGGAGAGGCTGGGGTGTCAGACGATGATAAAAGCGCACTGCACAGGCAACATGAAACCTTGGTTGATTGCCTTTTTAATTACCATAACAGGCCTCTTAATTGATGGCGGGCGTAGCTCCAACACCTGCACGCACCTGCCAATCAGAATATCACGCGAGCACGGGATGACGTCAGGTTGGGCGAGTGTAAAATTCTGGCGTGTGTGTTTTTGCGTGTGCAAATGACAAGTTTTCTCACCTGCTCGTCCAAAGGCTGTGTACCCACAATTCTCTGCTATTTTGCCCAAATCACCAGCCTTCATGAGTGAGCCTGGTCCACGAAAGTGGGCAACAATGTCCAGTCCGGTCCTTAGTCTCACACGTTTGCACGTTACAACAGCAGTCACTGGTTAGTGATCAGGGCTAAAAATATTGCCTGTTCCTTTATCTCTGTAGAACAGAGAGCCCCAAGGATGATTTAGTGGACACAAGGACAATAACTTGCATTTATATATTGCCCTTAAGATAAGAAAAAGAAAGTCTGATGGCACTTCACAGGAGCATGAGAAATAAAATAAATGCTGGGCCGAAGAAGGAGACATTAGGAGGAACGTTCAAAGGATTAGGCGAAGTAGGTGGTTTTAGGGAGGGTCTTAAATGAAGACAAATAGGTGGTGAGGCTTAAGGGAGGATTTTGGAGCACAGGATTTAGGTGCTGAAAGCATGATTGCCAATGGTGGTGTTAAGGCAGGGGCCCATGCAGAGACCATTTCAAAGGAACGTGGAACTGAATGGGAAGGAGTAAGAGGAGAGGGAATGGAGATCAGCAAACACTGGAGGGCAAAGTAGAACCATGCCCCTATCCTACATGGAAATGCACCACTTGAACCTGCAAGCTTAACAACTAAACTTTTGGCACTGTTTAAGAAAAAGCAGTTTCATTTATTTCCTTATTTTTGAAAAGATGATTCCAGTCTGCTGGCTATTAAAGTCAATGGTTCAAAGCCTGTGCAAATTGATTTTCCAGAATGTTCTTCACATACTTTCTCTAAACTTAGTCCCATATCAATAATAAAAGCTGTCACTTTTAATCAGCTGCATTCTCTTCGCATTTCTCTCCTATTTGATTATTGTTAACGACTCACTGAAGTCTCCTTTTTCGACGACCTGCCAAATAAAATTTGAGAAACAGCCAACAGAGCAGATGGTGTAAGAGCAGGTGAGACGTTCTGCCTCCCCTCACAGCTGACCTCCAACCTCTGAAGAGCCATCTTCACATTCCATTTTCTTTGCTCCATGATTGAATTTCTTTTCTCCAGCTGAAAGGATTTGCTTGAAGACATTGGTCGAAGTGTGTGGCATTCAAGTCAGACATTGCCCGTAATATTAAAAAGCCAGTCTACCAGTAAAGGCTCAGACTTGGGTTGTTGTCCACTTTTTGCAGCAGGTGAGTTGGGTCATTGGCTAGAAAGAGTCCACAAGCCCCCAGCTCCCAGGCACCGACATAGTTTAAAGAATAAACTGCAGCTTGATTTTAACCCTAGAGAACCAGGCTGGTCAGCAGCTAACAATTCACCAGATATACCGTCTACTGTCCAGCTTCGATCCAACATTCTTCAATTTCAATCCTTTAAGGCTAGGGCAGAAGCCAACAAGGGCCAGGATGGGGGCATGTCCTTCTTTTCTTATTGGAATCCAATAATGTGATTGAGCCCAGACGAGGCCATTTTAAGCTTTAGGTTTGCCGAAGTGGAGTCATAAGTGATTCTTTAAGCCTCACATGGAACGTTTAAGCTTCTCCTATCCCGAATGCCCCCTCCCTCTACCTCACATACTGAAAGGAACCCCCACCCACCTCCATGGAACCAAGGCCTACCCCAACATTAACCTATAATCCCTGCACACTTCTGGGCAGGAGTTTATCCGGAAGTTAAAATCACCGTGGTCTCATTCTGCTGTGGGCAAGTGAGAATCTAACTGAAAATCCATTACTTTCCACAGGAAACCTGCTGACAATTAAAATCCATCCACCCCCATTACTCTCTCCCCGCATCTGTGTCGCAAGATGTAGTTGTCTTAGATATTAGTAATTAAGTTAGTTACTATCCAATGGATCTTAATGAACAACATAGCAAACACCGGAACCTGACCTCTGATCTGTCCCTCCATTTCCCCACCCCTTGCTTCCCGTGAGTTCATTTGGATTTCCTCATCAGGAACAGACACCTTTGATCCAAGACTGAACAAGTCACCTCCACCTGTTACTCACACTTCACAGCACAATGTTATCTCCATGAACATTTGTCCATCATGTTCTGACCCCTCCACAAACGTCAGCAGGATGTAGGAGAAACCTGCTGTCTTTCACGTCTCTCGCACAGCCAGGTTTCCATGCGCTAGAGATCTCTCCCTCTCTCTCTCTCGATATGATTTCCGCTACCAAAGTTGGTACTGGGGCACTATTCCTCCTCCCTACATCCTCACTGCATTTAATGGAGGACCTGTTTCCTCCTCTGCTTCACCTGACCTTTGCCCGTGCAAACTCACATGCTTGCTTTCTTGCGGGAATGCGATCAACGGTGGGCAATCCATGCGTTCTCTTCCCCTTCCAAACTCCGTAAGAACTGAGGCCAATTGCAGCAATCTTCATTATTTCTTGACTGAGGGGAGGCTAACTCAATGAATAAAACCAGTAATCTTCCTCAGCTGTGTGGTTTAGTGCAAGGGCATTTACCCATTTGGCCAAAAGAGGTGAGCTTGCTAAGCCCCCTTTAATACAGAACCTAGCACCAGTATCTTGAACATAGACTGTTCCTCAACATCACACAAACACAATTTGAATTTAAATGATAGCAAATCAATCTTTTGCCTTTTTTTTCTCTTCCTGCTAATTTCAGAGAATTATGGAGTAGCACAGCATGAATAAGGCTATTTGGCCCATTGAGTCTGCACTTGCTCTTTTGAAGAGCAATCCAGTTAATCCCACTCCCTCACTCTTTCCACAAAGCCCGGGAATTATTTTCTTCTTCAAATATTTATTCAATTCCCTTTTGAAGGCTACTATTGAATCTGTTTCCATCCCCCTCTATCAGGCAGTGCACTCCAAATCGTAACCACTCGTTGTGTAAAAAAGTTTTTCCTCATGCCATCTCTGGTTCTTTTGCCAATCACTTTAAATCTCTGCCTTCTGGTTATCAACCCTTGCAGTAAATTCAGCAAAATCCAGCAATTATCATTATCCTCATGATGGCTTCTCCCTGTTAAATATGCCTCTAAGCCAGGCTGCTTTATTTGCATTTATTCTTATTGTGAGGCCATTTACTTTGCTGCATTATTTATTTCCTTTGTTTGTCTGCAGTTTGTATTATTTTATTGTTGCTGCACTCTCTGTTGCCTTCATTATTGATTGTGCCTGTCCTGACGGTGCCAAAAGGGCCTCATTATAAACTAGCTGCTTTCATCTTAATTGATCTACCATGTGCAGATATTTGAAATGTATAGAGCATGCCAATGTGGCAGGGGAACCGCAGGCTATCCTGAAGAAAGGGAAAGCCCCTTTATTCTCGAACAAAGCTTAAAGGCCTGCTGAGTTAGAACAGCTAATGGCTGACATGGGCTGTGTCAGGTTTACTGCTTCCTCAACAGATCAAAAGTCAGGCACGAAAGGGATCAAATCCCCAGCCCCACTCATTCACTCCCATAAGTCAACACCCCCACTTATATACACACCCCAATTTACATTGAGGTCAGGCTCTCTGGGCCATTCTGAACAACAAAGATGGAGAGGAAAGAAGCACTGGTACAGCTAAGGAGGAAAGCAGAAAGGTGGGCAGAAGAGAGGAAATGAGGGGAAGGCAGAGGAGGGGTAGACTAGGGGAGGAAAAGGTGGAGAAGAGGAAAGAGCAGGAGAGGAGAGGATGGAAGGAGAAGAGAGGAGGGGACCGGAGAGGAGAGAGCGGAAAGGCAAGTGGGGAAGTGGACAGGAGGGGTGGTGAGTCATGGGAAGGGGAACGGAGAGGAGAGAGAGGAAAGGGAAGACAGGGGAGTGAACAGGAGGGATGGTGAGTGATGGGGAGGGGAGTAGAGTGGAGAGGAGGCAAATTAGAGGGAAATATTTGGGGGAGACGAGGGGAGTAGAGGAGAAAGGAAGGTAAGAAGGGTATGCAGATGTTTGGCATTGGTTTCCCAGAGGAAAATGTGTTGCCCACTGTGTTGCCAACCCGCAAGAAGAGGAGATCAAAACTCAGGTTTACAGGCAGCTGAACGAACAAACCTTCACTGGACAGAAGCCACCAGAATGCGGCTAATCCACTAGGTGTAACAGCCAATTGCAAAACCACCCTTTGACAAACTCTGACACAAATTGGGTGTAGGAGGAAACATGGCAATGGGAGGCAGTAGAAGGTGACCACTACATTGAAAACTATTTTGCAATGCTGAATGTGTCAATTTTTGTATCAGTTACCAATGTCTTATAAAACAATACAAAATCATTTCTTACCTGAAGAAGCCAATAGCACCTCCGGTGGAAAGTGGGGATAATAGAAGAATGGACATAACAGCCATAAAGACACTGCGAAGACAAAAACAAGAAATGACTGAGCTTTCTCACAGTCAGATTCAGTGCTATACTGTTATATATATTTTCTCAGATGCCTGTCTCCTTTCTCTCAGGTGCTGACTTATAGGTTACGGTTCCACAGGAACTCTGCCACCTATACCACAGTGACTATAGTCACTATTCTTTATGGGGATAATTCTGTGATGGTTCCCTTCCAGCAGGGAATAATTCCTGGAATGTTGTTGTCCTATCTCTGCTGCGTGCTCCCTGTGAAGATGGCTCCGTGCTGGGTGCATGGGATTGTGGAAGTACCCCTTATATGTGAGACTTCATCTGTAGTGTAAACTAGGGTTACAGACTAGTTGACCACATCCAACATGGGCATTAAACAATCAGAGCCACTGAGTAGTGATCGGGCAAGGGATCTCCAACCTAATATGTCTTTCCTTTCCTAGCTCAGGGTAAGCAAAGCTAATGGCGATGCTGAAGAGACACCCCAGCTCATGTACCATCAAGAGTGCAGGCGAGGGACTTCCAGAACCTATAGAGAAACAGCAAACCTAGAGAGGTTGAACTGAAGGAGATCAGTGACTCAGTGAGTACCTCATCAGAGGGGAAGGAGTCATGCCTTATCTGGCACACAAAGTTCCACAAACCACACATCTCACTCTCCTCAAAACTACACCTACCTCCTAACACAGCTGATAATATTGGTTCAGCCAAATACAAACGAGATAAATTTCTTCCAGAAAATAATATTTTGGGATGCAGTACATGAATATTTTGGAAGATGATGTACAATAAGTACAACACACTTGGGAGGAACAGGTAACTTTGGACCTATGACTTCCAAAGCTCTCCAGCACTGGGGATTTCCTCATCTCATGTCTGTTGTAAACTAATAGCAAGAGATAGATTGCTGTAATTAGTCAACAACTCCATTATCATTGTATCATGCAACCACCAGCTTGGTACAAGGTGAACCAGATGGACAAGTCTTTATTCGGCCAGCAATTCCTATGATGCTACTTGGCAAAAGATGGTACATATTTCTGAAAACTTAACTGACCTCCCCAGAATGATTAGCATTGAACTTAAGCCATTTTTGTTTTCATGTGCAACAATCACACCTGTTAAAAAACGCACCAAGATCTCAAAAATTGATTCACAAATTATTCAAGTCTGTAAGAAAGGAAATCTGCTTTGTTTTAAATCTCTAGAAAAGACCTTTAAGCAATCTGTCATCAGTGGGTATTCCTGGATGACCAAGACAAGTCAGATTCTACAAGCATTTAAAGAGCTGCCACCTATTTCCCTGATTTTCTTGCTGTCCTCCTGCAGTTACAATGCCTGTTCTTTGATCAGTTGGGCTTTTAGAACAGCCTATCAGTTTCAACATTACTCCATGTATTACCAAAGTTATTGAATTCAATTTCACAATTACCCATGGTGGGATTTAAACTAGCAAATCATTACATAGAATCTACAGAACAGAAACAGGCCATTCAGCCCAACAGATGATGTTTCTGCTCCACACGAACCTCTTCCTGCCGTACTTTATCCTACCCTATCAACATATTTCTCACCGATCAACACGTCCTCAGGACTATTAGTCTGGTCACATAAACCTTCTGCTATCACACCCACATGATGAATGACAATGTGGGTGAGATGCCAGAAAGTGGCTGCCAACTGTGCATCTGTTTCCATTATGGGTCAGCAAACTAGCAATGAGAAAGTTGTACGTTTGCAAAGAAATGAAATAAAAAGTTTATCTCATGACTGTGTTGCCCCCTTTAAACCCAGGACACAATGGAAGCTATAATTCACTCTGAATGCTTTGAAATGTAATATCTTATAGTTTAGGTACTGTCAGTGTCAAAATAGGCAGATGATTATTGCCCGCTGTACCATATCAGTGGACATCTTTCATTGCTGTCAGTGTCTAAGCTGTCTGTGTGTAACACCATGTTTCAGTCAGGTCACTCTAGGGCCTTTGTCAAAACACACATTGACATCCAAGGAGGTTATTCTGCTGAAGTATTATTTCTTCAGAAATAAATTTGTTGCACAGAAAGAGACTGGATTTCTATGGTAGTGCCTTAAACATCTTAAACAGCTTTTGTGAGTGTATTTCACTCTGCACATTTGCATGACCTTTTAAAAAAATGCGGGATTTCCATGTGTTGGCCTCACCCAGCCCGTTTCCAGCCCTAACTCCTGTCCTATCCTCATCTGGTTTCGGACTACAATAATGGCAGCCACACGTAGGATTCCACAGGCTTTGCCAGTTATCTGGTACCATGTATAACTGCCCTTATAGAAAGTAGGGTGAAAATTTAAGAGGGGAGGGGTTGATATTTCAGTCCAACTCCTTTGAACTTTTAATAAAGATATAGTTTGTGATGCAATATATTAATCATATTGTCATAAAATGCTGGGAATCCTGCTCATATTTAAATGATATTGGGAACCACACACTGTCGTTAGTATGTTGTGATTTTCTCATTGTTGTAAATAATATTGGGAACCACACTGTTGCTTAGTCATGTTGGATATCCCACAATGTTTTAAATGATGTTGGGAATCGCACATAGTTTTTGATGATATTGGGAATCCCGCACTGTTTTTGATGATGTTGGGAATGCCGCACGGTTTTGATGATGTTGGGAATCCTGCATTGTTATTGGTGTTAATGGAAATCCTGCCCTGTGGTTGGTGTTGATGGAAATCAAGCATTATTGTTGGTGACGATAGGAATCCCGCATTGTTGTTGATGTTGATGAGAATTCTACCTTGTTATTGGTGATGATGGTAAAGCCACGCTGTTGTTGGGATGATGGGAATCCCGCATTGTTATTGGTGACGATAGGAATCCTGCACTGTTGTTGGTGATGATGGGAATCCCGCAATGTTGTTGGTGTTGATGAGAATTCTGCATTGTTATTGATGATGATGGTGATGCCGTGCTGTTGTTGGTGTAGATGGGAATCCCGCACTGTCTTAAATAATTTTGGGAATCCCGCACTGTTATCACTGAGCAATAATTCAGGAAGCAGCTTCATACAGGTGCACTGTTTGTTTATACACTGCTAACTATGGGTAACTCTTTCGAGTACAAACACATTTCCATCTGTTCCTATTCAGATGAAGTTACATTGTTTCATAGTTTGCCATTGTGAGATTTGAACTCTTGATTGTGGGGTTACAAACCCAGTACCATAACCACTTGGCTATTGTTAACCCCATTCAGATTCAGTTGTAATAGATTCATCCAGATAATTATAATACATTTCAGCTGCTCAGATTGAGGGAAGTCTAGTAATTTGTGCGTTAACTCTTTTGTGTGCAAGGTTGGTGAACTTCACTTCTCCACCCCACCTCAGGAACACATAATCCAGTGCACTAAAGTGCAGCAGTTTATGTTTCACAACCCATTCTGTCATCACTCAGAATGTATTTGTTCATTAGTGGAAACTCAGGGACAAATGTCTACTGCATACCTACTAAGAATTGGGTTGAGTCTGTTCAAAAGTATTTCACACAGTGACTGTCATTGCCAGTAGAGATGCGGTACCTTCATTCCATCAGCTGGACCTGGATTTGAATCCAATGAAAGCCACTGTTTAAAGCACTGAACCATTGAGTCTCCCTGCCCCCTACATTCTACTAATAACAAGACAATCTAAGAAACATCTTCAGTAGCTGCACTGTAACCCAGGAACAGGCAGATGATCATAGGAAAGGCATTATTGCCCTTGTGAGAATATGGAGACAAGGAATGAAACTGATTTTAGGCATCAGGAAAAGTTAAGGGTGTTATGAGGCCAACAGAATGATGAAACTTAGCAGGCACCCGATAAGGCTGACACATTCCGGCCAGTAACTAGAGTGCCGAACACTTGGACGCTGGCTCACTAAGACTCCACATTTTTAATTCATTTCCCAGCTTGCAATGGTGTGATCTGACCTGACATCTGGGTTGCTAACTTAGCATGTGTTACCCACAGTTTCACTGGGTAGCACTCTTACCTTTGTGTCAGAAGATATTGTACAGAATTTTGCCATTGTCGGGTGGGCTCGGTGGAGGCGGCTGGGCAGCCGACTGCTGCCCGCAATCAGGGCCAGACTGCGATTTCATGTTGGCGGGCTGATTAAGGCCCCCCCAGCGTAAAACGCGAGCGGCAGCACTCAGCGTTGTCTGTGTGTAGTTGGGGGCAGGGGGGGGGGGGGGGGGGGGGGGGTGAGCACAAACTTGGCGCATGCGCGCTTGAAAGAATCTCCCTGAGGCACAGAACTGCCTTGGGGAGATGAACAGTTTTCAAAATAAAAAAATCAAGATGTTAAAAATGTTATAAAACCTGTCCCCTCATGTGACTCTGTCACATGAGCAGGGATATGTTATTAAATAAATTTAAGAACTTTAATTTTATTTTTATTTGCTGTTGGAAACCTCAACCCGCCTGCAGATGAGGTTTCCAAAAAAATCCAAAGGCCGCTTGGCCTTTTCGCCTGCCTGCCAACCATAAGGTTGGACAGGCAGCGAAAAATTTCTTCTCATTACCTTTTTTTAATGCCCTTAATAGGTCTTTTAGTTGTCAGTGGGCACGCTGCTGACTCCGGCGTGCGCCTGCTGACCAAAATATCGCACAACGCTCGATGCCCACCGAGCTAAAAATTCAGCACATTGTGTTCAAGCCCCACTCTGGAGAATTGAGCAAAAAATCTTAACTGACCCTTCCAGTGCAGCTCCTAGGGAGTGCTGCATTGTTAGAGGTGCCATCTTTCAGATCTGACATTAAACTGTTATACGTTATAACAGTGATTACATTTTGTTGAGTGTAAAGTATTTTGGGCCATCCTGAGGTCATGAAAAGTGCTATGTAAATGTAAATTTTTCTTCTTCTAAAGCCATTGGATTTCTGTACCCATGAAAATTAGGTTGATAGGCATAGGAAGGGAATGAATGAGTGAAAAAATTGGTGAATAAGTTACTTGCGAAGTCATTGTGGCAGATAATTATCTGAGAGACAAGTAGAATTGTTTATATTGGGGGAAGAGAGAAGGAACTGTGGGATACAAGGAGAAGGTGGGCTGGTGGGATTGAGATCAAGGATAAAGGGGATAGTGTTCATTGGATCTACTGTGTCTCCGAGCATTGCTCACCCTTCCATCACAGTTTGATGTTAAACTGTCCTGTTTTTGGATGCACAATTAACTTAAAATTGGTACCTGTCAACCATGAGCATCTATCCAATCGTGTCATATCACAAACAGCAAAGAGAAGGGACTGTAACCAGTGACTATGGACGCAGGTTTTAATTTGCTATCAATCACTGTCCACTGGCTCTCTAGCTTTCTCTGTTACTCATTTTTCATGTTAACTCCGTTTGGTTTCTCTTTATTTGTCTTTTAGCCCTCTTTGTAAGCAACTGTTTAACACAGGCCAAATTAATTAGGTTAAGAATTTAAAGTTTAGTACATTTTCTTTACGGGGAAAGCAGCAGGAGATATTTATTAATGAATGAGATTTAACAGTCTGCCTGATTAGCAGAGTAAGTGTGAAGTGGCTCCTGGTGTGACAGCTCGTCTGTTCTCTCAGATACCTGTGGTTTCTCACCTCTTTCTGCTGGGAAATCCTACCATACTTGCAGCCAAATAGAGGGTTTCCCCCTGCCCAAAATCTGACAGGCTTGGTGCAAACAGTCAAAACACCCATGGAACAAACAGCCACCGCAAGGCCTGGCGGTGCCACAGATCAATGAGACTGCCAGGGCCCAGCTGTCACAATTGTTATTCTCTTGAAGGTAATATCCAAACAGAATCATAGAAACTTATAGTACAGGTGGCCACTCGGCCCATTCTGCCTGTGTCGCTTCTTTGCAATAGACGTCATGCTTGGTCTCATCCTCCCCAGTCTTTTCTGCAAAACACCATAAATTCCTCATCCTCAACTACCTGTTAACTGCCTTTTAAAATTATGTATGAAATCAGCTTCAACAGAGTGTTCTAGATCCTGATAGCCCTGTGGAAAAATTTATTTTCATCATGGTTAGATAAGTCCAGTCAAAACCTAGCAATGCCACCTGATTGCCCAACACAACACCACAGAGGCCAAGAGCAGAATGTTATCCAGGTGCAATTGAACTATAAAGGTATAACAGCTAGGTGCAGTATCGAGCAGTACAAAATGAATTCAGGTTAGAGTATCTGTGGTACAATAGAACAACAGTGACGTATTTTCAATTCTGATTTAGATATGAATAGTAGAATTAGGAGTAGGACGAGGCCACTTGGGCCCTCGAGCCTGCTCCATCATTCAATACGATCATGGCTGATCTGATTGTGGCCTCAACTTCACTTTCCTTCCTACACCCTATACCCTTTGACTCCCTTGTCAATAAAGAATCCATCTAATTTATCCTTAAAAATACTGAATGACCCTACATATCACTACTCTCTGGGGAAAAGAGTTCCAAAGGTTCACACTAACCATAAGAGAAAAAATTCCTCCTCATCTTGCCTTAAATGGATGGTGGTGGATTCAGCACCACCCCCTCCACCACCACCACTCCAGAGACTTGAACACATAATCTAGGCTGACATTCCAGAGCAGCACTGAGGGAGTGCTGCACTGTCATAGTGGCTGCTGTTTTTTGGGTAAGGTAATAAATCAAGGCTCTATCTGCCTTCTTGGGTTGATGCCAAAGATCCCACAGCACTATTTTAAAGGAGAGCATGGGTGTCTCCCCAGTGTCTTGACCAACACAATAATTGTCCCTCAACCAACATCACTAAAACAGATTATCTAGTCATTTATCTCATTGCTGTTTGTGGGTCCTTGCTGTGCATAAAAAGGCTACAATTTATAATTTCCTTCATCACAGATGTGACTACATTTCGAAAGTAATTAATTGACTGTAAAACACTTCGGTACATCCTAAGGTCATGAAAGATGCTGTAGAAATGAAAGTTTGCTCTTTCTTTTTTCTTACAGTTCATAGTACTCAGATACAATGTAAATAAAAGCAAAATTCTGCCAATGCTGGAAATCCGAAATAAAAACAAAGAGCTGGAAATGCACAGCAGGTCTGGCAGCATCTGTGGAGAAAGAAACAGTTAATGTTTTGAGTCAAATATGACTCTTCTTTAAAACCCTATTTGACTTGAAATATTTGCTCTGTTTCGCTCTCCACATGTGCTGCTAGACCTGCTGAGTATTTCCAGCACTTTCTGTTTATATTTGAAGATATAAATTGAGTTATAGTACCCAGGGTTATCACATGAGAATAGAGTTATAGTTTCTGGGTACAAAGCTAGATACAGGCTATAGTATCCAGGGTATTATATAACCACACAGTTACAATACCAAAGGTACCAAGTCAGATACAGTTCTTAAATGTTCCCCCAGACTGTCACCCAGCCATACTGCAACAACGCAAGCTTTAAGAAAGAATTTGATGATTCCTAATACACTATTAATTTGGAAGGAAGCCAAGGAATGAGGAAGATGAAAACAGTTGAAGTGGGTTGTTTATGTTAATCTAATTAATCGGGCAAAGGAGATGTTTACATGTCTTCTTTTTATATCACGCTGATATACCCTAAGGTACAGTTCCACAGTTGGTAGCCACCATCTGGCCACCAATTAATCTTTGCGTGTGAGACTAGACATCGTGTGCCAAAGGACCATTTAACCATTGGGATGGCATAGATGAGCCCAATCCCCCCCTCCAGACCCACAGGTATTTTCCAGCAGAGATCAATGTATAGGGATGTGGTACTTCCGGAAATCCTGACCATGGTTTTACACCTCCCTAGCTCAAGGGCACTGAGGCTAAATGCAGGAGGACAAGTTCTGCCTCAGGCAAGATCAGCAACTCACCCCACTTCATTGTCTGTATGGCCCAGTTCCACATGAGGCAGTTGCCAGCTGAACCTAAAAGGAGCCTTCCTCCTGTTGCCAAGTTCTAGGAGAGTCAGGTTAAATGAAACCTTTATGTCATTTTGAAACAACTTCATGTAACAGGGTTCCTCAACAATACACAGCAATATTTCACTTTGTCACACTTTTCCATTTTATTCCACATTTAATTAGTTTAGTAATGTTTAGCAGACTTAGGTTGGAAGGAAAAAAAGGCAAAAAGCGATTACACTTCTGGTGTGACATTCTGTCATATCACAGCACAACATCTTGTGACATATGTCATATTAAAAAAAGGCACATCCTGTTCGCTGTCATGGTGCGATAACACATTAGGAGGCATCAAAAAAATCTGGATCTTATTTAAACACTCCCATTTGGCTTAGACCAAGAATACTTATATTACGATGACAATTACGGAAACAATGTGTGCTCTAGTATGGTCTCAAGTTACTCATACATTTATTACCAATTCAAAACAGTGCCAGTGTGTCGATCAAATTTAACAAACATTAGCATAATGCAAAAAAAACCTTTATGCTATTAGCAACAAAGTGTTGCATTTGCAGCAGGACTATTTTAGGCTTAAAACGGGGTAGTTAACTAGTGAAGATCCAAAGTTTCCAGTGGTGATCAGTCCAAGGACTGAAAATAGCAAGAGACAGGATGAGGCAATTGGAGGAGTCACAGTTAGATGACACTCTTGGGTTTTAAAAGCTTGAATGTTGTAGGGAGATCTCTGTGATTTGATGGAGGGTCCATACATGAAACATTACTCTGTCTTCTGTGGTTCAGTGGGTGGCACTCTTGCCTCTGAGTCAGAAAGTTTTGGGTTTAAACCCCAGTGTTGAACATGTAATCCAGACTGACAAGCCCTCCAGTGCAGTACTGAGGGAGCCTGCACTCTCAGAGGCAGCATCTTTTGGATGAGATTTTAAATTGAGGCCTCATCTGAGGTGGACAAAAAAGGTCCCATGGCACTATCTGAAGACGAGCAGCAGAGTTCTCCCCGGTGACCTGGTCAATACTTATCCCTGACAAATTAATTTTTCATTGGCCTCATTGTGTTTTGCATTTTAATTACTGTGTTTCTTGCATTACAACAGACTACACATCAGAAACACTTCAATGCCTGTGAAGTGTTTTGGGATATTCTGAAAACTTATGAAAGGTGCTGTATAAATGCAAGTGCCTTTCTTCTTCACTTTGTGACTGCGCCGTGAATTTCCAGCATTTCCCATCTATATTTCTGATTTACAAAGTTTGCATTTCTTTTTCTTTCTTTTTGTAAGATGCTGAGGAGGACTACAAGTTACAAGAGCTTTTCTGAGGCTGAGGCAACTCATTGGGGCATAATGGAAGGATCTTTACTCTGTATCTAGCCTGTGCAGTACCTGCTTGGGAGTAATGTTCTCTCTCAGCTGCGCAGCCATGTGGCAACCCAGAAGCTCCCATGCAGGCCACACAGAGGTCGGCCCCTTTAGGTGACCGTGCAAAAAAATTTAAAGGGCCACACACTTAAATAAATACAAAAAAATTTAGAGTGTATGTTGCCTGAGAGTGTTTGATAGGACAGTGTAGAGGGAGCTTTACTCTAAGAATATAAAAAATAGGAATAGGAGTAGATTATTTGGCCCCTCAAGCCTTCTCCACCATTCAACATGACTTACCTTCCTGCACTATCCCCATATCCCTTGATTGTCTTAGTATCTAAAAATGTGTTGATCTCTGCCTTGAATATACTCAATGACTGAGCATCCACAGTTATCTGTGGTAGAGAATTCCGAAGATTCACAAGCCTTGAGTGAAGAAATTTCTCCTCTTCTCAGTCCTAAATGGCCTAAATGGGAGCTTTGCTCTGTATCTTGCTGTATCTGCCCTGGAATGTTAACGGAAGGAGATTTACTCTGTCCCTAACCTTGAGTGCCTGATGCAGATGTCGGGTGCTAAAAATAGAAAGTGTTCCATTCCCCAGCATTAACACGCTAACCTTGATGAGCACAAAATTCACACAAAAAGAAGTTGTAAAAAACCCATGCGAGTGGTGCCAGAAGCATGCAGCTTGACAAGTCTGCAACTCAAGCACAAATTGAGAGCACTCGCAATTTTAATATTTAATACTCTCTGTAAGAGCCAGCCTGGGCGGTACAGAACTCTCTTTTCAGATTACAAATCTCCAGACATGGGACCGCTTATTTCGATTTTTCAAGGGGTTCCTACCAATCAAAGCTATGGGCTTTTCACACAGCCGCCGTGACAATGAAGTCGCTGTGAGGAGCAGCACTTCATTCTTGCCCTTTCTCCCATCACTGCAAGTATGTCCCCTCCCAAATTAGAAATTAATAATAAAAGTTTAATTTTAAAGAGTATTTTAATGGTTTTTCCCAAAGTCCAAAATAATCTGAAGCAGCTCGGTGTGGTTGCTGTGATGTTAAGATTTTATTGGATTTTTGAAATAAACACTCATGGTTTAATTATAGAATAATGGACATCTGGGAGTGGGTTACAGGCTGGAATCTAACTGATGGGATTAGATAGTTTACATATAGAATAATGGAAACCAGGAGAGCATTGCTGGCCATAATATAACCAAGGGGTTCAGGCAGTTTATATATAGAATAAAAGAGCCAGGAATGAGTTACAAGCTGGAATCTACTTGAGGTGTTTGGGTGGTTTATGTATAGAATAACAAACAATGGATGTACAATATAACCTGGAGAAAAAAGATATTCAGCTTTTACTCCAACCCATACAATGTGCGTATTGCAGATGAAAAACAGTAACACCCAGTAGCATCAGGCACACAGCAATCATCCAGCATACGCTCATCAGCTCTTCTTCCAATTCTAATAATTGGAAATGGAACACATTTGTAATTCAGGCATATATGATGAGGCTCTGTCAACTTAGCCCCAGAATGCAGCTCAACTCCAATCTCAGAACTGCACTTTTCTCATTGTATCCGTTGTGGCGTTTTCCATTTCTACACCAGCCACCTTGTGGCCTCCTACAGTGAATTTCAGTGCCCTAATTCAATTGTTGCATTCTGTGGGTCCACAGCCACTGAGAACTGGGTGGAAACTGTCCAAATTTCTCACCATCCTGCCCCATATACTACTGAACTGTTACCCGTTCAATGACTCAGAATTCCTCTCACTGATTGTCTCGTTCATCTTGGCTAATGAAAGCCCAGTGTCAATATAGACGTTTCAAGGAACATCTGAAGGAATTCAAATCAATTTTGCCACAAGTACTGCAGTCAAAAGGCATCAAAAGAAGCTGACATTGATTTCTCTCTCTCCCCACTCCTACACTGAACCCATTTGTTAAACCAATCTTAAACCACTTCCAGAATCATTTCAAAAGAATGACTTGAATTCGTTTCTGCCTGAGGTATTTATTGCTAAACCTAATTCTGATTATTTTACATTTTCAATAGGCAAGCCATCACAAAGCTTTAATCAATAGTAACACCTTGAAGAGAAAAGGGAAAACTGAAAATGGAAACAAAATGAATGCACAGTACAAAGCACAGTCTATAAAGTGATTTAATGCTCATGCACATGATATATTATGGAAATGTGCTTCCCCTAGCTGTCCTTCCGTGGTACCAATGATGTGTCCATCACACTAACTGATGAGAAGGATATTGAATTATGAAAGAAACTCAAAAATTATGATTTTTTTAAGAATGTCTTTCACAACCTCAGGATGTCCCAAAGTACTTTACAATCAAAGAAGTACTTTCTTTCTAAATTTCTGTCACTGTTGTAATGTTAGAAATGATAATAATAAAAAACAGTAAAGAATTCCTAAGGAACACCTACAACATAAAAGTGTTTTCTATCCAGAGCACTCTATTCTGGGCAGCACATTGTAGGAAGGATATACTGTAGCAATTTACCAGAATAATATGAGGGTTTAAAGGGTTAAATTATGAGAACAGGTCGCATAGACTAGACTTGTATTCCCTCGAGTGTAGAAGATTAAGGGTTAGTCTAACTGAGGTGTTTAAGATGGAGTGAAACAATTTCCTCAGGTGGGAGGAGTCCAGGAGAACCTTAGAATTAGAGCTAGGCCAATCAGGGTATTTCAGGAAGCATTTCTTCACGGGAAGGATTGTGACAATCTGGAACTCTCCTCCCCAAACCACTGTTGAGGTGAGAGGGTCAATTGAAAATTTCAAAACTGACATTGATTGATGTTAGGCAAGGGCATTAAGACGTACCGAACCAAGGAAAGTAGGAGTGAGGTACAGATCAGGATCTAATTGAATGGCAGAACAGTCAGAATAGCCTCCTCCTCTTCCTATATTCCTATAATGCACACTTCCTAAAAGTGCCACACTTACTTCTTGTAGTATATCACCCATCACAATTTCCACATTGGTTTTTGATTATAATACATTGACCGTATCCTCAAACTCACAATGAACAATGCCACCTGAGATCTGCTCTTAGATGTATACAGTATTCACCTCTTGCAATTATATAATTAATAAACAACTTGTAAATTGATGATGAACAGTACAGAGTAGTAAACACAACTAGATCAGGGTGCTAACTTTAAATGTGCACAAAAAAAGTTTGCCTTTTACAATCTCAGGGTGTCCCAAAAGTGCCAATGAAGCACTTATGAAGTGTAGCCACTGCTGTAATGTAGGATAACAAGTTTCCACAAAAGGTAAGTGATAATGGCTAGATAATCTGTTTCTGTGGCGATGGTTGAGAGATAAATATTGGTCAGGACAACCAAGGAGAACACCCCTGCTGTTCTTCAAAATAGTGCTGTGGGATCATTTACGTCCACTCAAGAAGGTAGATGGGGTCTTGGTTTAACATTTCAGCTTTACACACAACACAGGAGTTGGGCAATAGTATGAATGGTGCCTGCCAACATTGAGATAGGTCAACATCAAAATGCTTAACAGGGAGATTTGTCATTTTTCTGATTGCCCAACAGCAATGTGCACCTGAAACTGCTCTCCCAACCCCCATTGATAACACATGTTGCTTCAAAATAAAATAGGCAGCCATATAACCATAGGTACAAGGGCATTAAGTACAACTGTAGTGGCTCCAAGTCAATGTCCTCTGCTATACATCAAATACTTGAACAGCAGTCATCTTAAAACATCTGGGTCAGAACAAGATTTGAGTTCATACATAATGAAACAGTTATCATCAGTCTCCATTACTTTCAATGGAACAGATACATTAATCTTTGATTTTTGTTTTTCTGCTTTAATAAATATTTTAAAATCTCACATTTGCTTTTTTGGATCAAATATCTTGAGATACTATCCCATTTATGTCAACTGGATCAGTTGGTAGCCATCTAAGTTAGAAAGTTATAGCTTTGAGTTCCACACAAGGGCTTCAGCATATTAACATGGGCTGACATTGCAGGGCACTGCTAAGGGAGTATTGTATTGTTGAAAGTCTTATCCATTGGATGAAATGCTAAACTGAGGCCCCTATCTGCCTCCTAAGGTGGATGTAAAAGGAGTATGCAGCCTCATTGCTGGAGCCAGAGTGCAGGACTAGACAACAAGAGTTTCAAGGGCTGCATCAAACTTGTGCTATTTTATTTTCAAATTCATTGGAGGTGCTTGGAATTGAAACTTCAAACAGAAAAGTACTGCAGACTATTATTTTCCTGAAGTGGAAGGGAATTTAAAATAAACCAATATTAGAATTCCTGCTGTGGTCATTTACTCATATATCTAAATAAAACCAATAAGGCATTCAGGTGAAACTTCTTCACCCATAGACTGGGTTAGGATGTGGAACTCGCTACCACAGAGAGTAGTTGAGATGGATAACACAGATGCATTTAAGGGGAAGCTAGGTAAGCACATGAGGGACAATGGAATAGAAGGGGATGTTGATAGGTTGAGATGAAGGGGAGTGGAAAATGACATAGACCTGTTGGGCTGATTAGCCTGCTTATGCTGTAAAATTCTACTTTCTGTAATTCTACACTCTCTGAGGTGATATATCTTTGTGCTCCTTCAATTCTGGCCTCTTGAATCTCCATAATTTTCATTGCCCCACAACTTGTGGCTGTCCCTTCAGCTGTCTAGATGCCAAGCAGTGGCATTCCCTCCCTAAACCTCTCAATCTCTACCTCTCCTTAAAAGCAACGCCTTTTTGGTCACCTGTGCTATATAGTACAGCATAGGAGGCTATTTGGCACATCAAGTCTATGCTGGTTCTTTCAAAGAGTAATCCAGTTAGTCCCACTCTCCAGCCCATCCCTCTATCTCCTTATGTGCTCAATTTTGTTTGATCTACGCTCCTATGAAGTGCCTTGGGACATTTTATTATGGTAAAGGTGTTGTATAAATGCAAGTTGCTTTTGTATTGGGGAGACTGCAGGATTGGTATTCATAAAGAATGAAATGAAAGAATGTGCTGAACAGGCTTCTTTAATGGAAAATATTTTATAAATCTCTTTTTAAAAACAGTTAAAATTCATTTTAGTGACACATCTCAGCCCTGGAAGGTAAATTACAGACATGCTCAATAGAGTATTGGTTAAGGTTCAGGATGATTCACTTAGGGTGAATCACTTCTCTCCCCATATGGGCACACTGCATTCTTTGTCTGTACCATCTTCTGCTACCTTGCACAAGTGACCATCCTTTTCATTTTGGCCTGGACAGCTATTCTGCCATAGGCAGAGCAACGATGCTAAACTGACCCCTGACCTCAGCTGATGTCCATACATACACACACACACACACACTTTCCAGAAGTGTCGTTGGAAAGTCATTTGGAGCTGATTCTTTGGCAAATTCTTACCTTCCCCAGCCATGAGACACTAAGGATGATCATATTGTCCTTACCATCACACCAGCTGAGATCAAAGAAAGACTGGCATTTCAATCGTGCTTTTCACAACCTCAGAACATGCCAAACTGTTTTAAGACCAATGACGTACACTTGAAATGTAGTCACTGTTTAGGACAGATAAAAAGGATGAGATTGACCCTTCCTCTTCAATATGACTCAGTTTCTCAACACTTACCAACTAAGCCATTATGTCTCGAGTGGGGTGGGGGTTGGGGAAGGGGGAGGTCAATGTATTTGTTAGTATTGAGTAAAGGAAAGATTTGCATTACTTAAATCTCTGAGCCCATCACTCTGAAATTCCTCAAAGCAACTCCACAATAATTCTGAAGTGCAGTCACTGTTATTATGTAGGGAAATGCAGCAGCCATTTTGCATACAGCAAGATGGTTACAATGATAAGTTGAATAACTAGTCAGTTTATTTTTGGTGATGGTTGACAGCGATAGTGGAGTGTGGGCCAGGAAGTGCCTACTCTCCGTAAGATCTTTAAACACCATCTGACAAGTAGCATGAGTTTGGGTTTAATATCTTAATTAGGCACCACCGATAAATCAACATTCCCTCAGCACTTGAGTGTGAGAGTACTCACCTGAAATAAACCCTGAATGGGGGTCGACGTCTCCTAATTAAAAGGCCAGGGTGATCCAAGCTGACACTTTTTTTGGTGTGCTGATTTAAGGTGGGGTGGGGGATTGGCCATTTCCGATCTTCTTCCCTCCATTTTTAAATTTTCATCTTTATTTTCAAATTCCTCCATGGCCTCACCCCTCCCTATCTCTGTAGCTACCTTCAATCCTACACTCCTCAGAGATCTCTGCACTTCTCCAATTCTGGCCTCTTGTGCATCCCCACCTCCCTTCACCCTACCATTAGCTGCTGGACTTCTGCTATCTAGGCAATAAACTCTGGAATTCTTTCTGTAAGCTACTCTGCCTCTCCGTTCAAATGTCTTTTAAAGACTAGCCTTTTGGTCTAGCTTTGGGCACCTGTCCTAATATTTTCTAATGATTCAGTGCTATATTCTGTTTGATAATTGCTCCTGCCTTAATGATTCACTATGCTAAAGATGCTATACAAGTGCAAGTTATTGTTGCTTCCATTCTGATGATACCACTGATGAGGGGACTGTGTGTGAATGTGTGTGTTTGGGGCCAAGGACAGCTATTATTTTGTTGTAATGGGGGTCCAAACAAAGGGACAAGTTGTCACTCTGACCAAAGGAAAATTGACTATAGTGTAGGGATACTGCAGCCATATTCCATGGTTAATGACTACACCACAGGCAGGTTACTCCTGATAGAAGGAAAATGTAGCTCAGTGACCTTGACCAGGCCATTGGCACTGCACTGCTGTCAAGTACAAGAGACAGATCTGTGCAGAGAGATGCAGTCAGCCATTGAGGCCTAGCGATCGAGAAAAATAAGAAGCAAAGTCAAGCAAGGAGGGATGAGCGGTTGTGTCCTGCTGGCCTGCTCTGTGATCACTTGTGAGTCGAAGCATGAAGTACAATTGATTTCCGTTCAGGCAAAGTTCAATTTACTGGAACAAAGAGAAGGCTTATTTCTATCAGACTGTTCTAAACAGGAATTCTTCTCTGATGTTATTGATGCCAGCAGGGATAGACTGCACTCAAACTATACCACTTCAAGTGGCCACTTTGCAATACAGCACTAGATGCTGATGCCAACTCCATGGCATTACTCCACCTGCTTTCTCCACTTTTGAATGTGGAACTCACTACCACATGGAATGGCTGAAGTGATTAGCAATAGATGCATTTAAGGGGAAGCTAAATAAGAACATGAAGGAGAAAGGAACAGAAGATGAATTAAAATGGGAAGGGGCTCATTAACACTGGCATATATCTATCGGACTAAATGGCCTGTTTTTGTGCTGTACAATTGATGCCATTTTAGCTGAGCCACCTCAAGAGTCTTTGTTATGTGTTTCTGGTGTTCAGTTGGTTGGCCATCTTTATAAATTGAGAGTCTGGTGGGTGGAAAACCCACAGGATGAGGCAGAAACACTGATTTCATACCCTGCCCAATGGGGGCAACTTTAAGCTATCCTGCCAGCTGGGGAACTGACAGGTTTGGGTGCAATGTTGGTCTTACACCTCTCCCAATCTTATTCTCCACTGAAGCCAATCAGTGATATTGGACGAGGTGTAAAATCAGGGTTTCACCTATTTCCATGGGCAGAATCTTCTGGCTGGCTTGCGGGTGGCGGAGCCCACATGCCAGTGCTTAAAATGTCGTCCCAACGTCAGTGCGCGACATCGCGATATTTCGGTCGGCAGGCACATTATGCAGCGGGACGCGTGCCATTAATAAAAGGCCTCGTTAAGGCCCTTAACTTGCCAATCATCAACAATTTTGAGGGGCCCGTGTGAACTTCAGCTCAGTGCACAAGCCCAACGGGCAGGCGGGTAGGTGATTTTGTTTTTTACAAACCTCATCCAATGTGGGGATGAGGTTTGATAGCGATTTTAAAAACGTTTAATAAAGTTTTTGTTTATTTCATTAACATGTCTCATCTCAAGTGACATTTTCACATGAGGGGGACATGTTAATGAATTTTTTATTGTTCTGTTTTTTATATTTGCCAGCCTTTCAGCGATCTCCCTGAGGCAGCACTTTGCCTCTGGGAGATGTGCGCTCTTTCGCGCACGTGTGAAAGAGCGCACTCCGACAGTTGGGGAATTCCCCCCACCCCGCCCCCCCCCCCCCTCCCCCCCCCCCCCCCCTCCCCCCCCCCCCCCCCCCCCACACAGGAAGCACATAGAGCTTCCCGTCAGGCGGCCCACTGGGCGGGCCTTAATTGGCCCACCCACTTAAAATGGCAGCGGGGCCCGTTTCAGCAGCGGTGATCCGCTGCCCACCCGCCACCAAGTCGGTGGGGCCTGACCGCCCATCAAGGGCAAAATTCTGCCCCATGGGTTTCTCACCTGGTGAGTCAGATCAAAATGGTGAATCGGACTAGGCGACATAGTCTAAAAATTAGAGCCAGTTCTTTCAAGTCTGAAATTAGGAAACACTTCTACACAAGTTTATAACTTCTTCTGCTAATTGCCACCTTCATCCTTGGCTGATCTGGTCATGAAATACCAACTCTCCCTTCCAGGCACCTCCTGGAAGAGGTAAAACTTCAGGGTCACGGGCCTGATTTTACACTCCCCCCGCCCCAGCAGCTCTGAGGCTGAGGGGTGGGGGGAGGGGTGGGTGGTGGTGGTGGTTGAATATGCACGAACGGGGTTCCCTTCAGGTTCCTGCCCGCCCCAACGTGGTAGCGATTTTACAGTGGGGCAGGCAAGGCCGGAATGCCTCTTCCAGCCACTGCACCGTTGTGCCTGGAGGGACTTCCTCCCGAGCAAAGGCGGAAGTCCTGCCTTATGCCAATCAATGCTGGTTAGAGAGTAAAATGGCATCTGAGCTGCTGGAGTTGTGTTCCCCGCCGACTCCTTGGATGGTGGGGGTCAAACCCCTGCCATCCTGAAAATTCAGGCCCTGTAGTTAAAAGAGGAATCCTGTCAAAAATTCGTCAAAAAGAGAAACCCCTTCTAATATCTTATCCATTGGCTCAGTGTTGAGATTCGTCTGCTTATGCTCTCATTTAAGGTTTTATATAGATGCAAATTCTTGCTGTTGAACAGAGAAACAATGGCAATACAAAGTAAGTCTTGGGGGAAATTTTATGGAGCCTGCAAAAGCGGGAACTCTGGCGTGCAAGATGAATGTATTAGGCAAGAGCCTAAATTTCAATTTGCTGGATTGAGAAGCAGAGATCAAGTCAGCAACATGTTTGCGGCCTCAGGCTGTCCTGTGGTGGATTTCCACCTGTAATATATTTGCCGCCATGAATATTCATTAGCCTAAAATTTTAAAATTCAAGATAAAGTCAGCAGCGCACGAGGATCTTGTGGCATCCGTTTCACATTTGTTTAAAGGTGGCGTGCAACAGTTGGTTTTGTGTAGTTGTGTCTGAAGTCAGTGGTTTTCCTTGTTGAACTTTGCAGTGCAAGAAAGGGAAACAGCAGAATGGCAGCTTACAATGGAGGCTCTGGACTGGCAAGGGTAAGTCATTGATGAAGGGACGGTGTGGTGGTGGATCGGGGGCATGGAAGAGTAGGAGAGGGATCCAAGGAAGAACAGGGTGGGGTCAGGCGAATGGTGAAGTAAAAGAATTGTCCTGAGTGTGGTAAGGGATGGTGGGAATAGTCAGTCAATGTAAGAAAATAAGGGGCCTAAAGGGCAAAGTCAGTACTGTCCACATGTGGGTCCATCTCAGGGTATTGGCTGGCAGAGTCACAAGGCTTTAAGTTCATTTATAATATTTTCAATTATCCTTAATGAGAGTGATCTCCAAGTCCTTTACCATGAATAAAGGGAAGAGACAGCTGAGCCTGTAAGTTCAGCCATATCCTACACAGAGCGGTGAGTACAACACTGGATACTACCATGAACCTTCAACAAAGAGTGAATGCAAAAGCACAACATTGTTTCTTCCACAATAAAGGAATGTCTCTAACCCCCCTGTAACCACCAATGGCTGCCAACCATGATGCATGCCAGTACATTTAGCTCTCTGATTAAGCTAGTCTCAACAAATAAAGATGATGTACACATGGATAAAGTGAAACCAATGTCATGTGATATATATACAAGTGAAATTTAAATTTGAAAAACACCTGTGCTAACTCTTAATAAGTCTTACATTAATGGCAGTGGAGTTGGCAGGAAAGTTTTGGCCATGATGCAGAGCATCTCTACTTGTCCAACAGGATTTACCACTGAAAGCTTCCTTCCACATTGCACATGTCTCCAATGCACACTGCTGGCACATTAAATTTTAACTAATCGTGTAGGAACCAGCAAAAAGCAAGAGAGTGGGGCTCTTGCTTCCTATTCCACTGTCGGGAACAGCGCGCCACAGTTGAAATTCCACCTATTGTATCCAAAGCACTTTGAGATGAAACTGAGAAAGATGGTGACACACTGTGGATTTCCCTTTCCATACTAGGGATATTCCTAATTTTCAGAATAACAAGATTGTTTGATCATAGCAGATTGTAGTACAGCTAGTAAAGCACCCTCAGAGCTGGATTAGGGCGGCGGAGTCTCAATTACCTTGCAGTTTGTAACAGTTAAAGGGCAAAAAAGATGACTTCCGCCATTTGTCCATGGGTACTGAATCAAGATGACAGGACATTGCTGCAGAAATGGTGTTCAACTGAACTGTGCCTTCCGAGGATCTGAAACTCTGCTATCTAATAACGACAATCAATCAACAAGAAAAAGGAAATACTATAGAACTCAAGGAACTAAGGAAACTGCTGGGGGCTTAACTTTCCTTAACTATTTTCTTGATGAATCATTCAGTCAGTTCCCATTGAAAATGGAAAGAGAACAGCTGATCCCTACTCCGTAGCAGGCTGTTGTACCTTCTGACACAAGGACTCTCTCCATTTGAGTTGCCAGATTGTTGTAAATTCTTGGCTCAATCTCCTCTACAGATTTTTGGCTCGCTCTGCTCCATAGACCCTTCATTCACCTCATACTCAGTATTTTCTAAATTGATCTGCATTCTGCACATTGTTTGTTTCACAACTGTTTGATGCAGATGAAGGTCCAAGGCCCATAATGCTGGACCAAGCTTACAATCAGCACATCAACTGATTTCCTAATTGAGATTGGATCCACAGCACAAAGCTGTTCCTACAATATGACACCAAGATCAACATTTTTACTCAGAGAGGCCACGCGCTGGCTTGTGTGAGAGGTAGCAACAGTAAGGTGCAGTAAGGGACACTATTTGGGTTTTGACGAATCTAATACAAGAGCACAAGAGATAGTAGCAGGAGTAGACCATACCATCTGTCAAGCCTGCTCCGCCATTCAATATGATCATGGCTGATCTTTGGGCTTCAACTCTGCCTTCCTCCCCGCTCCCCATATATCTTGATTCCCTGAGATACCAAAATTGTGTTTATCTCCCAGCCAACAATTAGGGATCATAAATATAGGACAGTCACTAATAAATCAAAAAGGGAATTCAGGAGAAATTTATTTTCTCAAAGAGTGGTTAGAATGTGGAACTTGCTACCACAAGGAGTGGTTGATGTGAATAATAAAGAAACATTTAAGGGAAAGCTAGATAAATACACAAGGGAGAAAGGAATAGAATAATATTTTGATGGAGTTAGATTAAATTGTTATGGCCGATGCAGTTGGTAAAGCTGAGTTATTTAAAATTCCCAGGGGGAAACTTTAAACAACTATCATAACCTATAATTTTAAGTATTATATTTGAGATGCAACTGTAAACTCAGCAATCAGATCACCAGTTCTTGAGGCTTTACATTAAACTAAATGAAACATTTTATTAATTAACACAGGTTAAAATATACATACACATGGCTTTAAATTACCACTATCATCGCTTTTAACAAATTTCCAAACTAATCTCCTTTAAGGCAACAGCAACCCACAGACTTAACCAATCACCAGGCAAAGCATTTTCACCTTACAAATTCAAAATGAGGTTCTTTTCACTTTGGTTCCTGTGGAACCTGTTGGAGGCTTACAGCTGCCTTTTGATCTCACATTGCCTCTCTCTGCACACCTGAAAACTGCTGAAGTTATACTTACCACTGCCCATTGAATGTTAATTCTCATTGTATCAACAACCTCTGAACTAAACCTAACAATAAAACCCTTTTCATAGTACCAATTTTATTAATAATGTAAACATATTTCTTGAATGCTCTATTCAAAAAAATGAAAATGCACTATCTCTCTTACATATCAAAACTGGTACACATTAAAGCACCCAGATTAGCTGGCTTTAATCCAATTAAGACACACCCACAGACTAAACCTCTATTTCAAAAGAAAAATCTTTCCAATAATATTATATACATTAATAGCTTCATGACAAAGTGAGATGGGGGGAAACACATGTAGACCATAAAATAGATTTGTTGGACCAAATGGTCTGTTTCTGTGCTATTTCCATGCTATTCTACGTCGTGAGTTTGGGAGTCAGGATCATTGATACCACAATTTAGAGGGAGCTTTACTCCATACCTTACCAATGCTGCATTTGACCTGGGCCTGCCTAATGCTTACACTATATAAAAAATGGAAAGTGCCCAATTTCCCAGGGTATCCTGCACCTTGCTGAATAAGAAATTTCCCACAAGAAAAGGGAAAACCAAAAAGGTTGGAAGAGATGATGAGGTGAATCAGGAAGAAATGGGTCCAGTGACATCGAGTTAGGGTCTTCAAAACCTGTCGATTGAAGGGGTAAAGGAAGACTGAAAGAGCTTAGAATTTCACAATCTGGTATTCATCCAACTTCCTTTGAAAAAAATGCCTCCTGGACACAGACATGTCGAGGGGTTCAGAGAGAATGGGAATCAAATACCCACATAGCAAGCTCCCACAAACAGCAATGTGATAGTGATCAGATAATTTGTTTCTGTGATATTGGTTGAGTGATAAATATTAGCCAAGGCACTGGGATATAGTGCCATGGGATCCTTTATGTTCACTTGAGAGGGCAAATGGATCTCAGTTTAACATCTCATTAACGATGGCACCCCTGATAGTGCAGCACTTCCTGGATTGGGACTTAAACACATGAACTTCTGACTCAGAAGCGAGAGTCCTTCCCACTGAGCCACAGCTGGGGTGGGGAGCAAATCTGGGAATAGGGAAGGGTGGGAGAAGAAAGGAACACATGTTCTTTACGCTGTTGCAAGTATTAGGCATTGTTAGATAATATGGGGAGAAGAAAAACACATAGCAACATAAAATATTAAAACAAAAAGTAGGATATTGGAAGCAGGAAAGAATTACGAATTACAGATGTAGCGACATGTGTGTTTACCAGTCTGTCTTGCAAGGAGATTTCATTAGTGAACTGTTTCTCCTTGCTCAGTGGCATGCTGGGAGAGCTGTGTATCTGTGGCACAAAGTTAATGCAAGGCCGGGCATTCGGCCAAGACATTAAGTCAAATCGAATTCTGAAAAAAAGAGCTGGGATCAGCACATTTTTTTTCTTCCTGGGTTAGAATTACTTTCTCTCGTGGACTGCCAGCCAAGGAGAAATCTGCCATTAGGAATTACAGAATTGATGGGGCTGAGGCTGGGATTATTTCTCTTGCCAATTTTTTTTAAGATACTGTATCAGCATGTGTGTGTGCTTTCCCTTAATCGCAGCTTGTTTTTGCTTCTCTAAGAATTTCCTACAGGTTATTTTGCTACATCATGACACAAAAGTAATAGAGGATGAAACAAGAGTAGTTAGGGCCCTGCAACACTCTGTTAGAGAGCAGTAAGTCAGTCAAGGTTCCTGCTTCTGAGTGTTGAATGAGGACAGGACTGAGCTCAGCTGTAATGCCCTTCATGGTAAATCAGCCCATCAACATTCATGGCTAGCTTTGAGCTGAACTACACAAATTGGGAAGGGGCACCAGTTTTCATTCCTGGTCTGTGCTGTGATGGCAATAGAGTTGCTATCATGTGCTCCTGAGCTAGGGAGAAGGGATTAAAATCAGCCAGGGTTCCTGCATCTGATCACTACCCATGAATCTTGCTGCAAAGTGCACGTGTGTGTGTTTGTGTGTGTGTGTGTCCTTGCAGGTGTGTCGTGTGTGTGTGTATGCAAGAGAGGATGTGTGTGTGTCCATGTGCATGCATTAATTTGTGCACAAAAGTGTGTCTGTTAGTATGTGCATGCGTGAGAGAGAGAGCACGTGTATATATGTGAGAGATTGTGTGTGTGCATGTGAGACAGTGTATGTGTGTGGGTGTGTGGATTGGACAAGAACAGGACTAAGTTTGGCAGTGATGCCTTTCACAACCAAATATCCTAGGGCAGGATTTTCAGCTCAGCATGCGGGCATGCGCCCAACACACTCAAGCGTGAAATAGCGCATGATGACATCTGATGAGTGCCCCGACGTCATTGTGCACTTGCGCGATATTTCGGTAGGTGGGCAGGCGCAAGAGTTGACAATTAAGAGGCCATTAAGGCACGGAAGCTGCTAACTAAGTTGAACTTTTCGCTGCCCGTTCAGCCTTAGATTTGGTGGGTGGGCGAATAGGCCAGGCGGCCTTTGCATTTTTTGCGAAACCTCATCCATGGGCGGGATAAGGTTTCCGTAATTAAATAAAAAATAAACAAAAATATTTGGGCAGGATTTTAATAGTCACCATGTAAAGGTGCGTGAGTCTGCTATGCGGACACTTTCCCTGAATTTTTAACATCTTTAACTTTGTTTTTAAAAATATTCAGCTCCCCGAGGCAGCTCTGTGCCTTCAGGGAGCTTTCAGTGAGTGCATCCCTGTGCATTCGCAAACTTCAGCGCTCCTCCCGCCCCTACCCCAGCACACGCTTCACACACCCGTTAATTGGGCAGTCAGCGTGAAGGGGCCCAATAGTGGGCAGTGGACTGTTTCGCGGCCGCTCCTGGGCCAGCCCACCCGACAAGGGGAAAATCCTCCCCCTGGTACCACTCAGTGTCCAGGTTTGTGCACGAAGACTGGCCACCCAGTGGAGCTACTATCAGGTGAGTGTGGATGTCCCAATGAGTGGAGGCGATAAATGGAGATCAATGACAATAAATCCTAGAAAGAATTTTTCAAAGGTTATTTTCCATCCTCTGATGTGTCCAGCCAGAAGTTTCAATTGATTAGTTTTCTTACAGATTCTTTGCAACTGCTGCCCAATATAAAGGAAATGGAACTCATGATTCAAATGATTGCAGAAGGCTGTTGTTTTTGGAGGATGAAAACACACTGGGAATTTAGCTTGGTGCCTTTTCTCCTTTTATCGACATCTATCCTTGAGCCTTTCCAGTGAAGGCCATCCTACAAATCAAAGTCGATTTCTGCTTTGCTCTTTAACACTTTTACGATCTTTTTTTTCCTTTTCCTTGTTAAATGTTTTATTGAGCTTTATTTTCTGTCCTCCTGCCCTGCTGGGTGATGGCTGCATGGAGGCCAAGTGCTCACCCAAGAAGGCATCATTCATATGTAAACTCAAGCAGCAACTGTCAAAAGCTGAATCCAATTCTATTGTTATCCAAAAAGCATTGATTTGCACTTATTCTTGTAAAGGGGTGGGGGGCAGAGGAGAGAGTGTGGTGTAGTGGTAATGTCATGGTGTCACTGGATGAGCAATCTGCAGGCATGCTCTGGGGGCACGAGTTCAGATCCCACCATGGCGGCTGGTGGAATTTAAATTCCATTTTTTAGGAAAAAAACTGGAATTGAAAGCTAGACTCAGTAATGGTGACCATGAAACTACTATCGATTGTCATGAAAACCTATCTGGTTTATTAATGTCTTTTAGGCTAGGAAATCTGCTGTCCTTACCTGGTCTGGCCTAAATGTGATTCCAGACTCACAGCAATGTGGTTGACTCTTCATTATCCTCTGAAATGGCCTAGCAAGCCAGTGAGTTCAAGGGTAATTAGGGATGGGCAACAAATGCTGGGCATTGCCAGCAAGGCTCATATCCCATGACGAATAAATAAAAAAAAGTTAATACAGATCATCTAGTCAACTCTGCCCTGCCTCAGTTTATCTGCTGCTGAAACCCTCATCCATGCTTTTGTTACCTCTAGGCTTGACTATTCCAATGCACTACTAGCTGGTCTCACCACTCTCTATCCTATATAAACTTGAGGTCATTCTAAACACTGCTGTCCATGTTCTATCATGCACCAAGTCCTGCTTACCCATCATCCGTGTTCTTGTTGGCTCCCCGGAAGCAACGTGTCAATTTTAAAATTGTCATCATTGTTTTCAAACCTCTCCATGACCTTGCCCCTCCCTATCTCTGTAATCTGCTCCAGCCCTGCTGTTTTTGCTGCCCTGCTGGAGGGGATAATCGCCAGCAGAGGTTAACGGCTCATTCCCCCAAGAGGGAGAGGAGCTTGATCCCAGTCCACTATGGAGCAGCCAAAACTCTGAACTGGTCACTGGCTTGTCTCCATCACCTGAGAATGGGGTGAGCAAAATGGTAGTTTGTCTCAGCAGGGCATAGTGAAAGAGATATAACCATTAGCCTCGGAACCTCTGGTCTAGGAGGGTGATATTCAGGACCCATATCACCTGCCCTCTCCTTCTGATCACTTCTCAATATCTCCTGGGGAAAAGGACGTCAGGAGAGGACAAAACATCTTCTGTGGTCAATGAGCCTGCTGAGACACATAAGAAGAATTGTTACAGCTGCAAGGTACTGAAGAGCTGTGGGAAACACAGACCAAGAGTCAACACCTTTGGAGAGGGGAACATTTTAAAAACACAGAACACTCGTGTAATGTTCTATTTTGTTTGGAAGTTACATATCCTGTACAAAAAGGATCAAATTATGTTTCTGGTTTCCACATCTGATCGGACAGAATCTCAGCAGCAATGACTGGAAGACGAGAATTTCATTGTCTTCCGAATAAAACTCCACCCTGATAGGGTCAAAAGCCAAAGGGGCTGCGAGAACGCAAGGGAAAATTGTGGGAAAGGACAACTTGGCTTACAATAAAGTTTTATCCTATGAGAGCCGAAATGTAAAGCAAAACACTTCTGCACAAATGCACCATTCTGACAGCACATGCAGGAAAGGAAAACTAAATTTGGTCTGCTCAGTATTCCATTCTCAAAATTAATGGGCAGACTATACAGAAACCAGACCTACCATTCCCTCATTCTTTGAGAAGGCATTGGATTTGACACTGGGGGTATGTGTGGGGCAATGGAACACTGTTGTGGGATGGTTGGAGCACCGGGGTGGGGATTAGAGCACTAGAGTGGTAACGCTGGAGTGCTTCAATGGAGGCTGGAGCACTGGAGTGGGGGGTTGGAGTACTGGAGTGGGTTAATGGTTAATGTGTCCCTTGAGTTTACTCATTCATTGCTCCATATGCTACAATCTTCTATCCCCTGCATCCTCATTGCATCAAACTCAGGATCTGTCCCATTGTTTCCTGCTCAAGCTCTTTTTCTCTGAGAAGTTTAAACTGTAGACAAAAATAATTTATTATCTATATTGTACCTTACTACAATTCTCAAGATGCCCTAAAGCTCTTGGCCTACAATGAATTGCTGTTTGAGTGCCATCGCTGTTGTTATGTGGGTAAACGTAACCCATCTTGCTTCTTCGGGGTACATTCCTCCAGGATTGTCCAGGATTATCCTGGGCAATGCTGCGAGAAAAAATCCAGGAGAGAAATCATAGGGGAGTTCAAAGGAAAATAACTTTTTTTCAGCACTTCTGTTTATTAATTATAAAAATGTAGTTCGGAAGGAAAAGGCTGTTTGATTGAGTCAAGAATTATCCATTCAGGTAATGGGCAGATGCTTTGTTTTCAAATAGGCCATGGGAAGGTAAGGCCGCGAGGATGGGGACAAATGGAGGTGATTGATTATCAGGGGATTCTTTTGGAGTGGGCACATTGGAGCACTGGCGTGGGGGTTGGACCACTGGTGTGGGGGTTCAAAAACTGGTGTGTAAGAGTTGGAGCACTGGTGTGTGGGAGTTGCAGCACTGGTGTGTGGGAGCTGGAGCACTTGTGTGTGGGAGCTGGAGCACTGGTGTGTGGGAGCTAGAGCATTGGTGTGTGGGAGCTGGAGCACTGGTGTGTGGGAGCTGGAGCACTGGTGTGTGGGAGCTGGAGCACTGGTGTGTGGGAGCTGGAGCACTGGTGTGTGGGAGTTGGAGCACTGGTGTGTGGGAGTTGGAGCACTGGTGTGTGGGAGTTGGAGAACTGGTGTGGGAGTTGGAGAACTGGTGTGTGGGAGTTGGAGCACTGGCATGAGGATTAGAACACTGGCATGGGACTTTGAATGCTGGTGTGGGGGTGGGATGATTTGCAACAAGCGGTTGGTGACACTGTGATATACACATGCAAGCAGGTTATGATTAGAAAAAAAATTAAGAAAACTCTGAACGCTTAATTTTAAGTCACTGTCATAAATCAGTTTGTAATGCTTAACAAATGAAAAACACACTAACTATAAAATCCCCTGTTGTTCAATAACATTGTAATAACAGTGTTATTAATCATTAATATATGTTTAATTAAAAAGCTCTTAGGAAACAATAATTAATAGTAATATATATTGCCAATTCTGTAAATAGACAGATAGAACTAGCTCATACATTTTTTATAATGTTCTGTAATACGTGGCATTAACTTGTAATATATACCATTTAATTAAGCTTCAGTAAACAATATTATATAACATTTGACATCTCCAAAGCCGTTGGTGGGACAGGGTCTGGCATTTCTATGATATAACTGTTTTATTAACTATTTTATAAGTTGTGATTAAAATAGCCTTCATCACAACCTTGCTCTCATGTTTTACTTTCTCAGTATCACAATGGTTAATGCGTCCCTTGACTTTACTTGCTTGTTGCTCCATATGCTTCAATCTTCTAACCCCTGCATCCTCATTGCATCGAACTCAAGATTTGTCATATTGTTTCCTACTCGAGCTCTTTTTCTCTGAGAAGTTTAAACTGTAAACAAATGAATTTATATTTCTATATTGTACCTCACTAAGATTCTTAGGATGCCTTAAACCTCTTGGCCAACAATAAATTGCTGTTTGAGTGCCATCACTGTTGTTATGTGGGTAAACGTGACACCCATCTTGCTTCTTCAAGGGTACATTCCTCCAGGATTGTCCAGGATTATCCTGGGCAATGCTGCGAGAAAAAATCCAGGATAAAAATTGTAGGGAAATTTAAAGTAAAATAACTTTCTTTCAGTACTTCTGTTCATTAGTTATAAAAATGTGAGAGTTGGGAAGGAAAGACTGTTTAACTAAGTCAAGAATCATTCTATCAGTTAATGGATAGTTGCTTCGCTTTCCAATAGGCCATTGGAAAGCAAGGCCATGAAGATGGGGATTAATGGAGGAGAATGATTGTCAGGAGGAGATCATGTAGTGAAACTTCCACGATTACTTGCAGCCAAAGTTGGCAGTGTTAGTGAAGGTTTCTGTGGGATATTGGATTCTATGGGTGCAGGGCTGCTTTCCCTTACTTCCCACATGTGGCTCTTTATATGTGAACCCTGATGATAAGAGTTGGAAGACAATTCAAGTGTTCAGATATGATGGGAGGAAACCTCACCGTCAAGGCCCATCTTGAAACTTGTCAAATGTCACAACCTCTCCGGGAGGGCAAACTGAACAGAGAACAGGTGCATTAAAAGCGAATGAGATGAAGAACCAGTGAACTGTTTTTGGTAGCGCTGGTTGGCTCGGAAACAGGAGAAACTCTGGTTATCTTTGAGTAACAAAGCTTTTCTGAGTAGCTTGACAAAGCGTTTCTGAGTAGCTTGACTAAGATTCTTAACTTCTCATTCCTAAAATGACAGTGCGACAACTCCCATCATTATGCAACTAAGTCCTTGGTAGAGGCTTGAACCCAAGACCTTCTGGCTAAGAGACAACAGGGCTACCAACTGAGCTGAACTAATATTTAACAGTGCTTACCTTCCTCACTCTTCCCTTTGTCCAACAAGCTTTCAAAACACAAACCTGTCACTACCTAATTGCTACTTCCTCACATACCTTGCTTTCTCTCCTACTCCTTTCACCATGGTGCTGCTCTGTATAAAAGCTATTAGCTATTCACCTGGATTTTACAGAAAAAAAATACAAAATACTTAACCCAGTGAAACAAAGCATGATATTATATAATAGTGGTTTACCCTAGAAAAAGGGGGTGGAATTTAATGCCCTTCCCCGTGGTGAGCTTGGTGGTGGGGTCATTTAATCAGGGTAGAGACCCTGCCACCTTCCTGGCTCCACCCCAATGTGGGTCCAGTGAAGCCCACATCCCATGAATGAATTTTTAAAAATCACTTACTTGTGGTTGAGTCCATCCATGATACGAGGCCTCAGTGGGTATAATACCAACAACAGCCATTGCCTCTCCAGTGGCGCTGCCATTCAATAAAGCTTGATGCCATCCTTGATCCTGGGGAACGCCCACCACTGTCCAGTTAAGTGCCTGAATGGCACTTAATATGGTGGGCCTTCACTAAAAGAGGTGCTGGGGGGCGGTTGCTGAGATGCCCCCATCACCTCTACTAAATAACGCCCAGGGGGTTTATTGCATGATATAAACAGAACACTACAGCTTACCCCAAAGCTGAAACTTAGGGGATATCCCCACCTCCCTCTTTCTCTGCTCCCCATCCGAAGCCTAAGAGGACTGGGTGTAAAAAGAGTTTTATACCACGTCTGATTTTATTTCTAAATTAAGGTTCCACTCGATCCTCTGAGCCTCCAGCCCAGTGGTTTAGGTTAACATTGCCCCCTTACTGTCTAACCTCACACATGACAACTTCCAATTGGGAAAAGGTCCTACAGGACTCCAGCTGCCACTGACCAGCACCTGTGCAAGAGACAATATTTTCAAGACAGGGATTGCAGAACACAGAACATTTAGATACTAAATGCTTCTCTAAAGGTCCAAGTGGCCATTAAAAACAAAATGATAGTACCTTTGTATGGTTTGAGAAGTGCTAATTTACTTTTCTGCCACTTTCCGGAAACCTCATTGAGAATGGTTCAGGGTCCTGGGCAAAGCAATGAGCTTCACGCAGGAGAAGTTATACATATGCAGCAACAAAGCTTAGCATTGTTCTATAAGCTATCCGGTTGGCTCAGTGAATAAAGGAAAGGTACTGAAGTTTCAAGGGAAGGTGCTGAGTTAGCTAATTGCACCCAGGGCAGCTGTAAGAGTTGCATAATTGGCCTCAGTAATCCTCGATAAGGCTCTGGACAATCAGTCACAGTTCTTGCACCTGATATCTGTTTCATTTCCCTTTCAAAGGAGGTTGTATCAACGGGCATTTGATCAGTGCAGGATGGGTCTTGGTGATGAAACTTCCTCCCATCATCAACAACTTGCATTTATATAGTACCTTTAATGTAGTAAAATGGCCTGAGGTGCCAAATAGGGAAGATGATCAAACAAAAGCTACTACTGAGCCACATAAGGGGATATAAGGACATTGGTAGATGAAGTGGGTTTAAGGAGCATCGTAAAGGGGGAGAGAATGACACAGAGCTTTGTAGAGAGAGCACCAGAGCTAGGGGCCTGATAGCTGAAGGCACGGCCGTTAATGGCAGGGTGACAAATGCAGAGATCTTGGAGCAGTTGTAGGGCCGGAGGAGGTTACAGAGATAGGGATTGGATGAGACCATGTAAGGATTTGAAAATTAGGATAAGAATTTCAAAATTAAGATGTTGCCAGACTGGGAGCCAGCGTCGATCAGCGAGCACAGGGGCACTGGGTGAAAAGGACATAGCGCAAGTGGCATCAGAGTTTTCGATAAGCTCAAGTTTACAGAGAATGCAAGATGGGAGGTTGGCCAGAATAGCATCGAAACAGTCTTCATAAACTCATTGTCAAGGGTCGCAAATAAAGAATGGTTGCTTGGGGGGGGGTAAAGGAAGACAGCCCTGCATCCATGGAAACTGGACCCCATAAGAGTCAGCACCTTCCCAACAGGAGAGGAGAAAAACATTTTTTTTTAGGTTAGGTGGCAGATGAAGTTCAAAGTGGAGAATGTGAGGTGGTACATTTTGGTAGGAAGAACATGATATAAAATTAAGGGTACTACTCTGGAGCAGAGGGACCTGGGTGTATATGTGCATAAATCATTAAAGATGGCAGGACAGGTTGAGAGAGCAGTTAATAAAGCATACAGTATCATAAGCTTTATTAATAGGGGCATAGGTTAAAAGAACAAGGAGGTTATGTTGAACTTGTATAAGACCTCAGCTGCAGTATTGCATAAAGTTCTGGGTGCTACATTTTAGGAAGGATGTGAAGGCATTGGGGAGGGTGCAAAAGAGGTTTATGAGAATGATTCCAGGGATGAGGAACTTCAGTTATAAAGTAAGATTGGAGAAGCTGGGACTCTTTTCCTTGGAGAAAAGAAGGCTCACAGGAGGTTTGAATGACGTATTCAAAATCATGAGGGGTCTGGACAGAGTAAATAGGGAGGATCTGTTCCCATTTGTGAAAGGATCAAGAACAAGAGGGCAGAGATTTAAAGTAATCGGCAGAAGAAGCAAAAGTGATATGAGAAAAAACATTTATATAAAACATTTTCATACAGCTCTGAAGAAGAGTCATACCCACTCGAAATGTTAACTATGTATCTCTCTGCACAGATGCTGCCAGACCTGCTGAGTTTTTCCAGCATTTTCTGTTTTTATTTCAGATTTCCAGCATCAGCAGTATTTTGCTTTTATTTTTTCACACAGCTAGTGGTTAGGATCTGGAATGCAGTGCTTGAGAGTGTGGTGGAGGCAGGTTCAATCAAGGCATTCAAGAGGAAATTAGATGATTATTTGAAAAGAAACAATCTGTAGGGTTACGGGAGAAGGCAGGAGAATGGCACTAGGTGAAATGCTTATTCAGAGAGCCAGTGCAAACATGATGGGCTGAATGGCCTCCTTCTGCATTGTAACAATTCTGTGATTCTGTGACTCCCTGCATGGCAAAGTAACACACTGCAAACGCTCGCCTGACATTTAAAACTGGCTTACCTATTTCATTAAAATATTGTCAATTAATTATTAGATTGTTGTAACAGCTTCTTTTTAATTAAATATGTGCTAATTACTCACAGTAAAGTTATTAGGCAATTGTTGATTTGTTTTAATGCCTTGTTAAGTCAAGTGCCCACCTCTATAAAATTTCTGATAGCTTACAGCTCCCTTGTTAAAAGCCCCATATTCAAAAGTTCCAGATCTTGAACACATGAGGGTGCTGTGGCTCCAGGCCATGTTGTCAGGCAGAGCCCAGGCCCTGGATGCCTCACATCCCTGGTCTCAGCTTGTAATCTTGTTGAGCTGTCTCCCTACATTGAGAGGGAAGGAAAAGTCACAGTGAGATAGTCACCTTCACCCACACCAGACAGTGCAGAGGAGAGCAATTAAAAGGAAAACTGTCCACAAATGCCCCAAAGTGGGTCTGCTGACTGGAGTCGAAAGCTGGTCCACTCCTAGGTCTAATAGCTATTTGAAGCGGGAATTCATTGCCAACTTTCTCCTCTCTGATTCAAGGTCAATTGCAATATCCCTATTGTTGCTCTGCTTGGGATCAGCAAATACACCAGAGGCTAGGAATCACACCTCAGGCCTTACTACTCTAAATGGCTGTGTTCTGGCATACAGCACCTTTATCTCGTCAAGTCATACAATCTACAGCACCAACATTTTTCATCCTGTAATCTCCACCCTGCCCCAGCCCAGAAAATCCACTAGATGAATATATAAAAATGCATGAGATTAAAATATATGTACTCATTCACACCACAACTACCAGTTCATAAATGATTGAACACGTTTTGAGGATCATAAGTTGGATCTATGCTTCCTTTAAAAAGTGTATATGCTCAAACATCATATTAAGCCAATAAAAACAGAAAATGCTAGAAATAATCAGCAGGTCAGGCAGCATCTGTAGTGAGGGAAACAGCGTTAATGTTTTAGATAATCAGAAAGGGCATCAACCTGAAATGTTAACTCTGTTCCTCATTCCACCAATACTGCCAGACCTGCTGAATATTTCCAGTATTTTGTGTTTTTATTTCAAATTTCTCCCACCCACAGTATTTTGCTTTTGTATCATATTATTGCCGCTCAATGACTCAGCAAGTTTCTCCAGTGAGCAGTTGGAGTTGTAAATAGGTGCATTTAGGGGGAAGCTATATAAATGCTTGAGTAAGAAAGGAACAAAAGGATATGCTGATAGGTTGAGATGAGGAGATTTGTGTGGAGCACCAGTGTGAATCTGTTAGACTGAATGGCTTATTATGTGTTCTAAGAACCAACCTAATTTCATGGAGGTTATACCACAGAATGTAGTATAAGGGTATCTGGCATAGCAAGGGCTAATGTGGGACTGGAAACTACCGCCCACAATGTGATGTAAAAAGACACATGACCTGAGACTAGAGTCAATTGTGGACTCGACAAGAGACCTGTGTAGAAGCATGGAGTTAGCTCACAACTTGGGCCTTACTCTGGCTATTGTTATGACAGCAGACTAACGCTACCAATTACCTCAGGCAATTTCAACTTTTTAACGAAGAACTGTGTTTTTTTTTAAAGAAATGCAAGTAAAGACACTGAGCAAAAGATAGCTGATAATGTAAAGTGACCAATTTCTGGAAAATTCCTATGTGGATTATTGTGACAGACCCATCCTGATAGAACATGGAATGTCACATCTGAAAGGGCCTTCTTCAAGCAGTCGGAGACAAAATACTTGCACACCTCAGCAGTCACCCAAAAATCCATCTCCTGTTGATGTATATCTCATAATATATAAATAATTCTGATATGAATGCAAGATGAATATTTCCAATCCTAGAATACACAGGGAAAAGTCAGTTAAAAGCTGAGGGGCTGGTGTGTGTGTGTGTGTGAGAGCAAGCAGAGGAACAAGAGTCACCTTCCTTGCAGCTTGAATGCAAAATGATCTCTCTCTCTCTCTCTGTTGCTGGAGGCAAAGCTCAGCAGAAGTCACAATCTAAAGGAAACAGGGCAGCCTTTCAGCCACCCAGCAGAACTAAGTGTCTCCAAACCAACTGCGAAACCGCCAAAGTCAGCTCTACTGGAAGCACCCAACTTAACAACCGCAACGTACCACCATCCACGCTTCATGGACAAGCCTAAGACTGATTTGTATATGTTAAAAATTTTATTTGGACTCTTAATTTCTCATTTCTCATTTGTGTGTATGTGCGTTGCATTTTTATTAGTTTTCATGGGTTTTAGTAACTAATAGGATTGCTCTTTCTTTGACTCAAGAAATCCTGGTTAAATTGGCTCCTGCTAAAAAATAAATACATTTGGACTGGGAACAGGTGTCCATGGTGGAAGGGATCCCTTTTAAATTAACCTTTTTGTGACCAACTAAGGGGGTTGAATAAAGAAGGTGAGCCAACTCATTCCTCCTTACCCAGGAGCATAGCAAAATTGGGGTCCCATTCAGGAAGTTAACAAATTGGGCCATCTGACCTGGGGGCCGGCTGTAACAATATATGCACATAGTTATTTATCAGTAAACAATTAATGTTAAACCAGCAAGACTCAGAACCTCTTTGCGAGACCTGCTGAACAGACATACAACATACAATATGGTGGCAGCTAATGAAAAAACCCAGAACCCCAGTGAACCTGGCGCAGAATTGAAAAGCTGGAAAATTAAAGGAGCAGCATTCTGACCTGACTGAAAGCACCTGAAATGAAGACAGAGGACAGAGGAAGATTGTCTGAAAGAAGCTCCATTGCAGAATTGGAAGCAGAAAGGCAGAAGAAAAACTCCATTGTCCTGCTAAGGACTCCAGAAGATCTCATGGAGGTTCACTGTGAATGCTCACAGAGTGCAGAGTCAACGGACCGAGCAGGGGTGAGCAAAAAATTCAGTTCTAAGCCAGGATGAATTTAAAAAGCTTCCATGCTGTTAAAAATATCACAGCAGCCTGTTTTCGAAAGCACCGTGGCCAGCCTGGATTCACAGCCAGCGCCATACCACGTGACGGCTGTGCTTATTGTAAGAAGAAAAGATGTAGAAGGTTTAAAAACCACAGGCAAAGCCAGGAATCGTTTGTACAATGCTCGAAAATTTTCTGATATTGTAGGGAAGGCCCAGAATAGTTGATTGAGTAAATTACTGCTCAAAACTAAAGACAAAGAGGTCAGACCGCCTTTGCCATGGGAGCCTGCCAAAACATGACAAACAGCAGGAAGACCCATTGAAGAAACAGTTACTGAGGCACCATCCTTAAAACCTGTACAGCATTTAAAGCTGTACTTCCCTGAACTTTAAAGCAACCATGGACAACAAATCAACATTACCAGACCAATTTAGACTGATCTAAGGGCCAAACCAAACACAACTTTAGTGGAAAAAAATTCTTAAAATAAATGATAGCTTCAGGATTAGATTAAAGGACAGAAACTGAACAAGTGAATACACTACTTTATTCAGTAGATCCAATAGCTAATGATATTATTGTGAGGCAAGGAATAAACAAATCCTCAGATAAACTTGATGAATTTCTAAAATTATTCAATACATATTTTAATCTAAGGAGCAACAACATTTTAGAGAGCGTGAAATTCAACAAACGTGTCCAACAGCCTGAAGAACCAGTTGACTCTTTTATAAATGAATTATATAGATTGGCTGAAGGCTGTAACTAGAGTGACCTTAAGTCAGAACTCACAAGGGACAGAATTATAGTCAGAGTGGCTGACAATGTCCTTTCAGACATGTTACAGGCCAAGAAAGATCTGACTCTAGAAATTGCCATCCAAATAGTCAGGCAGACTGAAATCCGCCAATTGTACCAATCTATTTTACGGGTGAAAGTAAGCCATGGTACAGAGCAACCCCAACTGTCTAGCTAATGAAACAACAGAAAGGCAGAGAGACTACAGGTCAAGGAAGGCAATATGCAAATAGAACACAAGAGGGTGGAAGACCATGTCAGCACTGTGGAGCCAAACATCCCTACAGACGAGATCAATGTCAGGCAATCTCAGTGCAGTATTTCAATTGCAACCACCTGGGACACTTCAGAAAGCTATGCAAAGCCAAGACACCCAGACGGGCGGAGGGTCCCAAGACAACCCGTGAGATTGAGGTACCACTCCAGGGAGAGACCCAAGCATGCTTCTTGGGTGAGGTCTAGGATCCTGGATTCTCTTTTGAGAATGTGGACATCTTCGTAAACGGTCACTTCACCAACTTCAAATTGGACACGGGAGCCAGTGTTACAGTCTTCTTGGATAAGGAACTGTGGCTCACAGCCCTCTGGCTACTAATGACAGACACACGACTTTACAGGCCTGGAGAAATCCAGCTTCAGGTCACAGGCATGATCCTAGAACTACTAAGGCATGGTGACAAGCAGATATTCAAAATCATGTACGTTATCCAAAATCTATCATATTCGCTCCTGAGCGGAAATGCCCTTATCCAACTTAGAATGTTAGAAGACATCAAGGCAACCTCCGTCATCAACCACACAGAACTGTAAGTTGCTGAGAGGCCCACCAGTAAAGAGATTCTCGACTGGGAATTGTCTTCACTCTTAACTCTTATTGGTAGGGGCACAGGGCACAAGAGCAGGGAGGTTATGCTGAAATTATATAAGACACTCATTAGACCTCAGCTGAAATATTGTGTACAGTTCTGGGCGCCACATTATAGGAAGGATGTGAACACTTGGAGAGAGTGCAGAAGAGGTTTACAAGAATGGTTCCAGGGATGAGAAACTTCAGGTACAAAGTTAAATTGGAGAGGTTGGGACTGTTCTCCTTGGAGAGAAGAAGGCTAAGAGGTGATTTGATAGAGATGTTCAAAATCATGAGGGGGCTGGACAGAGTAGAAAAGAAGAAGCTGTTCCCAAGTGTAAAAGGATCAAGAACGAGACGGCACAGATTTAAAATGATTTGCAAAAGAAACAAATGTGACATGAGAAAAATCTTTTTCACACAACGAATGGTTTGGGTCTGGAATGCACTGTCTGGATTTGTGGTGGAGGCAGGTTCAGTCGAGGCATTCAAGAGGGCATTAGATGATTATTTGAATAGAAACAACATGCAAAGGTGTGGGGAAAAGACAGGGCGATGGCACTAGGTTATAATGCTCATTTGGAGAGCCAGTGCAGGCACAATGGGTTAGATGGCCTCCTTCTGTGCCATTAAAATTCTGTGTTTCTGTGATTCACAATACCAGTTTGTCCAATTTCACTGCAAGCCACAGAAACTCCTCTTTGATTAAACCAGCCAAACCTACAGATAATTACCACTGTACCTTGAGTGGAAGGCATACAGGAAAATGACCAACAACAGAAGAATGAGCCCCAACCCCCAGGTTCCGACGGTTGCTGTCGCACTACCTATAAACACCACGACATAGACACTGCAACCTCCAGCCAACATGCAAAGCTGCAAGACGATGCTGGAGCAGGGAATTAGCAACCATCAACTCGCCAGAACACACCTCAATGAGGCACAGAAACACACGGAAGAACACAGTGTTGTGATAAAAGCCAAACTGTGAGGTAAGCCCAATGATGAGGACCATCCAAACGACAGGGAGAGACACCTTCAACTCCCACAAAGATCATGGCAGACCACACAGATGAAGAACAATCAGGTACGTACCACAGATGAACAGAGTGAACACTCTCTCCAGATAGAACGGGACAAGCTAGTGGTCACCGAGCAGAGAAGATGGGGAGTTGAAAAAGAGAAGGGGGAGATGGTGGACTAGTACTAGTGTCACTGGACTAGTAATCCAGAGGCCCAGGCAAATGCTCTGGGTACATGGGTTCAAATCCCACCATGGCAGCTGGTGGAATTTAAATTCAATTAATAAAAATAATCTGGAATATAAAGTTCGTCTCGGTAATGGTGACCATGAAACTATCATTGATTGTCATTAAAAAAAAACATCTGGTTCACTAAGGTCCTTTAGGAAAGGAAATTTGCCATCCTTACCTAGCCTGGTCTACATGTGACTCCAGACCACAGCAACGTGGCTGACTCTTAAATGCCCTCCAAAGTGGCCTAGGACAAGTTCAAGGACAATTAGGGATTGTCACCAAATGCTGTGACACCCACATTTCATTAAAGAATAAATAAAAGTCCAACTCCAAGGAGCGCAAAAAGTGTATCAAAAGAAAACCAAGCACCAAAAACACTGACTACAAATCAAACTCTGAATCAACAAAGGCTGCTCATTTCAACATAGCCGACCACTCCTCCAAATGTGATCATAATGAGATTGGAAGAATTGTCAAGCTTCCAGACCGTTTGAATTTATAAAATCAGAGATTTGAGCAGAGGAGGAGGGGTAACAAGATTGTAATGTAAATATGTTGGCAAAGACTTGTGGGAGGTTTAATATCAAGTGACAGCGGGAAAACATTTAGGGGACAGTGATCATTGTATCATAAGGTTTAAGATGACGGTGGAAAATGACATTGGTTAATCCAGAGTAAAAATAATCAACTGGCAGAGAGCAGACTTCAATGGGGCAAGAATGGAGCTGGGCTGGATAGACTGGAACCACAGGTTGGCGGGAAAAACAGTAGCTGAACAATGGGCTATCTTCAAAGAGGAGATGGTTTGGGCACAGTCAAGGTGTGTTTCCTCAAAAGGGAAGGGTAGGACAAACAAATCCAGAGCTCCCTGGATGACAAAGGAGATAGAAATTAAGTTAAAGAAGAAAAAGTGTGCTTACAACAGGTGTCAGATAGCAAATACAATTGAGAATCAAGCTGAATACAGAAGGTTCAGAGGGGATGTGGAAAAGCAAATACAGGAAGCAAAGAGGGTTTATGAAAAAAGACTGGCAGCTAACATAAAAGGAAATCCCAAAGCATTCTATAAGCACAACAATAGTAAAAAGGTGGTAAAAGGAGTAGGGCTGATTAGGGACCAAAAAGGGGATTTACATGTAGAGGCAAGAGGCATGGTTGAGGTGTTAAATGAATACTTTGCATCAGTCTTTAAGTACAAGGCAGATGCTGCCCAGGCCATGGTGACAGAGAAGGAAACTCAGCCACTAGAAGGGCTTAAAATTGATAAGGGGGAGGTATTGGATAGACTGTCATTACTTAAAGCTGATAAGGCACCAGGACTGAATGAGATGTATCCTAGAATATTAAAGTAAGTGAGAGTGGAAATTGCAGAAGCACTGGCAATAATCTTTCATATGTTCCCTGGATTCGGGTGAGGTGCTGGAGAGCTGGAGAATTGCAAACATTACGCCCTTGTTCAAAAAAGGTTGTAAAGATCTTCCCTGCAATTACAGACCAGTCAGTTTAACTTTGGTGGCAGGGAAACCTCTAGAAACAATTATTCAGGATAGAATTAATAGTCACATGGAAAAATGTGGATTGATTCGACAGAGTCATGCATTTGTTAATGGAAAATTGTGTTTAACTAACTTGCCGGAGTTTTTTGAAGAGGTAACCAATATGGTTGATGAGATCAAGGCTGTGGATGTGGTGTATATAGACTTCCAAAAGGTATTCGATACAGTGCCACTCGATTTGTGAGAAAAGTTATAGGTCATGGAATCAAAGGGGCAGTAGCATCATGGATACAAAATTGGCTGAGGGATAGGAAACAGGGAGTAATGATTAATGGGTATTTTTTGGGCTGGAAGGAGATTTGTAGTGCAGTTCCCCAGGGGTTGGTATTGGGACCCTTGCTCTTCCTGATATATATAAATGATCTAGATCTTGGTGTGCAGGGGACAATTTCACAAAACTTGGGAGAATTGTAAACTGGGAGGAGGACAGTGAGTCAAAAGGACATTGACTCAATGGTGGAATGGGCAGATAGGTGGCAGATGAAGTTCAATGCAGAGAAGTGTGAGGTGATACACTTTGGTACAAAGAACATGGAGAGACAGTATAAAGTAAAGGATATTATTCTAAAGGGTGTGCAGGAGCAGAGACACCTGGGTGTAAATGTACACAAGTCATTAAAGGTGGCAGGATAGGGAGAGAGAGTTGTTCCTTAAACATACAGGTTAGGATTTTACTGTTGTGAGCTGGTAAGTAACGCACGGTGATGTCGGGGGGAACTCCTGACATCACCGCGCCCAATTTAAATTTTCAGGAAGGTGGGAGTGCAGCAAAATCAGCCGCGCGCCCGCCAACCTGTCAATGGCCAACTGAGCAATTAAAGGACCTGCCCGTCCAACCTTAAGGTTGGTGGACAGGCCAGGAGCCCCGGCGGCAACTAGAAAAAACATGAAACCTCATCCACCAGTGGGATGAGGTTTCATGTAGGGTTTTTTAAATTTTAATAAAGTTGTTATGGAAATTATGAACATTCCCAACTCATGTGACACTGTCACCTGACGGGACATGTAAGGGAATTTTTTTTTCTATTTTTAATATTGTTGAAAGTAGAGGCGATCCCCCTGAGGCAGCACTTAGCCTCAGAGAGATGAGTGCACTCTCGATTTTAGGCATTCCCCCCCCACCTGCACAGGGAGCACATAGCACTTCCCTGCAGATGTCACGCTGAGCGGGCCTTAATTGGCCCGCCTATGAAAAATGGCGCCATGCCTCCGATCAGGGTTGCCGATCAGAAGTGCACCCACATGCACTCGCCCATCAACTTCCCCCCAACGGTGGGAAAATTCTGCCTACAGTATTCTAGGCTGCATTAATAGGGGCATAAAATACAAGAGCAGAGAGGTTATGATGAACTTATTTAAGACGCTGGTTACACCTCAGCTGCAGTGTTGTGTACAGTTCTGGGCCCAACGCCACAGGAAGGATGTGAACGCATTAGAGAGAGTATGGAAGAGGTTTATGAGAGTGGTTCCAGGGATGAGACACTTCAGTTATAAGGAAAGATTGGAGAAGTTGGGTCTGTTTTCCTTGGACAGGAGAAGGCTGAGGGGAGACTTGTTAGAAGTTTTCAAAATCATGAGGAGTCTGGATAGAGTAGATAGGGAGAAACTGTTCCCGCTCATAAACAGATCGAGGACCAGAGGGCACAGTTTTAAAGTGTTTTGCAAAAGAAGCAAACGCGAGGTGAGAAAAAACTTTTTCATACAGCTAGTAGTTAGGGTTTGGAATGCACTGCCTGGAAATCTGGTGGAGGCAGGTTTAATTGAGGCATTTAAGAGGGCACTGGATGATTATCTAAATAGAAACAATGTGCAGGGTTACAGGGAAAAGGCAGGAGATTGGCACTAAGTTAAAATGCTCAGAGGGCCAGAGCAGACACAATGGGCTGAATGGCCTCCTTCTACACTGTAGCAATTGTGATCCTGTGGTATCTGGCATAGCAAGGGTTAATGTGGTACTGGGAAATGGTACCGCCCGGTGTGTTATGTAAGGAGACACATGACTAAAGCTAGAGTCAGTTGTGGACTGGACAGGGACCTGTGTAGAAACAAGCATGGAATTAGGTCATAGCTTGGATTTTACCCTGTTTTATATGTACATAGTTGTGTTATCAATAAACAGTTAATGTTAAATCATGCAAGACTCAGAACCTCTTCTTGAGACTTACTGAACAGACATACAATATACAACACAGAACAGGAAGGTCTCTGGCTCAATTCCCAGTCTGTGCTTGGTTCGTTGATTTTAGAAGGGTGGTTATAAAGTTACTACAATTTACCCCATATTAAGAAAAGAAAACATCACCCAGAGTTTGGCGTCGTGGTGATCCCTGCTTGAAAGTACGCATGTATAAGCAACAGATGTGGGCATGGCTGAGCTCAGATGTGATTCCCTTCTTGGTCAATAAGTTGCTGCCTCTCAAAGAGATATGTGTACACTGCTTACAGTTCTGATCACTGTATTGCAGGAAGGATGTGATCGCATTGGAGAGGGTACAAGAGAAGATTTGCAAGGATATTGCCAGGAATGGAGAATTTTAGCCATGAGGAAAGATTGGATAGACTAGGAATGTTTTTTTGGAATAGAGAAGGCTGAGAGGAGTTTGAATTGAGGCGTGTCAGTTGTGAGGGGCCTAGACAGAGTGGATAAGAAGGATGTATTTCTGTTAGTAAAGAAGTCAGTAACCAGGGGCATAGTTTTAAAGTAATTGACAGAAGGTTGAGAGTGGATTTGAGGAAAAATATTTTCTCGCAGAGGGTGGTGGGGGGTGTGGAACTCACTGCCTGAAAGGATGGCAGAGGCAGAAACCCTCAGCACATTTAAAAATTACTTGGATATGCACCTGAAGTGCCAAAGTCTACAGGGCTACAGACAAAGAAAATAGGAGGTGGGATTAAACTGGGTAGCTCTTTTTAGGCTGGCAAAGACATGATGATTCAAATGGTCTCTTTTTGTGCTGTAAATTTTTAATGTTTTTATAACAATCTGGGTAAGGTGGCAGACAGCAACAGCACCATTCACTTGCTTCCACTCCCCATCAACCCAACCCGCAGAACAGGAATCCAGCAAAGGGTCAATGCTCTCAAAAGACAAGAGGTAAAGGACGGTCTAAAATTTGCAAAGACGACAAAAGGGGGCTGATTTCCCAACTGTGGCTGCTCCTGGTGAGGAGTACCTGCAGAGATTGCTGACAGGGAAACCATTAGGCCCACATCCATCTAAGACAAATTGCAGCTTTGCCTTTCCTGTGAGTTCCTCTGTGCACCGGGAGCACCCGATTGAGGAGTCAGACTAACCAACGATGAGCTTCACGCACTGAAAGGGGGTAGAACAGGAGGGTTTAGACTTGTCACCATCAAGAGCTTTGCATCTTTGTTTTCACTAAAAAAGAACCAGTCAAACAACAGATTAGCTTTATGTCTTGTCGACCAAAGTCATTGAACGACATCAGTAATTCCAGTCATCTTCATTAATCAAATTCGTACTAGAGCAGAACTGCCAGCGGTAAAATCCTTTAACTCTAACAGCAGGCGAACACAATACAGCACAATCAGTCTTTGCTTCCAAGAGTTTTGCCCCTTCTACAAATCAGAGGGGCCCTCACATCAAGTTATTTGCTCTCTGCAGATAGGAGTCAGGAACCTAGCGCACTGACATCCAACCACCTACCAGTCTGTCTCATTATACCCAGAGTCCCATCTGCTACTAAATTTTGGCTGCAAGCTCCTGGTATGAATTTAAAATAAGTTTACTCTAAAAAAATGACTCTCAGCTCTGCTATCAGCTGTCACAATATCAATCTGCGTAAAACATTTCCTCTCAGTAAATGTCTTCATTGTTGTCCATTTGCAGTGAGGTATGTTTTACCTTGAGGACATTTTTGTAGCAGCTTCATTTCACTGGACTGAGACAGAAAAAAAAATATTTCTTTTATTCATTACAAATACTTTGGTGAAGAAACAGTATGAATTGCTTGAGGACAACTTAGGCAAGAGATGCATCAGCACGATCGGGCAATGATTACGATTTAGGAAAGTGAAAATCAACCACAGTGGGTGACATTTAACACAAGAGGCACTGGAATAATGGAATAGTTAAAGCCAATTACCACACCTGCCGCACAATAGCACAGATGAGTCCTACCACTATCTCTGTGGTTGAGGTTCTCCGGCCGCTCCGCAGCAGGTTCCACCGCAGGGAATGCGGCGGGCCAGCCAAAAGTCCACTGCCTCTCAGCAGGACTGGAAGATCCTGGTGGCGGGCAGGGCTGGAAAATCCAGGCCTATATCTATGCATATAAAAAGTAATGGCCAGCCAGGTTCCTCTCAACCTTTTCCATTAGAAATTCCTATGCCCACATGTACAAAGGTAATTTCCTATGTAAACTTGACACACTGTAATTGTGCCCTTCTGCCAGTGAGGGCACTTCACTACCACAGTGTGGAATGGTGGCATTACAGCATGACACACTTTTATAAGCAATTTCCACTGCAATTGTTGATATTAGAATTATTAAGGGAAAATAAAACTAAGGATAGAATCATATATTTAAAATGGGGATTGAATTCTATCTGTGCATCCTGGTTGAATTATTCCCTTCTTCTAACCTCTCTTCCTCTGAAAACGTCTCTTGGACTTCACTCCCTCATGTACAACTGCAGAGGAAATGGTCTAGTGTTACAGAGAGAGAGCTACTGATGCCTTGTTCCATTCTCTTACTGTTCATAATCAGTGTGCCTGAAAAGGAAGGTGTGTGTGGTCAATTTGAAAAACAAGTAACAAGCTTTTTGTGAGTTTGAATAAAGAGGTTTATTTATTCATGCATTTACCCTGAAAATCTAATGCTATGGTACTTACTCACCACACATACTCACTCAAGGAAAAATACATTTAAAGAGAGTAGTGCACTTTTACAAGTTATAAACAAAAAAAATTCGTAATTTTAAGTGATTGGTTCATGTTGAAAAAAAGCATTCATTGCAGGCCTGGTAGAGAAGGCATTTTCACCCCTGAAGGGTGGTTAAGGTGGATTCACTGGAGTCGTAAATCAGAATTGTTGCAGGATTTCTTCAAAGAGGTGGATTTTCAGCAGGTCACAAAGTTAGTTACTTGTAATCTTATTACGAGGAGTTTAGTTTTCTGTACTGGTGGATTTGAAAAGGAACAGGCTTGGAGACTTTAAGTTGTTGCAGTCTCCAGTTTTTAAAGGTGCAGATGTTGCTGCTCTTTCTGCTGCTGCTGACTCTGCAATTGTTGTTCTGTTTTCTGCAGATAATACTTAAAGCCTGTTTTTTAAAAGGGTGACCAACATGGCTGCCTTACCACATGGTCTTTCACAGCTCCCTTCCAAAAATGGTGTTGGACTTTAGTTAATTTGCCACAGCCTGAGTCTTTGTGTGCATAAATTCACCTACCCATTCAAGTCAGGAAACACGTTTTGAATAGTTTCCAGAGATGAGTATTAACACCTTTTAGTGTGGAAGATGTTCTTTTGTCCTTAAGAGACAGTGTGGCAGTTGGAATCCACAGATCAAATCAGATGACTCTCAGCAACCATCTTCTGCAGCTTTTTAATGTCCATTTTTAAAAGAAAAGTTAGTTCCAGAATATTCCAAACTGATTACAGTTCATGGGTAGGACATGCCTCTACTGGGCATGACACAAGTATTATATCAAATTTGCTATAAATGTTACACACCCCATATTTCCGCATCAACATTTTGTTACAGGTAGTTACACCTGTACTCGCACATTTCTAACACTGGATATCACTTTATCTGAATCCCAACATTAGGAATGAAATTCACTCAATCTGTGGGCGTATCCTCAGGTGACCCATTTCTTCTGTCTCATCCATGTCTAGCTGTATTTATCCCACTGCTTATCAGTAGATTGTGCTCTGGGTTTTTTTCTGTTGCCAATCTATGTGGACAATCAGGTTAGCCTGCCTCTTCACATCCTCCCACGATGGCCCACTGAAGAGGTTGAGGTTCATGGAGGCTGGGAGACCTGATTACACCACTGGATGTCAGCTTCACATTCACATACCAGAGCTCTCATCCCTGATGGTCCAGAGAGCCACATTCTATAAATTCACTCCATCGGTTGGGAACCTTGGCCACTGCCAGCTCTGACACAAAGCTCGGACATGCATTGCTGGCAATATTATGACCAGTGCTCACTCTTAAAATTAAGTTCCATACTCTCAAATGTTGCCGCATTGGTGGAATTGCTGTGCTATGAACAACCAACTCCGAGTCTATGCAATTGACCTCAATGCCTCAGGCAATGGGGAAGGAAGTAAATCAGCACTGGTTCCTGCTCCTGATTGCTGTCCAGTGAATCCTAGTGTAAACATGTCTGCTCAACAGGTGAGAGCAAGGTTGACTATTACAGCAGCATTTTACTCCACATCCCCATCACATCTCCCCAACTGAAAATCTGGCTGACACTGAGGTCACACTTTGGGAGGTAGTGAAGGAGTGGTCAGTCTTTGTGTAGCATATTATCAGGGGAGGGAAATAACACACATTGAGTGCAGCTCATCAAATTGATTCAGAAATGCTTCAATGAACAAGACAATCAGAAATACTGAGCTGGAGACACATTGGTCGGATGCGTCACCAGGAGCTGATTGTGTCAAAGCACTGAGCAGTCTTCAGAAAGTAAGTTGAAAGCTCAGTGAGGAGCTGAGTGAGACAGTAAGGTCCCGGGTTTGATCACTGGTCTTTCCACAGTTAGCAGGTCTCATCTGAGATGGTGAAAGGAGCTCTACCACTCACTTCAGTCTCTTTCTACTATCTCCCTCAAGATAAACTAGGCTAAGAAGAGAAAAAATGATTTGGGACACTGCTTCTGATCACTATAAAGCAATTTATGCTTGCAAGGAATGTGAACTTACAACATTCAAATGCGCACTGAATAGAATCGAAACTGAACTTAGAGTACACAACTGTAGGCAAAAATCAGAGTCCTACACACTCCTGCTCAACCAACTCTCTTTTTTAAACCTAGATACTAATGGAGGAGGATCATAGTACAGGGCACCTAAAGTTGAAAAGTATGAAAGGCAAAATAAATCAGGAACTAGTGATTGTATAAGGGTATCAGGGTATACGGAGCAAGGGCAGGTACAGTAAACATAGTCGAGATATAGCTCAACCATGATCTAATAAAATGGCCGAACAGGCTCGCGGGGCTGACTGAACTTCTCCTGTTCCTATGACACTGAGCTTGTGTTCAAAAGCTTGTGTGAGGAATGGGAGACTCAGTGGAGTTAGGAAAGAGATTGGTTAAATGTGAGAAAAAACCCATCAGAACTCCCTTACGGAATCCCGCTTATTGCCTTCAACGTGTGCATCATTGAACACAGGCTTGTCTCTTCAACCTCTCTTGATCTCAGCTCACCTTCTCTCTAGAAATCTGCTCCTCTTCACCATGTCCTTAAGAAAGATGCACCCTCTTGCTTTGCTATTTCCTACCCTAATGCCCTTACATTGGTACTTTCTAAGGTTAAAGAAGCTGCTGTTAACTCTCAAGTTATAGTACTACATTGAAAGTTTGGGCCTAATTCATGATTGGGTTTTCAGGCTGGTTTTCCTGTTGTACCAGTCCCTGGCCACTGTCTGAGGCCGAACCAGACCACTCGCAACTTCGGCGTCCTATGTGATCTTGAGCTTTTGACCCCATATCAGCTCCACTACCAAGACACCCATTGACATTGTCTGTCCCGGCTTCAGCTCATCAGGTGCTGAAATCCTCAAACATGCTTCTGCTGCCTCTAGACCATCCTGACCCGTCTCTCACTCACACCGCCTGTAAACTTGGGATCGTCAAACTACTGCTAGTATCCTGACTCACATCAGGTCCCTCTTACCCATGATGCCTGTGCTCACAGGCCTTCATTAACTCTCAGCCCAGCAATGTTTCAAATTTAAAATTCTCAACCTTGTATTTAAATCTCTCCTTGGTGTCTCTCCTTTCTATCTGTGTCATATATACCAGCCCTACAGTTCACCAAGACCTCTGCATTGCTCCAATTCTGGCCTCTTGCACATCACTGATTTCCTCTGCTCAACCATGGCAACTGTGCCTTCAGCTGCCTAGGCCCCAAGCTCTGGGATACCATCCTAGATCTCTCAGTCTCTCTACCTCAAGATCTACTCTTTTAAGATGCACCTGAAAACTTGCCTCCTTAGGCTAAGCTTTTGGCCATCTGTCCTAATACTTCCATACCTGACTCAGTGTCAAATTTTGTTTTCAAACCTATGAAGCAGCTTGGGACGTTTTATTACATTAAACGCACTATGTAAATGTTGTTACATCCGGGTGAGAAGGGGTGAGCTGGCTTCCCTCTATTCAACCTCCTCATTTGGTCACAACAAAGGTTTAGGTCTTTTCACGAGGATATGACTTTTCCAAAACAGAATGTATTTAACTATTTAAGCCGTGAGTAATAAGGAGCCAATTTCTTTAGTGAAAGAAACGGCAAATTTATTAACCACTAAACCTGAGAAAAATAATAAAAACATGACATCAAGCATTCGGCTCTCGTGCAGATATTCAGGCCCAAACACACAGGTATCAAAAATAAGGGTAGTTAGAATTCAATAAAAAAGGTAAAAGAATATATGGTTAAGTTTCCTTTGATTGTCCTTGTGGTGTAAATTTTAAACACTGTGGCCAATTTGGGTTAGCAGGTTTCTTGAGTGTGGTCAAATGTAGAAGGCTTGCAATTATTACGAGATCTCAGTTCGCTGGTAGGTTTTTGGTGGAGTTGGCTTTTTGAACCAGGCGACACTCTTATTTCAAAAGAGAGCAAGGGAAAGAACGAGCAGCTCTCAGCCTGTTTCCTCTGATGAAAACTTTCTTGACACCTCTGTATCACCTGCAATCTCTCTCTAGTGGCTGGGCAGCCTTGCCTTGAAATACTTCACCTATTGTGTATTTCCAAGAGGTTTTGGGTGTGTCTGTCTGAAGCAACTATTGTTTCAATATCCATTACTTTGCACTGTTAATGTCTCTTCCTTAGACAGTTTCAATGGGTGTGTAGATTGTAGGAAATGTCTTTCTCTTCACACTCCCCAGAGGGTGATTTATTTGTTTCGTACCTTCACCTCGCAATGTGGCCTTGCATTTTTAAGCAGCTTGCTCTGTCTCAGTTTAAATTGCAAAATCTCCAGTCAGTTGAAAGTTGAAAAATCATATTTTCAAAATAAAGGGGCATAGCCTCATGGCAATGCAAATTGTTGCTGTTGCCCAAGCTGCATAACTCTGTAGCTCTGCTCTTCAATAATTTAATGAATCATCATTGCCTTGGCCTCTCAGAGCTTCCTAAACAAGTTATCACATAGTCTCACACCAAAGCTAGCCTCAAGGCTATCCAATTTCCATGAACATATCTGTGCTGTAGTTGATTGTTCATCCTTTGACTGTTATATACAGTCAACACAATGCATAGTACAACTTGCTATTAATCTAACTTATGTGTCCCAGTCAAAGAAGCAGATAGCAAAACCTCCTGAGTTGTTCATCTGTGAGGATAGAGACAAGTTTGTTATTGTTTTTTGTGATTTAGTTCCCAGTCTGAGATATGTTAGTCTCTTTTGTTTACAGTTTGTGAGTCTGTCAATCAGTAACTGCACCAAAATTGTACTTAAAGGTGAATCATCACAATAGAATTGGTAGGAAGTGGAACAGGCTCTTAAGTCCAACAAGCCTGTCTCCTTTTGATTAATCTCAACAAGTTTTTCAATTTCCCTCCTAATGTTAAATGTTATGAAGGATGATAGCTAGGCACACACAGCTATCTCTCAGTCATCAAGCTGCCACTAAGAGACAGCCTGGGAACAGAAAGATAAATTAAAAGCATTGTTTGGATGACACCAAGTTTGGATTTTTAAAAGGATGCCTGAGGGCAGTTTGTGCGTGGGAACACCATCATCAGCAATTTCCCCTCCAAATCAAAAGCAGCCTGACTTGGAAATATCTCCAATCCTTCATCCCATTGGGTTTAAATCCACATGGATTGCAGCAATTCAATAAGGTGGCTCACCAGCACCTTCTCAAGGGCAATGAGGAATGGGCAAAAATGCTGCCCTTGCCATCAACGCTCACATCCCATGAACAGATAAAGAAAAGATGAGGGATTTCATAATAATGGGGTCTTGAGAAAGATGGAAAGATGCATTGCAGTCAGGAAGAGATCAAGGTGTCGTAAGTTATTTCAGTCTAAAATACCTGAACGTCTCCCCACAAAAATACTGGGCTTGACAACTGAAGATTCCGTCGGTTTTAAAACTAGATGTTGACTGAATTTGGAGTTGGTTGGGAAGTGCAATGGCGTGATGTGTTTTCATGACTTTGGGTTAAGTGTCCACTTAGGGTGACTCGGTAAATTAATGCACCTGTCACCTTCAATTAACCCGTAAAATCCATCTTTGCTTCCCTAATAGACATAAGTCCGAGCTGCTCCTAATTGCAATTTACAAGGCCCAGACTTGTTACCTTGTTTGCCTTTCATGAATCACGGCCCTGGCTGATTTAAAAGATTAAACATAAATATATGATTAATTAATTACAATAATTCTATTATTCTGCCTCCACCACACTCCCAAGCAGTGCATTCCAGGCCTTAACCACTCGCTGCATGAAAAAGTTTTTCTCATATCACTTCTGCTTCTTTTGCCAATTGCTTCAAATCTGTGCCCTCTCGTTCTTAATCCTTTCACGAGTGGGAACAGTTTCTCCCTATCTACTCTGTCCAGACTCCTCATGATTTTGAATACCTCTATCAAATCTCCTCTCAGCCTTCTTTTCTCCAAGGAAAACAGGCTTCATAACGGAAGTTACTCAACCCTGGAACAATGCTCGTGAATCTTTTCTGAACTCTCTCCAATGCTTTCACATCCTTCCGAAAATGCAGCATCCAGAACTGGACACAATACTCCAGCTGAGTCCGAACTAGTGTCTTACACAAGTTCAACATAATCTCCTTGCTCTTTAACTCTATGTCAGTTTTAATAAAGGCTAAGATACTGTATGCTTTATCAATAATGCTCTTAACCTGTCCTACCACCTTCAATGGCTTATGCACATGTACATCCAGGTCCCTCTGCCTTGCACATATTGTCTAAAATTCCATTAACTGCTGTGGTGGGATTTGAACCCATGTCTCCAGAGCATTAGCCTGGACGTCTACATTACTAGTCCAGTGACATTGACATTACCACCATTGCACTGTCTCCCCACAAAAATAAGCCAGGGTCTCTGAATTACTAGCTCAGTGACATTACCACTATTCCACCATTGCCTCATAGTTAATATCTATTTTTAGTGATTTGTGTATCTGTTTTTTAGATGTATAGAAAGGGATCTCACAGGTTTGCTGTAAAGCTCTTTCCATACAAAATATGTTTGTGAGCTAAGGCTGACACAGTTCAATCTGGGACTACACTTAGCTTCTTTCTTGTCTGTGTGACTCAGTGCCACATTGGATAGTAGATTTGCCCAATGAGGTGCCAGATTTAATTGTTGACCTGGCCTAAAGCAAGGTTGCAACTGGTTCCATGTGCACATGAGCCAACACTCCTACAGAGAATATATACAGCAACAAAACAGGCCCTTTGGTCCAAATAATTTATGCTGGTGTTTATGCTCCAGGGAAGTCTCATCCCATCCCATTCATCTGCCTCATCTCAACCCTTCAGCATATATTTCCATTCCATTTTCTCTCTTGCGCTTGTCTAGTTTCCTTTTGAAAGCATCTGAGCTAATTGTCTCAACCATTTTCTCTTGTGGTGAGTCCCACACTCCAACTACTCTCTAAATATAGAAATTTTGTCTTATTTCCTTAGTGGGTTTATTGAGTAACTATTTTGTATTTATGGCCCCTATAACTTTTGATTCTATTACAAGTGGAAGCATTGCACTTGTGTAGACATCAGGTGGGGACAGAATCTAGCTCAGTTATCCTAGTCGGTTAAATCTTGCCAACATTTGCTTTGAGGGCTCAGGTTTGAAGAATTGGGCGAGCTACTTGAGGCTGAGCCACTACCTCTGGAACCTGGATGTCAGCACCACAGATGCAGAAATCTTCAACTGTAAATTTCCAATAGAGTGCACTGATATCCTGCACTGTCCTAGTTTGTTTATAGAGTGGCACCGAGGAAGATAGGGTGTCCAGTCAGGAATGGTGAAAGGAAATGGCAAAGCAGGTAAAATGGCAGAAATCGACGAAACAAAGATAAATCCTTTCCTGGAAACCAGAAAGACTTCACAGGAATATTTCTGGCCAAATTTTTGAGGACAGTCATCTGCTATTCCAGAGACATCAGAGTTCCCTGCTGTGCAGCCTGATCAGCAATTCCATTCAGGTTAACTGTCAGTCTCAATGAGCAACACAAGCACACATTCAGAATATGTTTGAATATCCGCAAAGCTGCCTTCTGTTCTCTGAATGGCGTCTCTTGTTTATTTTTGTCCTTCTCTAAACTCTGACAGAGAACAGGCTTCAGAAGGTGGCCACTGGGAACAGACCCATGGATGAACAACAAACGAGTGTTCGCTTGATTTGGGACACTGAGGCCGTGAACCTAAACAAATCCAGGAGGATTTGCAACATGGTAGAATATGTATGTTGCCAAGCTAAAGGCACACCATGCAGTGAATGCTATATGATCCATCACCATTTTCCACACCCCATTGGCCAACAAGGTTTTCTTGGTCTCGATTAGCTTGGGCAAGCTGCCCATCCAAAATGTGAGTCTCAGTGGTCCCACCCTGCTTGCAAAAAGAGATGAGGTTGCACTCTTTCCTCAAGTGTGGGCCTTGGACAGTAATTAGCAGGTACTCTCCCCCAGACACCACTGTGGCAAAACTGAACCCAGTCCATTTGTCTCATTCACTCCTATGTTTTTGCTGTTTCCTGTGCAGAAAGTTGGTGTCCACAAGCACACACTATACCTCCCTATTTTACCAATTGCAATAATTTTTCTACAAAGCTTCCCCCTCTTGTTCCTCCTGCAATGCCAATACACTATCTAATTCTTTGCTGCAACCTTGCTGTGATGAACACTAACCCTCATATGCACCATCTCTTACTCCAACTCATTTCTTCCCATTCAAAACAGGGCTACACAACTTCCTTAGTTTTTTGTCCTTCTACAATCTTCAGGATCTTGAAATCCAGACTTGGTGTCATCTAATCTTTGCTCCCTAATTTACCTTGTCTTCTCTTTCCCTCTGTTTTGGTGAAATCCTGCTCTGTGGCTCTGGTCCTTTAGGTTTCTTAAAGAGAGAAAAACACTGAAGAAACAAGGAGCTAACAATGACTTGGAAAGGCAATGAGAATATAGTTTGTTTACAGTTCCTGGGACAGTCTGAAAGAAGAGAAAAACAATTTGCATTTATATAGTGCCTTTCATGAACACTGGACTTTACAGCCAAAAGTGATTTTGAAGCGTTATCACTGTTGTAATATAAAAAATGTGGCAGCCAATTTGCACGCAGCAAGGTAACAACAGCAGCAGCTAATCTATTTACTGATGTTGGCTGGGGGATTATATATGGAGTGATATTAGTGGTTACATTTAAAATTGACCTTATATGAATGTCAGAGTAAAGGACATTACAATTGTTTTATCATTTGATAGAATATATATGGGAGATATAACTGACATAACATTGTACACAATGAAGTAATATTCTCTTCGTGATGGTTCAATTGCACTCTAGTTTTCATCAAAGATGGACACCAATATATGACATTTAAAAATGAACTTCAGTGCAATTAAGATAACTCATCAGAAGGCAGTTGAAACAAACAATCTGATATTGAAAACAAAAACAGAATTACCTGGAAAAACTCAGTAGGTCTAGCAGCATCGGCGGTTTCGAGTCCTCATGACCCTTCAACAGAACTAAGTGAATATAAGGAGAGGGGTGAAATATAAGCTGGTTTAAGGTGGGGGGGGATGTTGTAGGGACAAGCAAGCAGTGATAGGAGCAGATAATCAAAAGATGTCACAGACAAAGGAACAAAGAGGTGTTGAAGGTGGTGATATTATCTAAACGAATGTGCTAATCAAGAATGGATGGCAGGGTATTCAAGGTACAGCTCTAGTGGGGGTGGGGTGGAAAGACTAGCAGGGCATACAAGATTTAAAAATAATGGAAATAGGTGGGAAAAGAAAAATCTATATAAATTATTGGAAAAAACAAAAAGGGGGAAGAAACGGAAAAGGGGTGGGGATGGAGGAGGGAGTTCAAGATCTAAAGTTGTTGAATTCAATATTCAGTCCAGAGGGCTGTAAGGTGCCTAGTCGGAAAATGAGGTGCTGTTTCTCCAGTTTGCCTCTTTGTTCCTTTGTCTGTGACATCTTTTGATTATCTGCTCCTATTACTGCTTGCTTGTCCCTACAACCACACCACGCCACCCCCCCACTTCTCTTCCCCAACCCACCCACCCACCCCCCACCTTAAACCAGCTTATATTTCACCTCTCTCCTAATATTCACTCAGTTCTGTTGAAGGGTCATGAGGACTCAAAACGTCAACTATTTTCTTCTCCGCCAATGCTGCCAGACCTGCTGAGTTTTTCCAGGTAATTCTGTTTTTATTCTGGATTTCCAGCATCCGCAGTTTTTTGCTTTTATCTCTGTGTTTTAATCTGATATTGGAAAACAACGTAATCAGAGTACAGCCAATAATCCTGCAAGAAGATATCAATGTGTCACAAAGGACTGGCAAGATACAAGACTAGCAAAACCATTGTAACAGTCACTACAGCTGGCATCCCATCCCTGCAATGACCATTATCAGGATCAGCTAGAAGTGAAAGTGAATTCTTGATTGTTCCTGTTTAATTTCCCTTTCAAAGTAGTGTGTCTGTTCATCCTTTTGATAGCATTTCCATTCAGATGATTATATGGGATATGATTAAAGTTTAGTTAATTTCATATTGTTTGGATGGTGTCCTGAACGTTTTTGTGATGAATGTTATATGTACATGCTGACTTTGAATTTTGAGGTTAAGGGATAAAAATTGTCTAGGACATGGGGAGAACTCCTCTGCTCTTATTCAAAACAGCAATAGGACCTCTATGTCTCCTGAGAAAGCAGAGAAGCCTGAGAAAGTGGACTCAGTTTAACATCTCATCCAAAGGCCACTTGCTTTCCGACTGTACAGTATTCCTTCTGCACTGGAGTGTCAGCCTAGATTTTTGCGCTTAAGTCTCTGGGGTGGGACTATAAACGCACTACCTTCTGACTCAGAGACGGGAGCACCATTCACTGAGTTACAGCTGGCATCAGTTTGCTTAATGTTGATCAAGCACCATTTGAATTTGCTCGAATACATTACAATGAAGTGCTTTGGATGTTTTACTAGTTTAAAGGAGCTATATAAATGCAAGTTGTTGTGTAGCTGGTTGTCTGGTTTATGTGTACCAGGCAGTAAAAGTTTGAATGTTCCAGTATTTCTGTCAGTAGTGCCGTGTGGGTTTTGCCAATAATTCCTCCCATTTATAAATCAAGCTGTCTGAAGGGGAGAAGTTTCCAATATATGGAGCTTTAGAAATACCCTATGACTGAGGGACTGGGGGTCCTCTGTTCGCCACCAATCAGATTGTGGTGCCTCCCTTGCCTGCTCTCCAGCACAGAGGGATCTCCTACCCATTGGGTTTAACACCCGCCAGCCAGTCTGGTGCTCCAACATCTGCGATGAATTATTTTCAGCCGTGCATTCTGGCATTTGCAAAATACCAGATAAGCAGAGAAAAGGTCAAAGAAATTGTTATCAATGGCTGTCAGGCTTGTTATCAGACATTCAGGATTCCCTGTTATCAGTCATCCAGCAACCCTGTAACAATCAGTTCAAAATAACCAGCATGAATTTTCTCATTCCTGTTTCTCCTTGAGTGACTCAATCATCATTGTAAATAATAAGTTACATGGAGGATTTGTCCAAGGGACCTTCTGGGAAAACATGTTTGCATTCACCACATTGACTCTCATTAAGTTCATCCAAGAGCAGATTGTTGTTCCTCTGTTTCTCCTTAGAGCAGAGAAGGTTAAGGATAGATTTCATAGAGGTGTTCAAAATTATGAAAGATGTTGATAGATTATGTAAGGAGAAACTGTTTTCACTGATAGGAGAGTTGGTAACCAGAAGATGCATATTTAAGGTAATTGGCAAAAGAAGCAGAAAGGAAAATTATGAGTTACTTTTCATCATCCTGCTCTGAAAACAACCAGTTATTAGGCTGAATCATGGATTATTGGATGTATAGGAGGGAAAAAAATGGATGGGACTTGAGAGCTGCCAGAAACTTTTCATCAGCAAGCTGTTGTGATCAGGAATGCATTGCCTGTATGGGTGGTGGAAGCAGATTCAATAATAACTTTCAAAAACAAATTGGATATATACTTGAAAAGGAAACATTTGCAGGGCTCTGGGGAAAGCTCTTTTAAAGAGCCAGCACAGGCACAATGGGCTGAATGGTCTTCTTCTATGCAATAAGATTTTATGATTCTATTGGGGAAGCCTCTGCCTTCTCTCTCACATTCCTGAACAGGATATAAAATGAGGTCTGTCCGCAAGAATGACCCAAACCTCCCTGTCGCTTGCCATTTTAACACTCCACCCTGCTCTCTTGCCCACATGTCTGTCCTTGGCTTGCTGCATTGTTCCAGTGAAGCCCAGTGCAAACTGGAGGAACAGCATCTCATCTTCTGACTAGGCACTTTACAGCCTTCCGGACTGAATATTGAATTCAACAACTTTAGATCTTGAACTCCCTCCTCCATCCCCACCCCCTTTCTGTTTCTTCCCCCTTCCTTTTGTTTTTTCCAATAATTTATATAGATTTTTCTTTTCCCACCTATTTCCATTATTTTTAAATCTTTTATGCCCCCCCACCCCCACTAGAACTGCACCTTGAGTGCCCTACCATCCATTCTTAATTAGTACATTTGTTTAGATAATATCACCAACTTCAACACCTCTGTGTTCTTTTTTGCTTTTGTCTGTGACATCTTTTGATTATCTGCTCCTATCACTGCTTGCTTGTCCCTACAACCCCCCCCTCCACTTCTCTCCCCCCACCCAACGCACCCACCCCCCCACCACCCCCCAACCCCCCCATCTTAAACCAGCTTATATTTCACCCCTCTCCTTGGATTCACTCAGTTCTATTGAAGGGTCATGAGGACTCGAAATGTCAACTCTTTTCTTCTCCACCGATGCTGCCAGACCTGCTGAGTTTTTCCAGGTAATTCTGTTTTTGTTTTGGATTTCCAGCATTCGCAGTTTTTTGTTTTTATTACAAAATGAGGTGGTCATTCTCTCATCTCTAACCCCAACAAGTCTCTCCCCATCGCAACTTCCTATACCTTTATTTATTTTACCAATTCTACAACATTCAGTGCACCTCAGAGTTTTCCTTTCAGCCTGTTCTCTGCACTCTTCTCCTCCCTTCATTCTCACTGTGTTCAAATATTCACACTGTTCCTTACTTGAGCTCAGCCTTTCCTAGAACGTCTGGAGTTTAGACTGTGAAATTCCTCATCTCCTTCAGCTTTTCCTTGCTCCTATACTTCTTAAAGCCCAAGTCTGGCGTCACTTATCTCATCCTCTTCTACAATCTTCAGCCTTAATGGTATCTTGCACTGTGAACCCTGACCCTACTCCTAGCTTTCTCAAAAAAGCAACTATCAGCGCCGAGTCTTTTGTTGGCTCTTATAGCACAGGGTTCCTGAGAGACTTTGGCCGTGATTTCAGATTCAGTAGCCCAGCCAAAAGTCCACTGGCTTTTGGCAGGACTGGACGATCCCAGTGGTGGGCAGGGCCAGAAAAATCCCACCTTTTATTTCTGTATAATTTGTTTTAATAAGTAAGTTTATTGGTATAACGTTTATTGACAGACACAATGGCCTTTTTCACTGTGGTCTGTACTGGTATTAAGCCAAGGGTGATTAGTGAGCCCAGAGCTGGGAGCGAAAGGGATCTTCTCCCTCGGTGACACAGCATATCTGAAGTACGCTACATCTTTCAGCATCCATGCAGGGAAATCATTCCAAACTGTTTAAAAGAACACTGCACACTTTCATAGTCTACGCCTTTATTCTGAATTTGAATTAAGGCAAGTATTATAAAAAGTGTTGTTGTGTCATAAGAGCTTTTAGCATCTGATAAAGTAAGATTATTGAGTCAACATGGTTGGCATGCCAAACCTGGCTGACTGAAGAAGTATTGTCCCCAAGAGAGGTTAGCCTACCCTTTTTAATTTGTGAGTTCTGTTAGGGATCCATCTATACTTAAAATGAGACCTGCGGTTTGCAATCTCTGAGATTTGTGAACTTGTAACTGTAAACCTGCATTGAATATGGGAGCATTGTGATCCAGCGCAGTTAACAAGTGCCTGACTTTCTGGGAGTCCTGTACCTGGGGATCATGAGGTGGGTAAGTATTGAACACTCAGGTGGTATCATGGTTAGCATCTGACCACAGGGCAAGATAAAGAAAGAGAAGATGGGATATTTTAGTGGAAATCCTCCCTGGATCTTTCAGCCCTTGTTATTGAAAAGAATGTGTGAACCACTTCACAGAGCTGAAATATTCCCATTACCATGACACGCATCAGAAATTACCTTTAGTTCTTTTTTTTGCTGAAGTAAATTTCAAAACTGAGATCAAAAATAGACGGTGATTTATTTTCTCGAGAGGAATGATAAAAGACAAGAGGGTTAACCCAGATTCCAGGCTCCTTTGAGAAAGCTTTGTAGTACAGTAAGGTTTGATGTTTTTACCCTTCAAACCTCCTTGTCTACTCAGGCTGATCGCATACAATTACACTGAAATTGGACATCCAATCCCTCAGTGATTCTTGGAGTTTCCTTGTGGTGTTTATGTGGCACAGGAGTATCCTGCATCCATAATTTTATAATGATTCAACCACTTAATCTTCATACTGACTGCCAGAGATGGAAATGGGGACAGGGGCAACTCCTCTTTAATGTTCATTAAAACATAAATTTAAAAAATTCTTATAATTTTCTTCTAAATGTGCTGGCTAATGCTGAGGTACAGTTGGTCAAGCACTCTGACCCTCTAGCACCTTATCTAAATACTGACTAATTTTCTTTCCACCTCCTGTTCTACACCCACACATACACACTTCTTCATCAATGATCACAGCAACGATCACTGGATAGTGATAAGGCATCCTGACCAATTGTCCTCCTTTCTCTAACCCAGAGAAAGGGGACAGTGAGAATTAGTAAATGTATCCTTTTAAAGCGAGGATAGAGGTTGAGGGATTATTGGTCCAGAGTCCAAGATGCAATTCAATCCCCACTTTTGACAACATATGTTCTGTCCTTAGTTTTACATTTCCAGTATAAATTTCTATGTCCACGTTTATATGTAATGAGAACTGCCTAGAAAACTTATCGCATTGCAATTCCATCCTCCAGCCAGTGGTGGCAATGTAGCATCTCCACTAACAGACAATTTAATGTGTATCAATTTTATGCAGGTAGCTTCCACCATAAATGTGAATACTGAAATTTATAATGAATAACATTTACAAGAAGTGCATTGAGAGGTAATATTTTAATCGATACAGACAGGCATAGTCTCAGACATCTCTCCTTTAGCACCATATAATCTGTTGAGAAACTTGTATTTACATTGTGTTTTTAATATAGTAAAATGTCCCAGGGAACTTAATGACCTCCTCTTCTGAGGAGAGGGATAAGGGTAACGGGCTCTGGGGTAATGGTTGGGTTTGGGCCCTGTGAAGATCATGCTGTTTGGATCAGGCTGTTTGGATCGGTGCACAGTTGCCTCAAGTCTATTATTGAACTGAACATGGCCAAAAAGTGCATTATATCTTTACCACTGTGCCACCATCTCTCCCCAAAATAATGTCACTGGACTGCTAATCCAGAGGCTCAAATAATGCTCTGGGGATGTGGGTTCAAATCGCACCACGGCAGCTGGTGCAATTTAAATTCAATTAATAAATCTGGAATTATAAAGCTAGTCTCAGTAATAATGATCATGACAACTATCATCGATTGTTGTAAAAACCCATCTGGTTCACTAATGTGAAGGAAATCTACCATCAGTACCTAGTCTGGCCTACATGTGACTCCAGACCCACAGCAATGTGGTTAACTCTTAACATCCCTTTCAAATGGCCTAGCAACCCACTCAGTTCGAAGGCAGTTAGGGATGGACAACAAATGCTGACCTTACCAGTGATGCTCACATCCCATGAAAAAATAAAGGACATCCTCAAAGACTCCAAAAACAAATAACTTATCTCCCGCTTGGATCTTGATATTTTTCTTACGAGGACTAGCTTTTGTCTGGAGATTGACTCCATTATTTTCTTTCCAGCTCCTCAGTCCATGTTTTATGGTGTTCTCACTACTCCTCCCCCAACTTCTCTTTTCAGATACTTCTTCCCACAACAATACATATCACATCTTAGGCAGACAAAAGAGGCAGAAAGGCAACTTGTTCCTTCTGGCCTGTCGTGCTAACATGGAGCTGGTCATCAAGGGATGCCTGATAGAGGTCTGCACTCACTAACATGCTCCCTCCTTGAGCACTTTCTCTCTACAAAATGGCTGAAATTGGGAACACACTGCTAGTCAATTATAGCCAGTGAGAGCCACAATTCTGTCGCTCTTAACCATACTTCAAGTTGCCTGTTCCACCATACATCTAAACTACTTTAACTGCAATGCCATCTTTTTTTTTCTTGTTGTTAATTTTCACCCTTACACTTCTGAAAATTTGACTCTTTGCTGGGCATCTTTTTCATGTGTGAACCAGACAATGAGGATCAGGGGACTATTTGACCTGGGGTGGAGAGGGGTGACAGGGGGGCATGGGGAGATGAGAGATCACCACTGAGTCCGATCCTGTTCTCACCCAATGTCCTCATGTCTAGCCAAGTTTGGTTTCAAGTTTCATTCCTCTTTAGGAATTCTTTGCTTCTGGTTTGCTCACAACTGGTGCTGCCCTGCTCTAAAAAAACACAATTTCATAACCAGATGGACTTGCGGAGCATCTCAATAGTATATCTGGTGCAAATAAGTCATGTCTTTGTTAGTTTTATGTCTAGATTTCTCTTCACTGTCACTCACTGTCCTGATGTGTTGCCTGAACTGGGATCCTTCTTCAACAAATACCACCGTTCTGTAGATCATGAGGGATGGCACCAAGGGTCTTGTCCTCCCCTCAGTCTCTGATTTCTCATTTATCTCTTTGCAGTTGGCTATCTTGACACCACATCACCCAAACCCTGATCCATTGATTGTACAATCAGAAATGAGGAACTCTTACATCTCAGAAGGAGGCCCTTCAGCCCATTGTGCCTGTGCCAGCTTTGAAAGAGCTATCCAAATAATCTCAGCCAGTCTGCTCTGCTCTTTCCCCCAAAGACCTGCATTTTTTTCTTTTTGAGTGTATATCCAGTTTCCTTTTCAAAGTTACTATTGAATATACTTTCACCACCTTATCACCAAGTGCATGCCAGACCATAAAAACTCACTGTTTAAAAAAAATCCTATCTTCCTGCCTGGTTTTTTTGTCAATTATACTCAATCTGTGTCTTCTCTTCCTGTTTGTTGCTGGAATGCAGTGTGAAAGAATCCAAGTTCCACTTTAAACAAGTTTGCATCTTGGTGCCATTAACAAATATTTAGACACTAACAAAAGCTATTCCATCATCCCCAATACACTAAATTATATCTGGTTGCAAATGAATGGTTTTATGATGGCACTTGCAATGAAAAGAAGTCAAAAAACTTTTTAACAAACATTGAGAGAAGGATAATATTGTCAAGGGAGTCAAAACTCATCTCAAAGACTTAAGGTTGAAATAAAACTGATGCACCAACAACTAATGTTTCAGTGATAATTCCTGTCATTACACTCAGCCTTGAGTGATACTGCTCAATAATAACAAAAACAGAATTACCTGGAAAAACTCAGTAGGTCTGGCGGCATCGGCAGAGAAGAAGAGTTGACGTTTCGAGTCCTCGTGAACCTTCAACAGAACTGAGTGAATATTAGGAGAGGGGTGAAATATAAGCTGGTTTAAGGTGGGGGGGGGATAGTGGCATGGTTGTAGGGACAAGCAAGCAGTGATAGGAGCAGATAATCAAAAGATGTCACAGACAAAGGAACAAAGAGGTGTTGAAGGTGGCGATATTATCTAAACGAATGTGCTAATCAAGAATGGATGACAGGGCATTCAAGGTATAGCTCCAGTGGGGGTGGGGTGGAAAGACTAGCTGGGCATACAGGATTTAAAAATAATGGAAATAGGTGGGAAAAGAAAAATCTATATAAATTATTGGAAAAAACAAAAGGAAGGGGGAAGAAACAGAAAGGGGGTGGGGATGGAGGAGGGAGTTCAAGATCTAAAGTTGTTGAATTCAATATTCAGTCTGGAAGGCTGTAAAGTGCCTAGTCGGAAGCTGAGGTGCTGTTCCTCCAGTTTGCACTGGGCTTCACTGGAACAATGCAGCAAGCCAAGGACAGACATGTGGGCAAGAGAGCAGGATGGAGTGTTAAAATGGCAAGCGACAGGGAGGTTTGGGTCTTTCTTGCGGACAGATCACAGGTGTTCTGCAAAGCGGTCACCCAGTTTACGTTTGGTCTCTCCAATGATTGCAGCTCTCAATGTTCTAAAGCGTAACCCTTTGTTAGTAGCAAATGGGACTGTTTCCTTACTTATTTTCTTGAAGATTATTTCAGCGACGCCTTGCAAGCTTTGTGCACTTAGCTCAGCCACTGCCAGTTCCTTCTCTATGTTCAAGAAAGGAAAGACTGAGCTAGCATTTAAATGGTCCCTGTCACGTTCTCAGGGTACACTAAGTTACTTCGCTACCAATGAATTTCTTTTAAGTACAGTCACTGTTGTTATGTAAGGCAAATGTTAAGAGTCAATTTGCGCACAGCAGGGTCCTACAAACAGCAATTTTTTTTTATTTCTTCATGAAATGTGGGCAACGCTGTCTAGGCCAGCATTTATTGCCCATCCTCAAGTGCCCTTGTTCAGAAGGCACTTAAAAGTCAACCACATTGCTGAGTCTGGAGTCACATGTAGGCCAGGCCAGGCCAGGTAAGGATGGCAGATTTCCTTTCCTGAAGGACATTAGTGAACTCAATGGCTTTTTACGACAATCGGCTATGGTTTCGTGGTTATTATCAGACTTTTTTTTCATTCCAGATCTTCATTGAATTCAAATTTCACCATCTGCCATTTTTTTTCCAGACTCCCTGGAATACCAGTCCAGTGACAATGCCACTATGCCACTGTATGGCCAGTCAATCTGATTCTAGTAGGCTTGGTTTGAGGGAAGAATATTGGCCAGGACACTGGGTGAACTTACCTGTTCTTCTGGCCCACCTGAATCGGCAGATGGGACCTCAGTTTAAAGTCATATCTGAAAGACGGTAGAATCCAGGTTTGTTTAGTGTCCTGTTTACCCATGGCTATCTTATGCATTCCTCATTACAAGTTTGCTGTGCTTGTTTTCACAAGCTGTATGGGGAAAAGATTATAGAAGGAACCAGCTGAAAAGTTACTGTTGGCTGTGCATTTGACAGGTTCATATGATACTCCTCTGACTGCTACTTTAATGTAAGTGTTAACCTATTTGTTTAATATTAGTTAGCACCTTTGCCAAAACAGAAGTGTGAGGGAGGTTATATTGATGCACTAATTGTTTGCCTAATAAAATCAACAACAGTAATTTCCACTCTACCCTTCTGAAAGCAGCAACACAATGAGTGAGATTATAACTCACTCAAAACCCAACCACCAGCACAGTGTTAAGATCAGGCCTAAAATATTTTCCAATGAGGAAATGTGGAATTGAACCACACAAGCTAGGGATGTCCTGAAGCAATGCTATGTGGGGATATGGTGGTATTGGGGTTACTTACTGCACTAATACCCCAGAGAACCTGAATTCAATTACCACCTTGGCAATTTGAAGTCAGTTTAAAAAGTCTGCAAATAAAAAGCTGGTATCAGTAAAAGTGACCACAAAGCTGACAGAATGTCGTAAAAACTTGACTGGTTCACTAATGTCCTTTAAAGAAGGTCTGGGCTTATATCAGACTCCAGTCCCACAGCAACATGGTCAACTCTGGAGTGCCCTCTGAAATGGCCTAGCAAGCCATTCAGTTACATCAAAACCAATACAATGATTGTGTGTTCAAGAAGGCAGCCCACCACCACCTTCTCTGGGCAACTAAGGATATGCAATAAATGCTGGCCTTGCCAATGTCACAGATATGTAATTATGAGATCACAGATTTTAAGAATGACTATTTTAAAGCACATTTCTGTTTTCAAACCTTTTTCATTGAGTTTAAAAGCCTTTTTCAAAATGCAAGTTTAGACAGACAACATGACAACTTCCGGTACTTATTCAAGCCTTGCAAGACTCAAAACTCTAGAGCTGGCTACAAAGAGTCATTAAAAATGCAAAGCCCCTACCAGGGAGGTCCACTGATTTCTAAAAGGCGTGAAAATTCCTTTTACTTCCGAGAGGACAGGAGACAGGAAGAGACTTCAAAGGACCACAACATAATTAACTTCTTTGCCTGATGAAACGTGACTCCTTGAAAAGCAACATGGTAGCCATTTTTGTGTCATTTGTACTGTATAAAGTAAGAAGCCATCTTGGGAGGCAGTGTGCAGAACCCCAAGAAGAAATGTAAGAAACAACTTCAGAGAGGATTCTTGGCCAAGGGAGGACAAAGAAGACAGTAATAAGAAATCAACTGCTGTTCTGTTGAAGGAGTCCAGGCAATCTGCAAGTGCCGTAGCTGCAGAATTAAAGAAGAATAGGAAATCTTCTTTCTCTCCAAAAACCTGCTGACATGCTGAGTCCACTTTAAAAAGGCAAACACCAATGGGTCAACTGCAGAAGCCATCGCAGCTGCTGAACCGAACCTCAAGTTTCAACCCCTTCACTTCAGAAAGAAGGAACTCAAGCAATGGGACCTGCAGCAATATCTCAAATAAACCAATTTGAAATTTCATCTTTAAATATCTTTTTATCAGTATCTGTTTTTAATCTTTGCATCTGTATTTTAGTTAATAACTTCATCACTTTTACTTAAATAACTTTCAGCAGCAGTTTTATGATCAAGTAACATTTATCTTGTTTAGGACTAAAGCTTGTCTGCTCGGTTATTTTTAAATTGAATCATTCATAAATTAAAAGGGGACTACATTCCCACACAAATTCTTAGCTCACGGACCACTTTAAGGAAACATCTTTTATGTGGTTGTGACACCAACGACACTCACATCCTGAGGGTGATTTTTTTTTTAAAGTTAGCTGATGTCAGCTGGGGCTGGTGTGAGGGTACTTCACCTGGCATCAGTTTCCCTGGCAGTACAGGAAGGAAATCAGTGAGGATTATCCCAATACTCACCACTTTTTCCCTGTGCGGTATGAACAGAAGAAATAGGAGCAGAAGTAGGCCATTCGGCCCCTCAAGCCTGCCCCACCATTCATGGCTGATCTGCCCCAGGCCTCAACTCCTCTTTCGTGCCAGCTCCTCGTAACCTTCAACTCCCCAATACTTCAAAAATCTATCTACCTTCTCTTTAAATACTTGCAGTGATCTAGCCTCTACAACTTTCTGGGTAAAGAATTCCAGACATTCACTACCCCCTGAGGGAAGAAATTCTTTTGCATCTCAGTTTTAAACAAGCTTCCCCTTATTTTGTAGCTATGTCCCCTAGTTTGAGATTCCCCCACTAGTGGAAACATCTTCTCAGCATCTACCCTGTCAAGCCCCCTCAGAATCTTGTACATTTCAATAAGATCACCCCTCGTTCTTCTAAACTCCAATGAATAAAGGCCTAACCTGTTTAGCCGTATAAGAACAAGGGCCGGGATGGAGAGAGACAGAGAAGAGAGGCCACACATATTTATAGTTCTGGCACGATTCAACCAGGCAGGGAGGCTTGTGTTTTAAATTAAATCTCACAGCTCAATTTGAGAATTAACTGGACTTTAGGAATCATGATGCTATCAGGCAAAGGATTTTCAAACCTTTCCTTGTAGCAAGGGAGCAGAGAAAATCAAAAATTGCAGAGGGCGTTGGGGTTTTTTTTGTATTAATTTTCTGCACAGCACAAGAGTCAATGGGCCAAAAGGATTATATTTGATAAAATGTCATCAGCATCTGCGCTAATGTAGCTTATCTCAGCCAAGGCAGCAATTAGTGATAGAACTGGCCTCAGTGCCCAGGGGCTGGGGAGAGGCATCTGATCCCAATTGCCACCAGCGACTTTGTGTCAAAGATGTGCCTGCAGGTTTTGACCTAGGACTGGGTTGAGTAGGTTGTGATGCTCTCTATAGGTGAATATCCCTGAAATCACTGAACTGCTCAGCCTCTGACACAAAGAATTGCCACTTGGTCAATGTAATGGGGGAAAGGGCAGTGAGACCGAAGAAACTTTAGCATCTTCGATCAGTGAAATGTTGCCTGTCTGTGGCAGAAATGGGGAGAAAACTGAGAGCGAAAAAATAAATCTGTGATGCTCATTACTTCAAGACAAATGGAAACCTACAAAAACACTACTGGATTTCAACAAAACTAGATCATTAATCTTTGACAAGCAGCACCACAATTAAATGTTTTAGGCTTCCTTCAGTAGTATTGGCACAAGCAACTTCCCTCGTTATCAACCAACTCACTAACCAATCTATAAATAAGTGCAGCTTTAACTGGGAAGCAGGCTTCCAGGCTTGATGGACGCAAGGCAAGCATTTCTACAAAAATTATTATTCAAAGAGATGGCTAAAATTAACACACATCAGGTTATTTGTTATTTCATTAAATAGTGTTTGGATTTGTGAAAAGCTATTAGACCAGCATGGAATCAATATCAGAGCTGAGACTAGTGAGGGCAGTTTCAAAATCCCCTGGTGCGCTCACAACTACGATTTAAGAATTTTAATTGTGTCCTCATGCCCACTAGAATGCCAAAGAGTCCAGAACGTACACTCAGGGCTGCCAGCAAACCTGACACATAACAACTATAATTCGGCATGCACCATTCTGCTCCCAGGGATTCATTTTTATTTCATTTTCCTCCTTTTCCACACCCCTCCATGTTTTTTGTCCCATTCAGATATTTCCACCTGACTTATCATTCTACTGACCTATTAACACAGAATAAAGTTATTTTAGTTCAAGGTTCAAAATAAAATTCTATCTTAACACCTGTACCTACCCACCTCTTCCCTGTGACGAAGAGGTTATCCAGCTCCTTCACAAATTTGCTGCCAACTCTCTACCTAGGCAGATTTTCCCACACACTAACCGCCCAATATGTAAAGTAGTAAAATCTAGGCTATCTGTTCATATTTGCTGAGCTCAAGTTGGTGTTTCAAAGAGGATGGAGTGGAGTGGGGTTGGTGGCGGGGGGGGGGCCTTGGGAGTCAGAGAAACAAAGTCAGAGAAAGAGGGAAAGAGACTGAAAGAGGTATAGCAAGTGTTTGGGAAAGCAAATAGAATGTTTTTGTTTATTGCAAGGGGAATTAAATATAAAAGTAAGGATGTTTTGCTACAGTTGTATAGGATATTGGAGAGACCACATCTAGAATGCCATGTACAGTTTTGGTCTCCTTATATAAGAAAGGACATGACTGCATTAGAAGCAGTTCAGAGAAGATTCACTCGACTGCTTCCTGGGATGGGGGGGGGTTATCCTATGAGGAAAGGTTGGACAGATTGGGCCTGTATCCATTGGAGTTTAGAAGAAGGATAGGTGATCTTATTGAAAGATCCTGAGGGTACTTGACAGGTGAATACTGAAAGGATGTTTCCTCTTGTCGGAGAGATTAGAACTAGGGGGCACAGTTTAAAAATAAGGGTCTCCCATTTAAGTCAGAGATGAGGAGAATTTTTTCTCTCAGAGGGTCATGAGTCTGTGGAACTCTCTTCTCCAGAGTGTGACGGAGACAGGGTCATTGAATATTTTTAAGGCTGAATTAGATAGATTCTTGGCTGACAAGGAAGTCAAATGTTATTTTGGGGCGGGGGGGCGGGGGTGGAGGAAGGAAAGTGGAGTTGAGGCCAAAATCAGATCAACTGTGATCGTATTGAATGGTGGAGCAGGCTCGAGGGGCTGAATGGCCTATTCCTGCTCCTAATTCATATGTTCGTACGTAGAGACAGACAGACAGACAGAGACAGACAGAGGAAGAACTACAGAGGGAAAGTACTACAGAGGGAAAGAGCTACAGCGAGGTAGGGAGGCAGAGACAAAGAGTTACAGAGAGATGGGGGAGGGGGAGAGAGAGAAAGACAGGGAGAGATAGATAGGTAACTAAATAAAGAGAAATAGAGATCGTAGATTGATAAAAAAAATGGGGAGATAGAGAAGATAGCAAGACATGGGCAGAGAAAAAGAGGGAGAGAGATAAAGAGAGATATACATAGTTAAAAAGTTAGAGAAAGAGATAGGGAACAAAAGACAGAGAGACAGAGAAAAACAATACAGGGAGTTTTTTTTTATTCGTTCACGGGAAGTGGGCATCGCTGGCTAGGCCAGCATTTTTACTGCCCATCCCTAATTGCCCTCAAGAAGGTGCTGGTGAGCTGCCTTCTTGAAGTGCTGCAGTTCATGTGGTGTAGGTTCACCCACAGTACTGTTAGGGAGGAAGCTTCTGGATTTTGACCCAGTGACAGTGAAGGAATGGCGATATAGTTCCAAGTCAGGATCGTGTGTGGCTTGGAGGGGAACCTGCAGTTGGTGGCGTTCCCATGCATTATCTGCCCTTGTCCTTCGAGGTGAGGGAGGTCACAGGTTTGGAAGGTGCTGACGAAGGAGCCTTGGTGAGCTGCTGCAGCGTATCTTGTAGATTGTACATACTGCAGCCACTGTAAGTCAGTGGTGGAGGGAGTGAATGTTGAAGGTGGGGTGGACTGGGTGCCAATTAAATGGATCGTTTTGTCCTGGATGGTGTTGAGCTTCTTGAGTGTTGTTAGAGCTGCACTCATCCAGGCAAGTGGAGAGTATTCAACCACACTCCTGACTTGTGCCTTGTAAATGATGGACAGGCTTTGGCGAGTCAGGAGGTGAGTTACTCTCTGCAAAATTCCTAGCTTCTGACCTGCTCTTGTAGCCACAGTATTTATATGGCTAGTCCAGTTCAGTTTCTGGTCAATGCTAACCACACAGGATGTTGATAGTGGGGAATTCAGCAATGGAAATGCCATTTAATGTCAGGGGGAGATAGTTGGATTCTCTCTTGTTGAAGATAGTCATTGCCTGGCACTTGTGTGGCACAAACATTGTTTGCCACTTATCAGCCCAAGCCTGAATATTATCCGTGTCTTGCAGTGCATGGACACGGGCTGCTTCAATGTCTCAGGGGTTGCGAATGGTGCTGAACATTGTTCAATCATCCACAAACATCCCCACTTCTGACCTTATGATGGAGGGAAAAGCATTGATGAAGCAGCTGAAGATGGTTGGGCCGAGGACACTACCCTAACGAATTCTTGCAGCAATGTCCTTGGACTGAGATGATTGGCCTCCAACAACCACAGCCATCTTCCTTTGTGCTAAGTATGACTCCAATCAGTGGAGGGTTTTCCACATGATTCCAATTGATTTCAATTTTGCTAGGGCTCTTTGATGCCACACTTGGTCAAATGCTGCCTTGGCAGTCACTCTCATCTCACCTCTGGAGTTCATGTTTGAATCAAGGCCAGGAGCTGAGTGGCCCTGGTAGAACCCAAACTGAGCATCAGTGAGCAGGTTATTGATGAGTAAGTTCCACTTGAAAGCAATGTCGATGATACTTTCCATCACTTTGCTGATGATCGAAAGTAGACTGGTGATGTAGTAATTGGTCAGTTTGGATTTGTACTGCTTTTTGTGGATAGAACATACCTGGGCAATTTTCCACATTGCCAGGTAGATGCCTGTGTTGTAGCTGTACTGGAACAGCTTGGCTAGGGGCATGGCTAGTTCTAGAGCACAGGTCTTCAGTACTATTGCCTTAATGTTGTCAGGGCCTATAGCCTTTGCAGTAGCCAGTACCTTGAGCCGTTTCTTGATGTCACATGGTGTGAATTGATTGGCTGAAGACTGGTATCTGTGATATTGAGGATTTCAGAAGGAGGCTGGGATGGATCATCCACCTGGCACTTCTAGCTGAAGATGGCTGCAAATGCTTCAGCCTTGTCTTTTGCACTGAAGTGCTGGGCCCTCTCATCAATGAGGATGGAGATATTTGTGAGCCTCTTCCTCCTGTTGTTTAATTGTCCACCACTATTCACGACTGGATGTGGCAGGACTGCAGGGCTTCAATCTGATCCCTTGGCTATGGGATCACTTAGCTCTGTCTATCGCATGCTGCTACCACTGTTCGGCATGCAAGTAGTCCTGTGTTGTAGCTTCACCAGGTTGGCACCTCATTTTTAGGTATGCCTGGTGCTGCTCCTGACATGCCCCCCCGCATTCTTCATTCAGGGTTGATCCCCCTGACTAATGGTAATGGTAGAGTGGGAGAATATGCTTGGCCATTCCCGGGCCATGGGGTCACAGTTCGTGTTTGTATACAATTCTACTGCTGCTGATGGCCCACAGCACCTCATGGATGCTTGGTTTTGAGTTGCTAGATCTGTTTGAATTCTATCCCAGTTAGCACAGTGGTTTGCGCCACACAACATGATGAAGGATATTCTCAATGTGAAGACAGGTGGAGACGATTGGCTACTCCTACCAATACTGTCATGAACAGATGCATCTGTGACAGGAGGATTGATGAGGATGAGGTCAAGTTTGTTCCCTCACCACTTGTCGCAGATCCAGGCTAGCAGCTATGTCCTTTAGGACTCGGCCAGCTCGGTCAATAGTGGTGCTACCATGCCACTCTTGGTGATGGACATTGAATTCCGCTACTAGGAGTACATTCAGTGCCCTTGCCACCCTCTGTGCTTCTTCCAATTGGTGTTCAGCACGGAAGAGTACTTAGGTGTTGCCCGGGGTGGGGGGGGGGGGGGGGGGGGGGGGGGGGGTGCATGGTAGGTGGTAATCAGTAGGAGGTTTGTTTGCCCATGTTTGGCCTGATGCCATGAGACTTCATGGGGTCCGGAGTCAATCCAGACACATGAGTTTTCCAACAGGCACAATGCAGGATCCAGTGTTTCCTCCCTGGCCCTAAGGCTTGCGTTGTATAACAGATCAGCAAACTTGGTACAGGTTGCTACACTTTCTGTAGCTATACACATCCTGCAACTTACTTAGGGTGAAGAGTGAGTGAGCATAGCAACAGGCCAGGAAGTACAAGTCAGATTCATATGCACTAGTCCTTAACAAATGTCTCCACCCTGAGCACTTTGCACAATGCGTTGATAAACTGGGGATTGAGAAGAACAGGTGCATGATGGGTTTCTGGGTGCATCGAACTTTCTCTTCAGTAGCTTAGGGCTCCTTAAAGGGGCATTTCCTCAAAAAAATAGTTCAACCTTCCTTCTGTACATGTCAGTGCACTACACAATTTGTGTTGTAATGATATAATTCAAGTTAAAAACAGGATAATTGAACACAGAAACTATTACCATGGTGACTGGCTATCCTCTAGTTTCACTCTCCGAAAGGATAAACATTCTCCCTTTCTAAATGACAAATATAGGTGAAGGACTAAGTCCTTTGGGACATGGCTTTGCCAAGAGGAGGAGTTAATCTGTGGAGAAATCTGTAAGTGGGGAACAATTTATACCAAATTTGGGTTTTGGAAGCTTACAGTATCTAGGAGGAAGGCATGGCCAAGGGATGGGAGATCCTGGGAGAGACTGATTGAGAGAAAAGGGATGGTGTGATGACATGGTTTCAACAAAGTGAGGATACAAGAGCAAGAAGATCATGACAGTGCAGTGGGTCTCTTTGAAAATAAAATACGTTTTGTGAGCTAAGTTTATTAAGCACCACTGGAATAGCAGTAAATCGCAGTTACAGTTTACTGTTTGATTGCTGCACTTGTTCTTCATGATCGGTCCTGGGTGCATGGCAGCAAGAATTAGAGAACTTAAACAATGACTAATATTATCTGAAAGACCCATTTATCATTCAATAAAAACAAAACATGCTTTCATTGTAAATCAAAGCTCTTCTCACAACCATGCACAAGAATGCCTGATTGAAGAATGCAGACTGATGAACAGCCATTTCCCTTGGAGAATATTACTAAGGCAGTAAAGATACAAAGGCACAAGAATATGAGACCAGTTCACCTCGCTGCCTCCCTTTAGGGCCACATTCTGAACCTACCAAGATCCACCGCACCTCCCTCCTGACTTGCTGTCAAGTTTGTACCCATCTATTCAACACTGAGATCAGAAATCAAACTATTTCTCTATTGAATATTTCAAGTCATGGTATATATTTTATCAGATGCCAGTCCATACCAACGAAATCCCTATTCACTGTGGTAGGTGTTAGTCTGTACAGTACCAACCAAGTCCCTATTAACTTCACTGGAAGTCAGTACATACCAATCAGGTCCTCATTCAGTACACAGAATATCAGTCTTTGCCAGGCTCAGTTGCCACCAATGTACAAATTTCCTCCCAACAACTTGCTGTCAATGCTCACACATGAAGTGTCGCCAAATTGGGCAAGGTACAGAAGGTTTGCGACCCCCACGGAGCTGTGCGCAAAGCATGAAAACACAGATGTGCCTTTAGGAAAGAATAAGATAGCAGAACAAACGACTCCCCAGAAAAAATAGCCAAGGATGGCATCTCTGTAGATCTCAATGAACATTCTCAACTACATTCAGCAATTGTGTTTACATTGCAATCTGTCACTGGAATGAAAACAAACGGGCTCCATTATCGAAGCCGTCTGCTACGTCTCTTTAATGTAATGTTTTGAATACAAGTATTTTTACGGTGAATCTCATTTTCCTTCTCTTTTGTGCTGTAAGCTAAGATGTTTAGGTGCCCTTTCAAATCTATTCCATTCAGTATTAAATGATTGGAGCAATATATCTTTTTTGTGCTGAGTCAAGGGACAGTGTCGACAAGTAGAGCATTTTCAAACCTTTTTTTAAAATTCCATGTCAATATCAAATGCACTTCTAGGTCAGGTACAACATAGTCAGGTACCAATCAAAGGAATGTCCACAGTGTCCTACTAATAGCCTAGATATTGCACTGTGCAATAACCATATCTGTCAATAACATGTCGCATGCAGCAAGAACTGAACAACATTCAGGCTTGGACTGATAAGTGGCAAGTAAGAATTGCATCACACAATTGTCAAGTAATGACCAACTCCAACAAGAGGGAATCTAATTACCTTCCAATGACACTCAATGCCATTATCATTGTTAAATCCTCACCATCAGCATCTTGGGAGTCATCACTGACCAAAATCTCATAAATGTCATGGCTACAAGAGCAAGTCAGAAACTAGGTATTCTGCAGAGTGGCTCCTGACTCCCCAAAGCCTCCTTCATCGACAAGGCACAATTCAGGAGTGTTGTGGAATATTCTCCACTCACCTGGGTAGGCGCAGCTCCATTAATGCTCAAGAAATTCAACACTCTCCAGGTCCAATTGCACTCCTGCAATCATGAGTGTGAAAATCCTGGAACTCCCTGCCTAACAACACTTAGAATGTGCCTACACCACATGGACAGCAGCAGATCAAGAAGGGGGCTCACCACCACCTTCTTAAGGGCAATTATGGATGGGCAATAAAATTGCTGGCCTAACCAGCAATGCCCACATCTTGTGAAAGAATAAAAAACATGCACATATAATATCACAATCTACTAAATTACAACAGTAAAACTGAAATTTAGTTTCTCTGCCTTTCTGATAAATGTTTATCAATCAGGAACTTGCATAAAACACATTCAACATCTCTTCAATCAGGGATACAGATTACTCATTCTCGGGTTGTGGGCATCATTAGCAACGCCAGTATCTATTGCCCATCTTTAATTGCCATGAAGGAGGTCTTGTGGCGGAATGGGTAGTGTCCCTGCATCTGAGCCAGATACTTCAGGTTCAAGTTCTACTCCAGGACTTGATGGTCAAGGAAGATGAGTTCATAACGTGGCTAAAAAGGTTGCGTATCAACCTGTAAAAATCCTTCCAACATACACCAATGGCATACAATAACAGCTGGAGAGATTCCTGGCCAGCCATATGACAGAAAGAACATTAGATTCTCTACCATCACTATCCATAGCTCCAGACTACAACATGTATGTAAGAGTGTATGCTGCCACAGTAACTCAGACTCTTTGGCTGCGATTTTCTGGTCCCACCCGTGGTGGGACCTGTCACGGGCAAGATGGAAAATTCAGAGAAGCTGCCAAATGTCCATTGACTTTTGTTGGGAATTTCTGGTCCCGCCCACTAATTGACTGGATGGCTGGTGCGGATCAGATTGGTGCAAACAGAAGGGAGATTCAATCTCCGTTTCAGCTGGGGTGGATTTGGGACCAGCCCCCTTGCCTTCCCATGGTGGATGTTGTGATGCTGCGGGTCGGACCTATCTTTGGGCAGAGAACTGAAGAAGAAGTTGGCCTGAGAAACTAGTGTGGGCCTTCCTCTTTATTTGAAAGGGTTGCTGTATCAGGCTTGAGATCCAGGCTGAATCTGGGTACTCTCAACCCAGAACCTGGGAGGCAAGGGCTCAATGCTGTCTACAACCCAACACACAGCAACACTAAAACTGGTAATGTCCCTTTAGAGAGGCTGGAAGCACGGTTGATGTGGGGAATGAAAGACTGGTGCATCAGAAAGTGAGGTGTAAAGGGAGTGGGACCTATCATCTAACACTTGCTGTGTAATGGAAAGAAACCTTTACTCTGATCTATCTAGCCATGCTGTACCTGATCAGAGAGAGCTAGATATGATCACAAGGTGTCTAAAATGGGAAGATACTCCATTTCCTAGAATAGACATTTTGTTAAGGAAAATAAATCATAAAAAATATGATAGAATTGGCCTGGTGCCCCTGGGTCTGGGAGAGAAGTAAGGTGATAGATGAAGGGTCAAGAGCAGGTCATTTATGTCATTGCTCTTGGACTCTGCTTCTGACAAGTGGTCATCAATTTAAAATGATCACTCAGTGAGTGAGGACAGAGATTAAGAAGTTTCTTGACACAGTAGATTATTGCAGCATGCACTGCTCTGCCACAGGGAATGGTTGAGAAAAAGACTATTGCATCTTTAAAAGGAAAATTAATAAATGTTTAATGTACAGGAAGATACAGGGTCAGGAGGGGAGTGGATTAGTATTGAATTGCTAAAACAATGAGCCCGCACAGACACAATGGGCTGAATTTCTCTCTCCTGCAAACTTCTATCTCCCTTGATTCAACAGTGGGTGAAGACAACGCTAAGTACAGTTTCTAACTTGGCCCATAGTTGGTGCTGGTTTAGTTTATCTCTGCCATGTTATGATTGGTATCCCCAAACAAGGGTAATCGAAGGCAAAGCAATCCACTTCTGATCGCTATCCAGTTAGCCCTGCTGTACAAATGTCAGATGAAATTATGATGCCTATCAAAGTTCAATATCTGCTGACAATCATCAGTAAAATTCATGAAAATCTATTCCTACAGGAGCCAGTGAGGGTGAAATTTGTCCCCAGCAAATCGGCAGATACATTTACACCACACCCAATTTGCTTTTTCATTGATGTCGAGAGAGGAGAGAGAGTGATCAAAAATGGTATCCAACACTCAAAACGATAAGAGGCCAAGTTTTGTTTTCAAAAAGGGGCAATTCTTCATTTATAATCTTATTTTTCCTAGCCTGCAACAATATAATTGATAGGCAGCTTGTATTTTTATTGCATGGTGGCTAATCCAGTGATGGAGCGCTGTGGGTTTTGTTGACGACTGGTATTAATGCGTTGGCTGGAGGTGCTCATTGTTTCCCACCTTGGGCCTGCACATCTGTCTTTCTGCTCATGAAGCCAACCACTACTAACTGATGGAGTTCCCTCTCAACCTGTCAGCCAGTTTATCCAATGTTAGGCAAGAGACAATTGGCAAAGCATTTCCTGTAAAAGCATTGCTTGCAAATATCTATCTACTCCTGCCCTCGCTGCCCTCATTTACAGTTGCCAGCCCATTCATGACTGTCCTGGATTTTAAAATTCTCATTTTTCTTTTCAAATTCCTTCCCAGCCTTACTCCTCCCTATCTCTGTAACCTCCTCTAGGCCGACAATCCTCCGGGATCTCTCCATCCCTCCAATTCAGGCTTCCTGAGCATCCTGATTTTAATCACTCCATTATTGGTGGCTGTGCCTTCCGCTACATAAGCCCTCAGATCTGGCTCCCTCCATAAGCTTCTCCAGCTTTCTCTGCTCATTTAAGACATTCCTTAAAACCTATCTCTCCTCCGTCCCAATATCAATTTACGTGACTTAATGTCAAATTTTGTTTGACAACGGTCCTGTGAAGCACCTTGGGATGTTTTACCACATTAAAGGTGCTTTATAAATGCAAGTTGTTGTCTTGACATTGGAGTCTTCAGAAATCAAAGATTTAGCTCCAGGATGCTGCTGTGTGAAAAGTCATAGGAGCATTAAAAATATTGTGAGTTGATTTTGCTATTTCCTTTGAACACTTCTGTTTATTACTAAGAAAAGTATTGAGATGGGGGGAAAAAACTTTTTGATCAGGCAGGGCCTTTGAAGATAGGAGGTATGTGATGAAACCTTCAGGAATATGTCCAGCCAGAGTTGGCAACCCTACCCTCTTTGTTCCTTCCTCAGTGAACTGCTGTTTCTAAACTTGGCATGCAGAAATGAGTGGAATTTTTAAGGTGGGTGATTTTGGAAAAGGTTATAGAATTAAACTCAGTACAAATCCTCCACCTCTTGGATCAGATGTAAAGATGCCACAAGGTGAGTAAAAGACAAATACGTTACCCTGAGAGGTCTTGAATGAGTTAATTGCCCAACAATCGCTCAGGCATATTTAATGAACTGTGGGGGATTTTTGAACAATGATAGGCCGTTGGCTGCAGCCTGTCGTTGAGAGCTGTAGATGAGATAGGACTCTGATGGAATGCGCAGTGTTCCCACAGGGAGTGGGAGGGAAGCAGTCATTAGTTTCCATATAAGAGTTTTGGCATGCCACAGGAAAAACGTTTGGGCTGATTACAGAGCAATCTGTCCATGGACACAGCTGACTGCAACCCAGCAAAAGAAACCTCTGGGAGTGAAATGCAAAGCCTACTGCAAACAAAAGGAACAGAGAAGCAGATTTGGTTGCAAGCAGTTGTAAATTAAGAATACTAACCCCCTTCTCCATCCATATCAGCTGACTCCACAAATTACAAAGGGTAGCTGAAATGGCTAATTGCTTCTGCTTATTTCCCCTCACCCCCACCAACCCCCCTCAATCCCCACCACCAAAGTTTTCTTCCCCATCTGCTTCTGGAGGCACTGATTCTTACTGGGGTGCAGTTCCAATTAATATTGGTCAGGCCACAGCCTCTCACATCAAGTGCTCACTCCTCATGTCTTGGGCTCAGTAATGGATATTGCCAGCTTCACTATGGTTTACTGGACGAGGATTCCTTTCCAGCCTAACCCTATCCTCATCCAGCATCCTCACACACATGTACTTTCCAGGGAAGGGTTCAGTGAGGGCTGACTCTCCCCTGCCAAGCCCAGAGGCAATGAGCCAACGATATCACACAACACTATCTGGGATGAAAAAAATAATATAGATAAAAACAAAAAACTGCGGATGCTGGAAATCCAAAACAAAAACAGAATTACCTGGAAAAACTCAGCAGGTCTGGCAGCATCGGTGGAGAAGAAAAGAGTTGACGTTTCAAGTCCTCATGACCTTTCAACAGAACTGTTTCTGTTGAAGGGTCATGAGGACTCGAAACGTCAACTCTTTTCTTCTCCGCCGATGCTGCCAGACCTGCTGAGTTTTTCCAGGTAACACTATCTGGGATGAGATATTTGACACTTTCACATGTGATTGCAGAAATTCGCATAATATAGATGAGTGACAGTCACTTCTCATTTTCTCTTGTCTCTCATCCCCATCTGCACCCACCATTTGCATTCACGCCTTGCCCCAAATAAACGTTTGAAAATTCTTCACGTGAAAATAACAGCTCACAATAAGGGTTAAAGGATATTACATTGACTAGTCCCTCACCTGATGGGGTAGGGAAATCACATTAATACAAGATGATAGCCTGTGATTAAATACAAGACTCCCCCACAGCTATTGAGTACATAAAGGACCCTGTCCCCCAGCATTGTCAGTAAATAAAGGATACCGACCCACAGCCTGTCAGCAAATACTGGAACTACTGAAATACTGCCCTGATAGTTTTACGTCCATAGGGAACTGTAAAGGGATTTGCTCAGATGGGGAATGAGTTAAAATGTGACAGATGGAATGAAAAACTGCAATGGAGCAATGGGTGATCTTCAAGGAAGGAAGGGATGTTTCAGGAACAGGCAAGGTACATTCCAACCTGGGCAAAAGGTAAGGGAATAAAAGCCAGGCCTTCTAGGATGACGAGGGAGATAGAGAATATTGATGGGTGACAGTAATTCCTTATTTTCTCTTACCTCCCATCCCCTTCCACACCCACCAACCACCGCACCACCCCCTGCCCCCCACCTTGAATAAATATTTGAAAATCCTTCCTCTGACAACATCACAATCCTTATAGTGCAGGTAATTCCTAAACAGAGCCATGAGATTTAAGTTTACGCACAGACCTCCTGGTGTAGCTGAATCATGTCAATGCTAAAAATACATTGTGCCCTCTCTCACTCTCTATTTCCCTTTTTGCCAAACCTATTCAAGGAACAAAGTGCTGGGAATGGATTGGAACAGAAATAATCACAAAAATGTGCTTTTAAATACAGTGAAGTAGGCATCATGGGGCACCTTAATTAATTGACTTTCTGGACAGCTGAGATATCACACACAGCCTCCAGTAAAAGGCCCTGCAACAGTTATCATTCCCATGTAACACCTACATTGCATTGTCATCTGAATGACTTCATCCCTGTATTCAAGGTTACATGCACTGTTATTCTATTACTTTTATACTGTTAATGGAATTTTGAAGTCATGTGGGACTTTGAGAGAGATTATGCAGGTTTGAGGGGACATTAAATCCTGATTATGGAAAATACCAGGTGACATTAAGGGTTAAAGAATATTACACAGACTGGTCCCTTACCTGATGAGGTGAAAGAATCACATTAATGAATGAGAGGCAGACCGTGATTAAATACAGCACACCCCTCGACATCTAGTGAGTAAAAGGACTGCCCCCCATCCACCCGAACTACAGCCTGTGATTGAATACAGGAACCCATCTAACCCACCCCGGTAGTTTCGTGTCCAAAGGGAACTATAAAGGGATTTGCTCGGATGAGGAATGGGTTAAAATGTGGCAGATGGAATGAAAATCTGTAATAAACAATGAATAAGGAAGGAAATGATGTTTCAGATACAGTCAAGGTACACTCCAACAAGGGCAAAAGGTAAGGGAACCAAAGTCAGGGTTCCCTGAATGACAAAGGAGATAGAGAATATGGTGAAACAAAAAATGAGTGTGTCTGATGCATGTCAGGTGAATTTTACAAGCGAGAACCAAGTCAAATACAATAAGTTGAGAGGGGAAGTGAAGAGGAAAATACAACTGGCAAAGAGAGAATATGAGAATAAAATCACAGTTAATATAAAAAGGTACCAAAAAATCTTCTAACAGCATTTAAGTAGTATGCACATAGTAAGAGGTGGGGTGAGGCCCATTGAGGCAAAAGAGTGTTTAGAGGCAAGAGATACTTAAAGGTGCAGGACAAGGCTAGAATTCTGAATGAGTACTTTGTATTGGTGTTTACTAAGGAAGAGGGTGGGGTGAAAATTAAGAGGCAAGAGATACCGGAAGGTCTGACTATGTTTAGCGTAGATAAGTCGTCTGGTCTGATGGTTTGCATCCCAGGTTGCGAAGCGAAGTGGGGGTGTTGATCGTGGAAAGGATTACCATTATCTTGCAATCTTCTCCAGATACAGGGAAGGTGCCAAAGGATAGGAAAGTGGCAAATATAATGCCCTTATTCTTGGGAGGGTGTAAGCACTTTCCTAGTAAAGCTGATCAGTTTAACATAAGCAGTGTGTAAGGTTTTAGAAATAATAATCAGGGAAAAACAAGTAACAGGCACTTGGAAAGGTTTAAGATAATTAAGGAGAGCCAGCATGGATTTGCAAAAGGCAGATCGTACTTGACTAATTGAATTTTTTGATGAAGTAACTAAGAAGACTGATAAAGGGAAAGCAATAGATGTTGTCTATATGGATATTAAGAGTCTTTGATAAAGTAATAAAGGCCAACACACCATTTGCCTTCCTAATTGCTTACTGCATCTGCTTGTTAACTTTCAATGACTTTGAACAAGGACACCCAGGTCCCAATGGATATCAACAGTTCTCAATCTCTCAACATTTAAGAAATACTCTGCATTTCTGTTTTTCCTACCAAAATGGATATCTTCACATTTTTCCACATAATATTCCATCTGTCCTGTTCTTGTCCACTCACTTAGCCTGGATTAATCCCTTTGAAGTTTCACAATTCACATTCCCACTCCAGTTTTGTGTCATCAGCAAGCTTGGAAACATTACATTTAGGCCCCACATCCAGATCATTGATATGGATTGCAAATAGCTAGGGCTCAAGCACTTGCCAATAGTCACAGCCTGTCAACCTGAGAACAATTCGTTTATCCCTACTCTCTGTTTTCTGTCCATTAACCAATACTCACTCAATGCCAGTATGTTAGCCCCAATCCCATATGCTCTAATTTTGCTAACTAACCTCTTGTGTAGGACCTCATTGAAAACCTTCTGAAAATCCAAATACACCACATCCACTAGTACCTTCTTACCTATTCCACTAATTGCATCCTCAAAAATCTCCAATCGGTTTGTCAAGCATAATTTCCCTTTCATAGATCCATGTTGACTCTGCTCAGTCCTACTAAGATTTTCTAAATTTTCATTATCACATCCTTCATAATACTTTCTAGCATTTTCCCTACTATTGACGTCAGGCTAACAGTCTGTAGCTCCCTGTTTTCTCTCTTTCTCCTTTCTTAAATAGTTACATTTGCAACCTTCCATTTATCAGGAACTATTCCAGAATCTATAGAATTTTGGAAGGTGACTATCAATGCTCCCACTTTCTCCATAGCTACCTCTTTCAATACTCTGAAAGTAGATAATGAAGTCCAGGAGATTTATCAACTTTCTTTCAGTTCCATTAATTTGTCCAGTACTGCTTTTTTACAAATACTAATTAATTTCAATTTCCCGTTCTCGCTAGCCCCTTGGTTCTTTAGTATTTCTGGGAGGTTTTTTGTATCTTCCTCCATGAAGACAGACACAAAGTTTTTGTTCAGTTTTCCTGCCATTTCCTTATTCCCCAGGATAAACTCCCCTGTCCCTGCCTGTAATGGGCCCACATTTGTCTTTGCTAATGTTTTCCTTTTTGCATACCTATAGAGGCTTTTATAGTCTATTTTTATGTTTCATATTTTATTTGCTTTTTCTTTATCCATATCTTGGTCCTCCTTGACTGAATTCTAAAATGCTCCCAATCCTCAAGCTTGCTACTTCATTTTGGAAACTTCATAAGCCTCTTCCTTTGATCAAATATAACTTCTCTTGTTAGCCATGCTTGGATCCCTTTTCCTGTTGCGTTTTTGTACCTTAAAGGAATGGGAATTTGTTCTAAACCATGCACTAATTCTTTAAATGCTAGCCATTGCCTGTTTACCGTCATGCCTTTTAATGTAGTTTCCCAATCTACCACAACCAACTTGCCCCACATACCTTCATAGTTTCCTTTGTTCAGGTTTAAGGCCCAAGTTTCGGATTGAATTACATCACTTTCAAGCTTTATGTAAAATTCTATTATATTATGGTCACTCTTCCCAAAAGGCTTCTTTACAACAAGATTATTAATTAGCCCTTTCTCATTACACAATACTACATCTGAAATAACCTGTTCTCAAATTGGTTCCCCAACACACTGTTCTAAAAAACATTTTCGTATACATTCCAGGAATTTGTCCTCCACAGCATTAGTGTTAATTAAGTTTACCCAGTCTAAATGGAGACTGAAGTCCCTCATGATTACTGTATTACTCTTTTTACATGCACCTCTAATTTCCTGGTTTATTTCATGCCCTATATCGCCACTACTTTTTGGTGGCCTATAAACACTTCCTACCAATGTTTGCTGCCTCTTGATGCTTCTCAGCTCCGCCTAAACTGATTCCACATGTTGATCTTGGAGAAACTGGGGTTGTTTTCCTTGCAGCAAAGGAGATTGAGGGGAGATTTGATGGAAGTGTACAAGATAAGGTAGACAAGCTGTTCCCATTAGCTGGTGGCACAAGATTTAGCGGACACATATTTAAAGTTTTGGGCAAGAGATACAGGACAGATGTGAGGAAAAAACTTTTTACACAGTAAGTGGTAATACCCTGGAATTTGCTGCCAATGAGGGTGGTGGAAGCAGGGATGATGAATGACTTCAAAAGGAAATTGCATGGCACTTGAGTAAAATAAATTTGCAGGGCTACAGGAATACAGCGGGGGTATGGAACAAATTGAATTGCTTTACAGAGAGCTTTTTTTTTTAGTTCGTTCACAGGATGCGATGGCTAGACCAGCATTTACTGCCCATTCCTAATTACCCTTGAGAAGGTGGTGGTCAGCCACCTTCTTAATCTGTGGAAGTCAACAGGCAGAATTTTCTGACTGCCGGGCGGGCGGGCCCAACCCAATTTCCGGTGGACGGGGAGCCGATCCCCGCCGGAGAAGCGGGACCCGCCGCCATTTTACATGGGCGGGCCAATTAAGGCCGGCCCAGCATGACATCCGGCGGGAAGCACTATGCACTTCCTGTGTGGACGGGTGGGGGGGGGATTCCCCAAAAGCGAGAGTGCGCTCTTTTGCGCATGCGCACATCTCCTTGAGGCTAAGTGCTGCCTCAGTGAGATCGCTTACACTTCTAAAAATATGAAAATTAGAAAAAAAAATTCCCTAACATGTCCCCCTAACATGTGACAATGTCACATGAGATGGGACATGTTCATAATTTACATTATAAATTTAATAACTTTTTAAATCCCTACATGAATCCTCATCCCGCCGGTGGATGAGGTTTCATGTTTTATCTATTGACCGCCGGGGCTCCTGACCTGCTCACCAACCTTAAGATTGGACGAGCAGGTCCTCTATTTGTTTCAATGATCCTGTCAATGGCCTCAAGTGCCCACTGACAGGTCAGCGGGCGCACAGTTGATTTAGATGTGCCCCCGCCTTCCTGAAAATTTAAATGAGGCGGGATGACGTTGAGGGTTCCCCCTGAAGTCATCCCGTGTCATTTTACACGTCAATGAGCGGGCCCCGCCCCCTGCTCACCGACGGCAAAATTCTGCCCCATATGTTGTAGGAAACCCACAGTGCTATTAGGAAGGAAGTTCTAGGATTTTGACCCAGCAACAGTGAAGGAACGGCTATACAGTTCTAAGCGCGGATGGTGTTTGAAGACAGTGGTGTTACCATACATCTACTGCCCTTGTTCTTCAAGGTGATAGAGGTCACGCATTTGAAAGGTGCTGTCGAAGAAGCCTTGGTGAGTTGCTGTAGTGCATCTTGTAGATGGTACACACTGCTGCCACTGTGCATCAGTGGTGGAGGGAGTGAATGTTGAAGGTGGTAAATGGGGTAGCAATGAAGTGGACTACTTTGTTCTGGATGGTGTTGAGCTTTAGTGTTGTTGGAGCCACTCTCATCCAGACAAGTGGACAGCATTCCATCGCATTCCTGACTTGTGCCTTGTAGACAGTGGACAGGCTTTGGGGAGTCAGGAGGTGAGTTGCTCACTACAGAATTACCAGCCTCTGACCTGCTCTTGTCACCACAGTATTTATTTGGCTGGTCCAATTCAGTTTCTGGTCGATGGTAACCCCCAGGATGTTGATAGTGATGGATTCAGTGATGGTCATGCCATTGAATGTCAAGAGGAGATGGCTAGATCCTCTCTTGTTGGGGATGGCCATTGCCCAGCACTGGTGTGGCACGAATGCTGTTTGCCACTTATCAGCCCAAGCATGAATATCGTCCCGTCTTGCTGCATATGGACACTGACTGCTTCTGTATCTGAGGAGTCACGAATGTACTGAACATTGTGCAATCATCAGTGAACATCGCCACTTCAGACCTTATGATGGAGGAAAGATCATTAATGAAGCAGCTGAAGTAGTTGGGCCTAGGACACTACCCTGAGGAACTCCTGCAGTGATGCCACAGAGCTGAAATGATTGACTTCCAACAGCCACAACCATCTTCCTTTGTGTCAGGTATGACTCGAACTAGTGGGGAGATCGCTATCTGATTCCCACTGACTTCAGTGCCACACTCGGTGAAATGGTGCCTTGATGTCAAGGGCAGTCACTCTCACCACACCTTTTGAGTTCAGCCTTTTAGTTCATGTTTGAATCAAGGCTGTAACGGGGTCAGGAGCCGAGTAACCCTGGCAGAACCCAAATTAAGTGACAGTGAGCAGGTTACTTCTGTGTAATCGTCACTTGATAGCACTGTTGATGACACCTTCCATCACTTTGCTGATGATTGAGAGTAGACTGATGGAGTGGTAATTGGCGGGGTTGGATTTATCCTGCTTTTTTGTGGACAGGACATACCTGGGCAATTTTCCACATTGTTGGAGCTGTACTGGAACACTTTGGCTAAGGGAGTGGCTAGTTTTGGAGCACATGTCTTCAGTATTATTGCCAGGATGTTGTCAGGGCCCATTGCTTTTGCAATATCCAGTGCATTCAGCCATTTCTTGATGTCACATGGAGTGAATCGAACTGGCTGAAGATTGGCATCTTTGAAGATAGGAATCTCAGGAGGAGGCAAAATGGATTATCCACTCGGCACTTCTGGCAAATGCTTCAGCCTTTTCTTTTGCACGATATGCTGGGCTCTCCCATCATTGAGGATGGGGATATTTGTGGAGCCTCCTCCTCCTGTTAGTTGTTTAATTGTCCACCAGCATTCATGACTGGATGTGGCAGTGCTGCACAGCTTAAATGTGATCAGTTGGTTGTGGGATTGCTTAATTCTATCTATCACATGCTGCTTCTGCTGTTTGGCATGGAAGTAGTCCTGTGTTGCAGCTTCACCAGGTTAACACCTCATTTTTAGGTATGCCTGGTATTTTGCTTGATTCGCTCTCCTGCACTCTTTATTCAACCAAGGTTGATTCCCCTGGTTTGGTGGTAATGGTACAGTGGGGGATATGCTAGGCCATGAGGTTACAGATTATGGCTAAATACAATTATGAAAAGATTTGATTGGGTAGACGTAGAAAAGATGTTTCAACTTATAATAAATCCAATAGGGAATTCAAGGGAAACCTCTTTACTCAGAGAGTGGTTAGAATGCAGAATTTGCTGCCAGAAGGAGTAACTAATGTGACTGGCATAGATGCATTTAAGGGGATGCTAGATAAATATCTGAGGGAGAAAGGAATGGGTGGTCTTGTGGATAGGATGAGATGAAGCAGGGCTTGTGTGGAGTTTCAACAATAACATGAAGCACATGGGCCATGTCCATATCTACTACATTTTAAAATAAATTTTGTGATAAAAGAATTTCTCTCTGTTTCTCACCAATATCACACTGCAAGGTGGACCCAAATGATGGTTAGAAGTGTCCAGGTAGGAACAGTTCACACACATCATGCTTATAGACAATGAATAGGGATGTCTGGGCTGTTACTTCATTGTGTTTGCTCTGGCTTTGTTTGCAGTGTTCCCTGCCCCATGGGTAGAGATCAGTAATTAATTTGATGTATGAGTATGATGAATACTTAAATGATCACAAGGATGCCAACTCCCATCAGTAAAATGTGCAGCAATAAAAGTGCTGAGTATAGTTCTGCAGGTTCCAGCCACACTCCAATGACTCGGCCCTTTCTGTGAGCGCTGGGGGGGGGGGGCTATTCAACTCCAGGAGGCATCACAACCAAGTTCAAAGCTGACTTCACTTCAAGGCTGCACACTTTCCATTTCAGGATGCTTAATAGCAATCTGGAGCTCCTCCAGACTCCACAATCACCAAGGAAAATGATAGGTATAAAGTTTCCGCTTTGGGTGCAAATGGGAAATTGTGCCAAAAATACTCTGGAGATTGCACTGGTTAGATTACAATTCAATTTTCCATTAAAATTAAGTTGCATACACACAAACATAAAATTTTCAATGAACCAGTGCAATCGGGCAGCATAATGGAATGTAATTGATTCTTTTTCTATTGACATATCCCTTGACGTATTTTAGAGTGGTAACCTAGTGCAGTTTTATGAATACAGTTGAAAATGGTTTATCAGCAGAAATAAGCATTTTTAATGAGTGTCCAGTCCTCCATCTGTAAGAAGCCTGATTTTAAATCACTGAAAATGATTTCAAAAAGAAACTATACTGCCCCATTTCATTGGTGTATACTTGTTAGTTTCATAGTAAATTATTATTTTTTATATCAGAAACCTTTTAAAACTGCTGGCGGTGAATGCCCTTGCGCCAATGAAAATAAGCACAATTTGAAGGGTCTGCAACAACCAGCCCAACCAGTGGAATCTTGCAACTTCCACCTGCGAGCGAAGTCTACTTTGTGGGTGAGGCCTAATTATGGTGAATTGAATCTTGAACCAGCATAAAAGATTGTGGAAAATAACAACATAAATGGGCTTTTGGGAACAGCTCATGTTTAAAACTCTGCAGGCCATTCGGGTTCACAGAAACTCGAGTCAGTTGTATCCCACTAGCTACCCTTGCCCTATATTCATTTGGTAACAAACAAATGCATTCTGAGTCTCTCCTCACTAATTAAAGCCCCAGTCCCAGTCTCATTCTCTATCTTCTCTGAGCTCTTTGCTGTACATCATAATGCTGTAACAGTGAGCATAGTAGTCAATCACACGTCAAGCATTTTAGATAGAAGGTGAAGCTCTGACTGCTTCAACAATACCTTCGGAACAGCATCTCCCACTCTAGGTTTGGGGAGGTGGGGCGGAGGTAAGACATCGCACAGGGAAGCAGAATAAAATGATGAATTGGGATGTAAATCAATCCAGGCCACTCCCTGGCACTGGTGACTTAAAAAATACATTTTTGTGTCCAATGTTCTCCCTTGTGCCCCTAAAGATACTGACCTTTATTGGCATACAGTTCCAAGCACTGTTCTTGCTCCAGTATCACAGCTATGTAGCCATTCTTTAAGGTGTAAGGCAAACCTGTGAGGCTTAATGGGATAGTCAACTGTGTGTGGCAACATTTTTGCCTTCACTCTACATTCACACATGTGGATTACCGGATAGGATGGCCATCTTTCCCCCTCTTCCCAACCCAGGGTCCACTAATACTAAACAGGTATGGTAGTATAGTGGTTAAGGTGCTTGGCTTTCAACCAGCATATCATGAGTTTGAATCACATCATGGGGGTGTTGTGAAATTGGTTGGCACTAGAAAACAAACTAAGAAAGCTGCTAGATTGTTGTAAAAACCCAATCACGGTTCACTAGAGCCCTTCAGGGAGGGAAGCTGCTGTCCTTAACCGACCCAGCTTAGCTTGTGTATGAATCTAGTCCCACACAATGCAGTTGACTCTTAACAAGCCCCTCAGTTGTGAAAACACCTGTGGCTCAGCTGGTAGCACCCTTAACTAAATCAGAAGGTTGTGGGTTCAAGTCTCACTCAAGAGACTTGAGCACAAAAATCCAGGCTGACACTCCCAGAGCAGTACTGAGGGAATGCTGCAATGTTGGAGGTGCTGTAGCTCAGATGAGATGTTAAGCCGAGGCCTCGTCTGCCCTCTCAGGAGGATTGAAAAATCGCATGGTACAACTTTGAAGACGTGACCAATATTTATCCTTCAATAAACATTATTTTTTTGAAGATCAGATTTTTTGATGGGTTACTCGACTGCGTGGGTTATTACTGCCAAACCTATATTATCACGCTGCTGTTTGTGGGAGTTTGCTATGCAATATGCATATTCCTACAGTGACAACACTTCAGAAGTACTTCACTGGCTGTAAAATACTTTGGCACATCGTGAGGCCATGAAATGCACTATATAAATGCAAGTGTTTCTTTATGCTTCAAGAAGGTCCAACAGGGCCCACTCTTCTTAGAGCAATAAGGGATGGCAATAAATAGGTAACACACCAACAGCAATTAAACTAAGAAAATAAATCCTAGTTTGAGAGAATTAACTTGGCCCAGACCCAATCTGAAACCTTCTGGTCTGAATGACCCAGGTACTTGTAGTTTTATCATAGCACGGGAATCCAATATTCTGTTGATGGGAGTGGGGATAAATTAAACTGAGAATGAAGAAGTAAATAAGTTATTAAAATAACTGATCCTCTCCCCACGGAACCTCTGTGTTCGACGCCACATCATTTATAAAATGCAGCGTTAATCCAGAGATGGGAAAGCATTACAGAAAGCTAATTATTAAAACAGGGGAAGCACGCAAAGGAAATCTGTTTGTATTTCAGGAGTCAAGAAAGCGGAAAATTAATCGAAAATTGCAATATTGATGGCATTTACATTAAGGCTCTCAGCTTATTTTTATATAAAAAATAACCACAAAAAAATTGGAATCAGTTTCTATTATTGTGGAACATAGGGCGCATCAGTCCTGCTCATCCCCATCAGCACATGACTTCTTTATTACCCTACAAAATGGGATCTGTCCAGTTGTCATGGGTAAAATAAATCACTGCTCCACGCTCAGTGAAGTAGCACCAGACAAGGCTGCTGGAAACACTGCCTTTTACCACAATGCATATAATGAGGATGCCATGCTCTAAATATTGTTAAATGAGGCGCTCCCATCCTGCCGAACTACCTGTACATCACTGTGAGCAACGTTAGAGTGCCCTGACACCATCAAATTGACAGATTGATTAGGGTAAAAGGGCAAATATTAAGAAGGAATTAATGTGTTGCTTTCCATGGGCAGGATGGGCTGGGGAAAGGAATGTGTATCATTTGGGGGATTTTTCATTTGAGTCAAGGATGGGCTCTGGATTCGATCAGTCAGTCAGAGGGAGCAGTCATAGTATGTCTGGTAGGGTGTGGCTCTACACTTCCAATTCCTCAACAGTATCACCTGCACAGAGTGGGCAGGAGCAACAGTGCAGGGATTGGGGATATTTAACATTATTATAGTGAGGGATATGGGTAAAACAGTGTTCCAGTGAGGAGTGTGGCATATATCAGTGTTAAAGAGCGAGTGTGACATGTATCAGTGAGAGATGTTAGATATATCAAAGCTTGCATAGTGAGCTGTTTGGAGTACATCAGATTGTTACAGCATGGGAGTGTCAGATATCACAGTGTTACTGTGAGGGGTGTGGGATATATCAGAGAGTGTTACAGTGAGGTATGTGGGGTATATCACAGAGTGACACTGAGGTATGAGAGGGATGTGGCGTATAGAGGTATGTTACAGTGAAGGGTGTGGGACATATCAAAATATTACAACAGAGTCTGGGACATTTAAGAGTATTATTTTAAGAGTTATGGGTTATATCAGAGTGTGTTACAGTGAGAGATGTGGAGTATATCAGTTTTACAGTAAGATACGTTGGGTATATTACAGTGATACAGTATAGGATGTATCAGTTTTACTGTGAGAGTTGTGGGCTATATCAGTGTTACAGTGAAGGGTACAGGGTATATCAGACAGTGAGATAGTGTGGTGAAAATCAGAGTATGTGACAACACAGGGTGTGGGATATATGTGGGAACAATATTACAGAACCCCAGATGAATCCTCCGGTGTTAATATTTACACTTACAAATGGGTGTATGAAGGAGGTACCAGAGAGCAGTTGTACATGAAATCATAATCAACCTTCCAGAAAAGAGAACAGGAAAATTTGGCCAAACAAATCATAATCTAATCAGGTCCTCCTCTGTTCTATAAATCTTTTCAAAAACCACTTTAATTTCCATACAATTTGTTTTTAAATTTGTTGTTCTAAATGTGTTTATTTGAAATTATTCATAGAAGTCCACACAGACGGAATCCCACTGCTGACTGCAGTGTGGAATGTGCATGGTGATGGTTTTATACTGTAGCATACAAGAGCTCAATTAATTACAGACCAAACCTTTACCTTGTTTAGCTGAATTATGTCCTTATCAAGGAGAGCAATGCAACATTTCCAATTTGAGGCAGACAGTGGCACCAGTAAGCAATCTAGGGGCTGTCTACAGTCAGATATGGCAGAGGTTAAATGCAGAATAAGTCTCCCTCTGCAGTGCCCATCAAGCACTCTCAGGTCAGGAGTAATACAAGTTAGATAATCATAGTAAGGATCTCTCTACACTCCCTAACCTCACAGCCACCTTAATTCTCCCCCCAACCAATGCTTCACAACATTAACATTCCTATTTCCCATTTCTATTATCCTTTTAGCATAAAATTTGTGATGTCGGATCCCCTTGCTGGTAATGTATGATGGTGTATTCACTGGCACCTGAAAACATTCCTCAGAACATGGCTTGCAACAGAAGTAATGTGTTATTGTACTTCCCAAAAACAATGCGTTGTTATTAAATCAGTACCTGTGTTGCTATCTAAATGTCTAACCATGGATTGGGGATGGAAAGACAGTGTGGTGCACACTATTCTTTCACTTCTGTGAGCTAGGATCAATCCAGCCCGGACTGATGGGTGCTTTTGCTTCATCTCCTAGCTATTAAAATCTAGTGTGAACTGAGTTTGCTCATCGTGGACATGATCTCACAATACAAAACTGTTCCCACTTCAGCACTAAATTGGCAATGACATTCTGAGAGGCCACTGGAGTGTGAAAGTGGGCCAGTAGGAGTTAAGCATTGTCAACTCTTGTTGGATGTACTCCCGGAGGTGTCATCCCACAACCGCCTGCCTCTAACTGTCCCATCCTCTCATTGGTCCATGCTGCAGGAGCTCTGCCATCCCATGGCCAACTGGAAAGTGAACAGACATCTCATTACTCAATTGGATGAATTGTGACTGTTAGTGAACCAGCTGTCTTTCCCCAATATTTTATAACTATTAAATGAAAATGAAATAAACATAATTTTGTTTCAAGTCCTTATGTTTTTTCCTCCTGCGATTTTATTTCTCAACAGCGTCCTGGACCTTCAATTCCTGGAAAGTCCAGGACAATCCTAGAAGAGATCATACTAAAGGATGCTTCTCTGAGGTTGAGGCCCAGTACATGAGGGAGTGCAGTGCTTTATTCATCCGACAGTAGTGTTACAGTTGACCTTTGATGTTTGATGCTCAGCCTGAGGCCTGAGTGCTTACATTGGAAGGGGCTCCATTCTCAAGCCTCGTCAAAATTCACATACAAAACAGATGTTCAAAGAAACCATATTAAAGTGGTTAGATGAAAGAGTTAAAAAGAATAGCTGTGCAGGAACAACCTATCCCATTAAAAACTTAAGTACAAAGGATGACCTCTTTGATATTAGCTAAAGGGATATGCATTAATATACATATTAAACACCATCATAAATGTAACTTATTTCTTCATAAATTTTAATTTGATGCTCTAAGGTGTTAAATAATAGCCATAATGATCTCGTAGGTGTGCATTAATTGATGATTGATGTACTCCAGGTCTAGTTAAAGCACTCCGCTTCACCTTGTGCTGGGAGTAACAGTGATGAGCATTCATCATTCATGAAGGCACATTCATTTATTCCCTTCTCTTTTATTAATGACACAGTCTGAGAAAGAACGCCTCTGCTTCCACATCCCTTAATAGGATTTGCACACGATGAGGCATTTGGGAAAAAAGGCAACAGGGAAAATTTGTCCAGAGCCCAGGCCCTTTCCTTGGACATTGTGAGCAAAGTGCAGATGTGGGATGCTTGGACATCTGTGTCAGAATGGTGCCAAGGTTGAGGGACTTCAGTTTCCTAGAGAGACTGGAGAAGCTGGGGTTGTTCTCCTTAGAACAGAGCAGGTTAATTAGAAATTTAACAGAGGTCTTCAAAATAATATCAGATTTTGATGGTTAGGGAGAAACTGTTTCTACTGGCAGAATAGTCAGTAATCAGATGACATGGATTTAAGATAATTGGTAAAAGATCCAGAGAAGAGGAGAATTTTTTTTTCACTCAGTGAATTGTTGTGGTTTGTAATGCACTGCCTGAATGGGTGGTGGAAGTAGACTCAATAGTAATTTTCAAAAGGGATTTGGATAAATACTTAGAGGGGAAAAATGTGCAGGGCTATGGGAAAAGAGAAGGATAGTGGAATGAATTGAATCAGAGAGGTGGCACAAGACCAATGGGCTGAATAGCCTTCATCTCTGTTGCATGATTCTATAATCTCTCAGACACTGCCTGTGGAAACTGGGAGCTGAGAGTAGAAGGATGGTTACACGGCATTATTAGGGGTCACATCGTGATGCGACACTCCCAACGAGTGGCTCTCACTTGGAACTGATATTGGGGGAGCTGGAACCACCCGGCCCATGACATACTAATTGTTAAAATGAAGCGTAGGGACTGCTATTATACACATAAATGTATAAGTTACTTTGCATCAACAACATCCCACAAACTGCAGTCTGAAGAAAGAAAAAAGTGGGAAAGAAAGAATAAAGAGGAAAGAAAGGAATTGTATTTATATAGCACCATAAAACCATAAGACGTAGGAGCAGAAGTAGGGCATTCTGCCCATCGAGTCTGCTCCGCCATTCAATGAGATCGTGGCTGATCTGATAACCTTCAACTCCACTTTCCTGCCTTTTCCCCATAACCCTTGATTTCCTTACTGATTAAAAACCTTTCATCACCTCAGGTCAGGGCACCAGAACTCCCCGCTCCTCTTAAAAAAAAAACTTATAGAATCATAGAATATCACAGAATAGTTTAGGCACTTCGAGTCTGTGCCAATTCTTTCAAAGAATTAATTTAAATTCTGTTAGGAAATAGAGACAGTTTAAGTAAGTTATATTGGTATTTGTGGGTGTTAGGGATTAGTTTTAGCTTTGAAGTTTAAGTTTGATTTGTATTTCTGTATCTATGTGTCACGAAAGGTCAAATGGAGTTTTAGTTTCACTTTAAAAGGGTGCTTGCATTTCTAATGAGGCTTTTTACAACTGTTGCAGCTAAGTTAAACAAACAAGGGTAGAAGAATTTGACTGTTGCCTAGCAACAGGAGGCCAGAGAGGCAGGTCCCTCCCAAATACACACACACAGAGAAGAAGAAAAACAGCAGTTTTGATTTGGAAGCTGTGGAGTTCAACTGTTTTTTGAAAGTTGCTGCCAGGAGAGATGGGAGCAAAAGGGACAGATAGCCAGTCCCAAGCTAAAAAAAAAAACCCAAAATCCAGGGGAGTGGAAGAAGAGAAAGTCCAAAGAAGACTTCCTAGTCAAAGGAAGGAGCCTAGAAAAGTTAAAGGTTAAGTGAAGTTAAGAGTGAGGGGCAGAGAGAAAGGCTCCAAGCTTCAGATCTAAAGAGGCAAAAGCTGCAGAAAGCAGATTTAAAGTGACAGCAGCTTGCAAAGAGACAGCTGAATGTCTGTAACTCTGCTATGGGCATGTGAAGCACTGGTACTGTTGATGGCTAAGTCGGTGAGAGAGAGTGCATGGAGGACAGCTTGAAGGCAAGGGAAGAGGAACATTGGAAGGAAAATTCGAAACACTGAAGGTGAACCCATGTGGAAGGCAACTAAGAGAAAGCGCAGTTTGGGAGAAGGTTCCAAAGTGAGTTCTTGGAAAGTGGAGATTGGAAACCCTCGTGTGAAAGACAGAGTGCAGTGAGACCAGTTGGCTCACAGTGTGGCAAGCCTCTAAGGGGAGCTGAGGAGAGATCCATAGCATCTGGTTAAGGTGGCATCCATCACTTGGTTTCAGAGTGTGGTGTGTCTGACCACAGGGTGCCTATTGGTACATGGACTGTGTATTTACTTTGGACATGAAGAGTATAAGATAGCTTTGGTAACTTGTGTTATCCTTACAAATCTGTATCTCTCTGTAAAGGTATAGTTGTGGGTAAAGGACTATTGTAATATAGTTCGTCTTTTCTTGTTGATTAGTTATTTTATTCTTTTGTTAAAAGATCATTAGCTGACTCAGGTGACTCTGTTCACACTCTCCAGGTATCTGAACAAACAAATTAAAAGTTTGGATATCAAGCTGGGTTCCACTCTGGGATCAGGCTTGTCCAGGGGTAACCTCAGCTGGGATCATAACAATTCAAAGAGAGTTGCATTCACAGTGAGCATAGCTCCCAACTGAGAACCCTGCATAGCAGAATCACCCCACTGTAAGTCACGCCAGCTTTATTCCCGCACCGAGTCACCACATAGCAAGTTTCCAGCACTCTTAGGTAGCCCTGATGACCTACTTCGAGCAGCCTGACACAAGTCATACCAAATGTTCTGTTCATGATACCAGAGAGAAAGTTTCTTTATTTTATAGAAGTTGAATTAGTTTTCCAGATGGCTGAGCTGACTAAATACGCCAATTATACAAATGAGCTGTACACAGAAATAGGAGAGGGCCATTCAGTCCCTTAACCTTGGGGTCTGCCATTTAGTTAGATCATTGCTGAACTTTATCTTAACTCCATTTTACCCTTGATTCCGTAACCAGAAGGGTCATATGATCTTGAAACGTTAACTCTGTTTCTCTCTCCACAGATGCTGCTAAATCTGCTGAGTTTTTCCAGCATTTTCTGTTTTTGTTTAAAACCCTATCAACCTTAGTTTTGTAATTTTTAACTGATCTCCATGCAGCCTCAATAGCTTTTGTGGGGGAAAACTGTCCCAGATGATTTATACAGCCCTTTGTGTGAAGAAGTGTTTCCTGGTATCATCCCAAGACAGTTCAGTCACCACTATATATTGTTGGCCAAGATGGCAGTAGGGATTCCTCAACTCAAGAACAATCAGATGATCAGAAGGTCTATTCTTGGTGGAAACTGATGGACACCAATGTGATCCACAAAAACTATATCTGCAGTAAGTGTCTGCAACTTGAGGAATGTCAGCTCAGAGTTGATGGCCTGGATTCTGAGCTTCAGAAACTGCAATGAATCAGGGAGGGGGAAAGCTACCAGGGGTATTTTGTTCCAGGAGGCAGTCACATCCCTTAGGTTAAGAACTTCAGATTTGGTCTGTGGTCAGGGTGTGAGTACGAGCAAGGCTAGCATGGAGATCCAGAAAGTAGCATTGGGGGAGCCTTGCACAGATGACACAGGTAGGACTAAGAAAGAGGTTCTGCAAAGGGAGTATGAGCAGCTTGGGGCTAAATTAAAAAGCAAAATCTCTGGATTATTGGCTGAGCCACAAGCAAATTGGCACAAGATCAAAATTCAGAGAATTGAATGCATGATCAGAGAATTGAATGCATGATTCAAAGGCTGGTATGGGGGGAAATGGGTTTAGATTCATGGTGCACCAGCACTAGTATCGGATAAAGAGGGAGCTTTTCCCATGCTAGGACCAGTGTCCTGGCGAATCAAATAACTGAGATTGTAGATAGGGCTCTGAACTAAATAGCGGGGAGGAGAGTTCAGGTGAGGGGAAATTTAGGAAGTTAAAGAGGAAGAATAAGTCAATAGCACAGGGTGGTGATATGGCTAATGATGCCAGAATATGACAGAAAGCAACAGAGCATCAAACATAGCGAATAGGCTTAGAGTAGGAAAAGTGGTAAAAAGTCAAAGGCTTTTTATCTGAATATACGCAGCATTTGTAACAAGAAACAATAATTGCTGGCAGAAGTAGAAATAAATGGGATTGATCTGACAGCTATTACAGAGTCATGGTTGCAAGGTGACCAAGGCTGGGAACTGGATATTCAGGAATACCTGACATTTCAGAAGGGTAGGCGAATAAGAAAAGGTGGGGTAACTATGTTAAAAAAGGATGAGATCAGTACAGTAGTGAAAAATGATCTTGGCTCAGACGATCAAAATGTAGAATCAGTTTGGAAGGAGATAAGAAATATCAAGAGAAAGAAATCACTGGCGAGAGTAGTCTACCGGTTCCCTAACAGTAGCTACATTATAGGCACAGTGTAAATCAAGAAATAATGGGGTTTGTGAGAAAAGTACTGCAATAATCGTGGGGAACTTTAATTTCGTATAAAACAAAAACAGAATTACCTGGAAAAACTCAGCAGGTCTGGCAGCATCGGCGGAGAGGAAAAGAGTTGACGTTTCGAGTCCTCATGACCCTTCGACAGATCTGTCGAAGGGTCATGAGGACTCGAATTGTCAACTCTTTTCTTCTCCGCCGATGCTGCCAGACCTGCTGAGTTTTTCCAGGTAATTCTGTTTTTGTTTTGGATTTCCAGCATCCGCAGTTTTTTTGTTTTTATCTTTTAATTTCGTATAGACTGGGCAAATGAAATTTGTGGCCTCGAGGACAAGTTTGTAGAGTATTAATGTATTGTTCTAAGAATAGACCTTATGAACCCATACAGGAAACAGGCTATTTTAGGCCTGGTAAGATGTTAAGAGACAGGATTAAGTAATTATTTCATGGCTGTCAAGAAATAGGCATTTACCTGATTTCCGAGTGAAGGTCAGGAACTACAAGTCCCAACATGCCCTGGGGGTTTCCGCACATGCGCTAATAAGGAGTGGGCTGCGTATGCGCAGTTCAGCATTGTGAGGTCTTCAGGCAGGGAACAAGAGGTCATTGTGTCAACGTGGGAAGAAACAGCATGAAAATCCGATCACAGGACCCAAGAGTTGAGCGCCATGAGGAGGTGTCCAGGGTAAGGGGACAAGGAAAGATTTCAGAGATATAAAGGAAATCCGGAGAGGAAACCCAGGGAGAGGGGACAGTGAGAGGTCCCAAAGAGAAAGAGAGAACCCGGGAAGGAGCCATCGAGAAGAGAAACCACTGGGGAGTGCAGCAAAGAACAAGGTCCCAAGCAGTAAAAGTGCTGCAGTTGGCAGGCTCTTTCAGAAGAAGCCCTGGAAAGCTGAAAACACAGCAAAAGATTGGTGATTCCGTGCTGTGGGTGGTTGGAAGAGAAACCACTGGGGAGTGCAGCAAAGAACAAGGTCCCAAGCAGTAAAAGTGCTGCAGTTGGCAGGCTCTTTCAGAAGAAGCCCTGGAAAGCTGAAAACACAGCAAAAGATTGGTGATTCCGTGCTGTGGGTGGTTGGGGGTTAGGTAACCCTTTGGAGCAGGGGTGTTTTGCTCAGCAGGGCTGCAGGAAAATAGTGTTGAGGTAGAAGATCAGCCAGGATCTAATTAAACGGCAGAGCAGGCTCGAGGGGTCAAATGGCCGACTCCTGTTTCTATTTCCTATATTCCTAGGAAAGGACTGCTTGCATTTTAGCCAATTGCTCATGATACACAGATAGGTAGGAAAGCAAGTTGTGAGGAAGACACAAAGAGTGCAAAGGGATATAGATAGGTTAAGTGACTGGGCAAAAATTTTGCAGATGGAGCATAAAGTGGGAAAAAGTGAAGTCATCTCCAATTTAGTAGAAAGAACAGAAGTGCAAAATATTATTTAAATGGAGGTACTACAGAATGTTAAAGTACTGAGGGATCTGGGTGTCCTCATACATGAAATATATGTCATAGGCCCAACCATCTTCAGCTGCTTCATCAATGACCTTTCTTCCATCATAAGGTCAGAAGTGAGGATGTTTGCTGATGATTGCACAATGTTCAGCACCGTTCATGAATTCTCAGGTCCTGAAGCAGTCTGTGTCCAAATGCAGCAAGACCTGGGCAACATCCAGGCTTGGGCTGACAAATGGCAAGTAACATTCGTGCCACACAAGTGCCAGGCAATTAGTATTTCAAACAAGAGAGAATCTAACCATCACCCCTTGACACTCAATGGCATTATCATCGTTGAATCCCCCACTATCAACATCCCGGGGGTTACCATTGACCAGAAACTGAACTGGACTAGCCATATAAATACTGTGGCTACAAGAGCAGGTTGGAAGCTCGGAATACTGTGGCAAGTAACTCACCTCCTGACTTCCCAAAGTCTGTCCACATTCTACAAGGCACAAGTCAGGTGTGTGATGGAATACTCTCCACTTGCCTGAATGAATGCAGCTCCAACAACACTCAAGAAGCTTGACACTACCCAGGACAAAGGAGCCCGCTTGATTGGTACCACATCCACAAACATTCACTCTCTCCATCACTGACGCACAGTGGCAGCAGTGTGTACTACCTACAAGATGCACTGCAGGAACTCACCAAGGCTGCTTAGACAGCACCTTTCAAACCCATGACTGCTGCCATCTAGAAGGACAAGGGCAGCAGACATGTGGGAACACCACCACCTGGAAGTTCCCCTCCAAGCCACTCACCATCCTGATTTGGAATTCACCGTTCCTTCACTGTGGCTGGGTCAAAATCCTGAAACTCCCTCCCTAACAGTGCTGTGGGTGTACCTACACCATATGGGCTGCAGCAGTTGAAGAAGACAGCTCACCACCATCTTCTCAAAGGAAATTAAGGATGAGCAACTAATGCTGGCCTAGCCAGTGACCCCAACATCCCATGAATTAATTTTTTAAAAGTTAGCCTGCAGGTACAGCAAAGCTGTTCGGAAGGGGAATGAAATGTTGGTCTTTATTACAAGGGAATAGATTATAAAAATAGAGGAAGTCTTGCTAGAACTGTACATGGTATTAGTGAGACCACACCTAGACTACTCAATACAGTTTTGGTCTCATTTAGGGAGGGATATGCTTGCTTTGAAAGCAGTTCGGAGAAGGTTCACTAGGTTGATTCCTGCAATTAAGGGGTTGTCTTATGAGGAAATGTTGAGCAGATTGGGCCATACTCATTGGAGTTTAGAAGAATGAGAGATGATCTTATTAAAACATATAAGATTCTGAGGGGGCTTTACGGGGTAAATGTGGAAATCTGGAACTAGGGGGCATAGTTTCAGAATAAGGTGCTGCCCATTTAAGATGGAGGTGAGGAGGAATTTCTGTTCTTGAGGTCCTGAGTCTCTGGAATTCTGTACTCTGGAGAGCTGTGGAGGCCGAGTCATTGAAAATATTCAAGAGATTCATGAACTATAAGGCAGTCAAGGGTTATGGGGAACAGGCAGGAAATGGAGTTGAGGCCCAGAGCAGCGACAATCTTACTGAATGGTGAAGCAAGCTCAAAAGCCTGTAGGGCCTACCCCACTCCTGTTTTTTTATGTTGTTATGTTCGAGTGGCCCTTGCTTGGAGATACATGTGTGTCAATATTTGGCAAAGGATAGGATTGGACTTAGCAGTGATGTTTCCCATGGTTAAACAACCTGATGATGCTCAATGGCCAGGCTCTCAGATATGGAATAGTACTTGGATGAGATACTGGATGGTAAATAATTCCCATGGGACCATGCACTAGCATGAAGTAGCATCTCCAAATGAGGAGAGGAGAAAGCACTGCATTAATGATATAATCCTCAATGGGAAAGGGAAAAGATGGAATTAAAGAATCAGGAAAGAATCAAAGACTTGCATTTATACAGCACCTTGCATGTCCTCAGGATGCCCCAAAGCACTTCACAATCGATGAAGCACTTTTTGAAGTGTAGTCACTATTGTAATGTAGGGAGTAGGGCAGCAACTTTGTGCACCGCAAGCAATGGGATAAATGACCAGTTAATCTGTTTTAGTGAAGTTAGTTGACAGATAAATGTTGACAAGGGCTTCAGTGAGAACTCTCTGCTCTTCTTCAAAGAGTATTGTTGAATTTTTTACATCTGCCTTAGGGGGTAGGGGGGCCTTAATTTAAAATCCCAAAAAGACAGTATCTCTGACATTGCAGCATCCCCTCAGTTCTGCACTAGTGTGTCAGCCTTGATTATAGGATCATCGAGCTTTTGAGATTCTTGGAAAGATTGAGTTACAGTCAAAGATGGTGGAATGGGCCTTCAGTTTAAATTTATCCCCAATTCCCCATTTTCTTGTTTGAAAATTCTCCTTAAAAACAAATGTTTTATTACATAAAGCATTAAAAATTGAACGTTTAATAAATTATGCAGGTCGAATTTTTGCTGATAAAATTACATTATGTGGCCTCCTGTGTTGTGTGATTCTCTTTAAACTCATTCCACAGTGCATCAAACAACACCCAAGAGATACTGAGCTATCCAACACATATACAACCATAACAGAATGTGTTCACTACTTAAACTCAAAACAGCTGCCTTCCCTTCACTAAGACAGGAGAGAAAATCCTAGCCTCAAACAAGTGTTTCCCCTAGCAACTAAACAACCACCACAAACAAGAGATCTAGTCAAATCATTTTCAAGCTCTTAATGTTCTTTCCTGCTCTAGCTCTCTGCTTTTTAGCTCTGACCATTGCATTTTGTTTTACCTGTCATTGTCTGTTTTGCTCTTTCTCACCCTCAAAGTGTTCTGTTTGCATTGTTTCTCTCTTTTCCTCTCTCTCATTCACTCTTCTCTACACTCTTTCATGGTGCTTCATTCTTATCCAATTTTTCTTTTTCTCCTGTGTTTCTATTTTCTTCCATTTTGTGTGTTTTTCTTATCCTGTTTTTCCCTCACTCCTCTCTGTTATTCTCGTCCTCTTTCATTCTGTTTTTTTGGTCTGTCACATTTTTCCCTTTTATGCTGTTTTTCTTTGTGTTGTTTTACATCTTTTCCTCTTACCCTTTTTCTCTTATTCACTGTTTCCTGTGTTTTTTCATTTTTTGATTATCTCTCTTATTCCTCTGCCGTGTTTTCCCTTCATTTTCTGTTTTCACTCAATCAACTGTTTTCCCCTTCAATTCTACTGCCCTTTTTCACCTTCTAATTCTCTCTTTTTCTCTTGCTCTTGAATCCTCTCTCTGTTTACTCAGACATCAAAATGACACAGAATTTTTGGTTACTTGTCCATTTTGCTTTAAAAGAGAAAAGTGTTTGCTTTCTCTACACAAAGGTTTTATTTCCAAGAATCCCCGTGGTCGCAGCCATGGCAACAAGGACAGAACCAATCATTATCATGCGACATTAACCTGTGGTAAGTCCGTTTATCTTTAGGTGCTATTATTGGACTTGTTCTTCATTTTTCGATTTGCTTCTGTCCTTCCTTCCTGAAGACGCTTTGCTAGTGCCGTCAGCTCTTCAGTTTCTTGCATTCCCCAAATATGAGGCTAAATGGTAAATGTCGATGATTATATTCAAACCCCTGACTAATTGCCTGTCAGAGATCAACAAACCCAGCACTGTCAGTCTATTGGACTTGGGCACTTGGGTAAGGCTCAGATCACACACTATATTGACTCACTGAGTCATCTGGGAGATGCTGTCTTTTGGATGATATGGAACTCGGGCCCCATCAGCTGCACTTAAAAGATCCCAGGGCATTACTTCAAAAAAGAGCAAGGGAGTTCTCCCTGGTGTTCTGGCCAATATTTACCCCTCAATCAACATTACTAAAAAACAACTGTGTGTTCAATATCATTGCTATTTGTGGGAACTTGCTGCGCGCAAACTGGCTGCTGCATTTCCTATATTAGAGCAGGGACTACATTTCAAAAGTACATAATCAAAAGTAACATAAGGTACTTCAGAACATCCTGAAGTTATGAAAAGCACTACATAAATGCAAGTTTCCTCTCTTTGATGTGATAATATTGGTGTTTTCTCTCAACTTTTTGAAAGCCAGCATCCAAAGAAGTATAATTTTCCAGCACATGGTGCTACTCTCCAAGAGCTGAACCTCAGTGAGAGTCAACGCCTTAAGGAGGGGAGGGGGCCTGAACCTCAGTGAAAGTCAGCGCCTTCAGAAAAGGAGGGGAGCTGAACCCCAGTAAGAGTCAGCGCCTTCAGGAGGGGAGGAGACTTGAACCTTAGTGAGAGTCAGCAACTTCAGGAAAGGAGGGGAGCTGAACCCCAGTGAGTGTCAGCACCTTCAGGACAGAAGGGGAACTGAACCTCAGTGAGAGTCAGCGCCTTCAGGAGGGGAGGGGACCTGAACCTTAGTGAGAGTCAGTGCCTTCAGGAGAGGAGGAGATCTGATTCCTATGTGAGAGTCAGCGCCTTTTCCAGGAGAGGAAAGAAAATTGGCAAAACAGTAATTTTATGATGTTATTAGGCCCTTTCAATGATATTACAGCTTAGTAATTTGCTCCCATGTATACATTAGTATTAGTAACTTGTATAACACTGCATTGGCAATGAAAGCTTACTGTGTAGCAACATGGGATTATTATAACTAATATTCCAAAGATAAAAATTACTATGGCAATCTGTAGTTACATTAGATCTTAGACCATGGGCTCCATATCTCCACATCACTCATCCCAACAGAAGAGATGCTTCTCCACCCTGACAGGTATGCTGTCATGAATTACATAAACCTACATAGAACACAAAGGACAGAAATGGGCATTTGGCCCAACTATTCATACAAACTTACAAAAAGGAACAGAAGTAGGCCACTCAGCCCTTTGAGCCTGTTCCGCCATTCAATAAGACCATGGCTGATCTGACTGTAACCTCCCACCACCCCCTTTCACCCCCTTATTTATCAAGAATCTATCTACCTCTGCCTTGACAACATTCAAAGGCTCTGCTTCCACTGCCTTTTGAAGAAGGAAGTTCCAAAGGCTCACTACCCTCTAAGAGAAAAAAATTCTCCTCATCTGTCTTAAATGGGCTACCCCTTATTTTTAAACAGTGGCCCCAAGTTTTAGCTTCTTCCACAAGAGGAAACATCATCTCCACATCCACTCTGTCAAGACCCCTCAGGATCTTACATGTTTCAATTAAGTCACCTCTTACTCTTCTAAACTCCAGCGATACAACCTAACCTGTCCAATCTTTCCTCATAAGACAACCCGCCCATTCCTGGTATTAGTCTAGTAAACCTTCTCTGAACTGCTTCTAATGCATTTACATCCTTCCTTAAATAAGAGGCCAATACTGTACACAATCTGTGTTGGGGTTTATACTCAACAGAAGTTTCCTCCCATTCCATCTACCTTTCCACAGCCTTATCTTCTAATAGGCAATGCTTGTCTATGAAATTCCCTTCTTTAATGTTCTAATGACATAAGTAACAGGAGCATCAGTAACCCATTTGGTCTCTTGAGCTTGCTCCATCATTCAGTAAGACTGTGGCTGATTTTCTACCTCAACTCTACTTTCTTCCCCATCTCCATATCCCTTGATTCCCATAGTGCCCAAAAATCTATCAATCTTAGTCTCGCAGCTAAAAACTGAGCATCTCATTGAAACTTTCAAGATTCTGGGAGGGCTTGACAGAGTAGATGCTGAGAAGCTGTTTCTCCTGATTGGAGAGTCTAGAACTAGGGGACATTTAGAACTGAGATGAGGTGAACCTTCCTCACTCAGAGGGCTGTGAATCTTTGGGATTTTCTATCCTGGAAAGCTATGGATGTTCAGTCATTGGGTATATTCAAGGCTGAGATCAACAGATTTTTAGAAACTAAGGGAATGAAGGGATAGGGCAGAAAAGTTTCATTTAGATAAAAGTTCAGCCATCATCTTATTGAATGGCAGCATAGGCTCGAGAGGATATATAGCTTACCCCTGCTTCTATTATTTATATTCTTACAGTGGAGGATGTTTGGCCCAGAATACCCATCTTAAAATCACGTATTCTGTCCTTATTTTCATATATTTCTACCAAAGTTTCGTATGCCCATGTATATAACGGACATTGACTGTGTAAACTTGTCCCCTTTAATTACACCCTCACGCCCACTAGTAGGAGGTTGTAATTATAGCAAGAATTGTCTACATAGTTTCCATTACAAAATTGAACCTAGAAAGTTATCATGGATAAAATTGACATGAGTTGTGTGCAGACATAAAATTTTTAATATTTTATTGCAGATATAGATATATAATTATGCAATAATAATATTTAACAGCTTAGCTTCTGGCCCTGCAGTGGGTTTAAGGTTGCTATGACAAAATGCTGCAGAGGCTAGAAATCTGAGGTACAAACAGAAAATATTAGAAATGTCAGAACTGTTCTGATAAAAGATTACTGGTGAATGCTACCTGACCTGTTGAGTGTTGCAGCATTTTACTTTTATACTTTAGGTTGCGGTGTTGAAGCTGCTACTTTCATACCAAAAGAGCCATTGAGAGAGTTCACCTGTAACTTGGCATTAAGTGTTCCTAAACCGTCAATGTCATTCAGAGATTGGGTACTGTGGTGGACTTGACCTTTCACCTTCGAGACTTCAGATTATCTGGTCATTATCTCATTGCTGTTTGTGGGGGCTTGCTGTGCATAAAGAGGCTGCTGTGTTTCCTACTTTACAACAGTGACTACACTTCAAAAGTATTTTTTTGCTTGTAAAGTGCTTTGGGAAAGGCAGTGGAAAAATGTAAGTCTTTCTTCTTGGTTTCTGACTTGAAAAGACTTGGGCCTGCAGCAAAGACTGACCTAAATGTAACATTAACGTGGTCATCTTGCCCTGAGAATGCACTGGTTGGCTAGTGTGGAAAATAGAAACGTATCAATGGCGCTTATGAGGTTGGAGCTGAGGCATGTTGTTGGGACAGAGTTATCAGGTGCATTACTCTGCCTGTAACCTGTGCTGTATCTGAGGTGGAGCACGCAGCCTGTCAGTCAAACACAGAAGCTCCTCCCTGCATGGAGTCCTCAGCAGTTTGGTTTGGAGATTGTTAAACATAAGGTGTTCAGTTTCAGCACATCAAAGTAGAAGACTAAAAAAACAAATAACTACCTAGCCTGACACTTCTGGCCTGAGGAAACTATTTCACCCAGTTATTTGGATATTTTGCCTTTGATGAGCACTAAATTCAAGTAGAAAACATGAATAAATAAAAAGAAAAGGAACAGAACTGTTAAAGCGGGTTGGTTGGTGATATGTTTATTTAAATAAGCAAAGTCAGTGATTAATTTAGAGATTACATTGAATCGTTGACAGTCATTCAATATCCTCGATAAATCTGCCCAGCTATATTAATCAAATATTATGTACAAGCAGTTATAGAATGATAATCCTTAATGTCTGAAATTGTAGGAGTCAGCCCAATTTATGATGATTATGCAACCTTTGGAGGTCATTCTTTGCTTCCAATTTTCTCCTCTCTGAAATCAGATTTGCTTGGGATTCAGGAGGCTCCAAGATTGGCAGGAATGGAAAACTGCAACCGAATCACCCATCTGTGGCAGAATCAGTAACCCAATGCTTGAACCAGACAGGTTGACAGTACTCCAAGGCACTGCATTGACTAACCAGCCGGCCTGGTTTGTTAATGGGATCTGGAATGGTAGTCCTGTCACTGGGACCTGGGATTCTACATGCTTCACTGCCGATAACTCTGAAAACCAAAGCTATAGTGAAGTGGATAATCCTAGTTGGACAGGCTTACAAGAAGCTTATTTAGCACTCTGGCTGCCTGATTTTAGCTGGTTAAACTCCAGCAGCAGCACTGTACACACCTGGGAATATCAAAGTGCTTTTTTTTTTGTCAACCCATAGCCCAACCCCCTGGACAGAGCTAAGTATGGTTTGTCCCTACAGGGAAAGGATGTGCACTCCATGTCAAACTCTGCATTGACTTCTTAATAACTTGGTTTGAAGATACTGAAACATGAGATACATGTCAGCACATCTCAGGCAGACCACTGACCAAAAAACCAAGGCGGAGATATTTCCATGAGCTTATCCCACTTCATCCTGCCTCAGCTCATCTGCTGCTGAAACTCAACTGTGCCTTTGTTATCTCTAGAATTGACTATTTCAATGGTATCCTGGTCAGCTTCCAACTTCCACCCTACATAAACCTAGGCTTATCTAAAACTCTGCTGCACATATCCTAACTTGCACCAAGTCCCATCCCCTGTGGTCGCTGACCTACATCAGTTCCTGGTCCAGCAATGCCTGAGTCTTTAAACTCTCAACATTGTTTTCAGACCCCTCCATAGCTTCATTTCTCCCTATCGCTGCAGCCTCTGTGATCTCTGTGCTCCTCCAATTCTGGCCTCTTGCATATTCCCAGTTCTCATTACTCCACCATTGGAGGTCATATGTTCAGCCTCCTAGGCCCTAAACTCATGAATTCTCTCCCTAAACCTCTCTGCCTCTCTCTCCTCCTTTAAGACCCTCCTTAAAACCTTCCTCTACGGCCAGGTATCTGTCCTAATGTCACCTTTTGTGGCTCGTTGTAACATTTTGTTCAATAACACTTCTATGAAGAATATTAAGACATTTTATCCTGTTAAAAGCACTATATAAATGCAGTTGTTGCACTGCAGTGGAAAGGTGATAGAAATCCCAATTATACAAATAAATAGGGTTTCTGTTGCACTTCTGCAACAGGAGAAGCTCCAAGGAAATTTTAAACTCCTGGAGGGTGACAGTTCTAAGGCTGATCACCATGTGGCTATTCATCGCATTTGAGCTTGGAAAGCAGATTGGCTACAAAAAAAAAGGCATGATACCACAAAGTGTTTTACAGCCAATTAATTACTTTTGAAGTGCAGATATTATTGTAGTGTACCTGATAGAGACTTCACCCAACATCCGTGCGTAGGCAAATGTAATGGGGATATGTAAAAAGGTATAACACAGGACTGTGGAGAACCTTGATTGTGTTACATATAGGTTTATAGATCAATAACAGTATGTTGTAAGAGGGCTAACAGATGGTCCGTGCTTACCTGATCTCACCCAGTACAGATGTTACAATTGGCCCTGGGGGTGGCTGGGGTACAGGGATCACAGAATTGTTACGGCACAGAAGGAGGCTATTTGGCCATTGTGTCTGCACCGGCTCTCCAAATGAGCATCATGACTTAGTGCCATTCTCCTGCTCTGTCCTCGTATCGTTGCACATTATTTCTATTCAAATAATCATCTATTGCTCTCTTGAATACCTCGATTGCACCTGCCTCCACCACATTTCCAGGCAGTGCATTCCAGACTCGAACCACTCACTGTGTGAAAAAGAATTTTCTCACAAAACATTTGCTTCATTTGCAAGTCACTTTAAATCTTTGCCCTCTCATTCTTGATCCCTTGACCAGCGGGAACAGCTTCTCCCTATCTACTCTGTCCAGCCCCCTCATGATTTTGAACACCTCTATCAAATCTCCTCTTAGCCTTCTCCTCTCCAAGGAGAACAGTCCTAACCTCTCCAATCTATCTTCATAACTCAAGTTTCTCATCCCTGGAACCAATCTTGTAAAGTTTTTCTGCATTCTCTCCAATGCAATCACATCCTTCCTATAGTGTGGCACCCAGGACTCCAGCTGAGGTCTAACTAGTGTCTTATATAAACTCAGCATAACCTCCCTGCTCTTGTACTCTATGCCCCTATTAATAAAGCCCAGGATACTGCATGCTTGATTAACAGCTCTCTTCACCTGTCCTGCCAACCTTCAATGATCTATGCACATATACACCCAGGTCCTGCTGCTCCTGCACACCCTTAAGAATTCCACACCCTTAAGAATTGCACCCCTTATTTTATATTGTCTCTCCATGTTCTTCCTACCAAAAATGAACTTCATTTGCCACTTATCTACCCACTCCACCAACATGTCTACGTCCTTTTGAAGTTCTATGCTGTCCTCCTCACAGTTTACAATGCTTCCAAGTTTTGTATCATATGCAAACTTTGTCCCCTGCACATCTCTGGGAAATTCCATTACAGACCTTTCTCCAGCCTGAAAAATATCCATTGACCATTACCCTCTGTTTCCTATTACTCAGCCAATTTTGTATCCACGTTGCTACTGTCCCTTTTATTCCATGAGCTTTTATTTTTCTCACAAGTCTTTTGTGTGGCACTGCATCGAATGCCTTTTGAAAGTCCATGTAAGCCACCTCAATAGCATTATCTTCATCAACCCTCTCTGTTATCTCTTCAAAAAACTCCAGCAAGTTAGTTAAACATGATTTCCCCTTTAGAAATCCATGTTGGCTCTTCCTAATCAATCCACATTTTTCCATGTGATTAGTAATTCTATCCGGAATAATTTTCTATAGAAGCTTCCCCACCACTGAAGTTAAATTGACTGGTCAGTCAAGTTTTCTAAAATTGATTGTTTTACAATCCAATGCTGAATGCTGGGCAGTGCCCATATATATGAAGACGAGATCAAGCCCTCGCCCATGGCGCACTCCATAGTTGAACAGCCTTCTGACATGAAAATGGGAACTTGGGCACAGCACCAGAACTCATTGGCTCTGCTGTCAAACCGTGCAGCAGCAAGCGGGAGAGAAAAATTGTCTTCAAATAAATAACCTCAAGCAATGAGCACATGGCACTGGGAAATCCTCAAAAAGCTTGGGTGCTGATGATGCTGAACTGATTTGTTTAAGGTGGTTTTATTAAAATACTCTGTTGAACATTAAATGCTGCCTCACTCCTTTGCAGTTTATTGTTTTCTTAACACTGAAAACTATGGATGTTGCAAGGTAAACATTCATACCTTGTGTTCATTGTGTGATTGGCTTTCGTACTGCAAACATCCCTTTGTGCCTCAAGCAATTCAATAATTCAGCAGCTAATGGGTTAAAAGCATCTATCCCACCATCTTCTCCCACCTCCCAAAAAAAAGCACGAGTAAACAATTCAATATCACGCAAATGGAGGAAAGCATATATCAAAGTGATGAATGGAAAAAGAGCATTAATATGATAAGTATAAACATTCTGTTTTTTTTTTAGCTGGGATGCTGAATTGATGTCGCCATGTGATGGAGCTCGATCAGGGCTTCTCTTTTTCCTCAGGCTCTGTTCTTACAGAAAATTGAACCTTTCATTCCGTAAAAAATAATTACTCTCCGAGGAGGAGGAACTGCCTGCAAACGCTGATCTGACACAAAATGTCACCTTGCCACTCAAAAGGGCTACAGTGCTTCAAATTGGTTTCTGTCCAAAGTCAGATTCCTTTTCATAATGGAGGTCACCTCTCCGCAGAATTTGTCAGTGATCCCCAAACGACACAGAAGAAAATATCCGTCAGCGTTTTAAAAAAAAATCAAGACTTGCCAAGGCAGGATGAAACCCAAACTGATTGGAAAAGGTCACAGGCTGAAACTCTGACGTGATTTAAGTGCTTAAAAAGAGTTTAAAGTTAAACAGGCAGAATTCCCTTTTTGCAATAGGCTTGTGCAAGAGAGGATTGGAGGTTACTGTTAATCCACAAATAATCTCTTTTTTGGGCCAATTTTCTCTCCTCTTACACAGAGGTAGGAACAGGAGAAGGCCATTCAGGCCCTCAGGCCTGCTCCACCATTCAATTAGATCATGGTAGATCTGTACTTCTCCAATTAAACGCCATCCTGACTTGGACATGTACTGGCCGTTCCTTTGTCATCACTGAGTCAAAATCCTAGAACTCCCTCTTTAACAGCACATTCACCACATGGACTGTAGTGGTTCAAGAACAAAGCTCTCCATAACCCACTCAAGGTCAACTAGGGGATGGGAAATAAATGCTGCCCTTGCCTATGCTACCCAAGAATATTCTTTAATCTCCATTAACCCACCTTAGCTCCATATCCCTCAATAACCCTTACCTAACCATGGTACTGGGGTACAGGCCATCATTGTTTAGCCTCCAGTGCCTTGATCCATTGGCCATTCCTCATGTCTGAGTCTAGACAATAAGTGTTGCCAACCTTGGGTGCATTACAGCTGAGCCCAATGCTATCCAGGCGCATTTTCACTTTCCAGCAGGCAGCACTGAAAGCAGGAACAAGCAGGAACCCTGTCAGCTTACCTATATCCAAAGCCAGGGGAGCTATGGTCAAATCTAGCCCATTCCCCTGTTGCCAGCTAACTCATCACAAACTGGGGTTTGAACTGAGGCTGTGTGTCATTTGTATGGCTCAATTACATTGCATTCTTTCCAAATAAGCCATTGTAGGAGTTGATCTTCATAGTTAGAAAAACGTGTTGTCACTGGGTTTATTGCTTCCTTTCCAGCATAATGTTTAAATTCCTCCATGCTGTCATCTTGCCACCCTATCTCTGCAACCTCCTCCAGCTCCTGCTACCCTCTGACATTTCTGCATTCCTCTAATTCAGGCCTCTTGCACAACCCAACTGCATTTGCTCTATCATATGATGATTATGCTTCAGCCTTCCAAACCAACGACCTCTACCACCCAGGACAAGGGCAGCGGACACATGGAAACACCATCACCTACAAGTTCTCCTCCAAGCTACATACCATAAGGACTTGGAACTCCATCACCGCTCCTTCAACATTTCTGGGTCAAAAATCTGAACTCCCCTCCTAACAGCACTATAGGTGTACCTACACCACATGGACTGCAGCAGTTCAAGAAGGCAGCTCACCACCACCTTCTCAAGGGCAATGAGGGATGGGGAACAAATGTTGACCTTGCCAGGGACTCCCAGATCCCATAAAAGAATATATGAAGAAGCTGCATGGGCCCTGCACTCTGAAATCCCCTCCCCAAACCTCCCTCCCCAAATTTTGACTCATTGGTCACTTTTCTCTTCAATTGTTTTGAGAATGACTCAGACACTTTTGGGATTTTGAATTCACCAAGGCTCCTTGGACAGCACCTTCCAAACACACGACCACTACCATCTAGAAGGACAAGGGCAGCAGATAGATGGGAACATCATCACTTGGAAGTTCCCCTCCAAGTCACTCACCATCCTGACTTGGAAATAATATGGCCGTTCCTTCACTGTCACTGGGTCAAAATCCTGGAACTCCCTAACAGCACTGTGGTTGTATCTACACCACATGAACTGCAGTGGTTCAAAAAGGCAGCTCACCACCACCTTCTCAAGGGCAACTAGGGATGGGCAATAAATGCTGGCCCAGCCAGCGAAGCCCACAACCCATGAATGAATTTTTAAAAAATCCACCTCTTTCTATCTGAGTTAACACAGGGAAGGCCAAGGAGGAAAAGGATAAAAAAAGAGAGATAAAGAAATGGCGAAGGGAGAAACACAGAAGAATCAAGTGGATCTGGAGAGAGGAGAGAAGGTGGTGGTGAGGAAAAGGGTGAAGATCAAAAGTAGAGTAAGAAGTGGGGCAAAAGAACAGGAAGATAGACATAGAAAAATGGAGAATAGGAGCACAAGTAGGTCATTCAGGCCTTTGAGCCTGTGCCACCATTCAACAGCAAAAAGCAAAGCTGGAGACAGACATGGAAGTTAAAGAAAGGAAGAGAAGCATGGAAGGGAGGAAGACTGATCTGCAGCAGAGAAAGAGAGCTATGTATGAAAAAGAGAAGATTAAAACACACTTTGGAACAGAGAGAAAAGACAGGAGTGATAAAGAGAAAAATTGAGTTAGAGATTGACTTCAGAGAGGTTTAACAAATAAAGTGTGTGACGTAAACTATGGCATCTTCTTAGCCAGTGATCAGGTCTATTAAACTGATTAGCCTGTTGGATAGGGTTGAGGTGATCTCGATAGTGGTTGCTGTCTGTTGGTCTGCTAAGTTCAATATCCACCTCAGGACTGTAATAAAATCAAGACAGTCTGGTGTAAAGTTAGGCGAGATACACAGTAACTGAATGAGGGATTGCTGGCATCTCTTTAAAGGAGCAGGGTCTAAACGGAGATAATTTTGAGTAAACTGCTTTCCTGATGCTGCAAATTGTGCCACATCGACCTGAAAATATCACTGCAATGAAAACAGCAGGTGGCTGTTTTTTCTCTCTCTTTCTCTCTCTCTGCCTGTAATAAAACATACGAATATATGAAATAGGAGCAGAAGTAGGCCATTCAGCCCCTCGAGCCTGCCCCACCATTCATTAAGATCATGGCTGATTTGTGTGTCGAGTTCCACATTACCATATGCCCCCAGTAACCTTTGATTCCCTTGCCTAACCTTCACCTTAAAAATATTCAATGAACCCGCCTCCACTGCCTTCTGAGGCAGAGAGTTCCAAAGTTGCACAACCGTCTGATAGAAAAATTTTTTTTCTCATCTCTGTCCCAAAAAGGCAACCCCAAATATTAAAACAGTGCCCCCTATTTCTGGACTCACCCATAAGAGGAAACATCCTTTCCACATCCACCTTGTCCAGAGCGTTCAGGATCTTTTATACTTCAACTAAGTCACCCCTCACGCTTCTAAACTCCAGTGAAAACAAGCCCAGTCTGTCTAACCTTTCGTCATAAGACAACCCTCTCATTCCAGGTATCAATCTAGTAAACCTCCTCTGAACCATGTCCAATGCACTTACATCCTTCCTTAAATAAGGAGACTAAACTGCACATAATATTCGAGATGTGGTCTCACCAATGCCCTGTGTGACTGAAGCATAACATCCTTACTTTTATATTCAATTCCTCTTATAATAAAGGAGAGCATTCCTTCAGCCTTCTTAATTACTTGCTGTACCTGCATACTAACTTTTTGTGACTCATGCACTAGGACACCTAGATCCTTTTGCAGCTCAGAATTCTGCAGCTGTTCTCAGTTTAAGTAATGCTCTGCTTTTTTATTCTTCCTGCCAAAGTGAACAACTTCACATTTTCCTTCATTATACTCCATCTGCCAAATCTTTGCCCATTCACTCAACCTATCTATATCCATCCGCAACCTCCTTGTGTCCTCTTCACAGCCTACTTTCCAACCTATCTTAGTGTCATCTGCAAATTTAGCTATCATGCCTTCACTCTCCTCATCTAAGTCATTGATGTAAATTGTAAAATGTTGAGGCTCCAGCACAGATCCTTACAGGATTCCACTTGTCACATTCTGCCAATTAGAAAAAGACCCAGTTAAGTGTACTCTCTGTTTTCTGCCAGCCAGCCAATCCTCTATCCATGCTAGCATGTTAGCTCCAACACCATGAGCTTTTATTTTTCACAATAATGTTTGATGTGGCAGCTTACCAAATGCCTTCTGGAAATTCAAATACAGCACATCCACAGGTTCCCCTTTATCTACAGTGCATGTTACCCCTTCAAAGAACATCAATAAATTGGTTAAACATGATTTTCCTTTCACAAAAGCATGCCAACTCTTCCCGATTAGCTTGAGTTTCTCTAAGTGCTCAGCTATAACCTCCTTAATGATCGATTCCAACGCCTTCCCCACAACAAACATCAAGCTAATTGGTCTATAGTTTCCTGTTTTCTACCTTCCTCCCTTCTTGAATAGAGGGGTTATATTTGCTACTTTCCTATCTGATGGAATCTTTCCAGAATCTAGGGAATTTTGGAAAATTAACACCAACAGATCCACTACCTCTCTTTTAAGACCCTGAGATGAGGTTCATCAGGACCTGAGGACTTGTCAGCCCGCAGCTCCATCAGTTTGCTCAGTAATGCTTCCCTAGTGATTGTAAATTCACCAAGTTCCTTTCTCCCTTCCACCTGCTGATTTACAGCTATTACTGGAATGTTTTTTGTATCCTCTGTAGTGAAGATAGAAGGTGGAATCACCCCAGATTTGCACTGTGCAATAGCTGACGGGAAAAAGGATGATTTACTCACTGGCCACAGTGGCAGGTTTTCACGCCATAACGTCCCAATCTTGCCTCATTAATCATGCATTCCCAGGAAACATGCTGTTTTGCTGGAGGATGGCCTCCAATTCATTCGCCATGCTTGCTGCTTCCTGATGCCGGATGCCATATTTAAATTGCAGCCACGGGCACACCTCTCAGTGCTTCCAGTCCAGGACTGTTGCACAGGAGTCATGGCCCCAAAAGGCAAGAAGACTGCAGCCCCCCAATTCATGAACACATCCCTGGAGCTTCATCCTAGGGGCTTAAAAGACAGGAAGTGGATCTGTTGGTGTTAATTTTCCAAAATTTCCTAGGTTCTGGAAAGATTCCATCAGACTAGAAAGTAGCAAATATAACCCCTCTATTCAAGAAGGGAGGAAGGTAGAAAACAGGAAACTATAGACCAATTAGCTTGACGTCTGTTGTGGGGAAGGTATTGGAATTATCATCTTCTGGACACCGTTGGAGCTCGGTGCAATGTCCACTAACCCTGCCCTGGCCACAGGAGGTCCATCAGTGTCATCACTCTGGCTCGGTCAGTGCCAACTCTGCACAGAAGAGGTTCGTCTTCCAGCACAGAAAGAGGATGAATGATCTCATCCATGCCACCAGGGTATGGCGACCATCTCATCATTCTAAACTCTCACACTCACAAGCCCATCACACATTCACTGGCATTTCACTCACGGCCAGCTCAAGGGACATCACCACTCACTCTCTCACGCACATTTTACTTGGGAGGAATTGAATATCTTCTTAAATATCTGCCACTGTTCATCAACTGTCCTTACAATGAAGTTCCTGACATGCAACAGTGGGAAATGCGGCCCACCACTGACGGGCGGAATGGACGATTGCAAACTGGTTTCACGATGTCATGAAACCGATTTTTGGCCTCCCCGCCATATAGTCCACTCACGTCTGCCTTAATGCCAAACACCAGCGGGTACGGAAACTTCCGCATTGGAGCAAAATATTTCTTCATTTCATCTGCCACTTCCTTAATATCTACTATTAACTCCCCTTATCACTCTCTAGAGGACCAGCACTCACTTTACTTACTCTTAGCCCTTTTAAATACCTGTAGAAACTCTTGCTATCCACTGTAAACCCTGTACACATCACATATTGTGGTCAATCTGCCTTTGTAACAACAGATCACTCCAAAAGGAAGAGGAAATTGCTTGACATGAAGCATTTTGGGATGTCCAAATGATGCAATAAGCGGAAGCGCCATGAAGCTATGAAGACAAACATTAAGTAACAAAATTCTATGATATTTTTGAGTTTTTAGGAAACTTCCTGGGTGGATTTCCCCTTTTGCCTGACTAATCTTCTTCTTATCATGTCCACAGACAGTCTATACACGGCTCAGCCAGAACTGGACACATTTTTGCGCCTTGGTTGTTGAATTCAGCAAGATCTGCAACAGTGCAGAGTTCCTCTAGCAATAGGCATTGCAGGAGATGTTGCATAGTCTGTGGCTCAGTTCTACATTCACAAGTTGTCGGGCTGATTGTATATCCCCATTTGTTTAGTGACACCTTTGAACGACCTACACCAGTCACTTCCAGGTTGCCCAGTTGCAATTGGATCCTGGGGGAAGGCTTTCATCCAGTAGAATTTCCATCACTAGGGGTTGTTCGAGTCTGGCGAGCCAGTCTTTCCACAAGGCGATGCGGGCTTCAGATGAGGTTGATTGTAATGGAACAACACTGTTCATGAAGCTCTTCCTTGACTTTAGGCAGCTGGGTGTAGGTGTATGACCATGTAGAGGGTGCCTCTCACCTGATGTTTGACGGAGTCACTCTTTCTTGCTGGCTACCGTTCTTCTTATATCAGGGGGAGCGATACCTGGCAGGATATATAGGCTGTTGGGGTTGTTGGTTTTAAACAACCTGTGATAAGTCGGCAGCTTGCATTCAGAACGGCATCCATCTTCTTAGCATGAGTAGATCTTTCCCATGCAGGGCAGGCGTATTCGGCAGTGGAACAGCAAAAGCAAGTGCACTGGTTCGCAATGTTTTCGAGCTTGCTCCCCATTTTGTGTTAGTGAACTTATTCAGGATGTTGTTTCGTGCGCTCACTTTTGCCTTTGTCTTTTCGATGTGGTTCTTGAAGGTGAGGCATTGTCAAGGGTGACTCCTAAGTAAATAGGGTGCTCGCAATGCGTCAGTGTTGTTCCACACCAGGCTACTTTAAGCTGGCTTTTGGCTTCACGGTTTCTGAGGTGGAACTAGTCATTCTGACTAGTCAGTATGAAGTTAAGTGGGAGTTAGGCAGGGGGGAACCATCACTGACTATGGCTGATATCCCAGGGAGAGCTGACTTTACAGGAAAAGTCCCAGAGTTGTTTCTACTCAATCTGGGCAGGAAACACATTGCTGCCATTGGACTAATTTCAATATTTAATGTCGACAACAACAACTTGGAGGGGCCAGTTTGAAGCCCAGGATCTCTGAGCAGAGTGACCAAATTTGCCACTGGGTGGAGAGTTGATCAGTCTTCCCTTGTTGGCAAGATTGAGTGATATGCTCTCACTTCTAAATCAGAATGTCACAGACTTAAGCACAAAATCTAGGCTGACACTCTGTGTATTACTGAGGGAGTGCTGCAATTTCAGAGGTGCCGTCTTTCAAAGGAGGTGTTAAACCCACGCCCCATCTGCCCTCTCAAGTGGGCCTAAAAGACCCCGTGGCTCTATTTCGAGAAAAAGCAAGGGAGTTCTCCCTGGTGTCCAGTCCAATATTCATCCATCAACCTATATCACTCAGAAAAGTTATTTAGTCATCATTTCTTTGCTGTTTATGGGACCTTGCTTGTGCAAAGTGGTTGCTGCGTTTCTTACATTATAACAGTGACGACACTACGAAAGTACTTAATTGGTTGTAAAGTGCTTTGAAACACCTGGGGTTGTGAAAGGAACCATATTATATATTTGTTGCTAGGGGGGAAATAAATTTCAGGACATGTGCAAAAATCACCAACACCACCTTCTTGCCTGTACCCAAAAATCTTCTTCAAATTAGCAATGCAGAGTCAAGCTAATTGACTCGTTCAAAGGCACTCAGTGCCTGATCAAGGGACCTAGCATCAAGTAAGGAAGGGGGGGAGGATGCAGGGAGTCATCCCACCGCTCTTGCTGCCAAAATCCCTCCCCACAAACCCCACCCTGACATCACTCACCCGTGGCATGATGGGCCTCAGGTAGGGTCATTACTGGCAGCAGCCACTGCTTTCCTGAGGGTGCTACCAAACAATGTACAGCTGCCAGCCTCTGATTGCCTGAGAGGCACTTAATTTGGTGGGCCTTCCAGAACGGAGGCAACACGGGTGAGACCCTCATCACCTCATTAGATACTGCCCAATATCTGCATGGATTACTCCAATCTATTGTAGTAAAGTTTCTTCAAGGTTGCATGGCCTGTATGGTAAGTTACAACATTGCATTAGAAGATCATATATATCTTGTAAATTGAAATTCACACATGTAAATAGAGTCAGAATGATTTACTGACCAAAATGTAACTGCATTCAAAGAAACATCTGATATAAGCTGAGTACTGCGCAATCTTTGATTTCAAACCAAGAGTCTCTTAAGTCCAATATTGCAATTAATGAACAAAGTGGAGGCAAAGCTGATGTAGTATATTTAGAATCGCAAATAACACAAGATAAACTGTGGAGTTTCTCAAGTCCCACAGCCTTACCTCCAACCTACAATCTATAGATATGAAGTTATCTAGTCATTACTTCTTGTTTCATGATATTTTGTGCCCTGTTTCCTTGTTCTCCTGAGGTCCTTAAACCATTACACACAATTGGGATGAGTTACACGTGCAAACTACATTCGCACTCTCTCTGCCATTTTCCGTGAACTGATATGAATTCTCCGAGCACCAGCCAATCAGCACATCTCCTGTAGCATGATTTTTTTTACTGGATGAGCAGAGCTGGGAAGCAATAAAAACTTCAGAGCTTTACAGAGAATAAGGAAGTTAGAGTTGGTGGGGAGGTCCGGTAATTCAACAAGACAAATAGATTTTTTGAAGGTAAGGTATGATGATTGAGATTTAAAGGGAGATTGGAGAGGGATCAAGTGCCAGAGGAAAGGAAACAATTGACATTATTGCCAATAGCATGAGAGTGTGAAGGGGGGATGAGTGAGAGCTAAGAAAGGGAGTTGAGAGAGCAGAAAATAGTCTTGACAAGATGTGCTTGGAGGAAGCACAGAGGACAATAGGAATGAAATTTCAAAAATACCAGTAAAAGGAAATTGGATCAGACTGGGTAGTAAACTGGAGAGAGATTAAGGACTGGAGGCCAGAGTGACAGAGGAAATGATGGAGACAATTGCAAGGATGAAGAAAGCCATAAGGTTTGTGGAGCGGATAGATGTGAGATCACAATGGGTTTAAGGAAGCTGTTGGTTATTGAAGGTGACCTTGGCTGCCCTTGGGCTCCAGGATGATCCTGGAACAGTCAGCAGTTTTGGCTGAAGAGAATGAAACAATGTGGTGCTTGGCATGGTTCGAGCCAGTGCTGCCAATTGATTGTGAAGCCAGTTGTACAACCATTGGGCTTCAGAAAGTGAAGGTGGGAGCTGCAGTGGAGGAATGACAGAGCTGGAAGACAGCGATTGATTTGATAAGAACAAGAGAGATGAAGAGAGAGGTGAGGGAGCAGCTAAGAAACTCTTGCAGCAATAGCAATATCATGAAGTTTGGTGAGCCAGGGCAGGTATCAAACTTAATGAATATTAGGAACAAAATTATTGGGAACAGATAAAGGTCATTAGTTCCAACAAGCCAGACCATTTTGATAAAAATTAGCCCTTTCTCACTATATTCCTCAATCCCTTCTCCTTCCTGAAACACACCTAATTCCCACTTACACTATACGCTGTAATGCTTTTCACTGGTAACATATTCTATAACGCTGTTTCACAAGGTATAGGATGGTTGAATAAATAAAGCTTCCTTATATACTCCTCGATACACTGTCTATTAAGCATGCCGGATCAGGTACAGGATAAGTGACTTACAGAGCAAAACAATTCAGTCTTAGAAAATTTCACACACTAATTTGAATTGTCCAAATACCACACCCTTTGTTACCTCACTAGTTCAGATAATGAATGTGTGAGAGTTAGTGCTAATTCTGCAATCTGGACTTATGTTTACTGTAAATCAGGTCAAGACTGGAAGACAGAAGGATATTATCCCAACACTTTGGGCTGGATTTCAATTCAACCCCCAGAGATGAAGAAACAGCCAAATGCTCTGACCTACTGTACCACTAGAAACCACAGCTCAATCTACATTGATCTATATTGATCTATACATGCTGTGCATGTAGAGACTCTGTCAGGGTAATTTAGTATGCATCTTCAAAGGAAAGGGAGGGGAACAGTGAACCAGATGAATCACAAGCGATGAAGAGACACTTATGTTATGAGTTCTGTTACAGAATTGCCAGGCTAATTTGAAGAGTGCATCACCCAATATGTGCAGGAGAGAAGCAATTGGCTGCTGTACTGACAATGTCAAGGGTAGGTAGAAGTGAGTCAATATTTACAACAAGCATAGACTTCTATAATAATTCAACAGTGGTGGACTGGAGAGGAAACTGAAACTATCCAAAACCAATGAACCCAAGAGGTAGACAACCATAAAATTGACAGCTCTTCCAAAGGTCAAGGTTGAGCACTAAATAACTGAGCCAAAAAAAAATCCCAGTTTGATCACATTTCTGGGCTGTTGGTTGACCTTAGCTAGGGCAGTGCAAGAAGTGTTAGAATTGGCCTCTGTCAATGAAAAGACTAGAACTCCTCGAAATGTGTGAGAAAAGGTTCGGCCATTTCTGTGATGTCTCCTGCCCTTTAGGTCCCTCAATGATAAAGATACAGAGACTATAAGCCAATAGCTGTACAGTGAATCTTATGAGGGTATAACCAACTGCAGAACAAATCAACCCTAGCAGATAATAACTGACTTTTCAGTGCAGAACATTCCAGATGTAGGCCTACAAGGAAGCTGCCAAGGCTCCATTCAGCCTCTTTGTCTTAGAATATGTTCAACAACTTATGTTCATATAGCACAAGTAATATAGCAAAGCATCCGAATGCATTTCGCAAGAGTTTTATGAAACAAACTTTGATACTGAGCCTCAGAGGAGATATTAGGACAAGTGACCAAAAGCTTAGTCAAAGAGGCAGGTTTTAAGGAGCATCTTAAAGGAGACAAGAGAGGTAGAGAGGCTGGCAGATTTAGGGAGAGAATTTTTTAAAAATTCATTGATGGGATGTGGGTGTCACTGGCTAGGCCAACATTTATTCCATATCCCTAATTGCCCTCAAGAAGATGGTGGTGAGCTGCCTTCTTCAACTGCTGCACTTCATATGGTGCAGATACACCCACAGTGCTGTTAGGGAGGAAGTTCCATGATTTTGACACAGCGACATTGAATGAATGGCATTATATTTTCAAGACAGGATGATGAGTGGCTTGGAGGGGAGCTTCTAAGTGGTGGTGTTCCCAAGTGTCTGCTGCCCTTGTCCTTCTAGATGATAGTGGTCGTGGATTTGGAAGGTGTTGCCTAAGGAGCTTGGGTGAGTTCCTGCAGTGCATCTTGTAGATGGTGCACACTGCTGCTACTGTGCATCGGTGGTGGAGGGAGTGAATGTTTGTGGATGGGATGCCATTCAAGCAAGCTGCTTTGTTCTGGGTGGTGTCAAGCTTCTTGAGTGTTGTTGGAGCTGCACTCATCCAGGCAAGTGGAGAGTATTTCATCTTGTGCCTTGTAGATGAAGGACAGGCTTTGGGGAGTCAGGATGTGAGCGACTCACCACAAGATTCCTAGCCCCTGACCTGCTCTTATAGCCACAGTATTTATATGGCCAGTCAAGTTCAATTTTTGGTCAATGGTAATCTCCAAGGAGTTGATAGTGTGGGATTCAATGATGGTAATGCCTTTGAATGTCAAGGGGTGCTGGTTAGATTCTCTCTTGTTGGAGATGGTAATTGCCTAGCACTTGTGTGACACGAATGTTACTTGCCACTTGTCAGTTCAAGCTTGGGATATTGTCCAGGTCTCTTTTTTGCATTTGGACACAGACTGCTTCAGTATTTGAGGAATCGCAAACGGTGCTGAACGTTGTGCAATCATCAGCAAACATCCCCACTTCTGACCTTATGACGGAAGGAAGGTCATTGGTGAAGCAGCTGAAGATGGTTAAGCCGAGGACATTACCCTGAGGAACTCCTGCAGTGATGTCCTGAAACTGACATGATTGACCTCTAACAACCACAACCATCTTCCTTTGCGCTAGGTATGACTCCAACCAGTGGAGTGTTTTCCCCAATTCCCATTGACTCCAGTTTTGCTAGGGATCCTTGATGCCACGCTTGATGTCAATGCTGCCTTGATGTCAAGAGCAGTCACTCTCACCTCGCCTCTGGAGTTCATCTCTTTTGTCCATGTTTGAACCAATGCTGTAATGAGGTCAGGAACTGAGTGGCCCTGGCAGAACCCAAATTGAGCAGGTTATTGCTAAACAAGTGGTGCCTGAAAGCATTATTGATGACCCCTTTAATCACTGTGTGATGATGTAGAGTGGACTGATGGGGCAGTAATTGGCTGGGTTGGGTCTGTTCTGCTTTTTGGGTGCAGGACACAACTGGGCAATTTTCCACATTGTCAGGTCGACGCCATTGTTGGAACTGTATTGGAATAGATTGGTTCGGAAATGGTGGCAAGTTCTGGAGCACAAGTCTTCAGTACTATTGCCGGAATATGGTCAGGGACCATAGCCTTTGCAGTATCCAGTGCCATAAGGCCATAAGACATAGGAGCAGAAATTAGGCCATTCGGCCCATCGAGTCTGCTCCGCCATTCAATCATGGCTGATAAGTTTCTCAACCCCATTCTCCCGCCTTCTCCCCATAACCTTTAATCCCCTTACCAATCAAGAATCTATCTATCTTGGTCTTAAATACACTCAATGACCTGGCCTCCACAGCCTTCTGTGGCAATGAATTCCATAGATTCACCACTCTCTGGCTAAAGAAGTTTCTCTTCATCTCAGTTCTAAAAGGTCTTCCCTTTACTCTGAGGCTGTGCCCTCTGGTTCTAGTCTCTCCTACTAACGGAAACACGTTCCCCACGTCCACTCTATCCAGGCCTTTCAGTATTCTGTAAGTTTCAATCAGATCTCCGCTCATCCTTCTAAACTCCATCGAGTATAGACCCAGAGTCCTCAAACGTTCATCATTTGTTAAGTCTTTCATTCCTGGGATCATTCTCGTGAACCTCCTCTGGACCCTCTCCAGGGCCAGCACATCCTTCCTGAGATATGGGGCCCAAAATTGCTCAGCTGTTTCTTTATATCACCTGGAGTAAATCCAATTAGTTGAAGACTGGCATCTGTGATGCTGGAGACCTCCGGAGGAGGCCAAAATGGATCATCCACATGGCACTTCTGGTTGAAGCATGTTACAATTGATTCAGCCTTAACTTTTATACTGATGTGCTGGGCTCCCCCATCATAGAGGAAGGGGATATTTGTGGAGCATCCTCCTCCAGTTAGTTGTTTAATTATCCACCACCATTCAAGACTGGGTGTGACAGGACCACAGAGCTTAGATTTGGTCTGTTGGTTGTGGAATCGCTTGGCTCTGTCTATTGCTTGCTGCTTATGCTGTCTGGCATACAAGTAATCCTGTGTTGTAGCTTCACCAGGTTGATACCTCATTTTTAGGTATGCCTGGTGCTGCTCCTGGCATGCACTCCTGCACTCTTCATTGAACCAGGGTTGATCCCCAGGGTTGGTGGTAATGGTAGACTAGGGAATATGCCAGGCCATGAGGTTACAGGTTGTGGCTGAGTACAATTTTGCTGCTGGGCTGATGGCCCACAGCACCTCATGGTTGCTCTGTCTTGAGTTGCTCAATATGTTCAAAATCCCATTTAGCACAGTAGTGGTGCCACACAACACGATGGATGGTATCCTCAGTGTGGAGATGGTCACTCTTACTGATACATTCATGGACAGGTGCATCAGTGGCAGGCAGGATGGTGAGGATTAGGTCATGTATGTTTTTCCCTCTTGTTGGTTCCCTCACCACCTGCTGACAACCAGCCTAGCAGCTCTGTCCTTTAGGATTTGGCCAGCTCGGTCTGTACTGGTGCTACTGAGCCACTCTTGGTGATGGACATTGAAGTCCCCCACCCAGAGTACATTCTGCGCCCTTGCCACACTCAGTGCTTCCTCCAAGTGGTGTTCAACATGGTGGGGTACTGATTCATCATCTGAGGGCAGGGGCTGGGGGAGGGGTGGGGTGGGGGTACATGATAATCAGCAGGAGGTTTCCTTGCTTATGTTTGACCTGATGCCATGAAACTTCATGTGGTCTGGAGTCGATGTTGAGGACTCCCAGGGCAACTCCCTCCCGACTGTATACCATTGTGCCGCCATCTCAGCTAGGTCTGTCTTGCTGGTGGGACGGGGCATACCCAGGGATGGTGATGGTGGTCAGAGCTTGGGGCCGAGGCACCTGAAAGCGTGGCCGCCATTGGTGGAGTGAGGAAAGTCAGGGATGCACAGGAGGCCAGAACTGGAGGAGTGTAGAGATCTCAAAGGGTTGTAGGGCTGGAGAAGATCATAGGGTTAGGGAGGGGCAAGACCGTGGAGGGATTTGAAAACAAGTGCTTCCATTGCAGTAACATAGACAAGGAAGTTAGCATTCATCTCTGCTATGCCCTGTAAACAGATGCTGACAGCACATAAGAGGGCACAAAAAGATGCAGAGACCTGTCCCCGGGTACATCTCTGCCGTACCTGCACCACCTGCTGCAAGGTCACCTGTAGCTAATGTACAAGATAAGGCTGGCACAGCAGTAACAGAGCTCTAGGGGATTGAAGTTTGTCTCCCCCTCCTTCTAGGCATGGTACTGACCTGTGGGTATGGTGGGCTGCAGCTATTAACAGGACAGGACATCTTTGCATCAGCTGACATAGTACCACCTCTGCTTCATGAACCTAAGGAGAATAGGTGCTGGGCTAATTCCTTACAGCTTAATACCTCCATGTTTAGGGCCTTCTTTCCCTTCAGTAATGTCACTTCTTAGTCCCCTGCCTCGACTGCCCAAACAAAGGCCTGTCAATGGGTGCAAATCCTTTCTCTGAGCCTTAGCAAAGAATTTTTGTCTCTCAATTCTCCTACTTCCCTTATTGTCTGCACCCCTTTAAATTTCAATTGCATGACATTTTTGAGGCACTCCACTGGGCTCAAAATGCTAATTTGGGCTGATGCCAGGAGGCAACCAATTGGTTACTGCTGGCACCATCCAAATGTGCACTCAGGCTCTGAATAATTATGGTAATGAGCTGACCTTAAAACATCACGCACTTTAGCATATTACCACGCTGGCTCAATTTTCACAACCACTCAGGACTGAATTACATCAGTAGAGGAGAACTGGCCCCTGTGGATAATCCTTGTGTGAGGACAGAAAAAAATATTGTTCTACAGGAGTGCCATCAACTGATTTAGCTAAGCGCCCTGAACTACAAAAATACTCATTTAAAATTAGATCTTTTTTTCAAGCTGAAAACCTGCCAAAAAATGTAATAACTTGAGGATATTTTATTGCCAAGCCATGACATGAACAAAATAGCAAATATAACTCAATCATAAATTCATCACTTGCAAGTTATCCAGTCAGCCTCGCCAACACAGATAACTGTTACATACCAAGGCTGAGAATGACCCCTTCCTTTTTAAAGCTTTTCCCATCTCCCACTATTTTCTGAAGACTCTGCCTCGAACAGGGGTTCAGCTTCACAGAACCAACAACTTTCTAAGACCTTGAGCAAGCAGCTGTTCTTCATGTGTGAATCTGGGCCCTGAGTATCAGGCAAGCTATTTGAAAGTGGAGGCATCAAGGCCAGGTCTCATCATGTCCTCTGACACCATCCATAGAGATGCATCTTCAGCAGGGCTCACTGGATAGAGATCAGGAGCAGGAACCCCAGCTTGGGGCGCTAAGACCAACTGTGGCCTGACCAGTAACGGTCTGAATCAGAAGGCTGTGGGACCAAGGCCAAAGGATTAAGCATATAAACTGGACTGGCAATTCTGTGAAACATTGAGGGATTCTTTGGGCTGGATTTTCATCTTCGAGGTGGGGAGCAGGAGTTGAGAAAATTCTTGGCTTGGCCCACCCACCTCGGGAGAAAGTTCCCACAAAGCCAGGGTTTTCATTCCCAGAAAAGAATGTGGCCTGCAGTCAGGCCAGCCAACCCAGGAAAAATCTGAATGGGGGCCAAGGCGGGTTGTTTAAAAGGCCCGCCTCGCTGCTGTGGGATTTCGTGCAAGTTACAATAAAAACATAAAAGCCCGCCAGCCCTCATTCCTCCTACCCCCTCACCCCCTAATCATTCTCCATGCCCTATCCATGCCACCTCATGCTCTGCACCCCACCCCATGACCCCTCATATCCTCCATGCCAAGGTAATACCCCCATCCACCCCCTATAGCCCCTCATGCCCCCCATGGTGAATTATAACCCCCACCCGCCCTTATGGTTCCTCATGCCCCCATGCCAAGGTATGCTGCCACTCATTCCTCTGTGACCCCTCATGCCCCCCTTGCCAAGCAATCGCACATTTACCTGTTATATGTTATAGAACTAATGAACCCCTTAGTGACAACAGAATGTGTAAAAAAAAGTTTTAGAAAAAGCAGTTATTCATTGATAACTTTCCACTTTCTTAAAAAAACTCCATTTTGCTACAGGCCAATAAAAATGTTAATCATTCAGACCCTTTAAAGTATCAATAGAAAGATGAAAGCACTGGAAATCACTTTGCCATGACCATAGTCTGCATGAGGGAACCTTCGGAAAGGTATGGCCAGGAGTAAAAAGATTTTTTTTAAAAGAAAGTGGAAAGTTATCAATGAATCTTACAGATCCAATTGTCACCATAGGGTTCATTGGTCCTATATAGTGTATAGTGCATGAATGGGTATGGTGGTGCCATAGCTTGGCATGGGAGGGGCATGAAGGGCCATAGGGGTGGGTGGAGGAGCATCCCTTGGCACAGGTGGCATGAGGAGGACCTTTTGAACTTACCTTATAAAAGGTTCCCTCATGCAGACTATGGTCAGTGACATCTCGAAGGTACCATGAACCAGGACTCTTTGGAAAGCTGGCCTGACTCCATGAAAATTGCAGAGGACTAAGAAATGTCTATTCCTGCAATGGAGCCAACCAAGTCAGGAAATGGAAGGTGCAGGCTCACGACCTGAAAGAGCCTTCACCCTTAAAAGGCACTGTTAAAAACTGGAAACCCCGGGAATTGTGAAATCTCATCCTGGCCGCCATTTTTAAAGGTCCACACGAGTCTCCCTGACTCCACCAAAATCAATGTTGTTAAAGGTGCCATCTTTACAATGAGATGATAAACTGAGGCCCAATCTACTTGTGGGCATTAAGGATCCCTCAGCACAAAGAGCGGGGAGTTCTGCCAATTTCCTGGACAGCACACCTCACTCAGCCAACTCCTCTTCAAATGGATTCACTGATCATTTATCTCATTAATGTAAATGATGTTGGAGTGCAACTACTTGAGGAAAGGCAGGATCTGGGCTGTTTGGCACAAAGCCTCATGCACACAAATGGTGGCCCTGTGAATTACATGAAGATTCAGAACTCAATGCAGATCACCCTCAGGATTAGCAGAGTAGATGGCATTCTAATTGCTCTGGAGTCCTTTAACCTTAAGCCATGTTTACATAAGCAATGCTTTGGATAGTATTTCACCACCTGCTATTTAGTGCTGCATGCCTTTAGAGGCCTCTAGATCATGTTTCTAAACCCACTGGAAAGGCAGCTTGTCCAGAGAATAAGTCCAGAGATGTCAGCCGCGGCTCAGTGGGCAGTACTCTTGTCTCTGGTGTAGAAGGTCATGGCTTTAAGTCCCATTCCAGGGTCCTGAGCCTATAATTCAGACTGATCCTCCCAGTGCAAGGCTGATAGAGTGCTGCACTGTCAGAACTGCTGTTACTTGGATGACAGGTTAAACTTATGACCCCCCAACCCCCTCCAGCCTCTCAGATGGGTGTCAAAAAAATCCCATGGGAAAATTTTGAAAAAAGAGTAGGTGCATTCTCCCTGGTGTCCTGGCCAATATTAATTCCTCAATCAACATCATTAAAAAAACAGATGATTTGGTCATCATCACATTGTTGTTTGTGGACCTTACTGTGCACAAATTGGCTGCCGCATTTCCTACATTACAAAGTTATAATGCTTTAAAAGTACTTCAATGGCTGTAAAACACTTTGGGACATCCCAAGGTCATGAAATTCCCTCCCTAACAGCACTGTGGGTGTACCTACACCACATGGACTGCAGCAGTTCAATAAGGCAGCTCACCACCACCTTCTCAAGGGCAATTAGGAATAGGCAATAAGTGCTTGCCTAGCCAGCAACACCTGTGAAAGAATTTTTAAAAAAGTGTTAAATCTTTTCCAAGCACCTGGATATTTAAGATGCGTTCCTGAAGTTGCTAACTGCTGTCAGAGGGGCCGCCAAGTCTTACCAATGCCATTCTAAACCACCCTCTAACTTTCTTTCTCCTCAGAAACATCTGGCCTCTATTTGTTACTGCCCCACATTAGTTCAATTCATGAGGAGTTGCAACTCTGAGCCTGCAGCCTTGAAGTTGGCAAGAGAGTAAAGAGTAAATAGCACCATATATGATGTTAAGGAACTAGTATCCCAAACTGCCTAGAATGATAGTTTTCAGGCTACATTATCTTCAACCATGGTATGTGGCATTTAATTAGATATTAAGATTTCAACTTCCAGATAATGCTTTGTCCTTAGAGTTTTCAGCAGATTTATTTTTAGTTACAAGCTTTGTGTAACACCCCCTACTGAGAGTACAGCAGAATATGTCTTCCCCACCATATCCTGTCACAGAGGGCAAACATAATAGAGCTGCAGAATCTCAGAGGGTGATTCAGTGGGAATCATTTGAAGGGAATAAAAAAGTTGGAATTGTTCAGCTGTGAGAAGCTGAACTTTTCATGTGATAGCTCTTGGCCAAAGTCGATTTTTAATTGCGAACCTCGATCACAGAAATACTGTGAAAATCTGAGAATCCCATGCACTAAAAAGCAGAAGTAGACTGCTTTGGTCACTATAGCTCAATAGCCCTAATTATAAATGTACAGGGTTATGGAATGTGATTCTCAAAACTCCAATACAAACTCCAAAATCACCACAGAATAAAAATTAATTTCTGGCTTAGACTTCATAAAGCAATGATGAGTTATCACTGTGCCATCCCATTCAGTGTTATATAAGAACCGGTATGTACCTGTACAATAACAGTTTGCATTTATACAGCACCCTTAACATAGTAAAATGTTTCAAGGCACTTCATAGGAACACAATTATACAAAATTGACATTGAGCCACATAATGAGATATTAGGGCAGGTGACCAGGAGCCTAATCAAAGAGGTGGGTTTAAAGGAGAGACTTAAAGGTTAGACAGAGACAGAGAGGAAGAAAGGTTTAGAAAGGTAATTCATGAGCTTAGGGCCTGGACAGCTGAAAGCATGGTTGCCATGGTGAAACAAGAAAATTGTGAATGCTCAAGAGGCCAGAATTGACGGAATGAGAGAGGGCTGGAGGGCATTAGAGAGAGGGAGGGGTGAGGCCATGAAGGATAGGAACAGGGGAACACAGGGATAGGTGCAGGCCCTTTAGCCCCTCGATCCTTTCAATGAGATCATGACTGATCTGTGAATTAATTCTATTTACCTACCTTTGCCCCATATCCCATGATATCTTTGGTAGAATTAACAATTGATCTAGCATCAATTGCCATTTGTGGAAGAGAGTTCCAAAGTTCTACCACCCTTTGTGTGTAGAAATGTTTCCTGATTTCACTCCTGAAGGATCTGCCTTCTATTTTTAGACTCTTTTCCCTAGTCCAACCAGCAGAAATAGTTTCTCTCAATCTACCTTATAATTGTCCATAATATCTCAAAAACTTTAATCAAATCACAACCTTAGTTTGTGTAATCAACCTCATAATTTAATCCTTAGAGTCCAGGTATCATTCTGGCAAACCTTCGCAGCACCGCCTCAAGGCCAATATATGGTGCCCAGGACTGCTCACAGGACTCTACATGTGCTTTAACCTGGGCTTTGTACAGCTGAAGCATGACTTCTACTTCTTATATTCTAGCCCACTAAATATAAAAGGACAGTATTCCATTAGGCCTTTTGATTATTAAAATGTCATGTGCAGATGCAGGAATAATCTACGTACCTAGAGTCCCCAGATCTTTTTGGACCTCTATTCTTCCCAACTTTTCACCATTTAGAAAGTACCCTGTTCCATTCTTTTTTGGTCCAAAGTGGATGACCTGTAACTTTATCTTATTCTCTGACCTCACATTTGCCTACATTGAAATCCATTTACCACTATTTTTCCCATTTACTTAACCCATCAATATCTCTTTGTAATTTTATGTTTCCATGCACTGTTTACAATACTGCCCATCAGAGAACAAAAACAAGGAAGTTATGTTAACCCATTTTAACTCACTGGTTAGATCCTAGCTGGAGTACTGTGGCCAATTCTGGACACCTATAGAAGGATGTCAAGGCCTTATAAAAGGCAGAAAATAGATTTACTAGAATAGTACCAGAGATGAGGGACTTCAGCTACTGGAAAAGTCGGGGTTATTTTCCTTAGAGCAGAGGTGCAGGTGGTTTAATAGAGGTATTCAAAGTAAGGGTTTTGATAAAGTAACTTCTTCTTCTTCTCAGGCACAGCCTTGGGATCGAGGGTGACTTGCTTCCACTCTGTTTTGATGCTTTCTGAGATAGCTGATAAGTCCAATGTATGATCTGCCGACTTTCACACTGGCGTCAGGTTGGCAGCAGGTAGGTTGTTTGGAGGTGCGCTCCATCCAACTTTGCCTCTGCACGTTCCTGATGAAGCCACTTGATGTGTTTAATTGCTTTCTTGGAAGAGCCTTTTCCATTTTGGTCAGTCACAAAACAGGGACGCAACAGAGTCAGCAGGGATGTTTGACATCTTTGGGGATGCTTTGAAGACATCCCTAAAGCGTCTCCATTGCCTCTTGGGAATATCCTGCTGTGGCCTAGTTCCGGGTAGAACAGTTGCTTCAGGGATCTTGTGTCAGGCATATGAATAACATGCCCCACTCAATGGAGCTGGTTTTGAGTGACTAGTGCCTCAACCGCCTTTCTTGCCACCAGAACTGGAGGATCTTACGAAGGCACCACTGGTAGTACTTCTCCAGTACTTTGAAGTACTGGCTGCAGGTTGTCCAATAAAGAGAAACTGTATCCACTGGTGGAGGGTCATTAATGAGAGGACACATATTTAAGGCAATTGGCAAAAGAAACAGGGTGGAGATGAAGAGATCTTTTGCGGCAAGTGTGATAATCTGGAATGCATTGCCTCAAGGAGCAGAGGGAGCAGATTCAACAATAACTTTCAAAAGGGAATTTCGTTTCATACTTGAAGGGGAAAAAAATTGCAGGACTAAGAGGAAAAGAGCACAGGAGTGAGACTAATTGGATAGCTTTTTCAAAGAGCCATACAACAGGCCAAATGACTTCCTACTGTGCTGTAGAATTTTATGATTCTATGTCTATCAAACTCTTTAAATATCAATGACGGAGCTGAGGAAATATGAATGAAGTAGATTGGCAAAAAGAGTGAACCTTTAAAAAGATAAGGAGTTGTAGTTTAAAGAGCGCATCAAAATGGCAATATTTTTAACCTATAATAAATAAGTCTCTTCTAAATGAGTGACAGTTGAAGATTTGGAAACTGAACAAAACCCAAAAACTGTAGAAAGAAAGGACTAGCATTGGTGGAGCGACTTTCATATTGTTAGGGTATTAAAAATATGAACGTACGAATTAGGAGCAACAGTAGGCCACTCGGCCCCTCGAGCCTACTCTGCCATTCAATGAGATCTGATTGTAACCTCAACTCCACATTCCCATCTATCCCCAATAACCTTTTAATCTGTCTACCTCTGCCTTGAAAACATTCAAAGACTCTGCTTCCGCTGCCTTTTGAGGAAGGGGGTTGCAAAGACTCATTACCCTCATCTCTGTTAAATGGGTGACCCCTTATTTTTAAACAGTGACCCCTAGTTCTAGATTCTCCCACAAGAGGAAACATCCTCTCCACATACACTCCGTCAAGACCCCTCAGGATTTTAAAGGTTTCAATCAGGTCACTTCCTACTCTTCTAAACTCCAGTGGGTACAAGCCTATCCTGTCCAATCTTTTCTCATAAGATAACCTGCCCATTCCTGCTATCAGTTTGGTAAACCTATCCCTGGTATTAGTTTAGTAAACCTATCCCAAAGTGCTTCCCAGCAAATTAATTACTTTTAAAGTGCAGGTGCTATTGTAATGTAGACAAACATTGCAGCAAATTTGTGCATAGCAAGCTCACACAGTAATGAGTTAAGTGACCAGAGACTCTGATTCTGGTGGTATGACAAAATCCAAGGTTCTTACAAAGCACTGCATACCTGGCATCGAGAGTATGCTCACTAGAATTTAGCTTCGCTGTGTCGGTCATGTGGTTCACATGGAGAATTTCCACATACCAAAAGCACTACTCTACAGCAAGCTGAGCACAAGAACCCACACCACAGGACATCCCAAGCTTAGATATAAAGAAAACCTGAAAGTCAACCTCAGAGCTTGCAAGCTGAATCCCAATAAATGGGAAAAACAACCTTGGACAGACCCAAATGGGGAAGTCTCTGTCATCAAGCAATTTCAACCTTTGCAGGGAACAGAGTCAAATGCCTTCAGGACAAGCGAGCGTGATGCAAAGCCAATACCTCCATCCAATCCCCCAACATTGACTTCATATGCAGTGTTTGCAATAGGTAATGCAAATCAAGATTGGCATAATGTGACATGAGACGACATCAACCTAGACTTTAAACTGGCTTTATTTTCTTTTTTTCTTTTGCTGAACGCTCATCCGTCGAAGTGACAGGAGAATCCATCATCCGGTTGGGACACCAAGGAGAACTTCTGCACTCTTCTTCAATAGCTCCATGGGACCGTTTTAAATTAACTTGAGCTGGCAGACAAGGCCTCAGTTTAACATCTCCTCCAAAAGATGGCATCTTCATTCCATCCTGAGGCAAATTCTAATTCAAAATTTTTGACTATAAGCAAGAGTGCTACCACTGACCCAAACAGAAACCCAGTTAAAATAGAAAATTTCTTTGTTTTCTATTTAAATTGATACTTAATTAGCAAGCAATATGGTCCATTAGGCTAACTTACCAGATGAAGTACTTTCATATGAAGGCATTAAGGGGTTACATTGTAATATTCCTCAGCATAGCTTCTGGTGTCAGCTGTGACTTAGTGGGTAACACGCTTACCTCTGAGTCAGAAGGTTGTGCTTCAAGACCTGCTTCAGAGACCTGAGCTAAAAATCCAGGCCAACACATCAGTGCTGTACAAGAGACTGTTACACCGCTGGAGGTGCCATCTTTTGGATGATGTTTAGCCTTTTGGAAAATGTCCTCTCAAACAGGTGTAAAAGATTGCTTTTCACTCAGACGGTTATGAATATTTGGAATTCTCTATCCAGGGGGCTGTGAAAGCTTATCCATTGACTATATTCAAGATTGACACTGACAATCTTTGGATATCAGGACATAGGGATAAGGCGGGAAAGTAGAGCTGATATAGCGGATCAGCCATGATCATATTGAATAGTGGAGCAAACTCAAAGGGCTTGCCTGCGCTCAGTAGCACCCTGAAGAACAGGGAAGTTCTACCTGCTGTCTTGGCCCAATATTTATCCCTCAATTTACATCACCAGAAACAGATTATCTGGTCATTATCACATTGTTCTTTGTGGGGCCTTGCTATGTGCAAATTGGCTGCCCTGTTTCCTACATTACAACAGTTACTACATTTCAAAAGTACTTCACTGGCTGTAAAGCATTCTGGGATGTCTGGAGTTTGTGAAAGGCGCTATAGAAATGCAAGTTTCCCTTTCTTCAAATCTCTCCACTAAATTGTCATTTTGGTACTGCAGTATTTCAACATTTCCAATTGGTGGTGCTGTTAGTCTCCTCAGTAATTGAGGCCACCTCACAGTCACATGTGCTGAATCTTTCAGTGTATTCATTATCATGAATATGATTCAGACAGTGACAGGAGTGAAATCCTGTACAGATAGTGCTTGCTGACAAAATCGCTGAGACAGAAGCAACAGAAGCCGGATTTTTCCCTGTCAAAGCTTGTTCAGGCAAAAACAATAAGCAATTTTAAATATATTTAAATATATATTTCCAGGGCTTTTGAGTCTCTGAATATATATCAGCTTTGTAAAATAATCATTCTACCAAACAGCACAATCTAATACCCCTGTCACATATGTCCGTGTTCTCTGTATAATCAATTAATTTGTTGTAATATATACAAAATGCTGAATAAATAAGCAGCAAGCTGCCCGGTCTAAGGGTGGTCATGAGTCATAAGGAACGATGTGATACCTCAATCTGGGACACAGTAATGTTTTTTTTATTGTCACAGAACTTCAGACAATAGACTAAGCAGGCAATCCAAATCCAAACACATAGCCTCAGGCAGTCCCTGAACCTTGCAAGCCCTCCACGGTCAGACTAATAATAATGAGGTTGAAAGGTCAAGGGGATTTGAGGCAGTGGGGAGGGGTGAATTACAGCATTTAGGTGACGTAAGTAATATAGAAGAATAGGAGACCATTCAGTCAACTAAGCCTGTTCTGTCATGCAATTAGATCATGGCTGCTCTGTACCTCAAATCTATTTATGCGTCATTGCTTCACATCCATTGCTCCTTTCAGTTAATAAAAACTCTATCGATCACAGAACTGGGTGTAATGCTGAGCAGCAGTGATCGTGGAACTGGACCCCGGAATGAGTAAATGCTTTCAGGACAGAAAGGGTGAAAACCGGGCAGAAATAAATGAATAGGAGGAATTTGGGCTGCAATGCTTTTCTCATCCAAAAAATCCCACATGTGTCCAGGATTGTTTGGATCAGTGGGTAGCTGTGTTTCTCTCTCTCTCTCTTTCTATATTTGTGTCTCTTATTCAGATGGATATGAGTTCAAATCCTACTCAAAAATCCAGGATGACATTCCAGTGCAGTACTGAAGGAGTGCTGCACTGTCAGAGGTGCCGTCTTTCGGATGGGAACTTAAACTGAGGCCCATCTGCTCTCCCAGATGGAGGCAAAAGTTCCCATGGCACTATTTCAAAGAAAAACAGGGCAATTCCCCACAGTGTCCTGGCCAATATTCATCCCTCAACCAATACCTAAAAAAAGATTATCTGCTCATTATCTCATTGCTGTTTATAGGTGCTTACTGTGCATAAATTGCCTGTTGTATTTCCTATATTACAACAGTGACTACATTTCAAAAAGTACTTAATTGGCTGTAAAGTGCTTTGGGATGTCCTAATGTTGTGAAAGGTATATAAATGTAAGTATTCCTTCCTCTGTGGTACAAAATATCTTGAGATTTTGGGCCGAGAAAATATATTTGCAGGAAGAATAATGCTTGGAGACATTTTTATATCCCCCGACTCCCACGTGGATGTTATCACATTCTTCCAGACCAGTGAGGCAAGGAGCCAAACACAAGATAATCCTAACCCTCTCATCTTACACTGTGGCTTTATTTCAAATAACACCTGAACTATCAAGGGTCACATCGCTTGGAGGCCAGGAAAGAAAAAAAACTAACCCGAGGGTGTCAACTCAGGCTGCTACTCTACACTTCCTGAGGTGGCGATGGGATAGCCCTGTGAGTAGATGCTCTTTATTAATCCCATCTAAGATCACTATATACCTCCACTTTCCCAAACACTTGATAAGTTTTGAATTTTTAATGGGATATTTTTGAAATGATCAAACCTGGCTAACTGATTAAAACACATTCTGCTGCATCCATCCTGTAAAACAGAAGTGAGTCCCAAGAAATGGAAATAAATTAATATTGTATGCCTCACTGCAAGAGACATATTAGCACTTCACCACGAGATGTCCCTTGTCTATTCTGCAAATAAGGCAATCAGTGACATCTGGTGGCAGAAAACCAGCACTGCAGAGATGGTGATCTATGTTTTGTTGAAGCTACAATGAGTGACCTCATAGAATCTTACAAAAAGATTGGATGTATCAAGACTAACTGTACCAGCTCCTACTCAAACTCCAGAAATCTATGGAATTTCTTGATCTTTCCCTTGCCCATGTTGAACCTGTACAAGAGGAGTGGGGAAGACATAACAGTGACTCACAGCATTCCCCAGAGACAGACCAAGAGGTATTTAGGAGCAGTCAGACTCACTGACAAATGTATTCAATATTCCTACACACACCAGCAACCCCCCCCCCCACCCCCCTCTAAACTCTACCTTTTGATTTGCATTGGGTTCTCTGTTCAAACATGCCAATTCAATGAAACTAAGGAAAGCAGCAGGCCCCAGATCATTCAGGAGAAAAAGGGAGAGTCAAAATTCAGAGCTTTGAACCTAAAATGAATTAATCGGTATAAAATTGGAGAAGAAAACCAGGGACTGGATTACAGAGCAAGACAATTTCAAGCTAAAAGTAACTTCAAGAGTGGCACTTAGCAACAACTTGCTTTGTTCTTAGTACCATTGTTTTGCTCTCATCGTCTCCTGGAGATATTAACTCTTACTGTGATACAGTTCCACAGGCATCCTGCTTCTATTCACTGCCACAGGCCATCCTTCATATATCAGGCATATCACCAAGCTATTTGACTTTGAGGAGAGCCACTGCTGAGCTCGATACTGTCCTCAACTGACATCCACATGTCAGACATCCACATGTCAGACATGCTGGGGTCTATTGGTTAAGAGTCTGGAACACCAACCTCCTTCTGTAATTCACAGACATTAAAGCTCTCTGTGAATGCCTGACTGCTGAGCTACCTGAGATTAGAAACTCAACACAGGCCAGGGGTTGAAAGAGTAAAAACTTGCATTTATATAGCACCTTCAACATAGTAAAATGTCCCAACACACTTCACAGGTGTGCTGTCACAGAAAACTTGACAGCAAGCCACTTGCAATATTAGGATAGATGGCCAAAAGCTTGGTCAGAGAGGTAGGTTTTTAGGATGGTCTTAAAGTAAGAAAGTGAGGTAAGAGTGTAGAGGTTTAGGGAGAGAATTCCAGAGTTTAGGGCCTTGGAATTTGAAGGCACAGCCAATGGTGAAACAATTAAAATCAAGGATGCGCAAGATTAGAGGACTGCAGAGATCTCAGAGGATTGTAGGGCTGAAGAAGGTTACAGAAATGGGAAGGAGTGAGGCCATGGATGGGTATAAAAACAGGCATGAAAATTTAAAAATCAAGGTGTTGCTTGTCATGTCATCAAGCACAGGGGTTGATGGGCGAATGTGATATTTGTAATTGTGTGCTGGGCTGGCTCCAGATTTCTCTCACCAGGGAAGCTGTAGAATTCACAGGATATATGGCACAGAAACAGGCCATTTGGCCCAACCAGTCCATGCCAGTGAGAAATTATTTTCTGCTTGCTGTCCTTTGTTGGATCCCACTGGAGTGATGAAAAGCAGAGCCTCCTAATTGTGGGTCATAGTTGTAAGAAAGCGAGTTACAGTTTCCCATGGAGGCATGCACAACTTTGGCTGAAACCTTCCAGAGAATAAGACAGCATTTTGACTAGAACATGAACTAGAACTTACCATCACTGGCGCAGAGACTGAAATATTCGTGGAATAGAGACCTGTCAGCAAAATTAAACCATGTACATCCCACAACTGGATTACAATAACATTCTTCAGTAGCTGGTCTTTCTTCACTAACCCCCATTCTTACTCTAGAGTTGCCAATCCTCCAGGATTGTTTTGGAGTCTCTAAGATTAATCTCCAGGACACTGCAGCAAGCAAAACTCAAGAGAAAAAGAAAACATACAGCCACTAAACAGAAACATTTTTTTTCTTTTATGAACATTTTCACTTATTAGTTGGAAAAAATACTGGAGAGCTGGAGATAATCCAATTGGTTAACTAAAGAATCTGTTCACTTTCCAATTGACTGAGGAGCAGGCAATGTGCCTACAGGATGGATCAATGGTGGGGTGCATGAGATAGAAGTGCAAAATGGAAGGTCGTGGAATGAAATCTCCAGGAATATGCCGAACTAGAACCAGCAATCCTACCCTCCCCAGCCCTACCCCGTCTCCCAACCCCCACCCTGCTGCAGTAAACAATTGTCACAGACTCTAGTTAATGGCCCCCAAACCCACTATGGACATGCTGTGCCCATCCCAGTGACATATCAACATTTACTCCAACCAGTGTGTTGAGTCCATATTAAACCTTTTCTAACTTACATAAATGACTTGGATTCAGAAACTCAATGGAAAATGGTCAAATTTCCCATGATACCCAACCAGGAAGGGTGGTGGAATCAGAAGAGGCAGCTCAGAAATTAAAGATTGGGCTGGATAAAATGGAAACAAGTGGAGGTGACATTTAATGAAGTCAGTCAATTACTGCATGTAGGATGAATAAATAAACAAAATACACAACACATGAAAGGTGCAAAAATAGTTCAGTGTGAATTTGAAAGCGTATTATCAGATTCAGCAATCAGCATGAGAAATAACGGCCTGGGAACTTTGACCTCCACCTGAGAGGGTAGAAGGGCCTCAGTTTAAGTTCTCAGTGGAAATATAGCACCTCTTACAGTGCAACCCTGGAGCTTGGATTTTGCACTCAAATCTTTGGAGTAGGACTTGAACCCACAACTTTCAGAATTGGCCTTTAAGATTATGCAAGGGTTTCATGGAGTAGACATAGAGAAGATGGGTCCACTTGCAGGTGAGACCAGAATAGGGGCCCTAAAAAAGATAGTCACTCCTAAATCCAATAGGGAATTCAGAAAAATCTTCTTTACCCAGGGATGCTGGTTAGAATCTGGAACTTGCTACCACAAGGAGTAGGTGAGGTAAATAGAACAGATGAATTTAAGGGGAAGCTGGATAAACACATGAGAGAGAAAAGAATAAGGATATATTAATGGGATTAGGTAGGATGGGTGCAGGATAGATGGAAAGTAGGATGGGTGCAGGCTCATGGGGAGCATAAACACTAACATGGACCTGTTGTACCAAATAGGTGTGCTGTAAAATACAACAGAACATCGAACTGAACATTCAGCAAACTAGAATATTTGAGAGAAAATTATCAAAGAGTATGGATCTCTGGTCAGATGGTACTTTGAGCATTGCATCCAGTTTTGGTAACTGAAAAATGAGGGAGATATCGAACTTCTGGAGGCACTGAAGAAAAGAGCTAAGAGGCTAGAAACCCAATGTTGGTGATCTGGTTTAAGGGGAAAGACTGTACAAACACTGACTTTTCATCCAGGAAAGTAGCCATATGAGAGGTAATCTACTAGAGTGATACAACATAGAAACAGCAGTAGGCTACTCAGCCCCTCCAGCTAGTTTTGTCATTCAATTAGATGATGACTGCATCTCAACTGCATCCATTTGCGTTGGTTTCATAATCTTAACACCCTGTTCAACAAAAAAAATCTACCAATCTCAGTTTTCAAATGTTCATTCTCAACAGCTTTGTGGGGAGAGATTTTCATTCCCCTTTGTGCGCAGTAAGAGTGTGAAAGGAATTGGAAAATATTCTTTTCAATGTAATTGCTAGATTATGAGAAATGGGCACAGGTTTAAACCAGAAAAAGGTAAATTTAGTATCGAAATCAGAAAGTTCTTCATGCATACTGTGATCAATGTGCAGAATGGACTTCCACATTGAGCAACTTTGAAACATTTAAGAAGAATAAGACTGTTGAAATACAGAGGGAAGGGGGTGCTTTGAGGTTGGTTATGGATTAGAGGTTCTAAATGGCCAGAATTTGTGACTGGTACTAGGAGGAAAGTGCACTGCTATTCAACTTTGTGCCATCTCTATAAAGTGTGAACCACAAATGTTTTTTTGTGTCCAACAGTAAGACAATAGAAAAGGAGGATTTTTGGCCTTTGGGAAAATAACTCTACATTTCCCAATTTTCAACTCTTGTTTCAAGTGTACAAAAGAATATAAGGAACAGAAACAAGATCTAACAAGATGGCCGATCCTCCATTCCAATTCCACTTTTTTGCCTATCCCCATATCCCTTGATTTCCTTAATGTTCAAAAATCTATCAATGTCAGTCTTGAATATACTCAGTGACTGAGCATCCACAGCTTTCTGCAGTAAAGAGTTCCAAAGATTCACTCGCAATCCTCTCAATGACGTCCACCTGAGAGGGCTGGGGCCTCGGTTTAATTTTTCATTCAAAAAAATGGCACATAAGATAGCGCAGCACTCCCTCAGTACTGCACAGGGAGAGTCAGTCTGGATTTTGTGTTCAAGTCTCTGGAGTGGGGCCTGAAACCATGACCATCTGACTCAGAGGTGAGAATGCTACCAACTGAGCCACAGCTGACATCTGAAGTTCACAAATACAAAAAGCTTCCTCAGAGACATTTCTGCAACAACAACATAAAAAAGGGATAAAACATGAGAGAGGAACAGGTCTGAAAAATTGCTGAACGTCTCATTTTATTCTGATTCCACTCAATCCGTGCAACTAGCAAGGGAAGCGGAAAGAAGCAATTATGGAAGAAAGATCTCAAATGAAAAGGGCTACAACTGTGCGATTGAAAAGAGTTCCTCATCAGCGCCATACCCCCCCACCCCTGAAATAATCAATAGTCAATGATGCAACAAACCCTTGCTGAGAAGGGATATAAAAGTCTTTTTCTCATATATATATATATACATATGCTTGACTGAAATTGGCTGCTGAAATATCGTAGTCCTTGCCAGTGCCAGTTTTGAACAGAGGGCACCAGCCTGCCTTGGCAGGCACCCAATCTTGGCATGTCTATGGCCATTTAAATTTTCTGTTGCCCTGCATCTTAGTGGTTTTGGAGCTTTTAAAAAGGACTCCGCCCCCAACCTGGATTTATTACTTGTAAGAGAGAAGAAAAAGAAAGCATAAGAGAGGATTCTCCGCCCCTCCTCCCCCACCTCTCCTCACTCTATCTGCTTGTTCCGAGGTGCATGATCACTGGGTAATAATATGGTGTTTATACGTCCTGTAAATGTCAGTCAGGCTGATGTAATTTACCCTAACAGCATTTTATATCATATCATAAAATTTATGCTCAGCTGTGACTTTGAAGTGCGGCCGGATGTAAAATAGGTTTTAATGTTGGAGCTGAAGAGAGGAGGATTCAGCCTGTCTTGGGCTCCAACTCAAGCCCCTGGCAGTGAAATGTACATGCCTGCTTTGAGTATTCTGTCGAACTTTTTTCATTCTCTAGGCCAAGGCTTTTTTTCTCCATTCTTTTGTGATTCATGGAAAATTAAAAAGGAATATTAGCTTTTTCATTTGTGTGTCTTTTTGCATGCGTGTCTATTTCTGCCTGTGTGTGTACATCTATGTGTGTGTGTGCATTTTTGTGTGTGAGTAGTTGTCTGTGTGATTATTGATCCTGCTGGTCAAATGACTGAGCTAGTTAATCTCCGCACCCTCCATTATGACTGTCTGTAAGCCCTTTCAAGAATATATCCCCACCCCTGCTGCCCAATCTGTCCTTTTGAAAATGAACAGGTATTAGGATTCTTTCAGCCACTAGAGTCAGGGGTGCTGAAGGCAAGACTTTTATTTTTAGCTATCAGTCGCGGCAAAAAGGAACAGGAGGAGGTTATTCAGTCACCGAGTCTGTTCCACTATTCAGTTAGATCAGTGTAGTTCAAAATGATTTTAATGCTCACCAAATTTGTGGTGATCAGGTCTCCATATGCACCACATAGTACAAAATATATGCATTATTAATTAAACAAATGTGCAATCCTTTGAAAATTGTCTTAAGCTTTTAAACTGTCAGCAACAAATCTGATGCACTCATTGCCAGAGCCAGGAGAAGAGCCTCAAAGGCAGTTTGCAATTCAACTACTCCACAAAGCAAGCCTGCTGTATAGACTCCTAAAGGGTGGTGACAATCTGTTAACTGAAGTGTTCTCTTTGCTCCAGTTTATTTCAAAAGTGTGCTCCAGTTTATTAAAAAAAACAAATTTCTTTGTGGTGTACATGGGCTTTCAAAAGGCATCGGTACAGCGCCACACAAGAGACTTATGAGAAAGGCTATTGCTCATGGAATAAAAGGGACAGTGGCAACGTGGATACAAAATTGGCTGAAAAATAGAAAGCAGAGAGTAATGGTCAATGGATACTTTTCAGGCTGGAGGAAGGTTTGTAGCGGAGTTCCCCAGGGATTGGTACTGGGATTTCCTGATAGATATTAATGATCTAAATCTTGGTGTGCAGGGGACAATTTCAAAGTTTGCAGATGATACAAAGCTTGGGAGTGTTGTAAATTGCGAGGAGGACAGTGTAGAACTTCAAAAGGACATAGACAAGTTGGTGGAGTTGGCAGATAGGTAGCAGATGAAGTTCGATGTGGAGAAGTTTGAGGTGATGCATTTTGGTAGAAAGAACAAGGACAGACGATATAAAATAAGGGGTGAAATTTTGAAGGAGGTGCGGCAGCAAAACAGCTGGGTGTATATGTGCATAAATCATTGAAGGTGGCAGGACAGATGGAGAGAGCAATTAATAAAGCATATAGTATCCTGGGCTTTATTAATAGGGGCATAGAGTACAAGAGCAAGGAGGTTATGCTGAATTTATATAAGACATTCGTTAGACCTCAGCTGGAGTATTTTGTACAGTTCTGGACACCACATTATAGGAATGATGTGAACATACTGGAGAGAGTGCAGAAGAGGTTTACAAGAATGGTTCCAGGGATGAAAAACTTCAGCTATGAGGATAGACTGGAGAGGCTGGGACTGTTCTCCTTGGAGAGAAGAAGGCTGAGAGGAGATTTAATAGAGATGCTCAAAATCATGAGGGGGCTGGGCAAAGTAGATAGGTAGAAGATGTTCCCGCTCGTAAAAGGATCAAGAACGAGAGGGCACAGATTTAAAGTGATTTGCAAATGTGACGTGAGAAAAAACTTCTTCACACAGTGAGTAGTTCAGGTGTGGAATGCACTGCCTGGAAGTGTGGTGGAGGCAGGTTCAATCAAGACATTCAAGAGGGCATTAGATGATTATTTGAATAGAAACAATGGGCAGAATTTTGCCCTCGGATGGCGTGCAGGCCCCACCAGCTCGGCGTGCAGGTGGACAGCTGACCTCCGCCACTGAAATGGGGCCCACCGCCATTTTAAGTGGGCAGGCCAATTAAGGCCCGCCCAGCGACCTGCCCATCAGGAAGCGCTATGCACTTCTTGTGCCGGGGTGGGGAGGATAGATTCCCCATCTGTCATGCATGTGTGCAAAAGAGTGCACTGCTCCCTGAGGCAAAGTCCTGTCTCAGGGAGATTCGTGACAGGTAAGTAAAATCTAAAAATAGATAAATATAATGCACACAAGATGGGACATGTTAATAATAAACACATAAAATTTATTAAATGTTTAAAAAACGACATAAAACTTCATCCCGCCAGTGGATGAGGTTTCATGTATTATCAGAAGCCCGCTGAGGCGCCTGGCCTGCCCACCAGCCTTAAGTTTGGACGGGCAAGTCTTTAATTATCTTAATGAGCCTGTCAATGGCCTCAATTGGCCAATGACAAGTCAGCGGGTGGACAGCTGATTTCGCTGTCTGCCCGCCTTCCTAAACATTTAAAGGGACCAGGATGACGTCGGGGATTCCTCCCGATGTCATCCCGTGTCATTTTCCCCTCGGCAAGCGGGGCCCCCCCCCCCGCCCCCAAATCGCCAAGGGGAAAATCCTGCCCAATGTGCAGGGGTATGGGGAAATGGCAGGACAATAGCTCATTTGCAGAGCCGGTGCAGACACGATGGGCCAAATGGCCTCCTTCTGCACCGTTAAAATTCTGTGATTCTGTGATTTACAAGTAAACTGTCTCTATTTTATCAGAATTGATATATTAGGAGACTTGGGAAGGGAAAAGAATTGACAAATCTACGTTTTAGCTTCTGTGCTCATACATTCTTGCTCAAACACATTGTCCGGATATTTAATAGACCTTTGGTTCGTGGCCAACCTCCTGTAATATCCCTCTTATGCCAATAGCTCACTATTCCTTTCAATCTGATCTATTACGATTAAGGCTGAACACAATTGGATGTTGCTGCACCACCCTAGCATGCTGAAATTGCATATATCAACTCTCATTGGCAGTCATGCAGTGCTGTCTGTTGCTCATGTACCTCAATTGTTTTGTAAAAGACACCAATTACTGGCTAAACAAAACCAACTTCTTCAGTTAGGATCCCTGGTGTCCCTGGATTTCCAAAGAAAATTTCAACAGAAAATGGACCACCGTCCTTCCCAAGGTTGGCTCTGCTTTCACGGTGCTCCACACAGTGATCCTGTCCAGCTAAATGTATCATATTTAGAAGCACCCAAAGATAACAGGCATGAGAAGGTAACAAACAGACGACTGTATTTCTTGTTTAATTGGGCAAGTGGCCCTTCCAGGTCAATAGAAACCCAACAGCTGAACTTTATTCTGATAAACAGACTTACGGTCTGACCAAAATGTGACCCCTGTATGACAACAATGTGGTTGATTCTTCTTTGCTTAATTAAGGATTGATGACAAATAATGGTCTAGTGAGTAATACCCATACTCATATCCACCGCTGCAACTTTAACACAGCTCAGTATTCTGTGGCTCTAATAACGAACAGCATCTATTCGCCACCGATCCATCACGTGGGATGAAAGGCAAACATTATTGGACAGCACTATCCTAGGCTAAAAGCAAACTACTGCAGATGCTGGAAATCGGAAATAAAAACAGAAAATGCTGGAAAAACTCAGGTCTGGCAGCATCTGTGGAGAAACAGAGTTAACATTTTGAGTCCATATGACTCTTTTTCAGAGCTCCTAGGCTCCCTTGCCAGCAGAATAAGTTTCTATTTACTCTATCAATTATTTTCAAAATACTAAACACCTCAATCATATCACCCCTTAACCTTCTATACTCCATGGAATACAAGCAGTTTATAAGCAAGAAATGCTGTGCATTAGACACCCCCAGAGTATCAAACTACATTGTTAACCATCAAATGTTTCAGTGTTGGAGAGGGATTTGTTCATCGGAAAATTTGGAGAACAGAGGGAGTTTTGTAATGCTAAATACGGGAGTAGTTTTGTTTTGTCTTGTCTACTTATAACACAATATGGGCATAAATTAACGTGTAATATTTACAACAGACAGAAATGTTGCTCTAGGGCTCAATTTCCCACCTAATGACTTTTTTAAACTCCCCTTTGTCTATTTATTTACAAAGACTACATTCAATAGCACGTCCTAATTGATTCCTTTTTGTTTCCACTAAGTATTGAGCTGTGTAGTAAAACATAACTTTGTGAAAGTCACTGCTCTCATGAGCAGTGAGCCAGAATACAACACAAAAGCTGGAATGACTTCAAGTCATGGTTTAAAGGAAAACAGGATCATATTCTCTTTCTTACCCCAGAGGCATCAAAATCAATTGTTGCACAGCTGCTTCAGATGTGCATTTATTCATTGATCTTATACGGCATACCAACTCAGAGTGCAAATGCACAGCATAGCAACTTCATAGTGCCAAAATGCAGTGTGCCAATGCACAGTGTACCAACTCACAACATCAATACACACCAACTCATAAACAGGCGTCATGGGTTTACATATTCAAGTTGTTATTACAGCATGTTCACACAGCAATCAATCTGCCACTAGGGCTGGAAAATGGTTCATGAGATCAGGGTAGTACCCCATGTTGCACATTCTGCAATGCCAGCAATGCAACCAAAGTTACTAGTACACATCCTGCATGGCATTCTTCCTCCCTTCTTCCACTTTGCATTGAAATGGAGAATACCGATGATCTCACAATCTCTTACTTTTTCCAGGACTACAAATCTTGGAATTCTTCACCTCCATCTAGTTTTCTGGTCCTTCTACAATCTAATGCTTTTGTTTGGTGTCATTACTACCCTTCACCTTCTCTCCCACACACCTTCCTGTCCTGCGTGCCTTAGCCCTCACCAGATTTCTCGATAACTAACAGTCCAGCAAGTGCTTGCTTTCCCTGCACTTATTCTATTTGGGTATTTAACTCCAATTCAGTGTGAGCCCCTTGACACCTCCATGACCAGGAGGCATTTTCTTTGAAGGAAGTTGGATGTGTGCCAGGTAAGTAGAAGGATTCCCTTCCCCCCGCCACTCCGTCATTACCACTGACGATGTGCTAAAGGCTGCATCTCATCCTATGTCTCGCTGTTCCACCTGTGTGGAGTTAGCAGGACGCCAATATAAATAAAATATTAAAAGCAAAGTTAATGCTGAGCTCACACTGCTCTCCCCCCAAAACCAGAACTCTCTGAAATTTTTCATGAAGTATTTATTTGCATTCATCAAGTTGCTTGTGGGATGTCCCAACCTGATGAACTATGCTGTCTGTAAGCTGTCTCCATAGTGCACACACAAGCACACATGTACACCCAAGCAAACACATATATAGAAATGGAAAAACACGTAGGGAAGAATTTTCTGGTCGAGCGGGGATGGGGACCACTCACAGAGGCGTAAAATGACACACGGTGACATCGAGTGGCATCCCGACATCACCGCATGACATTTAGATCTTCAGTTCGGTGGGCGCGCAGCTGACTCAGCGAACTGTCAAAGGCCTATTAAGGCCATTTAAGAACCAATTGTAACAATTAATAGGGTTGCCTGTCCAGGGTGTATAAATTTAATAAAAATTCTTATTAAAATTCATTGACATGTCCCAGCTCACGTGACACTGTCAATGAGGGGACATGTCTGAATGATTTTTTTCCTTTATTTCATTTTTTCACAATCAAAGTAATCTCCCTGAGGCAGCTCCTCCCCACCTGCGCTCGCTCCCGCCTAGCCCACCCAACGGGGAGAAAATTCTCTGCATTTATACAGACACAGGAATGCATACACGTATGCACACACATCACACATGCAAACACATAAATGCATTAGCCGACCCCCAACCCCCGTTCTCCCCGAGAACCTTCACAATCTTCTGAGCATTGGCTGACTTTCAGGCTGTAGTAGCGAAATGGGGAGAGCGGGCAGAATCACAGCCCAGCCTAATCCTCCCTTTACCCCCTGCAGAAGGGTACTGTGGCTGGGGCAGGGGAAAGGGGCTGAGTTCAAGGGAACAAAAATCGGCGTCTTCAGGAGTGGAGGGGATTAAATTGGCATAACAATTAAAGGTGAATGTGTGAGGTCATGAACCTTTCACTCAAGAACACATCACCAACACAAGAGGCAACATGGAGACAGACAGGCAGACAGGAACATTATTGAAATACTGACAGACACATCTCATCATACACAATCCAAAGCTGACACACAGCTCTGCGTCGTCCAGCACTAATTTGGCAATTTGGGATCCATCTTTCACCCACTAAAGCCCTTGCCACACTAAAGAGAAGTCTGGGACTGTGATGCTCAAGGGCAGATCAATAGTGATCTTGGTTGTCAAGAACAAGGGTTGAGCTGTCAAGTCACTGAATCCAGAATTTACACTCCAGTGCCTTTTATAACCAGCATCATTTCCTCTTTTATAACTAGCATTATTGTGCCTGTCCTAAAGATTCAAGCTGTTCATACCTACTAACAGCCTGTCTGATGTAACGTGTTTTTCCTTTTAAATGTTTATGGGCATTACAATTTTGTTTGTGCTGCTTCTGCCTGCTTCCCATGCCCCTCCACCCCCTCACCAGCTATATATCACTCCTCCTCAGCCCTGCATTCCTAATCTGTCTGAGCAGCCTCCTCCTGCTCTTCCCACTCTCGGACCTTCAGCTCTGCTGATCCACAAGAGCAGCCCAAGCTGAGTAGGGCCTTTCAAGTGCTTCCCACGCCCAGTGAGCTGAGCTCTCCTGTATGCTAAGGCCTGCCCATATCTGTATGGCCCTCGGCTACTTTAACTTTTACTATGCTTCCAGGGTTGTGTCCAGTGCGACAAATGGAACTCAAAGGAGTTGTTTCTAAACCTGGACAGGATTGCCAGATTACTTAGAATATACAATACAGAGATAGGCCATTCAGCCCAATTAGTCTGTGCTGGTGTTTATACTCCACATGAACCTTCTCCCATTACATCTACCTCTCCTCAGCCTTCCAGTGTATCCTTTTTTCACATGTACTCATCTAGTTTCTTCTTAAAGGAATCTAAACTATTTGCCTCAACCACTTCCTGTAGTAGCAAGTTCCACCTTCCAACCACTTTTACAGTAAAGAAATTTCACCTTATTTCCTTGTTGGATTCATTAGTAACTATCTTGCACCATCTCTCAGATGTTAGCCACAGAGGCTTTTTAAGTAAGTAATGAGTCTCTGATCAGACCGCACCTTGATTACAATCTGTCATTTGGTTACCATGTCCAAACAGAGACATTTAATCCCTGAAAGTGGTGTTGGGAAGGGCTGCAAGATAGGTGCGTAACATAAGAGGGACATAGGAAGGTTATTAAGAAAGACGACAAAAACGTTTTTTCAATCTTAAAAAAGAGGCAATGGAAGAAGGCCACATAGAGCATATAACGTATAGAAATGGTAAATTCTGAATACTATGGGCAGAATTTTGCCCTTGATGGACGGGCGGGCCCCAGCGACTTGGCGGCGGGCGGGCTGCCGATCACCGCCGCCATTTTAAGTGGGCGGGTCAATTAAGGCCCGCTCAGTGGGCTGCCCAACGGGAAGAGCTATGCGCTTCCTGTGCGGGGGGAATTTCCCAACTGCCAGAGTGTGCTCTTTCACGCATGAGATGGGACATGCTAATAAATATCACAGAAGTTTTATTAAAGTTTTTTAAAACCAACATAAACCTCATCCCACCAGTGGATGAGGTTTCATGTTTTTTCAGAAGCCCGCGGGGGCCCTGGCCTGCGTGCCAGCCTTAAGACTGGACAGGCAGGGCCTTTAATTGTTTTAGCTACCCTGTCGATGGCCTCAATTGGCCATTGACAGGTCAGCGGGTGGACAGCTGATCGCGCTGTCCCCCCTGCCTTCCTGAATATTTAAATGGGGCGGGATGACGTCGGGGGGAACCCTGTCCCCAGCTCGCCGACGGAAAATTTCTGCCCTATGTAATCACAAGGAGATACGGATTCAAACTGACAGACTGGTTTAGGATTGATGTCAGGAAGTTCTCCACACACCAACGATCAATACATGGAATGGCCATCTGAGTAAGTAACATGGTGAAAAACAAGCACCTTGAAATCATTTAAGAAGCAATTGGATGTTGTGATGGGGCTCTATAGGCTTTTTGCCCATGCACTCCTGGCTGGTCCCACACCTTGCATCATCTGTAAATTTAATCAAATCCAAAACTTGGCTGCCCATGTTCTAACCCACACCAAATCCTCCACACCCATGTGTTCCCTCAGTTGTAATTGGTTCCTGGATTGGAAATGCCTCGATTTCAAAATTTTCATCCGTGTTTTCAAATCCCTCCATTAGCCTCATCTCTTCCTATTTCTGTAATCTCTGCCTGCACTACAGCCTTTTGAGAGCTCAGAATTCCTACAATCCTGGCCTATTGTGCATGCCCAATTTCTGTCACACCACGACTAAAGGCTGTGCCTTCAGCAATATAGGCCTTAAACTCTGGAATTCCTGCCTGAACTTCTCTGCCTCTCTATTATACTCTCCTCCTTTAGGATGCTACCAAAACTTTGGCCATTTGGCCTAACATCTTATTATGTGGATTGGTGTCAAATACCATTTGATAATTACTCCTGTGAAGTGCCTTGGGACATTTCACCATGTCAGGGAACCTGTATAAATGATTATGTTATTAGGTATAAATGTGTAAGTTATCATATGGATATACACATGACCTTCCTCATCCATATTGTTTTTCTGATCACAAACTCAACTGTGAACAAGAAAATTAACTGATTAAGGAGCTCAGATGAAAGGTCCAGCCATGAGATTGCAAAAACAAGGGGAGCAGGAAGTCAGCAGTGTTACTGAAAATCTAGAGAGCAGATTAATCACTTAACTATTCACTAGATTGATGTAAGTACAAGCTAGCTGGTAAAGATCTCCCTCACTGGTAGCACAAGGCAACCATTTTCTTCCACTTCTTTACATGCTAGCACAGAGGTAAGGCTTTTAAATTAGAAATGCAAGGGTGAATAGGCATCCAAAAAGATTTGCATTTAGATAGCGCCTTTCACAACCTCTAGACATGCCAAAGCATTTTGCAACCAATGAAGTAGTTTTGAAGTGTAATCACTGTTGTAATGTAGGAAATGCGGCAGCCATTTTACGCACAGCAAGATCTCACAAACAGCAATAAGATAATGACCAGATAATCTGTTTTAGTGATACTGATTGAGTGATAAATATTAGCTGGGACTTTAGGACAACTCCCTACTCTTCTTTGAAATAGTGCCAAGAACTTGAGAAAGTTCCCATGGCATTAATTCAAAGGAAAGCCAGTGTTCTGGGCCAATATTTATTCTCAACCAACTTCGTTAATAACACTGGTCATTTACTCTATAACTATTTGTGTGACTTTTCTGTGCAGAAATTGGCTGCTATGTTTCCCAAGCTACAACAAGGGCTACATTTCAAACATACTTAAATCGGCTGTAAAATGCTTTGAGTGTCCAGAGATCATGAAAGGCGCAATAAAAATGCAAGTTCTTCTTCTACTTTGGTGAGGGATCCCGGGCAGATGACATCCATGGAACCTGAGCATTAAGTCCACATTTCAGGACAAGGCGAATAGACTGTGGGAGAAAAACAATAACGTTTTTGAGGGCTTCGGGCATTAAGAAGTGACTGTGGGAGAAGGAAGGACTGAATCATGAGTCCCCCTCACCATCATGGAGTGGTTGCTAGGGTACCACCTGCAGAAATAGTTCAGGCAGAAGTTTAAAGCATCATCATTTATATTGTAAGATTAAGATTGTTACATGATTTATGTCCCCTCCAGGAGCGTAATACATTTTTATTAATTTGGAGTACTTGAGATGGTTTTACAATAAATCATACAATTTAAGAATTAAAATAAATTCATTGTTTCAATACAGCAGAATAAAGATTATCCTGAGCACACTCCAACACATCTTGTTAAAAGTCCTTTTTACCCAGGGGCTCCACTTGGAGAGTCCAGAAACGCTTTTAGTCCAGAAGCGCAAACAAAAACCACCACACACACCAAACCCAGTTACACACGTCAATTGTAACTCACATTAATCACTCCCATCTCTCACAGCGCACAGAAATTATTCTGCCAACCAGCAATCATTTGTTCAGGAACAGACTGTTCAAGGGATGTCAACAGCAACAAATTTGCTGAGTTTGTTGATGTGAGAACCTGCCGGTAAGACGGATCAGTGTACAATTATTATAAGGCATCCCCCAGTAAAAGGAGAGTAAAAGTGGGGGGAATGGGGTAGGAAAGCCTACAGATTCATCCCTGCCTTACCAGCTGGAGTTCTCCTCGCCACCCACCTCCAGGTATTGAGGGGTGGTATACCATGGGACAGGGAGGCCAACCTATTCAAAAGGAAAAGGCCCAGAGGTGGGCTCTTCTCCCCCTCTTAAAGCCCCTCTCTTTTTACAGTCACTTGCGCCTGGAGAGCCACGTCAAACCCATAAATAATAAATTTTTGTGGCTCTTCTGTCCCTTTACTGATGCCTCTTTCTTTTCTTGATTCTGTACCAAGGTGGCAGTGGGGGTTCATCCAATATGCAAAGTGAGCCCAAGTCTAGGAAAATGGGTTGGGGAGTAGGGACGGTGGGGGGAGGGGATTTACGATGAGACCTGGGGAAGTCAGGCAGAACTCCTGCTCCAACTCGCCTATCAGCCACTGTGCATTACTGTAGAACTTTTCACCATCTTTGAAGTACTTTTTGAAGTGTAGTCACTGTTGTGAGATAGCACATGTGGCAGCCAATTTACTCAAGGTAAGCTCCCACAACAGCAACATGAAAGTGACCAGATAATCTGTCTTTCCGTCTGATTGAGGGATAAATATTGACCAAAATACTGAGGATAAATCCCCAGCTCTTCTTTAAAACAGTGCCATGGGATCTTTTGTGTTCACCTAAGGGCACCTTAGGTGGTGGCGTAATAGCATTGTCACTGGACTAGTAACCCAGAGACCTAGGATAATGCTCTGGGTTTGAATCCCATCATGGTAGATGTTGGAATTTGAATTCGATAAAAGTCTGGAATTAAAAGTTGTCAATTGTCATAAAAACCCATCTGGTTCACAAATGCCTTGATGGAAGGAAACCTGCCGTTCTTACCTGGCTTGGCCTACATTTGACTCCAGATCCACAGCAATGTGGTTGACTTAACTGCCCTCTGAAGTTGGCTCAGTTGTATCAAACCACTAAAAAGTTAAAAAGGAATGAAGCCGGACGGACCACCTGGCATCAACCTAGGCACCGGAAATGACAATGACAAACTCAGCCCAGTTGACTCTGCAAAGTTCTCCTTACTAACATCTGGGGGCTAGTGCCAAAATTAGGAGAGCTGTCTCACAGACTAGTCAAGCAACAGCCTGACATAGTCATATTCACGGAATCATACCTTACTGATTGTTTCCCAGACACAACCATCCCTGCGTATTTTCTGACCCACTGGCAAGACAGACCCAGCAGAAGTGGCAACAGGTGGGAGTCGCCCTGGGAGTACTCAGCATTGGCTCTGGGCCACATGAACTCTCATGGCATCAGGTCAAACATGGGTAAAGAAACCTCCTGCTGATTATAACATACCATCCCCTTCAGCTGATAAATAAGTACTCCTCCATGTTGAATGCCACATGGAGGAAGCACTGAAGGTGGCAAGGCTGCAGGATATACTCTGGGTGAGGACTTCAATGTCCATCATCAAGAGTGGCTCAGTAACACACTTACAGACCAAGCTGATTGAGTCCTAAAGGACACAGCTACTAGACTAGATCTGCAACAGGTGGTGAGGGAACCAACAAGAGAGAAAAACATACTTGATCTAATCCTCACCAACTTCTTGCTTCAGACGCACCTATCCATGAAGGTATCGGTAAGAGTGACCACTGCACATTCCTTGTGGAGACAAAGTCCCGTGTTCACGTTGAGGATACCATCCATTCTGTTGTATGGCCAAATGATACAGATTTCGAACAGATCTAGCAACTCCATACAGGGCAACCATGAGGTGCTATGGGCCAACAGCAGCCGCAGAATTGCACTCAACCACAATCTGTAATCTAATGGCCAGGCATATACCTGACTCTCCATTACCATCAAGTCTGGGGATCAATCCTAGTTCAATGAAGAGTGAAGAAGGGTATGCCAGCAGCATCACCTGGCATACCGAAAAATGAGGTGTCAACCTGGTGAAGCTACGACACAGGACTACTTGTGTGCCAAACAGCATAAGGAGCAAGCAATAGACAGAGCAAAGAGATTCCACAACGAACAGATCAGATCTAAACTCTGCAGTCCTGCTACATCCACTAACTGAAGGAGGAGGCTCCACAAATATCACCATCCTCAATGATGGGGGAACCCAGCATACCAGTGAAAAAGGCAAGGCTGAAGCATCTGCTACAATCTTCAACCAGAAGTGCTGAGTGGATGATCCATCTCTGCCTCCTCCAGAGGTCCCCAGCATCACAGGTGAAAGTCGTTAGCCAATTCAATTCACTCCACATGATATCAAGAAACAGCTGAAGGCACTCAATAGTGCAAAGGCTATAGGCCCTGGCATTGTTCCAATAATAGCACTGAAGACTTGTGCTCCAGAACTTGCCGCACCCCTAGCCAAGCTGTTCCAGTACAGCTACCGCACTGGCATCTATCCGGCAATTTGGAAAATTGCCCAGCCATATCCTGTACATAAAAAGCAGGACAATCCAACCCAGCCAATTACCGCCTCATCAGTCTACTCTCGATCATCAGTAAAGTATGGAAGGGGTCATCAACAGTGGTATCAAGTGGCACTTTCTTAGCAATAATCTACTCACTAACACTCAGTTTAGGTGCTGCCAGGGCCACACAACTCCTGGCCTCATTATAGCCATGGTTGAACCATGGGCAAAACAGCTCAACTCCAGAGGTGAGGTGAGAGTGACTGCCCTTGACATCAAGGCAGCATCTGACCGAGTGTGGCATCAAGGAACCCTAGCAAAACTGGAGTCAAGGGAATCAGGGGGAAAACTCCGCTGGTTGGAATCATTCCTATCCCATCCACAAACATTCACTCCCTCCACCACTGATGCATAATGGCAGCAGTGTGTCCCATCCACAAGGTGCACTGCAGGAACTCACCAAGGCTCCTTAGACAGTATCTTCCAAACCTACGACTGCTACCATCCAGAAGGACAAGAGCAGCAGATGTATGGGAACACCACCACCTGGAAGTTCCTCTCCAAGCCACTCATCCTGACTTGGAAATATATCGCCATTCCTTCACTGTTGCTGAGTCAAAATCCTGGAACTTCCTCCCTAACAGCACTGTGGGTGTGCCTACGCCACATGGACTGCAGCGGTTCAAGAAGGCAACTCACCACCATCTTCCCAAGGTCAATTAGGGATGAGCAATAAATGCTGACCTAGCCAGCAACACCTACATCCCACGAATGAATAAAAACAAACTTCTGACAGGTCAACACACTCTCACACATGCATTGGATTGACACCCTGGACTTTGCGCTGGAAATTTCCAAGAGACCACCTTTAGGATCTAATAGGTTCTGTTTAATGGACGTTAAATATCCAGTACTTGAAGGTAATAAGGTGAACAGGTGCTGGGTGTTGATTTATTAATTATACTCAATTGTATATAAGAAATAGTCAGCCAGCACTGGCTGCCCCATCAAGTCCAGGTAGCGGGCAACCGACTGTCTGCCCCTTTTCTGCAGCTACGTTCGCAGCCGGGTGTCCCTGGAGAGGGAGCACGCAGAGTCTACCGGCATGACAGAGGCTTTCTATGCTCAGTGACCACTGCAGGGGCTGGGGTGCTTTATAGGCCCCTTTAATCGCATTTTAGTTTAATGTTTTTAAGGCTCCTTTAACATTTGACTTTTCATTCGCAGTGTCCCTTTAAGGGACCGCATCTTGTTTCGTTCCTCATTTTCCTAATTTACTTTAATTGGTTTCATTAAAAGAAAAGCACAGGCTGCCTGGTGTGTTAGAGGGAAGAAGTTTGTTCTGTAGTGGGCAACAAAATTCTCTACTTAAGCATCCTAGTCTCTGTGTATTCTTCACATCCAGGTTTATGAGGTAACCAACAATCATTGAGCAAATTTTCAGGTTCATGATAGTATTATTGGCTTGGATCACTGATCCTGTTATATGCACAAAAAGAACTGTTACCAATCATTGAATCACAGAGGTAATTGATATTGAGCAGCTGCCAGTTACACAGGGCCAAAGGGAAATGGGGAATTGTACATAAAGTGCGGTTCCTGAGATTGTTTATCAGAGATTTGTTGCTAAGTAGGCCAAAAATGAAGCCAGGGTCTATATTACTGAACCGAACCACCCCCCCACCAAACCTCCACCCCGATACAGCTCCCTACCCTGATACAGCTCTGATTGCCTTTCTCAGTGGTTGCAAGTGAAACAAACCAGGAGGAGAAAAATCAGAATATGGAGAGAAATAGAGATGAATGAGAAAAATAATAATCTACAAGGCACAAGTCAGGAGTGTGATGGAATACTCTCCACTTGCCTGGATGTGTGCAGCTCCAACAACACTCAGGAAGCTTGACACCATCCAGGACAAAGCAGCCCACTTGATTGGCATTCCATCCACTGTTATTCATTCCCTCCACCACTGATGCAGAGTAGAAGATGCATTGCAGCAACTCACCAAGGCTCCTTAGACAGCACCTGCCAAACCCATGACTGCTATCATCTAGAAGGACAGAGGCAGCAGCCGTTTGGGGACACCACCGCCTGGAAGTTCTCCTCCAAACTACACACCATCCTGACTTGGAAATATATCACCGTTCCTTCACTGTTGCTGGATCAAAATCCTGGGACTCCCTGCCTAACAGCACTGTGGGAGTACCTATATCACACAGACTTCAGCGGTTCAGGAAGGCAGCTCCCCACCAACTTCTCAAGGGCAATTAGGGATGGACAACAAATGCTAGCCTAGCCAGAGATGCCCACAGCCCATGAATGAACAAAAAAAATGATGAACAGAGGGAATCCCAGGTACTGAGAGGAAGGGAGTGACTCACACAGAAATAAATTGAAATTCCTATGACCACACAGTGGATAACAAAATAGATGTACAGAGAAAGAAACTAAAATATTTGTAAGTAAACAAATCTAGTACCAGTAACAGTGACCATAATCATAAAAACCCATCTGGTTCACTGATGCCCTTTAGGGAAAGAAATCCTTACCCAGTCGGGCCTATGTGTGATTCCAGACCCATAGCAATATGGTTGACTGTTAGTTGCTCCCTGAAATGGCCCAGTCAGCTGCTCAGATGGCAAGAAGGTGGCTTAAAGGCCAATTCAGCGCGGGGGGGTGGGGGGGGTGTGGTGCAATACATGCTGGCTTTACCCACAATGCCTACCTTCCATGAACAAATAAGTGTGCATATGACAGACGTCATGTAAAAAACACAATGCAGAATCAGGCTGAATACAGAAGGACCAGAGGGGAAGTGAAAAAAAACTAAAATGAAAATCAAGGAGAGAGCATGAAAAGAGACTGGCAGCTAACATAAAAAGGAATAACAACATCTTCTATGAGCATATAAATAATAAATGGGTGATAAAAGAAAGAGAAGGGTTGATTAGGGGTTAAAAAGAGGGGGACTTGCAAATGGAGTCAGGAGAAATAGCAGAGGTATTAAATGAGTACTTTGTATCTGTCTTTACAAAGGAAGAAAAGGCTACGCAAGCCAAGATGAGAGAGGAGGTGACTGGTACACTAGAAGGACAAGGTGGTAGAAAGGCAATCTTTACTTAAAATAGATAAGGTACCAGGTCCGGATGAGATGCAACTAAGGGTACTGAAGGAGGTGAGAGTGAAAATTGCAGAGGCACTCATGATAACCTTCCTGTCTTCCTTAGACACTGGGGTGGTGGCAAAGGACTAAAGAATTGTGAATGTTATACCCTTGTCCAAAAGGGGTGCAAGGATAAAGCCGGCAGCCACAGACCAATCAGTTTGACTCTAGTGGTAGGGAAACTTCTGGAAACTATAGTTTGGGACAAAATCAATAGTCATTTAGACAAGTGCAGGATAATTAAGGAAAGCCAGCTTGGATTCATTAAGGGAAAATCATCTTTAACTAACCTGCCGGAGTTTTTTGAGGAGGTAACAGAGAAGGTTGTAAGGGCAACGCTGCTGATGTGGTGTTTATGGATTTTCAAAAGGCACAGTGCCATGCCACAAAACAGACTTGTGAGCAAAATTCTAGCTCATGGAATAAAAGGAAAAATAGGCACTTGGATAAGAAATTGGCTCAGTGATGGGAAACAGAGAGTAGCAATAAATGGTTGTTTTACAGATTGGAGGAAGGTTGATACTGGAGTTCCCTAGGGGTCAGTGTTGGGACCCTTGCTCTTTCTGATATATATTAATGATCTAGACTGTGCAGGGAACGATTTAAACATTTGCAGATGATACAAAGATTGGAAACATTGTCAAATGTGATGACGATAGTCTTGAACTTCAAAAGGACATAACGGTGGATTGGGCAGACAAGTGGCAGATGAAGTTCAATGCAGACAAGTGTGAGGTGATTCATTTTGGCGGAAGAACATGGAGAGACAGTATAAAATAAAAAGCTCTGAAGGAGGTGCAGGAACGGAGGAACCTCGGTGTATATGTACATAAATAATTGAAGATGGCAGGGCATGTTGACAGAGCAGTTAATAAAGCATATTATATCTTAGGCTTTATTAATAGGGGCACTGAGTACAAGATTAAGGAGGTCATGTTGAACTTGTATAAGACACTAGTTCGGCCTCTTCTGAAGTACTGCATCCAGTTCTGGGTGCCATACTTGAGGAAGGAGGTGAAGGCATTGGAGACAGTGTAGAGGACATTCACAAGGGAGACAGAACTGTAGCTATGAGGATAGATTGGAAAGGTTGGGACTGTTTTCCTTGGAGAAAAGAAGGCTAAGAGAAGACTTGAGAGAGGTATTCAAGATCCTCAGGGATATAGACAGGGCAAATAGTGAGAAACTGTTCCCACTCAGGAGCACATCAAGAACTACAGGGCAAATTCAAAATAATTGGCAAAAGGAGCAAAAGTGAGGTGAGGAAAATTTTTTCACCCAAAGGGTGGTTGGGGTCTGGACCGAACTTCCTGAGAGGGTGGTGGAGGCAGGTTCAATTGAGTTATTCAAAAGGGAATTGGATTGCTATCTGGTAAGATAGAATGTGCAAGGTTATGGAGATAAGACAGAGGAGTGGGACTAAGTAGAATGCCCTTTCAGAGAGCCAGTGCAGACTCGATGGGCTGAATGGCCTCCTTCTGCACTGTAAAGTTTCGGTGTATCTGAGTTAGGATATACATATCAGCCAGAATCTAAATGAATGGTGGAACAGGTCAAGAGGCTAAATGACCTACTCTCGTTCCTATACTCCCATAATTCTGAGGAACCTTCCATGTACAGTAAGTGATTTGATCACTCCCCAGCATTTGACTGTTGAAGTATTTTCCCTTTCTCATTTTTATTAACCATTGTCTATGACTATTTAATTTGTGCTGATTCGTATTCCATCCGATTGCCAACTTTTTCTGTCCCTCTCTGCTTTCCTCGCAGCTGATTAACACCAACAATGACATCAGCCTTTCTATCTTCAGAAACAGGGTCACTGCTGAGCTCAGCATGTTTTTTGAATATTTCGGGCCAAAGAAGTGAAATGCACTTGGGATTTTTTTTTAATTTAACAAAGTATTCTATCTTGGCTGAGATGGTGAGTGGCCCAGAATAGAGATGGAGAGAGCGAGAGAGAGGAAGAGAAAGAGAAAGAATGAAAAAATATAGCTAGGGCTCCAACTCCCAGTCACTGCTAGCGACTGCTTGCTTGAAATGGTGTGGATGAATGAGGACTAGATTGAATTCAATTGTAGTGCTGCACCCCCACCATGGTAGAATAAATGACCAGTACTCCTGAGGCATCAGATCCTGTGGAATCCTATCCCTGCCACGATTCTACAACCTCAGCAGGGGGAGGGGCAAGAAATGAAAGCAAGCGATCCCTCTTAAATGAACTGTCAAGACTAGTTTAAAAATACTTACTATTGCAGCTATTTCAAAACAAACCTCTGGCATATTTTAGTAGCGTTGCCATAGCAACTTCCACACGTATTATAAAATGGAAACAAAACAAGGGTTCACTGTGAAAGTTGGTAAATCGAGGACCTGTTTGGATTATGAGGAGGGGAATGGATTTCTGGGAATACTATGTGCCATCGAAATATCTGCAATTGTACTAAACTGTGCATGATACTGATTACAGGGCCCTGTGTTGTCTGGATTGGGATGTGGAATGGGATCAGGATTAGGAACGGGATTAGGAGTGGAATCAGGAATGGGACCTCTGGTGTTGGATTAGAATTGAAATCAGGAGTGGAATCTGGAATGGGATTAGGAATGGAATGAGGAATGGGATCAGGAGTGCAGGGAATGGGATCACAGGCTGGTTATTTTCAACTTCCTAGCCCAGGGGATGCTGTTGCAATTTATGGCCCAGCTGCTGCCTGAGTTGAAATGAGCAATAATCCAGCATATTCTTCACACCTCCAGCTGGCAGAAATATGTCTTATTTTAAATTTCATTTTCTAGATCCTGAGAAGTTCAAAAAATTATGGGCTCTTGGCTGTCAAAGCATTCACATATTCATGATGGGCATAAAGGGCTTGAAGCGTCAGTGCTATTTGCATTTGGAAACAGTGAAACCCCTTCCACTGAGCCACCCTAAAGGAATTTGTTTTTAAGTCGGAATGCCAGATGTTTTGTCTGATCTTCAGCTCGATATTACCTATTTCTTTCTGCTTTCAATTCCAGTATTGACGCTGGGTCATAATTCAGACGCTGTAATCTTGGGTTAACAAAATGTAACCCTCTCACCTCCATTCCAATTCCCAGAACAGACCCTGAGCAGAGCACCTTGCCCACCAACTTACTTTTCAATTCCAAAATTAAATCAAGATAGATGGAGCAGGGCATAAGCAACAAAGGACAGTAGGAAAGATCAACCAAAAAAAAATAGTAATGAGGTGAAAGAAAGAGCTGAGTTTCTATAGATCCTTAACAAGTCCCCAGGATAATCCAAAACATCTCACAATCAATGGATTATTTTGGCAAACACAGCACCAATTTGCACATATCAAGGTCCCACAAACAGTAAATGAACAATCGGTCTTTCAGGACCTAAGGAAGTGACCCTACAGGGTAACAGTATGCACTATATATCATAAATTTTTCAAACTGTTTACTTTTTAATGTGCAGTGGCTATATTATGTAGATAAATGTGGCGGCCATTTTGTGCCAGCAGCACCCCACAAACACCAATCAGGGGATTGGCCATTGGATCTGTTTTTTTGGTGTTACTGCCATGAGAACTTTAAAGGCAGACAGGGCCTTGATATATTTGCTCTACCGAAGGACTACGTGACTTATGTGGGTGTTTCAATAGTTGGTTATAAAAGCTCTTAAGATTGATGATAAATTTCCACACTTCGCTAATTGTACAGCACAGGTTCACCAAATTATGAGGACAGGTTAAGTAAACTTAAGTTTTTAAGGTTGGGGTGATCGTGTCAAGTTATTTGTAATAATAAAGTAAGTCGATAAGGTAGGTGCAGAGAAATTATTTCCTCTGGTGGGAGTATCTAGAACAAGAGGTTAAAAACTTAAAATTTGAGCTAGGCCATTCAGGAAAGAAATTAGGAAGTACTTTCTTACACAATTGGTACTGGAGATCTGGAACTCTCTTGCCCAAAAGGGAATGGATGATGTGGGTCAACTGACACTTTCAAGATTGAGATTGACAGATTTTTATTAAGAAGGGGTATCAAAGGATATGGAACAAAGGCAGGAAGATGGAATTGAGGTACAGATCAGCAGGGGAACAGAATCAAGGGGCTGAATGGCCTCCTTCTGAAATAAAAGATAGCAGCCAGTTCTTGGAGGTTTGCTGCAGCAATTTAACCTTTGACATCTCTTTGAAAAATAACTTGTACTCCACAAAACAAGAGATGGAGCACTGCCCCAAGGAAATCACGCCCCAGCACTCTGTGGCACAGTGTACTCCATCAGGCACATGCTGTGTCACTGTGCCAGCCTTGAACAAGTGAAGGGGCAAGTCTTGGTTGGCATCACATTGTGTACAGAATGTTAACACAGTCCACGGCTCTCCTATTGGCTGACTTATCTAAACATTTGGTGTGGATATACTTAAAAAGCGCTTCCTCTCTCAGTTTAATTTTAATTACATTTGCTGGGAGGGGGGTGGGGATTGATTAAAAAGAAAGCTGGGCACAGGCCAGGGATGACAGCCTGGAGCCTGGGCTGAAATTGGGAGCCGTCGATATTCATTTCATCTTCCAAAGTAAATTAACAACGACAAACAGGTTGGAGATAATCATTTATAAAAACATAATCCCTGCTGATCCTGACGGGCACAGTTCATTCATATGACAGACACTCTAGGGGACTTGTGAAAGACACTGCTTTTTAAAAATATCTTTCTACTTAGTTTCCCCAATAATGCATGGCAAGATGGATCTGTAAGACTTGCATTTACACAGCATCTTTTCACAATCTCAGAATGTCACATTGTGCTTTGAAGTCAATGAAGTACTTCTTAAAAAAAACTATAGACAATATTGTAATGGAGGAAATGTGGTACAGTAAGGTCCTACACAGAGCAATGTGATAATGACAAGATAATTTTTTTTAGTGTTACAGACTGTCGGATAAATATCACCCTACTCTTCTTTGAAATAGTGCCATGGGGACCTTGGTTTAGCATTTCATCTGAAAGAGGGCACCTCTGTCAGTGCAGCACTCTCTCAGAACTGCACTGAGAATGTTGGCCTAAATTTTGTGCTCAAGTCTCTGAACCTACACCCCTCTGTTTGAGAGGTGAGTGCAACCCACATAACAACACTGAGACAAGGCGCTCTCACTAATGCAATGAATTCCGTGTGGACCGTTCTGTCAATGAATTGACCTACATGTTGCTTTAACAGGTAACATTTCCCCTTTAACCCGAAACAAATGTATTGGTGTGAGGTTGTTGGGGAATGGTCTACACCTGCAATGTTTGGTTGTCTTTTCCTTTGACAGCTATGGGGGGACCTGCTGTATATCTTCAGCACCCTTCAGTTCTGATTTTCAGATTTCCGAGCTGCAATTGTTCATTTTTCTTATATTTTATTCCACACATGTATAAAAAAAAACTTGAAGCCATCAAATTATGTCTTTTTCTTCTCATTCAGTGAGTTGCGTTCAGTTCTGAGGTTTTTCCAGTTTTACAAACGCAAACAAATTAGATTGGGGGTTCTCAGCACGGGAAGTTTCTATGTGCATTAAGTGGGCAATTCAGGAAGTATCTCCTGTATTTTACACAACCAGTACAACGCATTGAAAATCGAAAAGGTTTTTATTACTTAAGAAGTTCAGAAGACAACACTCTTCTCCCTTTAGGTCAGCCTACCCACACTCTCATTTATAATAAGAACACATGCACAATATGTGTTCCTGAGATTATTAATCTCATGGATGACAAACTATCACCTGGCTTTCCAATCACTGCAGGCCCCAGCCTACATTTAGAGGGGCTGCATTTCTTCATACTGCTTGTCTTTCATGTTGTTTCATGTCTGCTCCATATGTTTATCTTTTATGTCTGTAATCTCCTCCAATTCTACAGCCTCTGAGATTTCTGCACTCCTCCAATGATGGCCTTTTGCATGTTGCTGATTTTAATCACTCCATCATTGATGGCCATGCCTTCAGCTGCCTGAGCACAAGCTCTGGAATTCCCTCCCTAAACCTCTTTGTCTCTCTACTTCTCCCTCTTCCTTTATGATACTTCTTAAAACCTACCTTTTTGGCCAAGTTTTGGTCATCTGTTTTGATATCTCTTTATGTGGCTCAGTGTCAGTTTTTGTCTGTTAACATTCCCATGAAGTGCCTTGGGACTTTTTACAAATTAAAGGTGCTATATAAACACAAGTTGTTGTTGTTCTTCCAATGTTTGTGAATGACATTAGGAACTACCACTGATTGAATGTTAAGGAAGAACTGGCTTCACAGGGAAACAAGTCAAACAGACTCGGAAGATCCCAGGCATGATTCCCAATTTGTGCTGAGAGCCAAGGTGGTGAAGGCACTCAGGCGTTTTTACACTTGACAGCTGCACATTCTCCCACTTTCAAGAAACATAAACCATCCAATTCATGTTGGTCGGAGGCCAGCGAGCTTTTCTCAGGAACTCTGCAAGCTGCTGCCAGATTTCCTGGCTCCTTGAAAAGAGTGCCGGATGGAAGTGTAAATGGTAGAGTGTAATGCCAGGAGGCAGGTATATTGGCTGCAAGACAAAATCAGCTCATGATTAATGTCAGCACTCCTAAGTTCACATAGGATAATTCGGCCAGAGATTCTGGCCTGATCACCCCCAATGTGGACAATCAGATGAGGACAGGCCTGGCCTCAACTGTGATGGCTTCTGCAGTTGAACAGACACTAACTCTCACCCCAGCTGGTACATGAAAAGCAGCTATACAGGCAATGCACCAGAGAAGTCCATTCAGTAAGATCTGGATAACATTCAGACTTAGGTTAACAAGGGGAAGTAACATTTGCACCATACAAGTGTCAGGTAATGACAATGACAAAAGAGATCTAACCACCTCTCTGACATTCAATAACAATACCATCATCAAATCCCTCAGCAGAAACATCCTGGGGGACCATCTCTGACCAGAAACTTAACTGGACCACCCATATAAATATTTTGGATACAACAGCTGGTCAGAGGTTGGATGTTCTACAGCAAGTGACTCACCTCCTGACTCCCCAAAGCATGTCCGTCACCTTCAATCACGAGTCAGGAGTGTGATGGAATACCATCCACTTGCCTGGTTGAGTGCAGCTCCAACAATACTCAAGAAGCTCAAAACCATTCAGAGAGAAACAGCCCACAATGCATCTCCTTAAACAATCATTCCCTCCACCATTGGTGCAACGTGGCTGCAATGAGTATCATCTACAATATGCACTGCAGCAATTCACCAAGATTTCTCCTAAGCACTTTCTAATACTACAATATCCTCCATGTAGAAGAACAAGAGCAGCAGATCCATGGAAACATCTCCCAGTTCCTCTCTAAATCACACACCATCCTGAGCATATATTGGCACACCTCCCCCGCCACTCGGTCAAAATCCTGGATTTTTTAACAAACAGCATTGTGGGAGGACCTTCACAGTGTTTCAAGAAGAAGGCTCACCATTGCCTTCTCAAGGGGAAAACTAGGGATGGGCAATAAATGCTGGGTTTGCCAGAGATGTTCACATCCTGAGAATTAATTAAAAAAGTGAAGGCTTCATGAATCAGGAGAGAAAACTGAAAGAAAAAGTTAACTGAATTTGAATCAATGTGAAAGAGATGAAAGTTTTTGCCTGGAGCACCTGTCTTTCCTGGATAATTACATAGAAGTCTTTGAATTTGCACTGTTCGGCACAGTTTGGAAGATTAAACGTATGAGATCCATCCAGTTTTCTTAAAAAAAAATCAAGGCAACTCCGCCAAAGAGACTGCTCTTTATTTGTCGAGTGAACTGCCAGTTCCAATTAGTCACCAGGGTCCCAGGAGGAGCTAGCCCGAGAACAAAGATTTTGTAATTATTTTGTCTCCCGACAGATAATTAAAGGGAAAACGAAAGTACAATAAACTTTCCAAGTATGAATTTCCCTGACGTGGCCAGCATTCATCAAACACGAGCCTTTGAGCCAAAGGCAGTTGTTCGCTCTATGAGTAGCGTGCTGACTGCCTGTGATTGTCCTTTTGAGTCCGGATAGTACCGTTCCTTTAACCGGTGACAGATGATGCGCCTTACATAACTCTGTACATTATAATTGGCAAAATTCTGCTGCAAAGTGCACAATGACTGATGGATCTGGGAAAGTTCCTGCAGCTTTTTGGAAATCTAGACCAGATTTTAATAGTTGGGCTAATTTGATGCCTTGTGACTTCATATCAGAGTTAAAATCAGAGACTGCGAATGAAAACTGTCAGAGCCTTGTTCCAGCCTGCAGGGATGATCCTCCTTAAAGATTTCTTCCCAAAGCACATAGATAATTCCACAAAACAACATTGCTCCCTACCTCCTCAAAAATCATAAAGGCTTTATGAGGCACTCGCTCCTCATTTAGTTTTCCAAACTTTACAGGCATAGTTCAGAAAGGTTCTTTCATGTCATAAAATCGCTACATAACCACACATTGGGATCACAAAAACTGCATACTAGGATCAGGTTCACTCATATCGGGGTCAGGTTAACTCACACTGGGATCAGAATGATCAGACTCCAAGATCAGCCATGATCGTATTGCATGGCAGAGCAGCCTCGACAGGTCATATGATCTACTCCCGCTCCTATTTCTTGGGTTCTTGTATTACACTGGTATCAGATTCATTCACTCTGGGGTCAGGGTCCATACAGTGGGGTCAGGATCCCACACACTGGGGTCAGGATCCCACACACTGGGGTCAGGATCCCGGACACTGGATTAGAGTCCAGCACACTGCTGTTACAATTCCTGTACAGATCAATGCCTTTTTAAAAAGAAAGGAATCCCCATGATGCCAACAGGAAGAAAACCACTGGACAAGATTTTACTTTTTAAAAACTTCTGCTGTGCACTAAGTGCAGTGGCGGGCATGAAAAGTGGTGTTTTTCCCGCCAGGCTCAATGGTGGGTTTTTGCACCATATTGTCCACTTTCTGCCTCATTAATTATACATCAGCAGGAAATACATTGGATCATGGGTGGGCAGCCCCATCCCTGTGACCTCAGTGGATCTTCACTCTGGGCGCACAGCCTTCTCAATGTCTGCAGCCCAGGACTGCTCCACAGAAGACACGGCTTCCAAAGGAAAGATGCGTACTGCTCCAAAATTTAGTGACGCCTCACTGGGCCAGATGCAGGATGCTGTCAAGGCCCGCCGGGATGTCTTCTACCCCTGTCGTGGCCAGGTGAGGTTCACAAGTCTCACCACTCCAGCTTGGGAGGCGGTGGCATCAGCGGTCAGCACTAATGCCAAACAGGAGAGATCAGCCATCCAGTGCAGAAAGAGGATGAATGATCTCATCCGTTCCACCAGGGTAAGTCCACCATCTCATCACGCCCAACTCCCACAATCACAAGCCCATTAGGCCTTAGAGGATGATACTCCACAGGGATCTCACACAGTGCCAGCTCAAGGGATATCACCACTCTCTCTCTCACACAAATTCACATCTCCATCCGGGCTTATATCCTGTGTAGCTCGGATCCTCATCCCACGCACAGCTCCGCTCACCACTCACACAAGGCAGGTATCCATATCATCAGCCTAGGCATGCATCCTGCTCACACTTTCCACTTGTCTTTATGCAGGACAAGCTCGCAAATAATCAGAGGGAAAGGTCCCAGATCAGGGGATGGAGTGGCAGAAATTAAGGCCATCACTCCCAATGAGGAGTGTGCCAATGTGCTGGCTGGAGAGGACAGCGACCATGCATGTGGTGAAGGTGAGGTTGGTGGCGCACACCCAAGTGAGAACCCTGCACCAGATCATCCTTCAGACAACGATACTGTGAGTGCATTGTTGTGCCTTCCAGTTCCCTGCCATGCACTAATTATCTCTGCTTTCTTTCATAGGCATCTCTGGAGAGCACTCAGGGCATCAAGAAGCCAGGCTTCATCCCCAGCAGTGAGGACATCTCACGTGGGGAACCAGAGATTAGCACCCACACTTCCACCAGTGCAGAGATACACACTTTGGTGGGACCTAGTTCTAGAGCAGCCTCAAGGTCACAATCTGGTAAGAACAGCACAAAATCTGGTCCACAATAGTCACAAGGATCTCATCACAATGTAGGGATGCAATGCTGTGTCATACTACATTGTGATGCAGAACACGTAGCATCCCCTCACCTAAACACTCGCCGAGGTCAATAATGATAAATCCAAATGGTGATATCTGGCAGTCAATAGAGCTTTTGAGTGTGCTTTGGAATTGCATATAGTAGTTTTAGACAATGCTGAGTGGAGCAATGGGATAGGAGCAAGGATGTAGCGAAGCTGAAGTGTGCTCATTATTTTCAATGAAGCATGATCTTAAGGGCTTCATGGTGTCTTAGTATTTGGTGTTCACAAAGAACAGGGCTGGCCATGAAGGCAGACTGTCTGTGTTAAAGAGGAGGCCCGCATCCCTAAGTGCCAGATGTCAATGTGATGGAGGTGAAGGTGACACTGAGGACTGAGTGAGCTCAAAATGGATTAACACCTGCGGAACATCCTCGGTTACCTTGGCCCAAGTGTGACCTCTCAGTATCACCATCGACATTACGCAGAATGCACTGTGTCATTGCTGGAGTTTTGTCAGACTGAAGGCATGCAGCTACAAGTCCACTGAGGGTTGTAGAACAGCTCCAGCCTCTACTAGGCTGCCACAGTGGCTAGGGTGCTGGAGAGACACTTGAAGAGGCAGCACCTTCTGACATCTGATGCTGGGACACCTTCCTCCAGTTAACATCTCACCTCAGCAAGGACACATGCTCTCAAGGCTTCATCACCCTTCAAAGGATCAAGACAATGGTGAGCCTGATGTGTAAGAACTCACTCTCAGATTGAAGTGCACGGTCGAACTGAGAGGGAGAGCAAAGCTGGTGTTCGTGTGGGCCCATGATGGAGGGCACTTGTCCAAGAGGATACTCACTACAACTCGTCATCCTCCTCATGAAATTTGGTGGCTATGAGGGCCTTATGTGTACGCCTGCCTTGTCTGGCCCGTGCTATGGCCTCTTCCCCTGCAGCCTTGGCTTCGTTGACCTCATCCCTTTCAATGTGCTCCTCATTGGAGGCGACATGCAGCTCCTCCATGTCGGCATTTGGCAAGTCCTCCTCCCTTTGCAGTGCCAGGTTGTGCAGCATGCAGCAAGCCACGATGATCCGTGAGACACTCTGGGAAGTGTGCTGGAATGCTCCGCCAGGTCTGTCGAGGCATCAGAATTGCATCTCCAAGATGCCAATGGTGTGCTCCACCAATGTTTGGGTAGCGGTATGAGCATCGTTGCACCTTCTCTTGGTTGGATTCTGTGACCGCCACATGGCCGTCGTCAGCCACATCCTTTGCGGGTGCCCTTTGCCACCAAGGAGCCAACACTGGATCCTGTATGGTCCCTTGAAGATGTCCGGGATCTGCGATCTACTCAAGATGTATGAGTTGTGACAGCTTCCTGGGTATCGGGCACAAACCTGCAAGATTTGTTTCTTGTGGTCGCAGACTAGCTGCACATTGAGCGAGTGGAAGCCTTTCCTGTTGATGTATTGGAGTGCCTGTTGCCAGAGAGCTTTTATAGCCACGTGAGTGCAGTTGATGGCACTCTCCACCTATAGGAATCCAGAAATAGCAGCAAAGCCCAGAGGTCTGGCGCCCTGGCTTGCTTGTTTTCTGTCGAAGTTGGCATAATATGGGCCTTGGCAAAAAGGGTATCTGTTACTTCCTGAATGCACTTGTGTGTGGAATCTTGAGAGATCCCACAGAGATCCCCAGTGGAGCTCTGGAAGAGCCACTCACATAGGAGTTAAGAGTGGTGGTGACTTTCAGAGCCACTGGCAATGGATGTCCTCCCAGTCCCTGTGGTGTCAACTCCTGCAGAATGCGGCAGATGTGAGCCACCAAATCCCTGGACACTTGGAGGCATCAATGGCACTGTCTCTCACCATCTGCAGAAAAGACATGTGTATTCTGTATGTCCTTGGTCTTGTGCGCTGCCTACACACGATGTTTCTGTGAACCTCATCCTCCATGTCAGGACGGGGCCCTGCTTCCCCTTGCTTATGAGGGCGAAGCTCCTCCCTTTGGCAAGCCTGGCACTGCTGTTGCAAACTTCTCTGCCTTCTCTCCTGCCTGTGTACGATTATGAAGGCAGCAATAAAGCCAGGCTCTATCTTCCTGATGGTCTCCTCTCTGTAGCATCAGTGAGAAAAAGACATAAGTCAGCATGAGCCTCTAAAGATCCTATTTCTGTCAATGACTAGTGAGTGACTGTGGATTCAAGAGCTTGGTCCCAGTTCCGGCACCTATTCAGCATTGAGATCCTGGACGTTTCAAGGTGCTCCTCCCCCACTCCACCCTCCTTTACATGTCCAACAGCTATGAGATTGCTTTGCCCAGACGCTTGGATGTGCTGCTTTCAGGCCAGGCACTAGATTCCTCATTCACTGCACTCTAAGACTACGCTCTTTGGAATACACATGAGGGCTCATGTTTAGTGAGGAACTGAGATTATTTGAGGGAGGCTGAGGCTTCTCATCTGTGAACTTGCCTGCGCCAAAATCCTGAGCTCCTACTTTTAACACACATTTGGAGCTTAACCAGTCACCCAATTGCTCCTGACCTTGTTATCACTCTGGGGAATTTCCACACCGGGAACAAAGGGTTAATGCAAATAGACTGATTAGTGCCACTACTCCGGATTAGTCTTGTATGAAGGCACTTCATTGCTTCACTCTCTTGATTCCCCGCATCGTCATTGAAAGGCTCCTAATATGTCTCAGCTGTGATTCTCTCCCCATTTGGGAATACACAGTTCAGTTGGGTGCCCCTTTAATCCGCCCCTCCACTATAGTGCACCGCTCCTCCAAATGGCTTTCAGAGCCACCAGCAGAGTTTTTCATCTGTTTCATTTTGTATTGCAAGATGGTGGTGCTGAGGTCTTACTACCAGGCCAGCTTGGACCCTCCCTGTCTGACTGTGGAAATCCCTCCCATTGTCCTAGAGGATCATACTGTTCAGGTTTCTCTCCTTCCAATACCTTTCAAGCCTCCCCTTCCAATCCTCGATCCCACTGTGATCGTTGTGGATATCCCTGTATTACCCGCTGAGTCAATTGAGGTGGATGTGCCTATGCCCCATGAGGATCTTACCTCTTCCTATTTTGAGGCCTATTGCACAAGGAAACAAGGAGACTCCCACCACCCCCGAACCCCACCATGAGACCTTCAAATTCCCCTCCTTTTCCCCATCCATCGACTGCAGGTGCCATCCCTGACAGTGTCACCTGCGGCCCAGTGTTATGTCAGAAACACCCCAAACCCAGCATGCCTGATGCAACTATTATAATGAGTGTGCTTAATATTCAATGGCAATGCCAACATGGTGCAGCAGGAAACGTGCACGGCCATTGATGCCAGCAGCAGGCAATCGCAACCTGTTTTCCCACCGACATGAGACTGAGTTTTCGCTCTTGCGATATTTTCTGCTCCCACCCACCATGACACCCGCTGCCGGCAGGAGCGGAAAATCCTGGCCACAGCCTGAACCCAACACCATTGCAATTATCTTTCAATTTACCCTTTGATTCCTAGCTCTTTCATAATCCTTATGGCAACCTCAGGACATGGGATTTTCTTGGAACCTAATTATGTCATAATCAGGAAACCGATTAACCTTTCAGAATACCCCCCCAGTTCACCCTGGTCTTAAAGGGGACATCACACAAAAAAAAATGGGCTTTTCCCAAAGCATGTACATTATCACACTGCAAGCAGTCACAAAAACAGATTGCCTGGTCATTATCACATTGCTGTTTGTGGGGGTTTGCTGTGTGGAAATTGGCTGCAGGATTTCCTAAATTACAACAGTGACTACATTTCAAATGTACTTCATTGACTGTAAAGCCCATTGGGACATTCTGACATCATGAAAGGCCACATAAAAATGCAAATCTTCTGTTTTAGAATTTTAGAATCACGCACACTACAATTATGGACCCACCTACACTGACCAGGCTCCACCATGTTTTGCTCTCTTTTGTGATGACAATTGGGATGAGTTATTCAACAGAATGCAGGATGAAGCTATTTCTCAATGACCCACATGCTGCCCCAAAGTTTAAAGAAGAGTTTGTTTTCAAAAAATGCATTTAAATAATAAATAGGAGACAACAAATTATACAGGATACCATGGGGTGAGGGATGGGAAGTGGTCCTCTTGAAATAACAAGTTGACTCTCGAAGGGAGTATATGGCAGCAGCAAATGTAATGGGAAGAGGTTGAAGGTGACTGGAGTCTCCAGGAGCTGGGTATCATCCAAAGAACAGCTAAACCAACAAGTAACCGGAGTATTCAGTTGGAAAGCTGCTGTGTGTAATGGTTGCAATCTGGGAGCAGCATGGCAGTGCAGGATGTGCGATAGAGAGAGAACGTTCCGAGGATATTGACAAGAGACAGAAGAGGAAGCCATAATTAAGCGATATTATTTGTGTGGATATAATGCACAGCACGACTCATTTGAAGGCAAAATGATGGAACTAGAACAAAATGTAGATGCACCATTAATACTTACTGATCATCATCCCACTTGGACACACATCAATGTGCTATCCATGTGCATCTGTTGAAGGCACATATAAACTCTTCTCCTCTCTACCTCTCTCTCTTTTAAGAAACTCCCCTAAAACCCAGCTTTTGGTAACTTGTACTCATATCTTCTTATGTGGCTCAGCGTCAATTTTTGGCTGATCCACTATGTAAGAAGCACCATACAAGTTTTGTTATACTAGTTCATCTTTTGATTGTTGTAGTCACAGAATTCACAGAATTTAAAGAATTTTAACAGCACAGAAGGAGGCCGTTCGGCCCATCATGTCTGCACCAGCTCTCCAAATGAGGATTATGACCTAGTGCCATTGACCTGCCTTTTCCCCATACCCTTGCACATTGTTTCTATTCAAATAATCATCTAATGCCCTCTTGAATGCCTTGATTGAACCTGCCTCCACCACACTTCCAGTAAGTGCATTCCAGATCCGAGTCACTCACTGTGTGAAAAAGATTTTTCTCACGTCACATTTGCTTCTTTGCAAAACACTTTAAATCTGTGCCCTCTCGTTCTTGATCCTAATATGAGCGGGAACAACTTCTGCCTATCTACTCTGTCCAGCCCCCTCATGATTTTGAACATCTCTATCAAATCTTCTCTTAATCTTTTTCTCTCCACTGAGAACAGTCCCAACCTCTCCAATCTATCTTCGTAACTGAAGTTTTTCATCCCTGGAAACATTCTTGTAAACCTCTTCTGCACTCTCTCCAAGTGTTCACATCCTTCCTATAATGTGCTGTTCAGAACTGTACACAATACTCCAGCTGAGGCCTAATGAGTGTCTTATATAAATTCAGCATAACCTACTTGCTCTTTTACTCTATGCCCCTATTAATAAAGCCCAAGATACCGTATGCTTTATTAACTGCTTCCTCCACCTGTCCTGCCACCTTCAATGATCTATGCACATATACACCCAAGTCTTTCTGCTCCTACACCCCCTTCAAAATTTCACCCCTTATTTTATATTGTCTGTTCTTGTTCTTCCTACCAAAATGCACCACCTCAAACTTCTCCACATTGAACTTCATCTGCCACCTATCTGCCCACTCCACCAACTTGTCTGCATCCTTTTCAAGTTCCACACTGTACTCCTTGCAGTTTACAACATTCCCAAGCTTCATATCATCTGCAAACTTTGAAATTGTCCCCTGCACACCAAGATCTAGATCATTAATATATATCAGGAAAAGCAAGGGTCCCAATACCGACCCCTGGGGGACTCCACTACAAACCTTCCCCCAGCCCGAAAATATCCATTGACCATTACTCTCTGCTTCCTATTTTTCAACCAATTTTGTATCCATGTTGCCACTGTCCCTTTTATTCCATGAGCAATAGCTTTTCTCACAAGTCTGTTGTATGGCACTGTATCAGATGCCTTTTGAAAGTCCATTTACACCACATCAGCAGCATTGCCCTCATCAACCTTTTCTGTTACCTCTTCAAAAAACTCCAGCAAGTTATTTAAACACGTTTTCCCCTTTAGAAATCCATGCTGGCTCTTCCTTATCAATCCATATTTTTCCACATGACTACTAATTCTATCCTGAATAATTGTTTCTAGAATCCTGCCCACCACTGAAGTTAAACTGACTGGTCTGTAATTGCTGGGCTTATCCTTACAACCTTTTTTGAACAATGGGCTTAATGTTTGCAATTCTCCAGTCCTCAGGCACCTACCGAGTCTAGAAAAGACTGAAAAATTATGACCAGTGCCCAGAATTGGTGTGTGTCATTTTAATTTTTTTCCCTTGTTTTTTAATCAATTGCCAAGGTGTATGGACATAACTGGGACCTTAAGGCGAATTTTTAAAAGTGCTGATGCAGCAATCGTCAGAATCTGTCCAGCAGCCAGCTCACAGGAGTAGCCGTTTGAATACGTACTGGGTAATGATGATTACAACTGATGGTAAATGACATTAAAACCACTCAGCCTGTCATATGATATATATTAATCTCAGAAATAATGAAATGTTTCAATTAACAAAGAAAAAAATAAATGAAAGTCATCTCTGGTTTTAGACTCTGTGAAGAACTTTATCAACAGACTTGCATGGGAGCACTGAAGCCTTCACCCCTTGAGTATTCTCTATTGCAATCTGCTAATTTTCTTCAAACTAACTTCACAGTTCCAATTCTGAAAGCAAGGCCTGAATTTTCCCAGACCCATTTCCCAGGTGGCTTGGAAGCAGGGAGGCTGGGAAAAAAGGCGGGGGAGATGAGATGGGGCAGCTCCCTGATGTATTTCATCCAAGGACAGGCAGGGAATTAGACTGGTTGCCCACTCCACAGAGATATGCAGCCAATGAACTTATCATGGACGCAATTAGGTCCAATTTTTTGGGAGATGGAACATTCTGCAGTGGTGGAGCAGCCTCCACCTCATGTGGAGTCCGCCAACTCCATGGATGTAGCCTCCTCAAGGCAAGTCAGAGAGCCATTGGAGCCTAAGGCTTAATGCCACAAAGAGGGGCCCACCAGCACTCATGGTCCAAAAGATGCTCCCAGAAAGATTTTCCCTCCACTTTGAGAGGGCTAATGGCTTTTCCCCGATAGCTTTAATTTTAATTTACACCTCCTAAGGCACCTCCTTAATAGGGCGGTCAGCGTGGAGATGCCAATTAAGAGCCACCCAGCACACTGAAATTAAGTGGGGGCTTGTGATTCCCATTTGGTCTCGATGTTGGGGTTCCAATGCCTGTGGGAAAATCCAGCCCTTAGTGGTTAGGCAGGAAGAAATAATACAGCTCTGAAAGTATTGACGGGAGAGAGGGGGCTGTAAAGTTTGAGTGCCTATTGTGTTACCACCATTCTCAGTGAGAATAGAGATGATTGGGTAATTCTCCTATCAATCATGCCTGGAGACTGCAGTGCTGTAAGTGACTGGGATTTATTTTACACATATAGTTTGTATGTAAATAACCTCCACTCACTGCATTTTGCTGGAGGACCAGTCCTGCTTTTATCGGGAGACTTTGTTGTTGTTTCAGCCATGAATTCTGTTTGCTGTAGTTGGTACAGACTCTTGTTAAATAAACATTGTAGCTGTTTGCTGAAGTGGGTTGTTTAAATAGACTCTGTTTGCTGTAAAATAGACTGTTTTCTGCAAGTCCTGCAGTAAGTCCCACCTCACCACTAACTCATTGGTTGACACACAGGTGTCAATAGACAATCTAAAGAAAAAGAGCTAAAGAAAATAAAGCAATGATTCTGGGAAATACAATTACATTGTACAATGATTTTTACCTCAGATTGAAGGGAGTTTATTCTTCACACATTTCACTTTTAATCCTTTAACAGTTAATACACCATTGAAATACTCAGCATTAAAAATACAAGACCATAGGAGCAAACTGTACAGTGGACTGCTTCTCCCCTGTCCAATGTGACCCTCTCCTCTCCTGAAGGCACTGACTCATGTTGGGATGTACTTTGACAGATCATTCTTAAAGTATGAACCAAGCCAATGAGTTATCAGAGAGCTATGTGATTATAGGACAAGCATTACAGCCCAAGTCCAACCCCAATCTTATCTAACATCTAATGAGGTCAAACTTGCAGGTGAGGTCAAAGGAGGGCAGTCATGATTGTTCTCCTCCCTGGGTAGGAGTTGCCCAAGCCAATGATAGGACCCCTGCCAATGCCTCTTAATGTTGTCATCGGTGAAACCAAAATTCATTTAGGTATTACATAGTAATTACACAACAGAAACAGGCCATTCAGCCCGACAGGTGCATGCTGCTGTTCATGCTCCACACGAGCCTTCTCTCATCTTATCTGATCCAAGCCTATCAACATATCCTTCCATCTCTTCCATCCTAATATGCTTATCTAGCTTTTGTTTAAATACATCCATGCTATTCACCTCAACCCTTCCATGTGATAGTGAGTTCCACATTCTGACCACTCTCTTGATAAAGAGGTTTCTCCTGAATTCCCAGCAGGATTTATTAGAGGCTATCTTATTTTTATGGTTCTAATCTCCCCCATACATTTTTCATTTGATATGAAAGTGCAGCCACTAAAATGTTACGGTTATCATTTTTTAGGAGGACGATTGAAGAATCAAACTCAAACCAGCAACAAAAGAGGAAATGGCCTTTACATAGGTAAAGGGAACTGAAAACACACTGTCATGTACAAGGTCAGCAAAAATTTAGCCTTTGATCCTTAGCTGAGCTCCAGTTGAAAATATACCAGCTTAATTGCAGCTTCTGCACATTGGTTGCACAAAACTTTTGAAAAACTTCTTTAGATTGCAGGCCCAACATTGCAATGAGAGCACTCCTACTTTTAAGCATAAGGTGACCTTACAGGTTTGTACTATTGAAAACACTTCCATTTATACAGAGGCTGAAACATCCCAAGGCACCTTAAAGAGGGAAATGGGTGGAAAATAACCAGCACAATGAAATTAATAGGGCAGGTTGACCAAAGGAATGCTAGAAGAGGTCAGTGCTGGGGAGAGAGGGAAGAAGAAAGGACTTGGGCCAGAGAATTCTATAGCAAAGTGGGAACCAAAGTTGGAGTTGGTGTGGGGGGCTTAAAGAATTTCAGAGGTGTGGTGCATGGTTGGAGGAAGGGTGGAGCAATGTCATCTATTTGATGATGAAGGCAAGGATTTTGAAGTCAATTTACTGGCGGGGGGGGGGGGGCGGATTTAGCCATTAAAGGGTGTAAACCATTGAGCTGGTGGGTTTGCAGGGTAGGAAATGAGAAAAGGGGCTCTGGCTTACCACAAGATTCACTCCTGTACCATTAATGATAAGCAAAGGAAGAAATAACTTGCATTTATAAAGTTCCTTTTATTATCTCAGGGTGTCCCAAAGTGTTCCCAGCCCATGAAATACTTGTGAAATGCTGTTACTGTTGTAACGTAGGGAACACTAAGTATGCAACACTAGGCACTGTCAGGAATGTCTACTGGTGAGGGCACAGCATGGCACACTGGGTATGAACATCCATTGATGATTGATATCCAAATGGGCAATTCCCCTTTAACCAAAACCAGCTACCTATGAAGGTTCCTAAAGTTAATAATATCTTGGCAAGACCTTTATGTTTTTCCTGAATCTTTATGCAGCCTGAGCTGCTTCGTCCTTTATGCTCAGCACCCAATTACATTTTTTTTAAAATTGAGTCAGTGCAAGGCCACATTTCATAAAAATAAATGAGTTTATATTGATTCCTGTTATTCACTATTGAACAAATAAGTTAATATTTCTCAGAAAGTCTGATCCGATTCTTTAAATGTTGTTTATTTTAATAAATATTGGAAACTATTTTGCATCATGGTGGAAATTTACTCTAGAGGGTGAAATAATTGAAGGCTGGGCTCCTTAAATCATCAGATTTCAAACTGGGACCACGTCAGCTCTTACCACCTGTCATCAGACTTTTTTATTCCTGTGGATTCGTTGCGTACTCACACAGACACACTCACTCCCGTACACATACACACTCACACTAGTACATACACACACTCACACACACATCCAAACTGATTCACGTCTGGTCTCACACATACACACACACACACACACACACATACACACACACATACACACATACTCAGGCACACTTGCTTACGTGCATACCCTCACGCGTATCTGGTCATACAAATACACTCACGCACAATCGCTCTCATACTAACACATATTCACTTACACATACATTTCTGCACATATTCACAGGCTCGGATACAATACATACACACTCACAAGAATACACTTACAAATGTCATGCAAACATGCTCATGCATATACATTCATACACTCATGTTCTCATGCAATTACACACGTGCACAAACGTATTATGCTCTTCAGTACAGCTCTGACCCCATGTCATTCCAGGAGAGCTGGACAGGAGACCACTGCACAAAGTATGAACAGAAGACAGAATCTGCACAGAAGATGGAAGCATTATGCCAGCCACTGAACAATTTTGTAGAATACTTTATAATTAGAAAAGCAAAACAGCAGTGTCCAGGGGCATTAAACAACTCTTGAGTCTACCTGTGCCAAGTGGGTGAAAACACATTGCGTTCAGCATCTAGAAAACTCATCTTTAATATTTTACAAATATATAAATACTATTTTCCCCTGGCACCAGTTACAGTTCTCAGTGTCGAAGACTTCTTACACTCTAGGGCCTCAAGTCTCCGCATATTTAATTTTAATTTTTTGAACTAACAGAAGCTGCAAAGCCCTAGAGATCTTGGGAACACAGAAACATTTATGAAATACAGAAACATATGTGACATGATGATGGGAAATATTATTTCTTATCTTTTTGTTAAAGAGGGACAGATTTTGCAGGCACCTCACTGGTGCACACTAATACATGTGGAAAGACACAACGTCCCTCCAATGCTATTTACTCTTTAACTACTGAACAACCTTCTGCAGGTTTCAACGTACACAGCCCTTTTTAAAGAATCAGCTGGCGAGGAGAAATGAGATGCTATGCATTTCCGGCATCTGGCACTGGATACGATAAATTAATCAGAGATTATTTGCCTTCTGTTGTGAAGCCTCCCCAATAAATGTTGGAAGTAGATTGGACAAAAATCCACAGGCTACAATCTGTTTGGTTTTGATAGAATGAGGAAGATGGCGAGTTGATGACCCAGCAGTCAGACCTGTGAAATAGGCTGAAATTGTACATTGCTCATTGCCTGTCACCAGAGAGCATTTGATTACTGAGACAAAAACAACTTGCATTTATATAGCATCTTTAACCTAGCAAAACATCCCAAGACACTGTGCAACGTCATTAAACAAAATTGGGGGTCGAACCACGTAAAGAGATATTTGAACAATTGGGTAGGTTTTAAAGATAGTTTTAATGGAAGAGAGGCAAGAAGTTTTGGGAGTACATTCCAGAGCTTAGGCCCTTAGGAGCACCCATGGTAGACTAACAAATACCATGGATGGACAAAAGGCAGGAATTGGATGAATGCAAAGATCGCAGAGAGTTGTAGGGCTGGAGGAGGTCAAAGAGAAAGAGGGATAAGGCCATGGAGGGATCTGAAAACAAGATAGGAAATTTAAAATTGATGTGTTGCCGGAACATGAGCCAATGTAGATCAGCAAGTAAAGGGGTGATGGGTGAACCTGACGGTGCGAATAAGGATATGGAAGCAGAGCTTTGCATGAGTTGTAGTTTACAGAGGGTGGAAAGGGGAAGGAAATGAAAATTAAGCCACTAGTGTTGGTGATTGAAGGCTGACTTTGACTGGAGCTGGGTTAGCTGAATATATTCAGAATAGTGTTAAAATTTGGAAGTGTTGTCAGATTGCATATCAACATGTTATAACGGAAATACATCCATTTGCTTAAGCTGTGCATTTTTCATTTTGCCAGTAAATATAGTTTATATGTAAATCATGGAGCTGGGAACCTCAACAGACTGAGATTGCGGTGGCTTTGAGACTAAAAGCAAGCAATTGCTCAGGATTCTTAGATTTATTGCACTTTTGATACTGAGAGTTAACGTCAATTGTTATTGTTAGAAAAACAAAAGGTAGCTACAGCTCCCCTGGTGGCTCAGCTGGGAAACAGTTTGGCCAAAGAGGAAGTGACCCATAAGGAAAAATTTCCCATGGACTTTGGGATCCTGGCATCAGGACTAAATGGGAATCCTGAGCCTGAATTTTCTGACAGTGAGATCAGTGGAGTAATCTTCCTGGAGGCAGCCTAATTGGCTGCCTCTGAGCTTGCTGTCCTGTTAAGAATTGCAGGTAGACTCTCGATGCTGCTGGCCTAATTAGAGGGCCGGCAGCTCTGGAGCCTCCAAGCTCCACTGAGAAAGGTGGATGCTGCTAAGGCAAGTCAGGAAGCACAAGGTTGTCTCAACATGGAGGCATGTCGGCCCACTGGCCTCCATATCAAATTTCAAGTAATCAGCATCTTGACTAGTAGATGAATCGGCCTAGAGGGTAAACCCCTTCGCTGGATCAGTCTAGACCATGAATACATCCTTTCATTGATTCAGCCCCGTCTTTGTGGCATGGAGGCTCCAACTCGAATGGCCTCTGGACTGCCACAGGCAAGCCACCTTCATTGAGCTGGCAGTCTGTGTAAATGGCTGGAGCTGGTGGGAATACTTTGGGGAGCTGTCCAAATGTGGTTCCCTGCAATTTTCCCAGCCTCCACCATGTTCAAGCCCTCTACCAAGGGGTTGGCAAAATTCAGCCCATACTATCCAAAAGAGTTCCATCACTGGTCAATGCTGACTTCATAGAATCATAAAGTCATAAAGTAATAGAGCACAGAAGGAGGCCACTTAACCCATCGTTCCAATGCTGGCTCTTTAGTAGAGCAAACAATTAATTCCATACCTCTGCTCTTTTCCATAGCTCTGTAATTTTTTCTTTTCAAGTATTGATCCAATTCTCTTTTGAAAGTTACTATTAAGTCGGTTTCCACCATCCTTTCAGGCAATGCAATTCAGATCATCACAACTCACAGTGTAAAAAATGTTTCTGCTGGTTCTTTTGCCAATCACCTTCTGGTTACTTAAACACCAGAAACTGAGTTTCCCTTTATTTACTCTATCAAACTGATTCATGATTTTGAACACCTCTATCAAAGTTTTTTTAACCTCCTCTTCCCTAAGGGGAACAATCCCAGCTTTTGCAGTCCCTTTGTATAACTGAAGCCCCTCATCCTGGCTATCCTTTAAAATTGTGCCATTTAGTTAGTAGTGTCCCTCCTCATTCTTCCTATCAAACTGTATCTCTCGATACTTCTTTGCATTAAATCTGCCATGCATTTACCCATTTTACTAGTCTGTCTGTGTCTTCCTGAACGCTGTTACTATCCTTATTGTTTACTACATTTTCAAGTTTCATATTGTCTGCGAACTTTGATATTATTTCCTTTATACCTAAGTCCAGGTCATTAATATATATCAAAAAAAGCAATGGTTCTACTTCCAATGTCTGGGGAACACTGGTGTATACTTCCTTCCAGAAAAATAACCATTCACCGTTACTCTCTGCTTTCTCTCTCAGCCAATTTTGATGGGTACTGTTCCTGTTCCTTTCATAGCTGATCTGAGCCACTGCAGAGGAAAAGGAATGCTACAACTGCTCTTGCCTCTCCCTGGGATGGCGAAGGAGGAGGAAAATTCTAACAGGAGTTCTATTTCTGATCTCTATCCAGTGATCCCGTGGAAAGTGGATAAAGGATCAGGTCAGGATTGGGTTCAGATTTGATGTCCTAAGCTGCTAAAAAGCCTACCAATACTATCTGCCTGGGATCACATGATGAATTTGAGCAAGATACCAGAAGGTTGTCAGAGAAACTGTACCCCAGCGTGAGTCAGGACCTTCAGTGGCTCCTGGCCTTGCAACACCTCTATTTTAAAATTCTCATCATTTCAAATTCCTCCACATCCTAGTCCCCTTTCTATCTCTGTATAGCCTTCTTCAGCCCCTGTATCACTCCAAGATCATTGCCTTCCTCCAATTCTGGCCACTTGAGCATGCCCTATTTTAATAGCTCCACCATTGACAGCCACGCCTTCAGTTACCTAGGCCCTGAGCTCTGAAATTCTCTCGCTAAACCCTCCATCCCTCTCCCTCTCTCTCCTCCTTTAAGATGCTTCTTAAAACCTACATTTGACTAAACCAAATCTCCTTATGCAAAAGTGTTAAATTTGTTAATGCTTCTGTGAAGCACCTTGAGATGTTTTACTATGTTAAGGCCACTATACAAATGTATACAATTTTTTTAATTACTGCTGCTGCACCACTGATTACTATTTTCTCCCAGTGCTCTGCTGGGCAGGATTGGTTCCTCATTGGGTTACAGTTCCATGGGCACCCAAGGAGTCCTTCTGAACATGGAATGTGTGTTCAGAGGGCTTACAGTATGAGGACAGGTTGCGTGGCCCAGGCTTGAAACTCACTTGACTATAAAAGGCTGAAGGTGATCCAGTTGACGTGTTTAAGATGATTAAAGGAGTTGATAGGGCCAATAGCTAGAAACAATTTTCTCTGGTGGGGTAGCCCAGGACAGGAGGGTATAACCTTAAAATTAGAGCCAGGCCATTCAGGGCTGATGTTAGGGAGCACTTCTTTACACAAAAAGGTAGTGAAAATCTGGAACTCCCTCCCCATAAAGGTTACTGAGACATGGGGTCAACTGAAAATTTTAAAACTGGGATGGATAAATCTTTATTAGTTAAGGTTGTTATGGGTTATGGACCAAGGCGTTAAGATATGGATCAGCCATGATCTAATTGAATGGCGAAGCAGGTTCGAGGAGCTAAATGACATCCTCCTATTCCTGAGTGTTTGACTCATATCAGAACCATCCCTGTTCTTACCTGACATATGTAGCAGGGGGTCCATGAATGATAAGCAAGAGAAGGAGCCCTAGGCCAATTTCCTTCTTTAGTTCACTCTGGAGGGCATTGATCATTTCTGGGATAAGGGTCCAGGCAACTCCAAGCACCTTATAAAAGTTTTATTTTATTCCTTTGCAGGATGTGGGTTTCGCTGGTTGGGCCAGCATTTACCGCCCATCCCTAGTTGCCCTTGAGAAGGTGGTGGTGAGCTGCCTTCTTGAACCGTTGCAGTCCATGAGTGATATAGGTACACCTACAGTGCTGTTAGGAAGGGAGTTCCAAGATTTTGACCCAGGATTTTGACACAGCGACAGTGAAGGAATGGCGATATATTTCCAAGTCAGGACGGTGAGTGGCTTTGAGGGGAATTTCCAGGTGGTGGTGTTCCCATCTATCTCCTGCCCTTGTCCTTCTGATTGGTAATGGTCGTGAGTTTGGAAGGTGCTGTCAAAGGAGCCTTGGTGAATTCCTGCAATGCATCTTGTAGGTGTTACACACTGCTGCTACTGTACATCAGTGGTAGAGAGAGTGAACGATTGTGGATGTGGTGCCAATCAGGTGGGCTGCTTTGTCCTGGATGGTGTCAAGCTTCTTGAGTGTTGTGGGAGCTGCATTCATCCAGGCAAATGGGGACTATTCCATCACGCTCCTGGCTTATACCTGGTAGATGGTGGGCAGGCTTTGGGGAGTCAGAGGTGAGTTACTTGTCACAGGATTCCTACCTTCTGACCTGCTCTTGCAGTCACAGGATTTAGATGGCTAGTCCAGTTCAGTTTCTGGTCAATGGTAACTTCCCGGATGTTAATAGTGGGGGATTCAGTGATGGTAATGCCATTGAACGTTAAGAGGATAAAGTGCTTATCATTTGTGTGCGAGTCTGAACTATGAATGTTATTTGACCTTAGGATCATCGCAGCCTTTCCTGATTCTGCCCCTGTCTGACATCCACGTACATTTTCTATTTATTTTATTCTTTTGCAGGATGTGGATATCACTAGCTAGGCCAGTGTTTGTTCCCTATACCTAGCTGCCCTTGAAAAGGTGGTGGTGAGGCGCCTTCTGTGGGAGAATTTTCCCCATGTTGGGCGGGCCGTGCGGGAGCAGGCACGGGCGATTGGGACCGCGTCGCCATTTTACGCAGGTGGGCCAATTAAGGCCCGCCCAGCATGTTTGCTGGCTCCCAGGGATGGCAGGAGTGGGCGGATCGGCAATCGTCACCGGGTCCAATTGCGACCAGTGGCCTGTTTAAAGGCTAATTTGCAGCCGCTCCAAGGCTGCTTTACACGGCCAGAGGTCGGGGCCAAGGCACATCCAGGCTGGTCATGCGAGAGGGTAGGGTGGGTGGTCCATGTGTGTCCAGGTTTTCTGACGAGTGCCTTGCTACCCTCCTTGAGGAGGTGGCAGCATGGTGGGAGGTGCTCGTCCCCCAGGATGGGAGGAGGAGGGCACCCCACTTGACCAAACATGCTTGGGAGGAGGTAGCGGAGGTTGTGAGCTCCCATGACGTGGTGCGGCGCTCATGGATCCAGTGCCGTAAGCAGTTCAATGACCTGCTGTGCACAGGAAGGGTGAGTAGCATGTCAGCATCCTTCACTTCACCCATCATGTAAGCTTTTCTCCCCCTGGTGCCCCACCCATGTCTGTCTGGTCTGAATGCAATGAGTCATTGATGGCATGTGTCCTTAGCTGGGAGGGCCAGCAGATATTCCCTATGCGTTGGTCAGCCGGAGAAGGCGGTAATGGGATGGGTTCTGCACTTGCAGCATGTGGTGGACTGAGACCCACATGACTGTGGTGGGGGCAACCTGAAGGATCTGCGCAGTGCTCGAACTCCAGGACATTTCGAAGTCGGGGCGTTGAAATGGCGGGAGGGGGTCTTCAAGGTGGCGTGGAACAGGTCGAGCTGCTGCCCTCTGCGATCCACGCCATTGCACCTCCTTGCTAAGGCAGGTTAAACTGTGTGCTTACAAGTGTGATGAAGGCAGCATGTGGCCAAGGGGAGGGTGGTGGGAAGGACACATCTGGTATATTTGAGCAAGTGTTTGGCAGCAGCGTGGTAAGGATGGATTGGACCCCTGCAATGGCCACCTGGGCTTAGGGTAGGCCGGCCACGAGGAGAATCATGGTACAAGTATCACTTATCAATGCTCTTTTCTCATTTCCAGAAGAATTCTCACAACACTGCCGAGCAGGTGATGATTGGCGGTGGGCCAGTCCAGGCAGTGCTGCTTAGCCGCTTCAAGCAGGAGGCCCTCGACCTGGAGAGGCGCCATGCACCCAGGTCCACCAGAGCCGGAAAGTCTGGGGTTCCATGGGCAAGTATGTGTGGCCAGCACTCACGTCACCAGTGGTCTCCCAGAAGCCATGGCAGTGCTGATTGTTGAGTGAGTGACATTACCAACACGGTTTGCCCATTGTGTGTGGAATGATGAGCGCATGATGATCCGGGGGACAGGCATGTACATTGACATTTTCTGCATGCTAACTGATTGAAATTCCTTACTCTTCCTTTCAGTATCAGCGGCGCAGGGTCAGGAGCAAGTGCAGCAGGGGCCCTCTCTGACACCTGAGGGCCATGAAGTGTCAACATCACCAATGTCACACCATCTCTGCCAGGCAGGCACCTGCGCAGATACTGGCACCTCAGTGGGCATCAGATCTTCGGCTAGTGTCCCGGGCACAGTGGTGAGGGCATTTCACAGTCACTGGAGGAGCTGGCGGAGACAGAGAGTGCCCATGGCGCCAGCAGTCAGAGGACTGCAGGAGCCCAGGCGCATGCTCAGTCCATGGCTGATGATGCGCCTCTGGAGTCCTCCATGATGCAGCCAACTCATGGGTGTGCGGGACCATCTGGTGGAGATACATGAGACTGTGCTTGGCTTGGTGCCAATGATGGAGGAGTCTACGTGGACAGTAACCAATGCATTGAGCCTCAAGGATGAATGCCAAGCTTCCTCCATGAAGCGAGTGGCGACTCTCATGGAGAGGCAGCTCCAGGGACAGGATCAGGGGTTCCTGGGGTTGCGCTCGGACCTGCAATCCCTCACAGCGGCATTGACATCAAGTGGTCAGTGCCCATGTAGGCGGTGGTTTGGGCACCTGGTCTCCCACCTCGGTGCCCATCCATCTACGGTGAGCAGGGAAAGCCAACAGACCTCATGTCAGCGGAGCAGCTGCCGGTCATCTCTGGGGGTGCCTCTAAGGGCGCTCCGGATGAGGGCAGCAGCTCCTCCGCCCCTCTGCCAGTAACCGCGGCACCCATTGAGGCTGCGATGACTGGGGAGATGCCAGCTGCGGAGCTGGCAGCTACCTCCCAGGCAGGGCAAGCACAGGCTCCACGGGCCAGAGGACATCCACCAAGGTCATCGAGGCCAACAGGGCAGCAGAAAGAGCAGGCTGTCTTAGATGCCAGTGCCAGCGAGGGGGCACCACAAAGGCTTAGCACCCGCAAATGTAAAATTAAGGCACCTTAGGCACACCCCGAGTTCATCAATGGCAGTTTTTTGTTGGCCCCCCTATAGGCAGGATTTTCCTGTCTGCGAGTGGTGGGGGGGGGGGGGGGTACCTGCTCGCCGATGCATAAAATGACACGCGGTGATGTTGGGTGGAACTCCCAACGTCCACCATGTCTCATTTAAAGTTTCAGGTAGGCGGGGGCGCAGCAACATCAGCTGTGTGCCCGCCGACCTGTCAATGGCCAACTGAAGCCATTGACAGAGTCATTGAAGTAATTAATGGACCTGCCCATCCAACCTTAAGGTTGGCGGGCAGGCCAGGAGCCCTGGTGGGCTTCAGAGAAAGCATGAAACCTCATCCAAGGGCGGGATCAGTTATGGACTTGTCACAACTCATTTGACAGTGTGACATGAGGGGTCATGTCAGGGACTTTTTTTTCTATTTTTAATTTTTTTTATTGTAGAGCCGAACTCCCTGAGGCAGCACTTAGTTTCAGGGAGATGAGTCGCTCTTTCGTGCGCATGTGTGAAAGAGCACGCTCTCGGATTTCGGGATGCCCCCCGGCCTGCAGAGGGAGCGCATAGCGCTTCCATGTGGACGTCATGCTGGGCGGGCCTTAATTGGCCCGCTCACGTAAAATGGCAGCGGGGCTCCAATCGGGGGTGCTGATCGGAGGCGCGCCAGCACTTCAACTTCCCCCCACAACAGGGGGAAAATCCTGCCCTATGAGTTCCTTCTGATTGTGTTTGCAGTGCGACACCATTTTATTTGTGTTATGTTAAGAGAATTTTGTTAAATTAAGATTGTTTAGCATGGCTCGGGGTGCCTCTTTTCTTGGGCAGGTGGATGGATTCCTGAGATGTTATGAGTAATTTATGTGTCATTGACATTTATTGACTGGGCCCATCGTCAATGCTCCTATCCTGACAGATTTGGCACTAATGTCTCCAGTATGGAGGCTGCAGCCCAGGCTTGTGTTGGAGGTCCATTTGTGCTGTGCTGGCTGAAGGTTCCTTGGATTAGAGCATCCCGGGTGTCCCTGCCTCCCTGGAGTATGCCTGGGTCAGCGTCTGCCCCCTCAGCATTTCCATGTGTGCGCTCATCCTTGGACTCATTGCTGGACTGATCGTATTCAGCCGCAGCCACTCCGTCTACACCTTCTTCGTCCACTGTGTCCCCCCTTTGCAGCGCAAGATTGTGCAGAGCGCAGCATGCAACCACCATCAGGGATACTCGATCTGGGGGGTACTGGAGTGTGCCCCCAGAACAGTCCAGGCATCAGAAGCGCAATTTGAGAAGACCAACAGCTCTCTCCACCACAGCCCTAGTGGAGGCATGGCTTTTTTTGTACCACTGCTCAACTTCTGTTCTTGGGTGGCAGGCAGATGTCATGAGCCACCTTCTGAGGGGATAGTCATCCAGTAGCCATCCATCTAGCTGGGCTGGAGCACTGAAGAGCCCCGGAACTTGTGAGTGTCTGAGGATGTAAGCATTGCAGGAGCTGCCTGGGTACCTTGCACAGACTTGTAGAATCTGCATCCTGTGGTCACACACTATCTGCACTTTCATGGAGTGGAGGCCCTTCCTGTTGACGAAGGCACCAGGCTCACCTGCTGGCGCCTTGATGGCCACATGTGTGCAGTCGATTGCACCCTGGACAAGGGGAAAGCCAGCAATGGCCGCAAAGCCTCTGGCTCGCTGTGTCTGGCTGGCCTCATCCCAGCGGTAGTGGATGAAGGTCAATGCATGCTTGAACAGAGCGTTTGTGACCTCCTTGACACAAGTGTGGACAGCTGATTGGGAGACTCCGCAAAGATCACCCATCGACCCCTAGAAAGAGCCAGAGGCATTGAAGTTGAGGGCAGCTCATTGAGTGCATTTTGAACTTTTCCAGCTCATACAGGAAAATTTCACTAAGTTTGGAACACTAACCTTTAAATCTGTAGAGTCCATGGAGCCTTAAGCTCCTGCCCATGGATGAGCTTTATATAAATTTCTGCTAGTCGTCTGCCTGTTGCGCCCATGCTGAAGATTGCACGGGTGCCGCAAAATCCCAGTCAATTCGAGCCTGAAGGGCCTTAAGTGGCCTGTTAATTAATGGCAGGCACGCAACGGACATTGTTGCGCACCCGCCCACCGATGTGGGTACGATGATGTCAGGACGTGCACCCGATGTCACTGCACATCATTTTACATGTTAGCATGCGGGTCCCGCCCCCGCACGCCGACGGAAAAATTCTGCCCCTGGAACCACTGCGGTCCAGCACACACTACTGCCACTAGTGTGCATTGGTGATGAAGGGAATAAATGTTTAAGATGGGGTTGGGGTGTCAATCAAGGGGGCTGCCTTGCCCTAGATGGTGTCCTGCTTCTTGAGTGTTGTTGGAGCTACACTTATTCAGGCAAGTGGAGCGTGTTTCATCACACTCCTGACTTCCGAAGCGTGTTCCATCACACTCCAGACTTCTAATGTGTAGACAGGCATTGGGGAGTCAGGAGGTGAGTTACTTGCTGCAAAATTCCCAGCCTCTGACCTGCTCTTGTAGTCACAGTATTTATATGGTTGGTTCAGTTTAGTTTTAGGTTAATGGTAACCTCAAGGATGTTGATACTGGGGAATTCAGTGATGGTAATGCCATTCATTGAATGTCAAGGGGAGATGATTACAGTTTCTCTAATTGGAGATGGTCATTGCCTGCTTTTATGTGGCGCAAATGTTACTTGGTACTTATCAGCCCAAGCCTGGATATTGTCGAGGTCTTGCTGCACTTTGACATGGTGCTTCAGTATCTGAGCAGTTGTGAATGGTGCTGAACATTGTACAATCATCAGCAAACATCTCCCTTTCTGACCTTATGATGGAAGGAAAGTCAGTGATGCAGCAGTTGAAGATGGTTGAGCCTATGACACCACCCTGAGGGACTCACTGTGATGTCCTGGGACTGAGATGATTGACTTCCAACAACCACAACCATCTTCATTTTTGCTAAGAATAGCTCCAACCAGTGGAGAGTTTCCCCCCTAATTTCTATTGACTTCAGTTTTGCTATGGCTGTTTTCCCTGGTTTAATGTAGAGAGGGACTGGTGATGTCTTGCACTATGGGTTTGTGGTGATGCCCTGCACTATGTAATTTGTGGTCTAATGTTTTCCTAAAGGTCTTGGCATAGGTTGTTAAGAGAAAAGAAACAGAAGTTAATAGTGGTGTGCTACAAAATCTAGGTGTAATGACCCTGATACAAAGGCATAGTAATTCAGATCTGCGCTGCGTTGCTCTCAGCAATGACATGAGGCTTCCTTATTACAGCACAGGGCTTGCTAAAGGAACAAAGTATTTACATATGTTTCCCTCAGGAAGGATTCTCAAAGAGTTTGCACCAAATTTAATAATGCTCGGAGTCCCTGAGCAACAGAGAATCCTCACAGATTTTAACAGCACAGATACACATTAATCATTCTGTCCCATGATGAGCCTGCCGCTTTCACTGCATTTCAATTTTAAGAAGCTACAGAAAACAATCGATTTGGAGAGGCTGTGTTGAAATAAACAAACTACAGCTTTTAATAAGCAGGACATTCATAATCGTTGAAATAATGCAAACAAGCTATTGAGAAGTTGTTATCACACTGGTATTTTATGTAACATTGATAGAAATCTTTTGTCTGACAGCTAACTGGAGTTGCAGAGCCCAGTCTGTGCTACAAACTCAAAGCTCAAGGATCCCCAACTTCCCACATTTTTTACTGTGACTGGCTCAGCTAATGATGGACAGATTTTACGTGGGAACGGAATGGGGGACTGCGAACTTGGGTTTTCCTCCTGCAAGTTGGGATGGTGATGGTTGACCATAATTGGCCTCAGCACCTTTGGATAAGGAATTGGGGGTGGTGAGAAGGCAATTGTGTTCATCTGCAATCTATCGTAAGAAGAAAAGCCAATCTAGGCTCAAACTTGAGAAATGATGATTCACATGATGCACCAGAGACCGTCAGCAGCCACATAAGTGTACCCCAGCTAGAGTCGGCAGGCAGGACTTTTGTTTTGGGGTCAGGAACTAGATGTCAGGACCATTTCTGGGTCCTGACCCTGCATTGCATATGCGCCTGAGGCACAATGCGATTTTTGAACAGCTGAACAATTAGTGGCCAGGGTACATGCACACAGTCCATTAGGGGGCCAACCAGTCCTGAGAGATCAGTAGCCCCACCGGCAGAGTGGGACCTGCAGATGTAGCTAAGACAGAGGGTGCCTCATGTAGGTGTACCCCAGCTGAAAACAGCATCTCACAGAATCACAACATGGTTACGGAACAGAAAGTGGCCTTTTGGCCCATCGAGTCCACACTGGCTCTCCGCAAAATCAATTTGGTTAGTCCCACTCCCTCTTATTTCCCCTGTAGCCTTGCAAACTTTTTTCCTTAAGGTATTTATCTAATTCCCTTTAGAAAAGCATGATCGATTCAGCTTACACCACACATTTAGGTAGTGCAATCCAGAATGTAACCACCCACTGTGTAAAAATGTTTATCCTCATGTCATTTTCCAATCACTTCATAATGACAATGATGAAAAGATAAAGAGCCTTTGGTCCATCCAGTCTACTCCACCCAAAACCATGTGATTGCCTGGGATAGGCGAAAAAAAGAGACAAACCCAGGTCAATTTTGTGGTGAAATGCCTTTCCATCTGATCCTGATGATCAAAACTAGTACAGGAGATCACTCTGGCTCAGAATTCCCTGCAGTACATACTATTTATAGGAGGCGCTGTCTGTCCCAACCAAGAACAAATCCAGTTCGAAGTGGTGACTGAGCCTTCCTACTTCTGCACAAGCCATGATTCTCCACCCAGTTAACATGATCGGCAGAGAAATTGCAGACTGACGAGCATAGAAAAATAGCCATTGAACATAGAAAGGAATTGGGGAAGGAACACAAAGTATTTACATTTTGAAGTATGATAGGAAAAACTGTAAGAATTTTCCATACCTGGAAAATGGATTATAAGTAACAGCGGGATTAGAACGGATTCAGTTTCCATTACTCTGGTTATTGTTTTGGAGAAAATGGATTACGGAATGAAGCTAACAGAAACTGTGCATGTACCAAGAAAATGCTTTTTGCTAAGCAGTAGCCAGACAATAAACATGGGGTATATAATCAGAACAGATTAGAAATGCATTCTGTATCATTTGAATGAACACTCATGACTGTTATAAATATAGCCTACTTCTGATAATTCACAGCACTAAATATATTAATTAAACAACATAGAATGGTAATATTTTTTGTATTCATTCATGGGATGTAGGTAAGTGAACATTTATTGCCCACCCCTAATTGCTCAAGAAGATGTTGCTGAGCCACCTTCTTGAATTTCTGCAGTCTGCGTGGTGTAGTCACACTCACAGTGATGTTAGGTAGGGAGCTCCAGGATTGTGACCCTTAATTAATTATTTGAATTAAGAGAACATGCATGTACTCAGTTATAGTCACCATCTCATGTAGAGGTACCACCATTAGAGTCATAGAAGTGTAAGAGAACAAGCTAAATTCTTCATTCAACATGATTCTCATACAACTGTTTAATAAGGCCATACCAAATTCCACAGCACTAATTTAACACCTGCGATAAAAAGGCAGAGATGACTTGGTACGACTCTGTTAAATGTTTGTTAGAGAGCAGCACTGATCTAGCACATCACCTAAACTGATAGCCCTGCTCTACAGGAGTTTATTTCTTCTAACTGTGCTCTTTCCTGTTGTATTAGATATGCTCCGTGACTAACAGTGTTAGAAATGTAAACGGTTCATGAGCAAAAAAGAATGTAAAATCTGGTTTCTGTTTTAATTAATTATTTTTCTGAGTGTTTCAATCTCCAACAGACTGGAAGATTAAATAAAGCAGCAATGAGACTGAGAGGCAAGAAAAGGAAAATAATCACAATGGGACATAAATGACTTGTTTCACCTTCTATTCAATTGAATGTTACTTCACAGAAGGAGGCCATTTGGTCCATTGTGCCTCTGGTGGCTCTTTGAAAGAGGGTCCAATTAGTCCTACTCCCCTTGTCTTTCCCTGCAATATTTCCCCTTCAGGTACTTATCCAATTCCTTTTGCAAGTTACTACAGAATCTTCTTCCGCCACCCGTTCAGGCAGTGCATTCTAGATCACACAACCTGTTGTCTAAAAAAATTCTCCTCATATCCCCTCTGGTTCTTTGGCCAATCTATGTCCTCTGGTTGCTGATGTTGTTGCCGCTGGAAACTCTATCAAAATCCCTCATGGTTTTGAACCTCTTTAAATGTCCCCTTAACCTTCTCTGCTCTAAGGACAGGTGAAAGGATGGCCTTTTAAAGTTTGGTTCTCAGCAGCAGATTGACAATCTCATCTTGAATTTCAGTGCTGAGGGCAGGAACCTTGCTCACCAGAGGGTTACTTAATTTTTTTTGCATTAAATTTGAAAATGCTAAATATTCACACTGTCCCCCAAAAGCAGGCTGCACAAGCCAGGATTCTGATATCTTGCAAAGTCCCATGCTGTTCCAGATCAAAAAATAATGTAATTTGAAAAAAAGGAACTTAAAAGTCACCCCTTGAGCATCATGTATTACATGCCGTTATTTTAAGGCTTTACTCATCTAAAATGTCTCTCCTCTGGAGGAGTATGCTACATGGCTGGTTTCACATTTAGCAAGTTTAAAAGAGGCATTTGCACTTGTAGCCAGTCATCAAAAGAGAATTTAAATAATTCTTTTAAAGGAACTCATCAGCCTTGCCAAGTAAAGCTTAATGCAACCCACTTTTCTATTTGATAATGCCATTCAAGATGAGGGGTGCAGCTTTTAGATGTCAATTGGAGTTCCCCTAGTGGCCCTGTTTGGAACTGCATTAAGAAGTGTAGAACTGAGGGACAGGAAGGTCCAATGTTCAATCCCTGGTCCATTCCAGCTTAACTGATCTGAGCTTGGGTGCAGGTATGGATGCTGCAATTGGCTTCAGTTGCCTCTGCATTAGCAAAAGGAAACATTAAACAATGACTCTTGTTGGAAAGTGTATGCTGTGGATGTTGCTCACAGAGCATGATTGGGCTTGGCTCTGATGCCCCCCACCCCCCCCCCGGATGGAATAGTTTATGAATACTCATGGCACTGACTTGCACATGAAGAATGGTTTGTTGGGATGAGCTGCTGGAGGGAGGTTAGCATCCACAAAGTTGTAACCCTGTACACATTTGGACAAATTGAGTCCAGGTTAGGTTTGCCAACTGTGATTAAATGTATTCCTGGAGGTTTCATCACATAGCTTTCCCCCATGCTCCAGCCTTCAGTCAGCCAACACGTCCATCCTTGTGACGCAATCCCTTCCTAAGCCATTTGGAAATTAAAATGGTTCATTATCCGATTGGATGATGCTTGGCTGTCAATCAAACAGCCTATATTTCCCATTTTCTCTATCTGGTAAAGACAATTGTTCAAAGAAAATTGAAACAAAAAATATATTTTTAATGTCCCTATGGTTTTTCTCCAGGAGTGCACACAGCAGTGTCCTGGAAATTGATCTACAATTCTTGGAGACTCCGGTCCAATCCTGGAGGGATGGCAACCCTAATCCAAGTACATTTTTCTGCCATGTACTGAATTTAAGCACAAGAGGTCATATGCGTAAATTAAGAACAATGAAATAAAATAGGAAATGGAGGAGGAACCTTTTTTGCTAAAAGGGTGGTAAGTATGTGGAACAGACTACCAGCATGAGTAATGGGATAAGAAACTGAAATTGGTTTCATGTAGGAAGTAAGACAAGTTCTTGTTAACAAAAGACATTCAGGGTTGTTGGAATTGCATACACCACCTATTCCCTAGGCACCTGTTCCCATAGCCATGGCTCCTCCACTGCCTGTTACCAAAGCCATGGCTCCAACAATCTTGGCTTCAATGCCAGATTCCTGCACTCTGTTCTTTCAGTGCCAACTTCTACAGTGTCCATAGGGATAAGACAGAGACAGACGATGATTTGATGGTAAAATGGGCTAAGTGATGGATTTTATGTTGGTGTAAAGTACCTAGCACAACATGATGCTGTGCCCTGCACCAGGCAGTGTATTTCCTGGTTGAGGGAATAGGGGAGTATTTGCTGGCTTTCTCTTTAAATGTCACACATGTACTTACCAGCTCACAGTGGATTCACTGCCCGTGCAAATCTAATAAACATATTGTCAATTATTAATAAAATGACAAGTAACAGGATTTTTCATTACACTGCTCAAATGTGTTTTCAAATACATTCCCACAAGCAGTTTTCTCTATTATGCTATTATATAATTAACATGACAGCAGAATAAACTTTGAACTTCTTTTTTAAACTGAAGATGCCTGTGGCTATTCTGTTATAAGTGACTGGGTGTCACTTGCTGCTGACATTCTGCATTCATAGATTTAGCCCATTTCGCCAATTGCACTGATGTTTTCTAACCGTACCATTAACAGTCATAATATCACATGCTTGAAAGCAGGTAACAAGTGGTTCAATCGGGAAGTGTCACTGCCTGTCTTGAAGCAGCTGACCCTCACTGGGATCCCAAGTCCAGGGCACCAACAATCCTCTTGGTATCTGCCCCAAGAGGCTCACCTTCAAGTATGAGTGTAGGAAATCTGTCAGTGGGTCAGAGTGTGCAACTGTGACACATATCACAATCAAGCCCAATTCTGCCCTCACCCAATCACAGACCCTCTCTAACTGGGGTAACTGGATCATGACTAGGAGATGGAACACTGCCTGATTTTCTCTGCTTTAGCCCACAGAGGCAGGATTCAAGTGTAGCACACCTATTGTGCTGGTTCTGATCAACTATTTCAGTGCAAGCTGGGGTTCGCATTTATGACTTTCCATCTGGCTTAATACAACACAGCAATTACCCACTGAGAAATCTGGGGTGCAAAAAGTCTTCTTTTGACCTTTGAACTTACACCCACCAACATGTCCTTTTCTGTGCAGTCAGAGTCAGGTAATGAACAAAGAAGTTCTTTACAAAAATCTAATGGATTCCATGTAATACTGTTGCCTCACCATGTAGAAAAGATCCAACTGCAGCTCACTCAGTTGGCAAGTGTTTTATTCTCAACCTCATGGTAAAAAAAAATTTGGACAGGGAACACAGTTCCACCAAGAAATGTAGCACTTGAAGACTTAGTGCATTTGAGTGGAAGACTAGTGGTTTGGGCTCTGTATTCTACCCAACTCCTAACCTGAGCCATGAGATATTGTTTATATTCTTTTGCAGGATGTGGGCATCATTGGCTAGGCAATCATTTGTTGCCCACCCCTACTTGCCCTTGAGGAGATGGCAGTGAGCCACCTTCTTGAACCGCTGCAGTCCATATTTTGCAGATACACCCACAGTGCTGTCAGAAAGGAAGTTCCAGGATTTTAACCCGGTGTCAGTGAAAGAATGGCAATATAGTTCCAATTCAGAATGCTATGTGGCTTTGAGGGGAACTTGCATGTGGTGGTGTTCCCATGTATTTGCTGCCTTTGTCCTTCTAGGTGGTAGAGGTTACGTGTTTGGAAAGTGCTGTGGAAGGAGCCTTGGGGAATTTCCTTGGGAGGAAACCTAGAAAACCCTGATATTTTATTTTTATCTATTGCCCCTAAATGCTTGGTGGGTATTGAGAGTCAACTACGTTGTGTGGGACCAGAGTCACAGGTAGGCCAGATTGGATAGGGACAGCAGATTCCCTATCCTAAAGGAGGTTAGCAAATCAGTTGAGTCTTTAGGATATTCCAGCAACTTCCATGATAATTTTTTCCCAGTGCCAACCCATAAGTTCAGATTTATTGAATTCAATTTCACAATTTGCCACAGCGGGGTTTGAACTCATGACCTGCACAGTGCTAGTCCAGTGTACCAAAAACACTACGCTCCTATAACAATTGGGATGACGCCACAGACTGCCCAACAAACAAACCAAAGGGTTGTTGGCAGGGGTCAGGGGAGGCGGCAGCTTTCAGTCCTTTCAGCAACAAAGTTCAAGAAATAGGAAGGCCATTTAATTGGTAAAAGTACAGAAAGAGAGAAAAGGATGAACAGTGTCGATGGGCTAATATTTGTACCTTTCCTCATGACTGTTCACCCCTGCTCCACCACTGTATTATGTCTTTGGAATTCACTCCCTAAATCACTTTACCTTGACATCTCTCTTCAAGGATTTCTTATAAAATCAAATACACCTTGGATAACTTTTGGTCAGATGATGTTTCACCCCTGCTTCCTATCCTATTCCCACAACCACTCCCATTGAATGAGACACTGCATTATGCAAAGGGTGTGATGAAAATATGAGCTGCTATTGTCCTTTAGGAGTTTGGCAGGAAGGCTGAGATCAGATTACCAGCTTGTTCTCTCAACTCAGAATAGTGGGATTTATGGAAGTCTCAGCGAAGGGAAGGGGAGAAAAAAAAACAGTTTTGATAAAAGTCATTTTTATTACATTATAAGCAGGCTCTAAGATTTGAAACAGCATCAAGGGGCTTGAGTTTCAAGTGTTCTGTCAACTCAGTAATTCTTAAAATTGTTTTTTTGAGTAACTGTGGTAATGACAAGTAAAACTGTGAGGTTTGTCACCAATCAGACTAGTGAGGAGTTGTCACAGCACGGCCCCTCTTCCAATATTCCTTTAAATCAGTCGCAGGGTTGATTTTCTCAGCAGGAATTTAATGGGAAAAGTACAAAAGAGACTCGAGAGTGTTACTGCAGCCCTTACCTCCACACCCTGCACCTTCAACTTCATGTGATCCTCCCGTGTAGTTTTCCCATCTTTCCGTTTCTTCCAGCAGTAGCCATCCTTTCTGTATTTCACCTTCTTCCTGTTGTATAGGATCATGGAGCCATTCTGGGGCCTGCAATATTTCAAGGAGGAAACAGGGTTGGAAATGGGGATATAGGACCCGAATAAAACAGTTATAGAGGCACTTCTCCCCATTCGAAAACAAACCTGTCACGCTTCAGTCTTTAGGACTGACGCTGATTTTACATTTAGAGAATTATCCATTTTCATGTTCATTACACCTTCTCTCCCCAACCTTACTGCCTTCAGTACATTTATTCCTACTCACAATGGTGCCAGAGTCTTCAGGTGTCTCTCCTAAGTGCTCATTCTTCATGACTGAAAGGCCCAAATTTTATGAATGGACTTTATGGAGGAGATTCATAAGTGATGCACTATTTCCTGATACAGCCCTTGAACATCTGTCTGGATCATTCTCTTCCCTCTCTCTGGAATGCTGATGCCAACTGTAGCTCCGCTAGTGCTTCCCAGACTAAGGCTAACTAACACCGGAGACTGGGAATTGAATCTGGGATGTTCTTGCGCTGGGTAGCTCATTACCATATCTTTATCCTGAGTCTGATGCATTTCGCTCTTAAAACAAAATATAATTCTTCTTCTTTAATTGTCTCTATGTCATCACCAATCTAATTCCCAACAATTCCACCATATTTCCACACTACATTGACCCACTAATGTGGGGTAATTAGCTAGACTTTAGCTCATCCAAACTCTACTGTCCATATCCTAACTCACACCAATCATCCCTGTGATCGCTGACCTATAATGACTCCCACTCCATTAATGCCTTAATTTTAAAATTTGCATCATTGTTTTCAAACAAAGATGCCTTTCTACCTATGTAATCTCTGGCAGCCATATAAAGTTTTGAGGCTCTGTGCTCCTCTAATTCTGGCCTCTTAAACATCCCCAATTTTAATTGCTCCACTATTGGTAGTCATGCCATTAGCTGTCAAAGCACTAAGTTCTGGAATTCCTTCGAAAACCTCTTTGCCTCCCTCTCCACCTTTAAGATGCTCCTTGAAACCAATCTCTTTGACCAAGCTCTTGTTCATCTGTCCTAATGTCTCTTTATGTGGCTTGGTTTCAAATTTGGTTTGTTAATTGCTCCTATGAAGCACCTTGGGATGCTTTCCTGTATTAGAGGCACTGTACAAACGCACGTTATTGTTGTTAAACAGACGTACTACTCTGCATTCTGCCTTTTTGTGTCCATCTTTTCTAGTAATTTTCTAACTCAATTACTGTTTCTGTTGCAAAAGTTAAACTGATATTTTGATATCTGTATCCTGCTCACAGACAGGGATCAATGAGCTCAATGAGCTTTCCAACACAACTGGATGACAGGTGTCTTCTCGATTATCAGAATAATGCTAATGAATCACTTATTGCTTTAGTCTAAGGGAAACAAAAGTTATGTTTAGCATATTAACTATTCTTCATTGAAGTACTTTCTTTGCAAACAAATGAATCAGAAAACATGGGCTGTCAAGTTGCTATAATAATCTGAAACGGTATTTTGGTTTCAGCAAATGCTTCAGTAAGAGTGGGAACTTGTACTTTATGGGCTGATTAAGTTTGTTCCTATATAAATTTATACTTTGCAATAAAGTTGATTAAGTATTTTAGCCTGAACTATATGGTCTGTTAGCATGGTCTTCTACAGATGACCGAACATTGAGGACTGTATAGTACATATACCTGCAGTACAAGAGGCATTTGGTAACCCTGACACAATATGTCCAACCACTTCAGATATAAGGTTATGTTTTGTATTCAAAGTTTGGCACAGACTGCCAATGGAAACTGCCTCTTATGATGAACATGAAATGGAAGAAGACCAAATTGTAACAACCATCACCCCTACATACAAAAAGATAACTTTGACCAGGTTAGTTTTTCAACAAAGCCCTTCCTCAATCTTTCTTCTTATAAAAGACAAAGAATCAGAACACTGTCTAACAAAGGGTTAAAGACTCGGGTAAGAAGCTATTATACAACACACTACTCTTTCAACTTAAATTTTGCCAACACAGAACTTCTGTTGCAATGATAGATCGATAAACAAGGGAAAGACAAATGCCACACATTACTTCTTTTTTGAAAATCTTTTGTTACAGCTAAAACTCGGGCAAGTTGGCTGCTCTCTTATCTCTTCACTTACACACCAGCTCCTGAGAATGCAACTGCCTGAAGACCTAAACAGATAATACAGTGAGATTCAGTGGATTGCGTTTTGATAGAAACACTTGCAAAGAGAGTAAGGTAGAAGACAATCAATTTGTTCATTTATGTCCTTAAAGGGCCCCATGCCCTTGTAAAAGTATTTCACATCAGACTTTACTAAGATGCACACACATAGGGAGAAATTCTACACCAGCGGGATTTTATGGTCCCGCTGAAGTCAATGGAGTTTAGAATGGCTCGCCACATTTTACAGCCCTGTCCCCGCCCTGACGGAGCCATAAATATCAGCCATAATTTCACAGATTATTGTTGTTATGGTACTTACAGTAGTACTAAATCTTTTTAAATGTAAATAAATATCCATCGTAAGGTCAGGCTTCAGCTAATTATGAAATGTTATTTATGCTGCGATGCTTCGTTCAAGAGATAACATGTTTGAAAGCTAATTTTGGGCCAATTCGAGCCAGCAGTAATGCCAATCCCACTGTCTAGCTATCGCAGATGCTGCTGTCCATGACAATATTGGTAGGAGTGACAACTGCACAGTGCTTGTTGTGTGGCACTACCACTGTGCTAAATGGGATAGATTCAAAACAGATCTAGCAGCTCAAAAGTGGGCATCCATGAGACGTTGTGGGCCATCAGCAGAAGCGGAATTGCATTCAACCACAATCTGTAACCTCATGGCCCAGCACATCCCTCACTCTACCATTAGTAACAAGCCAAGGGATTAACCCTGGTTCAATGAAGAGTGCAGGAGGGCATGCCAGTAGCAGCATCAGGAGCAGTCAACCTGTTGAAGCTACAACAAAGGACTACTTGCATGCCAAACAGCAGGAGCAGCATGCAATAGACAGTTAAGTGATCTCACAACCAACGGATCAGATCAAAGCTCTGCAACTCTGCTGCATCCAGTCGTGAATGGCAGTGGATGATTAAACAACTAACAGGAAGAGGAGGCTTCACTAATATCCCCATCCTCAACGATGGGGTAGCCCAGCACATTGGTGCAAAAAACAAGGGTGAAGTGTTTGTAACCATTTTCAGGCAAAAGTGAACTCAAGAGGGATGGTCAGAGTGATTGCCCTTGACATCAAGGCAGCATTTTTACCAAGTGCAACATCATGAAGCCCTGGTAAAATTGAAGTCAATGGGAATCAGGAGGAAAATTCTCCACTGGTTGGAGTCATTCCTAGCACAAAAGGAAGATGGTTGTGATTATTGGAGGCTAATCATCTCAGGCCTAGGACATCACTGCAGGAGTTTGTCAGGGGAGTGTCCTAGGCTAAAACATCTTCAGCTGTGTCATCAATGACCTTCCCTTCCTCATAAGGACAGAAGTGGGGATGTTCGCTGATGATTGCACAATGTTCAGCACTATTCACAATTCCTCAGATACTGAAGCAATCCATGTCCATATGCAAGACCTGGACAACATTCAGGTTTGGGCTGATAAATGGCAAATAACACTCAAGCCACAAGAGTGTTGGGCAATGACCATCTTCAGCAATAGAGAATCTAACCATTTCATCTTGACATTCAATGGAATTACCATCACTGAATCCCCTTAAATCAACATCCTGGGGGTTACCATTGACCAGAAACTGAACTGGACCAGCCATATAAATACAGTGGCCACAAGAATAGGTCAGAGGCTTGGAATTCTGAGGTGAGTAACTCACCTCCTGACTCCCCAGAGCCTGTCCACCATCTACAAAGCACAAGTTAGGATTGTGATGAAATGCCCTCCTCTTGCCTAGATGAGAGCAGCTCCAACAACACTAAAGCTTGACACTATCCTGAACAAAACAGTCCACTTGATTGGCAACCCATCCACCAACTTAAACATTCCTCTACTCCCTCCACCACTGATGCATAGTGGCAGCAGTGTGTACTATATAGAAGATGCACTGCTGCAACTCAACACGTTCCTTCGACAGCACCTTTCAAACCTGGGATCTCTACCACCTCAAAGGACAAGGGCAGCAGATGCATGGGAATACCACCACCTACACGTTCCCCTCCAAGCCACACACCATCTTGGTTTGGAACTATATTGCTGTTCCTTCGCTGTCACTGGATCAAAATCCTGGAACTCCCTTCCTAACAGGACCAGAGATGCATCTGCATTAGATGGGCTGCAGCAGTACAAGAAGATAGTTCACCACCACCTTCTCAACGGCAATTAGGGATGGTAACAAATGTTGGGCTTGCTTGTAACATCTGCATCCCAAGAAAGAATTTTAAAAATCCAAGGCATTTCAGAGGAGCTTTATGATGCAAAATGTGACACCAAACCACCAAAGGAGATATTACGATAGGATTGGTCAAAGAGATAGGTTTTAAGAAGCATCTTAAAAGGAAGAGAGAGAAGCAGAGAGGTTTAGGAAGGGATATGTAGTGTTTAAGGCCTGGTTGACAAATTCTTTTGAAAATAAATTCCCTAGCTTCTTGAAAAAGAGTAACATCAAAGGCCATGTAGCGGAATGGGACTAGACAAGGTGGCTTCTGTGGAGAATGACAATGCAATAGATTGAATGGCCTCTTCTGTACTGTTATATCCTTTGGTACTGGCAAAGGTGGGTAACTTAAGGGGCTGTGTACGCAAGAAACAAACCATGGGAAGACCACTGTAAAGGGAAAAAATATCAGGACAGTAGCCAAGCATCTGTATTGTTTAATATAATAGCACATATCAGTCATTATTTTAGAAGTTTTACATCCAGAATAGATTTTTCTAATTATTTTGGTTATTCAAATAGGTTCCAGTAAAACCAATGATCAGGAATTGCTTAGCAGAATGGAGACTGTATGAGCTCCTCGATTCACAAAATTCATAATGACTGCTTTTTATAAAGGTCTCACAATTTTTCATTTACCACATTGTTAATCTCTACAGCTAGAAATTAATATTAATGTACTGTGTGAGGCTCTTCTACATCTTACTTAGCACTTTATTTGTGGCTGCACAGTGTCTATTAGGAGTCTTATTCCTATTGTGCATGATCACATCCCTTTTTCTCCCTGGATTCTCTTACCTGTGCTGAGACAATGACTACTCTCCAGTACCTGGCCAAGTGACTACTCCTCATGTGTGATCATCGTGAGGCTAATTGACTGCAGAGGCATCATGGCTTAACCTTGTCCTGTTCTCCACGAAACATTCCAGCAGAGATCATTGAATAGAATGGTGACCGGAGACAGGGAGCAAGGTTAAATTTTCTCCTTCCAAGCCCAAGGAACCGAGGCCAAATTTAGCACCTCAACAGTTCTCCTGGCTAAGATAAGCTAATTCAACAGAGACTTGGGGATCAATCCTGCCACCTTCCATGGACAAGAACTATCCTTATCAACCTGCTGATAGCCAGAGAGAGGCACCTTCCTCATTTTAGTCGCAAGGCCCTGTGAACTGATAATCCTGGGAGTGAACATAATCCACGCAAGAAGGTGACTCAAATCTGTTGATGATACATTATCCAATATAAAACATTTCACAGCCTCTGGGAAGCAGCATGGAGAAAAATATTTCAGGTTAGCAGATGGCTTATTTCATTAATCAATGAATGAAGAAGCATCATAGGACAACATCAGCAGAGCCCTTCTCTGTTGAAAGGAAATCCTCTGAATAAACAATGCACAGAAAAATTCATTCCAAATATAATTGATAATATGCTGGCGTGCCAGGGGGATTTCAAAATAATGTTATATAAAACTCTGGCTTTCCTGTGGTGCTGTTCATGTTTACAGGAGCAATGCTGCATCAAATCGTAGCAGAAAGTCTCAGCTATGCTACAAGCTCATCCCAGGAAATTCTACTGGCAGAATCAGTTTATCTACTGGAGAAGAATAAAGTAACGAAAGAGATAGAGGGGGTGAAATTCATCCTGGGTAACTGTAGCACAAAGTGGGCGATAACAAATTGGTCATGCATTTTACATCCAGTGCTATTTTCTTTTCTACCAACTTCAATGGGAAAGGTGGGGTATAAACTGCACAACTGATTCCTTATCACTTTGCGCTACAACTGTCCAAGATCAATTTTTCCCCCATAGAGGCCGGAGTAACACACTTTACATTAACCCTTTCGGTAAAGCATCTATAGCTTGGGTCAGCTGGAGAGTGTCTAATATACAGCAGCAATCACCAAAGCAAATAGAATGTTTAACTATATAAGCTAAAGGCCAGAGTGTCATAGACAGACATGCTCAAACTGTAGAGACAGACATCTAGTCAGATTGATGCCTTGATCCAGTTTAAGTCAGTTCACAGAAAAGAAACAGAATTAAGAAGCTAGATGTAACACTGGAGAAATATTGGCTCTTCAGCTTTGACAGGAGGTCCCTGAGAAATGTCTTTATGAAGGCACATGAGATAGCAAATGGTAAAAATAAGGTAAAAACTAAATAAGACAAGGAGATAGAGGTTCAAGCATGTAAAGGACAGATTTAAGACTGATGTTAGGAACTTCTACACATAAAGAGTGATCAGTATATTGAATGGAGTCCCAGATAGAACATTGGATGCAAAAACTCTGGAATCACTTGAGGAACAATCAAATGCTGAAATGGGAAACAATGGATCATTTCTGAATAGGTGAGTTTGAACCATAGAATCCTACAGCACAGAAGAAAGCCATTTGCCCTATTGTGTACAGTGCCAGCTCTTTGGAAGAGCTGTCCAATTAGTTCCATACCCCATTACCATGAAAATTAGAGCTCTTCAAGTAATCTGTTTCACCCCACCTTTTCAGGTAGTGCATTCCAGATCTTAACAAAGATGTGAAAAAAGCTTCCTCATTCCTGCTATTGCCAATTATTTTAAATCTATGACCTCTGCTAACGGACTTATTTTCCAGAGGAAACAGCTTTTCCCTACTTGCTCTATCAAAACCTCATATAACTTAAATTATCTCTATTAGTCACATCTTAATCATTGCTGCTCGAAGGACAGCAATCCCAGCTTCAATCTCTCTAAGAACAGGTCAAATGGCTTTCTCTTTCAGTGACTATATTGTGACCTTTTGAGAGTAAACCTCCTTCCTTCCCAACAAGTTATCCTAACTCCTACTTCAGAATAGTGTCCCTGACATACTGCTATGTCACTTCTATTTCTAACACTTGCCTTGCCTGTGCACTCACCAAGTCATCCTGCCTAGTTAGTACTAAATTATAAGCTAATTTTCTTTACTATGGACTCCTGCCCACTAGAAATTGTATTGAGGCTATCCAATATTATATCATGTCAGTCCGTTCCAGGTAGTGAGACCATGCTTTCATCCCATCAAAGTGGATTGGAGACACAGAAATATCTGCACCTGAATTCTTCTCCCAAAAACACTACAAGTTCCCTTTAACAAGTCTACCCATTTATTTGGGATTCCTTAGAGGAAGAGACCAGATAGTCCAACGAACAACTGGACATTTCCTGATCCACAGCTGCTGTTGTTCTCACCAACTCCATGCTGGTATTTCACCTGAGCAGGCTCCAGCAGAGCGGGTCCATTCACAAGGAATCAGTGAGACCATCAGAAAGAGTTGTCACTGGGTGAGTTGCTGAGCATTTGTGAGAATGAAGAGCTGGCAGTGAATGGCAGCAAGAGAGCCAATTCCCCACGGAAAAGGTAGGAATGAGTGCCCTTGGCTAAGCGGCCTATCAACCTTGATCCCAACTTCACCCAGAATAAGCAATAATTCAGAAGCAGATCCTAGCTAACATAGCAAGTTGTTTAGCTTATCAGACGTGTGATATAAACAGAACCTGCAGTGCTCCCCCCAATGGTCTTGTGGGCAAGAAGCCCTGCTTAGGCACACTGAGCACGTGCTTTGAACTTTGATCCCTGGTCTATCCTAAGTTAGTGACCTCAACTGGGTACAACAATTGGCTTCAATCTCCTCATACCGGGGAGGGGGGCAGGGTGGAGGGTGGTGGGGGAGGAAATTTATATGATTCCTGTTCCAATTGCTATGCAGTGACAGCTCTTGAAGACCAGATCAGCAAAGAAATGGGTTCATTTGTGACACTACTATAATCGAATAAGTTACTGACAGTCACTGACCTCACTCTTATATGAGGGATGACCAACTCGGTGAGAAACTGAAGGACTGTGAGTGTCTCAGCAAGAATTAAAGCCTTCAGAAGAGAAGGGGAAAAAAGCTAGGGGAGAGCGTGAGACAAGGAACAAAGGCATGATTTTTCTTTGACTTTCCTGTAGTGCACACAGAATGCTTTCCAAACCCCCGTGGTCTTAAGTCGTTTCCTTGAGGACAGAATCCTTCATAAGGTGAACAGCTGTCAACAACAGCAGCACCTCTCTGCTACCATTTTTTTGCCACTAGCATTTTTAGCGACGCACCACAGAGAACCATATTGTTCGTAACATTGCAGGCCTGTTTGAACTTGAAGCAGCTGTTGAGGAAAGTCATTGTAACACCCGTTCCGTGTACTCCCAAACAAATCCAAGGATAAAACAGTGAGTCATCACTCATCATGAGGCATCCGTATAACACACACCCTTCCACAGCCTGCCTTGGTGCTTCTCTCAACTACAAATGCAAAATAGGAGCAGGAGTAGGCCGTGCAACCCTCGAGCCTGCCATTCAATATGATCCTATCTCAACTTCACTTTCTTAACCTATCCCAATATCCCTCTATTTCATTATTGTCCAAAAATCTATCACTCTCCGTCTTGAATATACTCAACAACTGAGCATCCACATCTCTCTTGGGTAGTGAATTCCAAATAGTACAAAGGAAGTGTTATATTTAAATAAGCACCATTTTCCATCTTTCTGGCATGTTTCAAATTAAGCATTTTCACACAAGGTAAATTACTGTAAAGTACAGTGACTGTTGTTTTGGGCACAAGGGATGGCAGATATCTTGGCCACCACAAATCCCCACAATGTGCAGTGAGGTGAACAGCCAACTGAGCTGCTTTTGGTGATGTCAGTTTGAGCGATGCATGTTGGCCAGGACAGCCAGGGAACTCCCAGCACTTCTTCATACAGTGCCATGGAATCATTAACAAGAATACAAAAAGGATGCAGGTTATCGGCATGATGTGGACATGATGGGGAAACAAGTTTGTCTTTTAGATTAAAATAAAAGAGAATACCTATTCTTCCCCAGAACTGATGATGTGCCAGTTGGGGGCAACAACAACAACTTTATGTATTTCACACCCGTTAAAACGTGGCACTTCACATGAGTATTATCAGGCTAAATTTGACACCAATACAAAAGCAAAATACTGCAGATTCTGGTAATCAGAAAAAAAAATAGAAAATGTTGGGAACACTCAGCAATTCTGGCAGAATCTGTGGAGAGAAACAGAGTTTCAAGTCGATGACTTTTCATCAGTACTGATGAAACGTTATTGACCTGTTTCTCTCTCCACAGATGCTGCCTGAGCTGGATATTTCCAGCACTTTGTTTTTATTTTAAATTTGGCATCAAGCCACTTAGAGATATTAAGATAGGTGTCCAAAAAGCTTGGACAAAGGGGTAAGTTTCAAGGAGTGTCTCAAAGGAGGAGGACACGTTGGAGAAGTTTAGGGACATTTACAAATGCCCTCAGTCCTAGGGAGAGGAGACATCAGCCACGCTTTCAGCTTTTCAGGAACAGGGCTGGACAGCAGGTTAAGATGGGAATTGAGGAATATAATCTCCAACATACCTATAAAAATCCCAGAATGTCCCGAAATCCTAGATAATAATTACTAAAAGTGACATATTCAGTCTTGGTAAACAACAGGTCCAACTATAAATGGAATCACAGAATGCTATCCCCACATCAAAAAACAAAATCCTAGAATAAAATTACACAAGAATATAGGGCATGGAAACAGGTCCAAATAGTTCCTGTTAGTATTTATACTTTACATAAGTCTCCTTGTATTCCATCTACCCGTAACTTTCTATTTCCTTTTCTCTGATGTACTTGTCTGGTTTCTTTCTGAAAGCAACTAAGGTACTTGTCTCAACCACTTCATATGGTAGTGAGTTCCATATTCTAACCATTCTCTGACTGAAGAAATTTCTCCTTATTTCCCTATTGGATTTATTAGTAACTATCTTGTATTTATGACCCCTGGTTTTGGATTCTCCCACATGTGGAAATATTCTCTTCACATCTATCCCATCCGACCCAGTCATAACTTTGTCAACCTCTATGAAATCACCTCTAAGTCTATCTTCTCTTATCTAAAGAAAAAGCTCCAGCCTGTTCACTCTTTCCTGAGAAATCCAATCTCTCAGTTCTGGTACCATTCTTTAAATCTTATTTCTACTTGCTCCAGCGCTTCTGCCTCCTAGGTGAGATAAAAGTAGAACTGAATCTCTTCAATCCCATTAGAACGGTATCCCTAGTTATGGTGATGCAACCGCCCACAGGTATCTATTATTCAGTGTATGTGGGGTGGATGAGAGGGATTTTTATTTTTCTGATTGGTTCTTACTGCTGTGGAAACCACAGGAGTTCTGACTGATAAAATGCTGGTCTCAAGTGTTAGGATTCGTCCATGAAGATTAGTTGCTGTAACTTCATTACTGCGAGTTTACTGTGTAGGTAATCTGCACTTGATTACCAGTAAACTCCACATCCAATATCCAAGTGTCTGTGACTCTATTACAAGTTACATTGTAAGTTATTGCTTTACTTAGGCTAACCAAATAGACTGCCTACTGATCTACTCTACAATATTGCTCTCCAATTTCCATGGGGCTTGCTTACTCAGCTCTGCTGCAGACTCAGTTGGTTAATGCAATGCCCTGTGCCTTACTGAGCCTTAGAAGGTGCAATGAACAATTCCCATTCTGAGCTGGGTTAGCTAGTCCTATCTGGATGGCAGTTGGGGTTCCTTAATTGGCCTCTAAGCACCTCTGGAATCATAGAATTATAGAATAGTACAGCACAGGAGGCCATTCAGCCCATTGAGTCTGCATTGGCTCTTCTGAAGAATAATCCAGTTAGTTCCGCACTCGCTGCTATTTCCCCATATCCCTACAGTTGTTTTTCCTTCAAATATTTATCCAATTCCCTTTTAAAAGCTAATATTGAATTTGTTTCGACGTGCTTTCCAAATTCTACCCACTTCAAAGACAACAAAACGGAAAAAAATCATACAGCTTCCTTATTTCCGACTTTCACCCCTCCCTTGCCTTCACAAGGTGAATCTCTGACCCTTCCAATCCTGATCTTTGCTATCTCCAGCTCTGGAGCTAATCTTTCCTATCAGCCCACAAACTCAGGTAACTTGGTTGCACTTCCTCCCACCCCATCCTGGAAGGACTCACAGTTTCTGTGTCTTTGTCACATCTGCTCAACTTTTTACACCAGGGTTTCTGAAATGTATTTGCCTTACCCCAGGAGCTGAGGATTCCCCCTCCACTGTGGTCCTGTACTAAGTAAAGGGTGTTCAATTTCTAACATCTTCCAGTCCTGATGGGAAGTCATTGACCTGAAATGTTAATTCTGTTTCTCGCTTCATAGATGCTGCCTGGCCAGTGTTCTTCAGCATATTCTGTTTTTTTTATATAAATTTCTCACTCCTGACTTTCTAGTGACTCCTGCTGGAAAGTGCATATGTGAGAACATTGTGGGGAGATGTGACAAGCTTGGCTGTTATACACCCACAGGAAGAGCTTGCAGATCCTCACTGCCCAAGGGAAAAAAGGATTTTCAGATGAGATATTTGAGGGGTCCTTTGTATCTTAAGGAGGGTAGCAAACAAATTTAGGATGAGAGGGAAACAATCTTGCTTTCTGTTTCAGTTGTGGCTCAGTTGTAGCACTCTCTGAGTCAGAAAGTTGTGGATTCAAGTCCCACTCCAGAACTTGAGTACAAAAGCCAAGGCCACTGCTCCAATGCGGTACTGAGGGAATGCTATACTGTCAGAGGTGCCATCTTTCAGATGAGATGTTAAACTGAGGTCTTGTCTGCCCTCTCAGGTGGACAGAAAAGTTCCCATGACACTATTTTAAAGAAGACAAGGGGAGGAATCCCCAATATTCTGACCAATATTCATCCCTTAATCAACACCACAAAAGTAGATTATCTGGTCATTAACAAGTTGCTATTTGTAGAAGTTCGCTGTGTGCAAATTGGCTGTCACGTTTCTTACGCTGCAACAGTGACTACTTCAAAAAAACTACTTCATTGGCTGTAAAGCTAGTTAAGATGTCAGGTGATCATGATCGGTGCTACATAAACTCAATTCTTTCTTTTTCTTTCAAGTCAACTCTCACTCAGCAATAAACTTCCCAACCACCAGAACCTCGAGCAAAACATTGGTGTTGAATATGTTTCATTAAGCATTGTTACAGGTTAGTAGTGTAACGGGGTTGCTTGTCATGCCAAATCACAAAAGCAAAGCCTGTTCTTTAAAATTATTCCCCTGAGGTGTCTGTTATCTTTTTTGTGTGTTACACCACCAAAAGGATATTATTAACAAGCCAAGTTTGGTCAAAGTGAAATACAAAAATGTGCCAAAGCCCAACTTAAAGCAGCATTCCTTCCCTCCGGAGTCCCACGTAATGCTTCAGCTCAAAGTAAACAGGATGAATGTCTCCTACCTGTTAAGCAATCTGAGTAAAATATGCTTCAGAAATTTCAAATATACTGGAATCCTCAATGGACAACGGCCCACAGCAAAAGCATGGCCTACATTCAGCAATTAAAATCAGCAGCCTTGGTCTTCAGAGACTGAAAGGTAAGTGTGTGGGTGTAGTGAAGGGGTTGGAGTTCTTTCTTAAGGTACGATTGATGTTGGCTGTCAGGACAGTGCGGGAGAGCAGAGCTTCTTTTAAACCCACCACACGCTCTGCTCAACCTCAAGAAATGATCCTCTTAGTGCTGTTGCTAGGCTTGAAATTTAAATATAAGAATTCTACCCACAGTTCCTCAAACTAATGCACCCCTAATAAAAGCCAAGTTTTCAGGAAGCAGCAAGACAGACAAATAAACAGCAGGTCAAAGGGGCCACATTCACCCATTGCCCGATGATTTGTTATTGAGTTAAGTTGGTAGAGGTCTGGATTAGGCCAACAGCCTGCCCTTTCAATTAAAAAATGGCATCAGTCATGAAGAGGGTTGGGGCAAGGGATTAAATAACTACCTAGCAACAAACCTAGCTGTGAAAATTAAAATGAATTTATTACTGGGTGGGGAAGAGAGCAGGACACAGGGTCAGTGCAAGAGTATAAGGTGCCTGAAGTGAACTTTGAGCCTTGCGGACCCCTCTCCCACCACAATTAACTTCCAAAAATGAATATTGTGCATTAGTATGAATAAAAATTCTGCATTTATAATCAGGTATATTTTACATGAAAAAGGAGATTATGATGTTCTACATTTTTTCACAGAATATGTACTAGAAGAAATGCACATTATAATGTGTAATATGGCTCACATGATGTAATACTGTGTATCCCTGCAACAGTTACTAGATGACATTATGTGCTATTTACACAAAGATTAAAGGGTTAGATTAAATTACATTTTTTTGAATTATTTACTGGTTCATAGTTTTGAAATTGTCATGTAGATTTACAAATTTGTAAAACTGTCGCATAAACAGAATGAGGGATATGAAATTTTGGGGAAGACTGCAACGTAAATACATGGAAATCTGTATGTTTCTCAGTAAGTGTTGTTACAACCAGGTGAGAAGTTTGCCGAGTGTTTGCACCGGCCCTGGCAGGACACTTCCATTTCTGGCTCTATGCTGAGTTAGCTGATCGCAGCCTGGGCAGCAATTAGGGTGGTATAGTTCTTCCCATGGATAACGAGGGGAAGATTCAGGCAAGGATTTACCTGCTTTCCAGGGATTGCTACTGAAAAGTAAGCATGTCTGTTTGTGCACATTTGTGTGTGCAAATGTGGATGGTGGGCATGGATAGAATCATGTTCAAGCTCTGGTGCACTCTGCCCCCTCCCTATGATCATATAATTTGCATGGGTTTTCAACCAGGCAATAGCATCAACAGCCAGCTCCTCATCTTGAAACAATCCCCTACCATTATCAGTGTTCAGGTATGAAAGAATAACAACTGTTTTGAATTTTCCATTCTGTAAACCATAAGCTACCCAAAACCCGTAGGATTTCTGGATATGTCTTACACTCCACAATATTTATAAAGGCAGTTTACAATGTGCAACAAAAAAAGCCTGAATCTCAGGATTATATATTACAGGTTCAAGAAACATTACTGTGCTGTTCCAGAGCTGTGTGAATCATAAATTATTGCTTGGCTCTTCAGGCAGAACGTAGTATGAATAATCTTCACTTCTTAATGTATTGCAAAAGCCAACAGGAATAGCGGAGAGGTCATAAGCTTGGCATCCCCTAATCACTATTTCCTGATTTACTTCACCTCATATCCTATTCTTTTCCACATTGCTGTCGTCGTGCGCTAAGGGCCTTGGCCCCTTCAACCTGGGGGTGGATGCGCCTCAATATTGTTCCATTGATTAAAAGTGTCAAAATATTTCAGTGATTAAACCCCAATAATGTAGCTATTGAAGCACTTAGGCGAGAGTTTTAGAAAGACTGGACATCCTCCTGTGACATTAATATCTGAGCCACTGGAAAGTACAACAATTGGCAAAAGCTTTGCAATTAAATTGGGCCACATTAGTGTCCGAGCCTTCAAAATGTTTGTAGGAAGTGCCTTTGTGCACTATTTATAACAGAGAAGTTAACCCTTTTAAAATAAACAGGTTTAGGTCTCTGTTGAAATAGCACACAAATGAATTCTGGCAAAATGCTTAAAGATTCAGATGTTACTATGGGCAAGTGTAATTTCAAGGGCATTTCAGTTCTCCAGGGTGGGAAAAAAATTCCAAGGCCTTTTGTGCGACAAAAGCGAACTAGCGTTCAACGAGTCTGCACTGAATTCCTCCGACAGTAACATTAACCAATTTAAAATAAATGTTCAGTTAAAATAGCAGAGGAATTTCAGACAGACACATTAAGGGTTCATTCTTTACCTAGCCATATTAAAATTTGCACCAAATATTTTTGAACTCACGGGATCCTGGGAGTGTCAAAGCTGAATTATGCCAATTGCAATATGAAATTAATGTAACTGCATCACTTTCAGCATCAGGGAGAAACTGCACTGAGATTTCTCTCAGTAGTTTTCCCTGCAGTTGTTCGCATCACTGAGCAGATTAAACAAATTTGCAAGAACCAATGGAAACAAAGTGAGGTTTTCATCCAATGCACAGATTATAATTTCCATTGCCCTTCAGAGAATGCTTTTTTTACTTATTCTTTCACAGGATGTGGCCAGCATTTGTTGCCCATCCCTAACTGCTATTGAGAAGGTGATAGTGAGCTGTGTTCTTGAACCGCTGCAGTCCATCTGGTGTAGGTACACCCACAGTGCTGTTAAGAAGGGAGCTCCAGGATATTGACCCAACAACAGTGAAGAAATGGCGATATAGTTCCAAGTCAAGATGGTATGTGGCTTTCAGGGAACTTGCAGGTGGTGATGTTTCCATGTGTCTCTGTCCTTGTCCTTTTAGGTGGTAGAGGTTGAAGGTTTGGAAGGTGCTGTTGAAGGATGCCGAGTTGCTGCAATGCATCTGACGAGTTGCTGCAATGCATCTTGTAGATGGTACACACTACTACCACTGCGTATTAGCAGTGGAGGGAGTGAATGTTGAAGATAGTAGATGGAGTTCCAATCAAGCAGGCCGCTTTGTCCTGGGTGATGCTGAACTTCGAATGTTGTTGGAGCTGCACTTACCCAGGCAAGTGGAGATTTTTCCATCAACTCTTAATTTGTAGATGGTGAATAGACTTTGGGGAAGTCAGGCGGTGAATTACTTGCCGCAAAATTCCCAGCCTCCCATGCTTTTTTTGTAGCTACCACATGGTGGAATTAAGGTGAGTAGTATAGATGCTTTGAAGGGAAAGCTAGATCAGCACACGAGGCATTAAACAGTAGAAGGATATGCTGATTGGATAAGGTAAAGGAGGCTCGTGTGCAGCATAAACACCAGCAAGAAGAAGCCTGTTTCTGTGCTGTAAATTCTAGGTGACAGTGTTTTTCCAGGAACTTGGAAGTATATTTGGAGATGGGTGACGGACCGGAAAATCCATCCAGGAGGCAAACTGCTACTGCAAATGGCATCAGAATCTGAAATGGTTCTGACTGCCAATAATTTTCTAAGTCCAGAAAATTCAGCCTTTTGGGACTCCAGACATCTCTTTAGTGGTTCTTTCAATCCAATCCCCTAACTCCAGCAGAGAATCAGCAGATACCCTTTCTAGGCAGGATTTCCATTGAAGGTACAGCCACAAATCAGGAGACTCCACCTTGTCACAACCCTCAAGGAAATTCCCGAAGGGTGACCAAATGTCCCATATTTTAAGGGATTGTTCCTTATTTTGACTGTTTGTCCCACACCCCTTATTTCTAGGACAGCTAGAGGAAGACAGCCTGGGAATCTCCTCTTGCCTTTACCACTTTGCTCAAGCACCCCAGACCCCCACCCATCCCCTGCCACTCTTATGGTCACCAGCACCAGCACCAGCACCAGCACCCCACTCCTCTCACCACCAGTCCAAGTGTCCTGTATGTTACTGCCTAAGAGTCAGTCACCCTGATTCCTGGTGATATTCTATATTCTGATTAGATCTTAAAAAGGAAATGAGGGATAAGATGCAATCAATGTTCTCCTGATGTTCCAGGGAGGAAACGTGCCTTTTCCGAACCAACCAGGAAGGTCCCTGGTTCAGCCTACGATCTGTGCAGTTAGCTGAACTCAGTCAAGGTGGCAGTCATTGGGCATGGAAAGCAAAGATTGGCCTGCTCTGGAGGGCTATTCTGTGAATCTTGTTGGAAAGTGCTTGATCAAGAGGGGAAATCTTGGCTAATTTATTCCCTCTCCTTCCTCCAGCCCAGGAGGTTTGAGTCCAATTTTAAAACATCTGCTGTCAGAACAGCAAGCTCAGCACAGAAGCAGGGTCAAATCTGGGATCTTCCTTCACTGCAGGAAACTTTTCAACAATCAATTTCAATCCAAAGTTTCACCCTCTCCTGAGAGGCAAAACTGAATTACAGATTGACATCTCGGTCATGCCGTCATCAACTGCTCATCTGCTCGCTTCCACATATGTACAGAGACTGGAGTAAAGATAAAACTCCAAGCAAAATCCTTCAGGAATATTGTCTGAAGCAATTGGCGCTGGATGTCTCAAAATATGACATTTATTATCTTATTTCCTTAAGCTGGCATTTAGTGCCATAATTCTCAGGCAACTCATTGGGCATTTAGCAGAATTCATCTGAATTCATCTTCAGCTGGGTTTGAATCATGCATCATTCATTCACTGAAGAATATTGCCTCCAGCAGCTTTTATTAGCAGTACAATCATTAATGCTGTAATTCCAGCAAAATCAGGATGAAAAATGAATATAAAAGGTATCCAGCAACCACATAATATTGTGGAATTGCTCTGGTCACTACAAGTAGTAATACTGTAAACATGTTTTCTTTTTAAAATGTTGCTACACATAACACAGCGAAATTTCTCCTCCATCTATCCACATTACATTAAATGTTTTACATATCATGCACTCTTTCAGTCAGAGAGGTTCAATGTTATTTTATCATACTGATAATATTGCCGTCATTCCTGGGAGTTTGTTTTAAGGTATGAGGTATGGATACTCATTGTTATACATTTCAATCCTCCCAAACTCACTGTGCCTCCAAACACTATTTCCCAGCTCCCATCCTCGAGATTATGCAGTACCGGTGCACATAGATCTGTCACTGTATAACACTGGGATACAATACTGGTGGGTACAGGTCTGTCACTGTATAAGAGGGATACAATACAGATGGGTACTGGTCTGTCACTGTATAACACTGGGATAGGTAGTGGTGGGACGTTTGGTCACCGTATACCACTGATGGGGACGGGTCTTCCACTATAACACTGAGGCACAATATTGTAGGGTAGAGAATCTATGAATGTATAATATTGAGATTTCGTACTGATGGGTATACCCCTGTCACTGGTACTAGTGGCAGCTGGCAGTGAGAAATTATGAATCACACTATTAGTGTATCCCACGACATTGAAGTATATTTGCTAAAGTGCAATTTCTCCTTTAATGTTTTTCTTTAGGGGCACTTAGTGTGCCTAATAACAACACTGTGAGGCAAAAATGTACTTTTGAAAATGTGAATGGAGCTTCAACTAATTCACAACCAAGACAGTAACACTTGAAGAGTTGAAACCATCTACTTAAAGCTTTATTCACTTTGTGGTGTAAATTAGGTTCGTCCTATATATTATTACAATAAAAAATATAGTCACTTCTGATTAAAATCACTGTATGGGGCATGGGATGCATTACAACCAATACATCCCAAGGTCACAGATTTTCCCAATCCTACACAAAAGCATTTATAACATTTCTGACTACACACACTGCTGCTGGACCCCTCTTTCAGCCCATCCTCACCCTTATTTTCAAGTGGATTTCTCAGTACGGAGCAATGGTCAAGATGGGATCGCTAATCTGGCAAATGAACAGGATTGCTGAATCACTTAAAATTCTATTGGATTCATTCACCAAATGCTAAACTAAAGCCAGGTTGGCTTTGGCCTGTCTTATTTCTCTCATCCTGTGAATTATGATGTAGATATCGAAGGAAGTTGAAACGCAGCCTCTTTATTTCTAGATTTTCAAAGCCTCCAAGATCCCTCAATCATAATTTTTCACCCTCAAGTTGGTCTGTGGAGCCTATTCCCTAAAGGCTGCATGAAGGTCAACTCCTGACTGAGAAGCATTTCGAGAAAGGGTACTGTGGATGTCTTTTGCTTAGAGCAGGCTGCACCCCAACATGACAGCCTATCCAACTCCTCTGCCTCATTTGTTTTATTCTGCTTTTCAATTTTTCTTACGCAACATGAAGATTTTTCTAAATGCTCTCATTTTTAAAAAACGATTAATTACTCTTCTTGAGTAATGATGCCAGAGTTAATCTGAATATTATAAATAAGTTTTTGATTTGATATATAATTCCACTAATACTTTTCACTGAATGGACTGTTAATGGATATTTTCTATTACTAACATCACCTCGTCTCATCTCTATGCTAGTCACTAAGCCTTCCCCTGCCCACATTTCTAATCACTTTCCCTTGCCCCTGCTACACTCCCTAGTCAACCTATCGGCCGTATCTGTTAACCAGTCACCCCATACAAGTCAGTAACCATGGTACCCACCACTCTGTCACTCATTAACCCTTGGCCCATGTCCCCAACAATGCCAACTGATGGATGACACCCTCTTGGCAATTCTGTGAAGAAAATAATACAGACAATTGCAAAGATGGTTCAGTCAGTCAGTCAGTGTTAAAATTAATCTCAGCTTCCCTGTGCTAATAAGGGTATGCAAAAATCAGCCAAGGGTTAAAAGATGTGTGCTTTATTACACCAACTGAATTCATCACAGACTCTCACAGGAGCCACTCCTCTGTAATAGCTGGGTAAAGCACACATTCCAATTTACACACCAATGTTCTCTCCCAATATGACCATCGCACCTCCCTAACAACTAGCCCTTTTCCAAAAAACCTGTAGAGATAGCCAGAACAGGAACTATTAAGACAAATGTCCTAGGGTACCACAAATATACTAGCCAAACAATGAGTAACTGTGAACAATATGATCACACTACACAAAAGATAATTAAATCGAAACGTGACTGTGAGTGTCAATTATTGCCTCTGTACACTGCAGTGTTCACTGGTGGCGGAAGGCATCAAACATACTGCGTGCACGCTCCTCCCAAAGGCCACCCAGGCACAGAGAAGACTGTGAAGGAGAAGCAACCAGCCAGAGTGACCACCCCCAACCACCCTCCACAACCTGCCATGGGCCTCGCCCATTGTGGATATATAATTTGCTGCTTGAGCAAAGCCCTGCAGCAGTGTCCTGCTTGCATAATAGAATATTGCAGGCATCAAAGAATGGAACTTACCTTCCAACTCTTGGGTTATTGCACAGCACGAGAGCAACTCATTGACCTCCTGCTGCACTGGGTAAACTTTATATTAAAAAAAACCTTAGGCAGAAAATGAGTAATCTGCAAAGGGCATCAAGTGCTTGAATGGTTGGAAGATAGTTTGCAGTTGGCTGGTTCCATTCACAGCATGAAATTCATCGGAAGTATTACTGGCTTAGAAATACCATTGCCAAGGTAAGCTCCTCCTCTGCTGCACACATCCAGGACCATCCTGTGAACTCAATTTGTTTGGTTCACTAACCCAGCAATTTATCTAAGGTGTGTGTTCCCCTAATTAGTACATGGAAATATGAAACCAATGCACCGAGGTCAGGTGATGCTTCATTTGCATCACATGGGCTCTAATTCAGTGGTTAATCCCCATTTGAACTAACTCCAAGTTTTCTGATACATGAAAAGGAATTTGGTTCTGATAAATACAAGAGTTGCTTTGTGCTAATTCTGTAATCCTGGGGGTATATACAGAATTTGGGCCATTTTATCGGTTTCTATGTATGATATGCAATGTACATCACCAAAAATATCCCTTAATATCACAAATGGTAAAACTGCCTTAATTATGGTTCTTCTTGTGAAAGTGGAAAATAATGAATGAAAATTTTTAGCTTTGTTATTTCCTTCTCTCATCTCATAAAGGCATTTTTAAGGGTAATGACCACTCTTTAGTATCTTATCAAGTGGTCATTCTACATCTACATGTTTGAACCCAGAAAAGGCATGCGTTGTCAATCTATTTGACCGAGTGAGGCAGCACAGGTGAGCGTGATCCTGCCTTTGACTTATCGCCACACACATGCACTTTGTAACAAGGAGCACTGGAGAGTGATTAGGTAAGGAAACTGCTGTTTTGGGCCTGCCCACAAATGGAAAGATCCTCGTTACGTCTACCCCATTGAACTGCTTCATAATTGTAAAAACCTCCATCAAGTTATCCTTCAGCAATTCGACTTTGCAGCATTATAAGGATATACATATTTATGTTTTACAGAGTCTACTGTTCCTGTGCATCCTTTTGATTTACATGGGGCAGAATTTTCTATTCAGCATGCAAGGGCGGACCCCGCATGATGACGCATAAAATGATGTGCGGTGATGTCGGGCGTGCGTCCCAACATCGCCACACGTCATTCTGATCTTTCGTTCTGCAGCAGCAAGCTGGAGTCAGCTGCGCGCCCGCTGAACTGTTAAAGGCCTGTTAAGGCCATTAATAAACTAATTAGCCGATTTGACAGGGCTGCCCGTCCAACCTTAAGATTGGCAGGCAGGTGAAGAGCCCAGGCAGCCTTCGCATTTTTCATGAAACATCATCCACGGGCGGCATGAGGTTTCATGAAAGGTTTATTAAATTAATAAATATTTATTAAACATTTGATAAACATGTCCCAGCTCATGTGATGCTGTCACATGAGGGGATGTGTAAATGATTTTTAACTTTTTTTTATTTTGAAGTTTCAAATTCAACTTAATCTCCCTGAGGCAGCTCCCGACCGGACCGCCCAACGGGGAGAAAATTCTCCCCATGGAGTAACACCATTAGGGATTGATGTGAGTCAATCTCCACAAGAGGAAAATCGGGAATGGAGAAGTGGAAGGATAAGAGAGAGTTTGACAGGGGAGGAGAAGATGGATAGGAAGAAGACTATGGGAAAAGTAAGTAGGGTGGAAAAGGGGGGAGTGCTGGTGGGTGGAGACAAAATCAAAGAAACTACCTTAACAGGAGAGACGGACAGGATATTCAACTGAGCGGAGATGCAGTGGTCTGTCCTTCCAATGATCTTGGGTGCTAGCCACAAAGTTATGGTCGACATCTTTATATTATTAGTTTAAAATGGAACCGTAAAAATAAGGACAAAATGTATGACTTTAAAATAAGAACTGAATTATATCTGTTTGCCCTAGTCCAACTATCCATTGCCCTCGAACCACAGTCAACTGGAAACTGCACTAACTCTGACTTCCCGGTGTGCAACACTGTATAAGGTCAATAAATAATACATGGTATATTAAAAAATTAAGTTTGCACACACGTCATGCCAATTTCTTGCCATCATAAATGCCTATATCCATAATTAGAATGGAATCTGTCTATGTAAACATGTCATGCTGTAATTACACCCACCCCCCAGTCAAGTTTTTACACTGGCTGTTTCCATTATCATAGAAACTTACAGCACTATCTGTCATGCCTAAGCTGGTTCTTTGAAAGAAGGGTCATGCTTCATTCCAAGCCTCTGCTTTTTGTCCATAACCTAGTAAATTCCTCACCCTCAAGTATCTGGCCAACTCCCTATAAAATTATTTGTTGAATCAGCTTCCACCAACTTTTCATATTCTGACAACCCTCTGAATGAAAGAAAATCTCCTCGTCTACCTTCTAAGTCTTTTGCCAATGATTTTAAATCTATGACCTCTGGTTATTGACCCACTCATCAAAAGAAACAGCTTTTCTCCATCTACAAAACCTCTCTTCAGCCTGAAAGCCTGTAGATCACCTTTTAACCTTCTCTGTTTCAAGGAGAATGGTGTTAATTTTTCCAACTTCTCTTCATAACTGATGCTCCTCATCCCTGGTAGCATCCTGGTAAGCCTTCTTTGCACCCTAAGGCCTGTACATCTTCCCTGAAGTGTGGCGCCCCAAATTATGTGCACATGCAGAACTTATCAAAGTACAAAAATAAAGAATGATAGGGATACTTTAAATCAGGAGCTGAATTATAACTGCACACCCTTTCCAATTATCCCCTGCCTTTAGCTGCATTTCACCTGAAAACTACATTTAGTCTTAACTCTCCATGTGCAACCTCAATTAATAAAAATAGTGGGAGAACAGTTTGAATAGAAAGCACTCCTCCTAAGCTTTCTTTCTCCCCATTTAATGGGGTGTAAATACTTGGGAACATCTGAAGATCCTACTGAAAGTGAAGCAGCATCAACACTGCATTAAATGGGATGTGAGATATTTGGGGAGCAGATCAGTACTAGCTTGCTGACAGTATGTCAAGAGAGGCTGTATGAATTGATGTGATAAGTTTGAAACAACAGAAACAGGGTCACAGTCTAATGAAAACATCTCGGATTCTGACAGGAATAAAGAGTAATTGGATGAGAGTTCTACCTTCAACTTGCCACACAGGAGAAAATGGCAGTAATCATTTGAAAACTGCAATCCCTTCCTGCTGTCTTCTCTATTTTAGGAATGGACACGAGTATCTGAGCCTCACAGACCAAGAAACACCAAATTCAATATCTGCTCTGTGCCAGGTTAAGTGATCCAATCAGGAAGGTATAAGGCTGTACCAACTGTCTGCAGCACTCCTGGGTTAGACAGAGGAATAGATTAGTCAGGGTTTCTGGTCCTGATTGCTATCCAGTGACTCCCTTGCTGGAAAGTTCATAATGTGGGAGTCAGGTGAAGAAAGGGTTGGCCTCCTGCAGTTGAATATAGTACCAAAACTTCTTGTCTGGGTTCATATCATTAAGAATGGCTGAGAATGGGAGAAGGTTCTAGAGAACTGATGGGGCTCCTTCTGACACATGAGCCAGCATGAGTCAGCTCCTTCAGTCAAGCAGGGAAGAAAATGGATGAAGGAAAAAAAACTGAGCTCCAGAGAGATAAGCCTTACACTCTCATTTGAGCATTAATTCACATCGCCTGCCCTTGGCCACAAATATTGAGGGCCAACTATGGAGCTATGTTGTTAGGAGAGGAGTGTGATGCACTGTGCAAGGAAACAAGATGAGCTTCTCACCTGTAGAACTAACTCATTTTCTTTCCCTTTCTCTCCTGAAGGTGCTGACTATTACTAAAGTGCGGTTTCACAAGCACCAGCTGTCCTTGGGTATCTTACCCATGCAGCCTTTATTCACATATAAGCCAAGGCAGCAATTATCAGCGTGTTACTTAACCTTGGGGGTCATCACACCTAAGCTAGAAGCTTAGTCCACCATCTACAGAAATGCACTTCCCTCACGCATCACTGTGCTCAGATTGGCTGCCATATTTCCCTAGATTATAACAATGACTACATTTCAAAAAACATTGGAAGCACTTTGGGACATCCTAAGGTGTTATATAAATGCAAGTTCTTTTGTTGCCTTTCTCTATCTCCCCAGTTAGTTCCCCCTGTGTTGGAAAGTGAAAACACAGACGGCCACATAAAGGATCGGGAATGCCATGTGGAGCTGAAGTGCAAAAGTCCCTTTGTTTGGTAGCACCTGCTGCGGGATTGCTTGCAGAATTATGGAGAATCAGTTCTTGCCAGCATCTATAGAATTAAATGCATCCCAGTGTTCTTAGTTGAATTGATTTTGTAACCATTGCTCTTGAAGTAATGGCAGGGACTAAAGTGGATTCCTTTGATAGAATTTCGAGCAGTCTTTTTGAATCACAGTGAGCGCTTCTGGTTGTGAGCATCAGGAATTATTGAGGAGATTAACCTCTCTTGTGGGAGAACTGAATTCTTTTGCAAATCCAGCCAACCTTATGCTCAGGCACGCCGATAAAGCTAATTGTGTGGAGACTACAGTAGTCACTGTTTTGGAGCTGACAGGTTTTTCATTGATATGTAAATACCTGTGTGTGTTTTTGTATATTAAATCTATTGCATGAAGATCCAAAGTAAAACAACAAATACTGAATGCCGTTGAGTGTAATAGTTCTTCAAAGCAATCTGTGCACGTAATTTTTGTTTCCTGAGTGTCACAGTAGTTTGGGGCATCGTGCTGAATTATCCAGAGCACTCACGAATCAGGAATTCACAGTGAATTATTGGTGGTTCAGTGAAAGAATGCACTCCTCGTGTGATATTGAACCAAATGGAGCAGCAATCCAATTTTGAATCAAGGGGTCTCTAAACCTAGAGACACTGAAGCTCCCCCTTGCTGAAGCTTAGTGGGAAGCATCCACACCTTTTAGTCAAAAAGGTTGTAGGTTCAAGTTCCACTCTAAATACATGAGCACAAAATCCAGGCCAAATCTCCAGTGCATTAGTTGAGGGACTGCTGCACTGTTGGTTGTGATGTCTTTGAGAGGAGATATTAAACTGAGGCCTGGTCTGCCCTCTCAGGAGGACATAGAAAATCCCACGTGCACAAATTGGCTGTCACATTTCCTACAACAATAACCATGCTTGAAACTTTAAACCTACTAGACATCTTGGGCTGGATTTTCCAGTGGGTGTTGGGACCCCAACAGTGGACCCATAAAGGGGTTCCAAGCCCGCCCATGTTGTCAGTGCGCCTTCAGCGCGAACTTCTGAGAAAAGGCCTCCTAATTGGCCACCTCTGGACTTGCTGCCCTATTAAGAACAACAGCAAATTTCGAAGGATGGAGGCCCAGTCAAAGGGTCTCGTGCGCTGACAACATGAGCGGGCTCGGAACCTCTTTATGGGTCCGCTGTTGGAGTCCCAATACCCACTCGAAAATCCAGCCCAAGATGTTTAGTAAGTTTACAGTTTCAAGTGCAGTTACTATTGTAGGAAACATGACAGTCAATTTGTGCACATGTGCACAAACAGCAACGAGATGAATTACGAGATAATTTGGTTTCTTTTAATGATGTTGATTGAGGGATAAAGATTGGCTAGGAGACCAGAAGCACAAACTACTGTTCACTCATAAACATTTACAGCAGAGAAGGAGGCCATTCGGCTCATCGTGTCCACGCCGGTCAACAAAGATATGACTACACTAATCCAATTTTCCAGTGCTTGGCCCATAGACCTGGAGGCTATGGCAACGTAAGTGAATATTTAAATACTTCTTAAATGTTAAGAGAGTTTCTGACTCAACTACCCATTCAGTCAGTGAATTCCAGACTCCCACCACCCTCTGGGTGAAAAAAATTATCCTCAACTCCTCTCTTAGTCTTCTACCTCTTAATTTAAATCTATGCCCCCTGGTTATTGACCCCTCTACTAGGAAAAAGTGCCTTCCTATCCACCGTATCTATGCCCTTCATAATCTTATTCCCCTCTATCAGGTCCCCTCTCGACCTTTGCTGCTCCAAGGAAAACAACCCCAGCTTATCCAATCTTTCCTCATAGCTCAGACCCTCCAGCCCAGGCAACATCCTGGTAAATCCCCTCTGCAGCCCCTCCAGTGCAATCACATCCTCCCTATAAGGAGGTGAGCAGAACTGCAAGCAGTACTCCAGTTGTGGCCTAACTAGCGTTTTATACAGTTCCTGCATAACCTCCCAGCTCTTGTATTCTATGCCTTGGCTAATAAAGGCAAGTATCCCATATGCCTTCTTAACCACCTTATCTACCTGCCCTACTACCTTCAGGGGTCTGTGGATATGGACACTAAGGTCCCTCTGATTTTCAGTGCTTTCCAGGGTGCTACCATTCATTGTGTAATCCCTTGCCTTGTTAGCCCTCCCCAAGTGCATTACCCCACACTTTTCTGGGTAAAATTCCATTTGCCACTGCTCTGCCCACCTGGCCTGTCCATTGATATCCTCCTGCAGGTTATGGCTATCCTCCTCACTATTTACCACGCTACCAATTTTTGTGTCATCCACGAACTTCTTGATCATACCCCCTACACTTAAATCAAAATCATTTATGTACACCACAAACAACAAGGGCCCCACTGTGGAACCCTACTGGAATCAGACTTCCAATCACAGAAACACCTCTCTACCATTACCCTCTGCTTCCTGCCTCTCAGCCAATTTTGGATCCAATGTGTCACTTTGCCTTGGATCCCATGGGCTCTTACTTTCTTGGCCAGTCTGGTCTTTATCAAAAGCTTTGCTAAAGTCCATGTAAACCACATCAAATGCATTACTCTCATCAGCACTCCTGGTTACCCCCTCAAAAAATTCAATCAAATTTGTCAAACACAACCTTCCCTTAACAAATCCATGCTGACTATCCCTGATTAATCCGTGTCTCTCCAAGTGCAGATATATTCTGTCCCTCAGAATTCTTTCTAGTAACTTTCCCACCGCTGAGATTAGACTGACTAGCCTGTAATTTCTTGGTCTATCTCTTCCTCCCTTTTTTAAATAATGAGACAACATTAGCAGTCCTCCAGTCCTCTGGCACCTTACCTGTGGCCAGAGAGGATTTGAAAATTATTGCCAGGGCACCTTATATCTTTTCCCTTGCCTCCCTGAGCAACCCGAGATATATCTCATCCGAGCCTGCGGGTTTATCCATTTTTAAGGCCACTAAACCCACTAGTACATCCTCTCTCTCTATGTTAATTTCCTCTAATATTTCACAGTCCTCCACCCTGATGTCTATGCCTGTGTCGTCCTTTTCTATTGCAAAGACCGGTGCAAAGTATTCATTGAGGACTGTACCCACGTCTTTCGGGTCCACACACACATTACCTCTATGGTCCCTAATTGGCCCTACTCTTTCCCTAGTTATCCTCTTGCTCTTTATATATTTTTAAAAAACCCTTGAGTTTTGCTTTATGCTACCCACAAATGCTTTCTCATGCATTCTCTTAGCTTTCCTAATTTCCTTTTTAAGTTCCTCCCTGTACTTCTTATACTCCTCTAGGGACTCTGCCATAACGAGCCTTCGGTGTCTGCCACAAGCTTCTCTTTCTTTCTTAATCCTAACCTTTATGTCCTTTGACATACAGGGTTCTCCAGACTTGGTTCCCCCAACCCCATTTTGTCTTTACGAAAACATTTTTGCCCTGTACTCTCGTTATTTTCCTCCATGAATACCTCCCACTGCTCTGACACAGTTGTATCTGCAAGTAGCTGCTCCTAGTCCACTTGGGCCAAATTGTACCTCATCTTAGTAAAATTAGCCTTTCTCCAGTTTAGAACTTTTATTCCCACCCCAACCTTATCCGTTTCCATAACTATCCTAAATCTAACTGAGTTATGGTCACTACCTCTTACTGATACGCCTTCCACCTGCCCGGGCTCATTTCCAAATATTAGGTCCAGAACTGCCCCCTCCCTTGTTGGGCTTTCTACGTACTGGCTAAAAAAGTTCTCCTGGATGCAACTTAAGAATTTTGCTCCCTCCCTACCCTGCACACTAAAACTATCCCAGCTGATATTTAGGTAGTTAAAATCCCCTACTATTACTACCTTATTATTCTTACACTTCTCTGAAATTTGATTACATATTTGATCCTCTATCTCTGCCTGGCTGTTTGGGTGCCAAATACATCCAACAGATGTTTTTAACTTCTACCCATATGGCCTCATTTGATGATCCTTCCAGGATATCATCCCTCCTCAGTGCTAATTGATTCCTTGATCAATATTGTGACCACCCCCCCCCCCCCCCCCCGCCCCCACCACCCCAACCCCCACCCCCACCCCCACCCCCCCAGAAGATCCTCTTATATCCCTCTCCCTAACTCATCTGAATATCCATAACCAGGAATGTAGAGCTGCCAATCCTGCCCGTCTTTTAGCCAAGTCTCGTTCATAGCTATGGTATCATATTCCCACATGCCTATCTGTGCCTTCAGCTCACCTGTCTCATTCCTCAAGCTCCTTGTATTAAAATATATTCCATTTAGCCTTACTAAACTCACTTCTTTCTTATCCAGCCTATGTTTCCTCTCAGTACAAATACCAGACTCACTTGCTAGCGTTTTAACTTCTAATTCCATCTCAGCTTCTCTCCCCTCTGAATTACGTTTCAAGATCCCAACCCCCTGCCAATTTAGTTTAAGTACACCCCAACAGCATTAGCAAACCTCCCCACAAGGATGCTGGTCCCATTCCTGTTTAGATGTAACTCGTCCAACTTGTACACGTCCCACCACCACCATCCCCCCACCCCAGAAAAGGTCCCAATGCCCCAGGAATCTAAAACCCTCCCTCCTGCACCTTCTCTCCAGCTACACATTCATCTGCTCTATTCTTCTGTCCCTATTCTCACTACTGCATGGCACCAGGACTAATCTGGAGATTACTACCTTTATAGTCCTGCTTTTCAATTTCCTACCCAAATCCCTAAAATCTACTTTCAGGATCTCATTTCTCTTTCTTCCTATGTCATTGGTCCCAATATGGACCACAACCTCTGGCTATTCACACTCCCCCTTCAGAATGCCCTGCAACCATTCCATGACATCCTTCACCCTGGCACCTGGCTCCGGTTAGCCTCCACAGAGGAACCATCACTCTTACCGTTTTCCAAGGCCAAAAAACAGTTTGCAAGCAAGATGCACTTGGGGGAATTCCCTCATTACCTGCCTGGTCCCCTTCTTCTGTCTGGCGGTCACCCATTCCCTCTCTGCTTGCACATCCTTAAACTGCAGGGTGATCACATCCTGAAATGTGCTATCCATGAACCTCTCAGCCTTGTGAATGCACCATAGTGCCCCCAGCTACTGCTCAAGCTCCAAAACCTGGAGTTCATGTTGCTCCAGTCAGAGGCACCTCCTGCACACATGGTCATCCAGACCGCCAGCAGCATCTAGGATTTCCCACGTAGCACACGAAGTGCAAATCACGGGATTGAGCTCCCCAGACATATCTTAACTAAATGGAATATGGACCCTTCCTTTTATTTTGTCTTTACTCCTACTTGAGTATAGACTAGATGCTAGATCCTCTACATAGACTCTAGGCACTGCTGACTGCCTGTCCCAGGAACTTCCTCTCGCACTCTCCTCAAGGTGCTGCAGCCTGCCTGTCCCAGAGTCCTCCTCTCACACTCCCCTTAATGGGTTGATATCCATTTACCAAATCAGTCAGCAGAAGACATTCTGTGAATCACAACTGTTTTATTGTTAAACTATAGTTCAGTACAAATACCAGTTTCATTCTTCCCTTCTGGATCCTTTCCCTGTCCAGAAGCAAAAAACCCTTACCAGGGCAAAACCTAGCTCTTAAGAACAGGATTCAATGAGCATCACCTGCTCTTAATTCACTCGGAAGCTTGTCCTGGTTTATTCTTAAAAGGACCTGCATTTCTAACATTGTCAACCACTAGTCTGCTTCAAAAGAATGCCATGGGATTTTGTACATCCACCTGAGAGGGTAGATGAAGCCTCAGTTTAATGTCTCGTCTTAAAGGCAGCATCTCCAACAGTGATGCAAGGCTGGCAGCCCCACAGGGAGAGGTGGGCACTACCAAGACAGGCATGCGAGTGCGAGGGTGCCTCAACATAGTGGCGCCCATGGTTGCCTGCACTGAAGTCTTCAAATAAAGAGGTCCGAAGCTAGTTGGGCCAACGGGGGAGTGGAGAAACCCTCCTTCTAGAATTGGTTATGGAAGCAGTTGCAGCCTTTATTCCCCACACCCTCTCACTGGGGCATGGTGCCTCTGGTTTTGATGACTCCTTGGTCTGCCACTGGGAGGTGGCCTTGATTGAATTGGCAGCCTCCGCACATGGTAGCCATGTGGGAAAATAACACTACTGTTTCAAAATAGCCCCTACTGGGGCCTTAATTTCCTTAATCTGGTTCCCAGTCTGCCCTGGGAAAGTTCAAGCATGGTTCCCCCCTGTCATCTTCTTGCAACCCCCCCACCCCCTGCTCCCCCCCCCACTCCCTCCCAACACTTTCAGCCCCATCTCCACAGGACATGGAAAAATTAGTCTCTTGTCTCTGTAACAGCACTATTGTAACTCAAATGCCCTTGCCAATGGGCATGTACACCTGTTTGGTCAAGTTGTAAAAACATTAGAAACAAGAACTGGAGTGGGCCATACACCTGTTCCAGCCTCAACCATTTAGTAAGATCAAAAACAAAAACAAAAATACCTGGAAAAACTCAGCAGGTCTGGCAGTATCTGTGGAGAGGAGCACAGTTAATGTTTTGAGTCCGCATGACCCTTCAACAGAACTAAGGAAAAATAGAAAAGGGGTGAAATATAAGCTGGTTTAAGGTGTGGGGGGTGGGGGGGGTGGAGGAGTGGGAGTTGGGACAAGAAGCCTGATGGAGAGAAGAGCAAAACTTCTTCAAGGTAGGCATTCCTTGAAGAGAAGTGACAGTCAATTAAACACTTAGATAAAAGCAAAAAACTGCGGATGCTGGAAATCCAAAAAAAAAATACCTGGAAAAACTCAGCATTTAGTAAGATCATGCTGATTCTCAAACTCAACTCCACTTTCCCATCCAATATACATATCCCTTGATTCCCCTGGAGTGCAAAAATCCAACAATCTCAGCCTTGAATATACCTAATGAGAATCTTAAAGATTCACAGCCCATTGTGTGAAAAAAAATCTCTTTATCTCAGTTCGAAATGGTCACCCCCTCCTTCTAACTGTGACTCTAGTTCTTGACTTTGTAGCTCGGGGAAACAACCTCTTAGCATCTATCCTGTCATGCCCCCTCAGAATCTTATACTTTTCAATAAGGTCACCTCTCCTCCTTCTAAACTCCAAAGAGTATAGGCCCATTCCACTCAATCATACCTCATAGGACCCTCTCATCCCAGGAATCAATATAATGAACTTTTGTTGCACCCCCTCTAAGGTAATTATATTCTTCCTTAGGTCCCTGTACAATTGTAGTAAGACTTCCTTATTCTTGTACTCCATTCCCCTTGCAACAAAGGCTAATGTGCCATTTGTCTTCCTAATTACTGGCTGTGTTTGCATGTTAACTTTCTGTTTTTCTTGTAAAAGAGAACCAAATTCCTCTGAGCATCAACATTTAATAGTTTCCCACCATTTAAAAAATGGTTTCCCACCATTTAAAAATGCCTCAAAAGGCTAGATCATATTTGTCAAACACGATTTCCCTTTCATTAAATCATGTTGACTCTGCCAAATCATGTTTCTGAACACCCTGTTACCACTTTTTTATTAATCAATAGCAGCATTTTCCCAATGGCTGATTTTTTTTTTCATTCTTGGGATGTGGGTTTCGATGGCTGGGCCCAACATTTATTGCCTATCCCTAGTTGCGCATGAGAAGGTGGTGGTGAGCTGTCTTCTACTACTGCAATCCATGTGGTGTAGGTACACCCATAATGCTGTTAGGAAGGGAGTTCCAGGATTTTGACCCAACAACAGTGAACGAATGGCAATATATTTCCAAGTCAGGATGGTAAGTGACTTGGAGAGAAACTTCCAAGTAGTGGTGTTTCCATCTATCTGCTGCCCTTGTCCTTCTAGGTGGTAGTGGTCGTGGGTGTGGAAGGTCCTGGCTAAGGAGCCATGGTGAATTCCTGAAGTGCATCTTGTAGATGGCACACACTGTTGTGACTGTGCATTGGTGCTGGAGGGAGTGAATGTTTGTGGATGCGGTGCCAATCAAGTGGGCTGCTTTGTCCTGGACGGTGTCAAGTTTCTTGAGTGTTGTGGGAGCTGCACTCATCCAGGCAAGTGGGGAGCATTCCATCAGACTCCTGACTTGTGCCTTGTAGAAGGTGGATAGGCTTTGGGGAGTCAGGAGGTGAGCTAGTCAAGTTCAGTTTCTGGTCAATGGTAACCCCCAGGATGTTGGTAGTGGGGATTCAGTGATGGTAATGCCATTGAACGTCAAGGGCAATGTTTCGATTCTCTCTTGTTGGACATAGCCATTGCCCTGGCACTTGTGTGGCGTGATTGTTACTTGCCACTTGTCAGCCCAAGCTTGGGTGTTGTCCAGGTCTTGATGCATTTGGACATGGACTGTTTTGGTATCTGCGGAGTCATGAATGGTGCTGAACATTGTGCATTCATCAGCAAACATTCCCACTTCTGACCTTATGATGGAAGGAAGGTCATTGATGAAGTACTGAAGATGGCTGGGCCGAGGACACTACCCTGAGGAACTCCTGCAGTGATGTTCTGGAGGTGAGATGACCAGCCTCCAACAATCACAACCAGCTTCCTTTGTGCTAGGTATGACTCCAATCAGTGAAGAGTTTTCCCCTTGATTCCTGTTGACTCCAGTTTTGCTAGGGCTCCTTGATGCCACACTCGGTCAAATGTAGCCTTGATGTCAAGGGCAGTCACTCTCACCTCACCTCTGGAAATCAGCTCTTTTGTCCATGTTTGAACCAAGGCTGCTATGAGGTCAGGAGCTAAGTGGCCCAGGCAGAACCCAAACTGGGCATCAGTGAGCAGGTTATTGCTAAGCTTGATAGCACTGTTGTTAACCCCTTCCATTACTTTACTGATGATCGAGAGTCAACTGATGGGGCAGGAATTGGCCAATTGGATTTGTCCTGCTTTGTGTGTACAGGACATACCTGGGCAATTTTCCACATTGCCGAGTAGATGCCAGTATTGTAGGTGTACTGGAACAGCTTGGCTAGGGGCGCGGCAAGTTCTGGAGCACAAGTCCTCAGCACTTTGCCGGAATATTGTCCGGACCTATAGCCTTTGCATTATTCAATGCCTTCAGCCGTTTCTTGATATCACGTGGTGTGAATAGACTTGGCTGATGACTGGTATCTGTGATGCTGGGGTCCTCCAGAGAAGAAGGCCTAAATGGATCATCCACTCGGCACTGCTGGCTGAAGATTGTAGAAAATGCTTCAGCCTTATCTTTTGCACTGATGTGCTGGACTCCCCCACCATTGAGGATGGGGATATTTGTGGAGCCTCCTCCTCTAGTGAGTTGTTTAATTGTCCACCACCATACACGACTGGACGTGGCAGGACTGCAGAGCTTAGATCTGATCTATTGGTTGTGGGATTGCTCAGCTCTGTCTATCACTTGCTGCTTATGCTGTCCGGCATGCAAGTAGTCCTGTATTATAGCCTCACCAGGTCAATTGGCCTGTAGTTCCCTGTTTTCTCTCTCCCTCCTTTCTTGAATAGTGGCGTTACATTTGTTACCTTTTGTAGAACCTGTGACTTTGAGCGGAATTAATATGCAGCTACAATGTAGTTGCTGTATTTCATTCATTTGTAATGGAATCAGTCACCTTAATGCAGCAGACTCGCTGATTATGATTAGCCAGTTTCCACCTGAGAAGACCATCAGTGAAACAATAAAACAAACATTGGACCGTGTTTTCAATCCTACTTCAATGATTGATTAATCACTTATAGATAAGTGTTAGGCTAATATTCTTTTGAAAATATACTTGGGTTGTGGTTTGTTCAGCATGTAACTATATAAGGCTTTAGGAATACTCTTAACACAACTGCATGCCAGGTTAGGAGAGTTAGAGTACCAGAGTTGGGCCCTAGCCTAGAATTCCCTCCTTCTACCTCTCCAACTCTTCCTCTGCTGTTTTAAGACACTCCTTAAAACTGATCTCTTCACTTGTCTTATATCTCCTAGTGTGGCTCAGCCTCAAATTTTATCTGTTAACATTCCTGTGAAGAGCCTTGGGACATTTTATTTTGTTAAAGGTGTAATATAAATGCAAGTTGTTGTTATTGTAAATAGAGAAGCTTCAGAAGCCCAGTAGCCTTTTCCTCACTTTAATTTTTCTTATGTTTTTTAAAACAGGAGGAACAAGTGAATTCTCTATTTATATATTTTAGAAACTTAGATAGGAAATCCGTCCATTCATCACACGGCCTGAAGCCTGATTCTTCTTCTTGCCAGCTACAGAGCACTGTAGCCTCTGTCTTCATGTGTACCAAAGCCATGACTCTTGGCCATTCCCCACACAATTGAAGTTAAAATTCTTATATTCAACTCTGAACCCCTCTACGGCCTCACCTGACCTTCTTTCCATGATTTCTTCTACCTGTACAATCTGCCATGCATCCTCCGCTCTTCTGATTGCCTGCCTGACCCCAACTCCCCATTCCATGAACAACCATACTTATAGCCACTATACCCACCTTCTGAAACTTCATCTCTAGCAAGTCTGCCTGGTCACCTCCCTCCTTGCCTTAAGACTCCAACCTTTCACCTCTCCTTACTCGACTTGTTCCCTTATCCCCTCCCCTGTTGCTTGTGGTGCACTTTCTTTGTCTCCTGTCCTATATAGTGTATTTAGACATCTCTGCACATATGGGGAACAATATGCTACTGTTGAAGTTGCAGCAGGGCAAATGTGGGTGATTGGCAGAAGAATGAAAAATTTGAAGAGGGACAGAGTTAGGGCCACCAGCACAAAAACAGGAAATGCTGGAAATAGATGGTGGGTCTGCCGGTATCAACAAACTAAAAAGGTTAACGTTTGGGAAGTGTATCCTTCCTCAGGTCCCATTCTGGGGTGTTGGTGTAATGCAAGCATTTTCTGTTTCTATTTCAAGATTCCAACAGTCACAGCTCTAGTTCTCTCTTTTTTATTTATAATGGGAGATCAAAGGAATGGCCACAACCAAGAAACACACACAAGAAACAAAGATTTTGTTTTGAATTCGACACTTTCTTAACAAGGAGGAGATAGGGCCCAGAGAAACAGCCCTTGTGATTGACTGTAGGGTAGTTTTAGTTTATTTGATACATAAATACTTCCACTGTGCTGCCCCCTCTTCATTACATTGGATTCCAGCAGCTATTGAACATCATGAATTGAACAGTGCTGTACAAAACAACACAAGGACAATTTACAGTTCCAGTGGGTGCAGAAATGAAACAGGAATTTAGTTCTAAATTAGATAAATTAATATCTCCAGCAAGTTTCTACGACAAATGTTTAACATGGGAGCTGTGATATCCTCATACTTTAGGAAACACCAGACATGTGGTATTTACTGAAGGGTTTTCTCAGTCAATTTGCATCTAATACACTGATGGCACTCAGCAAATAATAATTTCTGCGCTGGCCAGTATGCCTGATGTTGACTTGGTATCGCCCATTTTACACTGTTGCACAGAGAGACCTAACTCACCTTTGACAAGAGGGGAGAAATTGCTGGAAAATAATTAGTGCTCTTTCTGTTGCTCAAAGAAAGGGTATCACTTTCATTTCCCCTGATTTACATTCCATTCTGATTAAGATATGTGAATGTAACAGACTGTATCCCAGTTGGGTAAATTCCACCTGACACAAAACAATCTCAACTCAAGAATCTCTCATTTTTTATATTCCTTATCAAGGCGGTTTCTCATTTATATACATTCTTTGTTTATCTTCTGTCAATAAGAAGTGATCACAATCAGAGGAGAATTCAAAAATAACAGTGCTTTGGTACAGTCAGTCCTGTTATATTATGCTTCTACAATGAGTCCTTTCAAGCATTCAGTCCACTAGAAGTCCATCCATTACTTGCCCCATTTTGGGAATATGTATTACAACCCAGGAGAGACAAACTGGAAAACAAAAATGGCTGCTGGTCACAATTTCAGTACCATAACTGAGCTTGTGGCACAGTGCGTCTGAGTCTCAACCTTCCACCAAAGTAATAATTGAACACCAAGGTCAATGCACTTGATTCAGGGACATTTTACAGTCTACTTTTTCAATTTTAGTCAAGTCATCTGGAATTTAATAACAGGAGGCTAGCCAAAAAGATCTGACTGTCAAGCAGGAAAATTAAGAGTAAAAAACAGGAATTACTGCAAAATTTCAGCTGGTCAAGCAGCATCTGTGGAGAGAGAAACAGAGTTAATGTTTTGAGTCCATATGACTCTTCTTCAGGGCTTGCTTTTTTAAATTAAACACCTGCAGAGCAAGCATGAGTCAGATATAGAATAAAGTTCTCTTTACACTGTTTCAACACCCCCATGGGCAGGTACAGCATGGGTTAGATACAGAGTAAAGTTCCATCAAACCCTCCCAGGGTAGGTACAACACAGGTTAGATAGTATAAAGCTCTCTCAATATTGCCCCAAACACTCCCAGGGCAGCTACAGGATGCTAGTTAGATACAGAGGAAAGCTACTTCTACACTGCCCTGTCAAGTGCTCTTACATCAGAAAGAATATGGGTTCAATGCCAAAATTACACCAACCCTCAACCTCATCAATCTTTCAATTTCCCACACCAGGCAGCTCAATGCAATCTCCAAGTTTATCCAACAACACAGCTCTGAATTGTGAACATTTGTTATGGACTCTAGTGTCTCTAAGAACAGGGTTAAAATGAGTCAGAATCATTTCTCCAACCAGCAAATTTATGTTTGCTGTTCTGATTTGCATGACTTGATCTTTCTATGTCAAAATCCTTCCAACATTTCTTAGTACAATTGTATAGTTGGACCCCTTTGAATCTGCTGATTTACCAATCCTTTTACCACACCCTATCCCCACAAACTCCTCCAGCTCTACATCCCATTTTGCATTCTTGGTCTTGTGACCCTGGACTGCTATGTACCCAAGCTTTCTCTGCTCCCTTCAACCTTCAAGTCCCTGCATTCTGCAACACTCTCCCTTAAGCTTGCTTCTTATTGCCACTTTCAAAAGCCTCCTCAACACTACGTCCTTAAGCCCACCTCAGTCAGCTCTGCAAACAGCATCCCCAATTTCTGTTCAGTGTCCACGTTGTCTCCTTCTTCCCCTCTTGGGCGTCTTGCTACATGAAAGACCCTGTAGAAATGTTAATTACCTGCTCTCATTTGTTCTTACACTCAGTCACCTGCTCAAAAAGTTTGTCGTCATCACCTAATTTTCTCATTTTATGTGGCAGGAATTTAATTTATCTGTATTGTGAGCCTTCAAATATTCAACACACCTGGAAACCCTCAGTCCTAACATCTGAAACACAGCATCAACTAATGAAAACACTATCATTGCAGAAAATATTATTTTATATTGAAATAATGTACCTATAAATCAATAAAGGAAAAATTCAGAAATCCGACAATGGGCCTCAGGGACCCAGTTTGGAAATCTATACCACTGAAGAATTGCTCACTTACAGATTATTTATCAGGAGAGTGAATAGCTGAGGACCTAGAGAAAAGTACAGAATTCCACTGAACAGCTCCCACAAATCTGCACTCCATTCAAACTCAAAGTCCTGACTTACAAAGGGCAGTGCTCTAAGCAGCAGTTCTGCTTAGTCACCACCTCACCATCATCCACAAAGTTATTTATTTATCTTCCTTACCAATTTCTGATCTTCACCTCCAGGTGTTAACTCAGATTGGTGGATGTCTTGTGTTTCACCCAGAATAGCAGAGGCAATTTGACTATGAGGGGAAAATATCGCAATCAAATCTAACTCCACCCTCACACAAAAATCCATAAGAACATATGGCCACCAAGGATTACTAGATAGAAATCAGAAGCAGGAAATTTGAATGATATTTTCCCCCCCTCTCTGACACAGCCAATTATATAACAACTGCTTTTATTTATATTGCATCTATAACACAATGAAACATCACAAGGTGTTTCACAGGAGTGTTATAAAGCAACAATTGACACTCAGCCAAGTAAGGTCGTATTAGGGCAACGGTCAAAAGTTTGGTCAAAGAGACAGGTTTTAAAAAGTGTCTCAAAAGGACGAAATAAAGAGGGAGATAGGGCGGTTTAGAAAGAGAATTCCAAAGTTTAAGGCTGAAACAGATGAAGGTAGGAGCACCAATGGTGGGGCAATTAAGATCATGGATGCTCAAGGCCATGGATTCCAGCAAGGCCCTTGAAAGATTTGAAAAAGAAGAATGAAAATTTTAAAATCAAAGCACTGCTTAACCAGGAGCCAAAGTAGGTCAATGATCACATGGGTGATGGGTGAAAGAGGCTTGGTGCAAGTAAGGATATGGGTAGCAAGATTTTGGATGACCACACGTTTACAGAGGGTAGATTGTGGGAAACCAGCTAGGAGTGCATTGGAATAGTCAAGTTGAGAGGTAACAAAGGCATGGATGAGGGTTTCAGGAGCAGATGAGCTGAGGCAGGCAGTGGCTGTCACAGAGTTGGAAATAGGCTGTCATAGTGATGGTGTGGATTTGTGGACAGAAGCTCCCAGGCATCACCATAACTAAGATCGGCTAACTCAGCACAGATTGCAAATCAAAACCTTCCAGTCAGTTACTATTTGGGTAAACTCACTGAGCCATTGAGCAAGCCTATGTTTTCAGAAATGATTGACTTTGGATCCATGAGCCCTGACTGATAAAATCCAATGAGGTACAAACACATCACAAATGGTGAAACTGTAGATAATGGCAACATTTACTGAAAAAAAAATCCTGATATAGTGTAGGTAAAAGAACTGAACAGATACCTTGCCAACTCGCTCAGCAAGTGTACCAGCAGATGTGGTATTGAGTCACACTGATCAATAATGTTTCAGGTTTGATTCCTACTATGCGCTCAATTAGCTGATCTCAGGCAGGACATTAGTTTGGAGCTACCATTGACCCCAGTACCTTAATAACAGAGAGTCTTATCATACATATCAGAAACATGCCAAAGCGTTTTACGCCAAAGCATCTCACTTACAGTAAATTACTTTGAAGTGCAGTGAGTGTTGTATGTATGTAAATGTGGCAACCATTTCTAAGCACAGCAAGAGCACACAAACAGCAAAAAGATGAACCAGCTATTACATTTTTGTGGCGATGGATGAGGCAAAATATTGACTAGGGACTGGGAGAATTTCTGGCTTGACTTCAAATAGTACTGTCTTTAATGTCCATTGCAACAGACAAACAGAATGTAATTGTGCCCCTGGCATTGCAACAATCCCTGAGTATTGCATTGTTGTGTCTGCCAAGATGCTGGGCTCAAGTCCTGCAGTGGAGCTTGACCACAATGTTCAGTGTCAGAAGTGAGAGTACCAACACTTTAATTAGAGAGGTTAAAATAAAATAGCCAGAGTTCCCAATCCTAACAGCAATTCTGTTACCTCAGCTCAGAAGTGCCCACATGTGAACTTTGGTATCAGCCTGGGCTTACTGCTACATTCCTGCTTCTGAGGCTCAGAAAATCATGGGTTCAGGACTTGAGCACAGAATCGAGACTGACACTCGTATGCAATATTGAGAAAGTGCCGCATTGTCAGTGATTCTTTCTTTTGGATAAAACATTACACAATGCCCCGTCTGCCCCTCACATGAATGCAAAGATTCGACGGGGCTATTTTAAAGAGCAAGCGAGTTTTCCCTGGTATCCTGGCTAATATTTTCTTTCAATCAACAACACTAAAATGGATTATTTTGTCATTTAGCTCTTTGTTATTTGTGGAATCTTGCTTTGTGCAAATTGGCTGCTGCATTTCCCTCAATTTTCACAGGTACTGAACTTCAAAAGTGCTTCATTAGCTGTAAAGTGTTTTAGACATCTTAAAGGTGTGAAAGATGCTATATAAATGCAAGGTTCTTCTTTATAAGCAAGGATGAGATTAGGGTCGCTTGTGACACCCTGCCCCTCCAGGAATGAATACTTCGCTGATTAGCATAGGAACAAGGGGGAGGGGGGCATTTTGCCCCGGAGGATGCTCTGCCAGTTAATTAGATCGAGGCTGATCTGCACCTCAATTCCATGATCTGCTCCACAACACTAAATGCCCTTAACCAACAAAAGTCTATCAATCTCAGTGCTGAACCCTCCAATGGCACCCCAGCATCCAGGGCCTAAAAAGATCAAGATTTCCACTACCTTCTGTCTGAAAAAGTGCTTCCTGATTTCACTCTTGAAAGGTCTAGCTCCAATTTTAAATCCCCGTGTTCTTGATTTCCCCACCACAGGAAATAGTTTCTCTATATCTTATCTGTCAATCCTTTTAACATTTGCCTCGACCAGAGCACTGTCTAGGGTCACACTGGGGTGAGGCGTCAAAATGTTGCTTCCATCCTCAGGATCGAACGTCAGTATGAGGTGCGTTTGAAAAAAAATGAAGAGCCGAAAGCATAGCATGCCACTTCATTGTTTGTATATGGAAAATAAGTGACTGTGCTTGCAATGAAACAGGTTTAAACCCACTCTTCCACCAGCACAATAAAATGATACAGAGTTATAACAAAAGCTCATCTTGTTTACTAATCTTTCCAATACTCTGGCCTTGAAAGAGAACAACCACATCTTCCTCGAATGTGCCTGCTTTTAGTTAAATTTCACATTATGTAGTAATTACTGACAGCCGGGTACGGCAGTAATTTCCCTTAGGTATACCATCCGCCCATCTCCTGTACGTCTGCATATCTAAGTACTTCAGGGGTTCCCAGAGAGAGCTGAGTAAAATTTATTGAGGTGATTGGAAGTAATGTTATTAAACTTTTCCACTTGTGGGATATGAGTGACCTTTACATCACCAATATCTCTGCATTTATCACCCAACAAGGGGTACAGAGCTGGCAGCCTGCTTACCGCCAAGTGTGAAGATTAACTACTGATGACCAGCAAGATCCCAGGTTTCATCCCTGGAATGTGATGAGTCAGTCCAGCACCTGCCTACTGCAGCTCAGTGGGTAGCACTTTTGCCACTGAGTCAGAAGGTTGCAAGTGATCAAGACCCACTCCAGAGACATGAACACAAAATCTAGTTCAACACTCCCAGTGCAGTATTGAGGAAGTGTTACACTGTCAGTGATCCCAACTTTCGAGTGAGATATTAAACCGAGGGCTCTGTCTATCCTCTCATGTGGATTTAAAAGATCCCATGGCACCATTTCGAAGAAGAATAGGGAAGTTCCCTTTGATTTCCTAGCCAATATTTATTGCTCAATCAACATCACTAAAAACTGATTATCTGGTCATCATAAATGGTTCCTCGTGGCATTTTGCTATACTCAAATTGGTTGCCATGTTCCCTATATTACAGCAGTGACTACACCTCAGGAGTATTTCATTAGCTGTAAAGCACTTTGGTCCTGAGATTGTGAAAGGTGCAAAAGAAACGCATGTTTTTCTTTTTTGTATGAGCTAGAAAGATAAGGTGAGGAAAGGTTGTACCTAGTTAATACAAGGCTACAGATACACTAGATGTGTGGACTTCATCAGAAATTCTCCTGATCTACTGCTGTGAACTTCAATTGAAACCTTAGTATTACAATGAAAGTAATTTTAGAGCTCTTCTGCTAGAATTACATGGGCAAGTGGGAAACTCCCACAGGAATTCACCCCCATCTCTACACCAGTGAAGCTGACGTTTAAAAAGTGCTGATTATAGTGATCCAGAGTTCATTGCTGGGCTAATTTTACATTTGATTTCTCTCTATTCATCCAATTCCCCCCGCTTCTCACCTGATGGTGCTGACCAGGGCCAGGGAGATAAATCACGGGCCCCAATGCTTCTTCTGTTTCTGGGCCACCTATTCCTCCTCCTGCCCACTGCTTTAACCCTCCCCCTCAATCATGCATATTTTTTCCCCTTTCAAGATTCACCAATCAGTTCACCAAACAATCACAGAAAGGTACTAGTAAAATGATGATGCCCAATGTTGGCATCTGGGTACAAATATCATCTGATATATGTGCAATATTTTAAGTGGCGTTAGCTTGTGTACGCCCTATAGGAGATCCCACTGTGACTATAAAACAAACCAGAAGGTACAAATTTTACTTTAACAGTATCACGCAATATTGTTAATTTGACAAGAAAATATCCCATTAGTTAATTATAACACTGTGCAGACGATAACGCTAATTTCGGCGAATGCCTCAGCCCTCATTAACATGCTCTGCACATTGCACCACGTGGGCAGTTACAGTATATTCATATTTGGTGGAAAGATTCAATACTTGCAACCCAGATAAACTGCACAAGATCTTTTCCATTCTCTAGAAGTAGAAGAAGACTTTATTGTGCCTGGTACATGATATTATTCAATGCAATTATTTCATACAAGGAGAATGATTGGATTCTTTTTTATCAGTAATCTCATAGGGTAGAAAGATCAAATGACTCCTGAGCACCAAAGTGGAATGATTGAACAACATAGGTTTTAACTGACAGTGAGAAGCGTTGGAGCCCTCAATCTGTGCAACACAACATTTAAGAGGCCAGAGGACAAAGACTGAATGGTTCACAATTGTATTGGTGTTTTCTTGATCAGCAAGTCTGAAGACTCTGCTGATTGCTGTTTCTCATTACAATATATTTTCAATATCTACAATGCAACTCAACTTTATCACAATATTTCAATACTTCAAAAAACTCATAAAAAGCACCAAGATACAGTGGGATAATAGGTAAGTAAGTAAAAAAGGACAAGATAGAAATCAACGGAAATGACTCTTGAGAATCATGTGCAGTATAAAACAGGTTACTGATTCACTACGAACCCATTCCTCTATCCTAGCAACCCCACCTGACAAATCCCACTCACCGTAAACTCTCTTTAGAAACAAAATAAGCAGAATTACAGCTATGATCTCCGGGCAGCTTCAGTGTTCTGGCAGGCTTTTCAACAGAAAAGAAATGATCCACGAAAATACCTGAAGCAGCAGCGCAGCAAAATTGACACTGACACCAACAGACCAGCTTTAAAAAGATTGAAATCCTCTGGTTCCATTTTTAAAAGTTGGTCTATGGCTCTGGCTGCTCAGTCTGGATGACGAGAAACTCCATTTAAAACAGGTGCTTGACACTGTCTTCACCCCTCTCTCCCGGGCCCTGGTGCTGACACATGCTGGGTTAGGGCTCCACAGGTGCTCGGAAGTCCTAAGACACCTTGCCAAGTGGTTGTTGTTCATCCATGACCTTACGCAGTGAGTATCAGCCAGCACCAACAACTTACATTTATACAGTGGCTTTAACATGGTAAAAGACCCCAAGGTGCTTCATAGGAATGCTAGTAAACAAATTTGACACCAAGTCACATAAAGAGATATTGGAGCAGGTGTCCAAATGCTTGATCAGAGAGCTATGTTTCGCTCCAAGTTTGGAGTCTAGATAGGTTTTTTAGGGTTCACCTGTTACCCTAAGAATGCTCGCACAAACTGTTATTTGTAAAAACCATTGTTGTTTATTTACAGATCTATGTACATCTCAGTAACTCTACATGAGGTTGTATTTCTGCTTCCCACCAGATCTGTTACTTATCATGTGACATTACATCATAATTACATCAACAGTTACATCAGTATCAGGTGCTCCTGATGTTAACCCTTTACTCTATAACCTGTAAGGGACATCTTAAAGGATGAAAGAGAGGTATAGAGACGGCGAGGTTTAGGAAGAGAATTCCAGAACTTATGGCTCAGGCAGCTGAAGACCATAAGATGTAGGAGCAGCAGTAGGCCATTTGGCCCATCAAGTCTGCTCTGCCATTCAATGATCTGATAATCCTCAACTTTACTATCCTGCCTTTTCTCCATAACCCTTGATTCCCTTGATGATTAAAAATCTGTCTATTTCAGCCTTGAATATACTTGACGACCCAGCCGCAACCTACTTCTGTGGTAAAGAATTCCACTGATTCACTATCCTCAGAGAAGGAAAATGCCTCCTCATCTCTGTTTTAAATGGGTGACCCCCTTACTCTGAGATTATGCTCTCTGGTCCTAGACTCTCCCACAAGGGGAAACAACATCTCTGCATCTACCCTGTCAAGCCCCCCAAAGAATCTTAAATGTTTCAATAAGCTTGCCTCTCATTCTTCTAAACTTCAATGAGTACAGGCCCAACATATTCAACCTCTCCTCATTAGAAAATCCCTCCATACCCAGGATCAACCTTGCGAACCTCCTCTGCACTGCCTCCAATGCTAGTATATCTTTCCTTAGATAAGGTGACCAAAACTGTTCACAGTATTCTAGGTGTGGTCTAATTAGTGCCTTGTATAGTTTTAGCAATACTTCCCTATTTCTATACTCCATTCCCTTTGAAATAAAGGCCAACATTCCATTTGCCTTCCTTATTACCTGCTGAACTTGTAAGCTCGCTTTTTATGATTCATGCACGAGGACCCCCAAATCCCTCTGTGCTGAAGCTTTCTGCAGTCTTTCTCCATTTAAAAAAGTCAGCTTCTCTATTCTTCCTGCTAAAGTGCATAACTTCACATTTTCCCCATATTATATTCCATCTGCCAAGTTTTTGCCCATTCAACCTGTCTATATACCTCTGTTGACTCTTTGTGTCATCCTCACCACTTGCCTTCCCACCTATTTTTGTGGCATCCTCAAACTTGGCGATAGTACATTCACTTCCCTCATCTAAGTCATTAATATATATTGTAAATAATTGTGGCCCCAGCACTGATCCCTGTGGCACTCCACTAGTTACAGGTTGCCATCCTGAAAATGCCCCTCTTATCACAACTTCAGTCTTCTATTAGTTAGCCAATGCGCCATCCATGCTAATACTACCCCCAACACCATGGGCTCTTATCTTATTAAGTGTGATACCTTACTAAACGCCTTTTAGAAATCCAAATATATTACATCTATTGGTTCCCCTTTATCTATCCTGTTTGTTACCTCCTCAAGGAATTCGAATAAATTTGTCAGCCATGATTTCCCCTTCATGAAGCCATGCCGGCTCTGCTTGATTATATTATGCATTTCTAAATGTTCAGCTATTACAACCATTATAATAGGCTAACATTTTCCCAACGACAGATGTTAAGCTAACTGACCTGTTTTTTTTGTCTCCCTCCCTTTTTGAATAAGGGTGTTACATTGGCAGTTTTCCAATCCTCTGGGACTTTTCCAGAATCTAAGAATTCTTGGAAAGTACTACCAGGGCAGCCACTATCTGTGTGGCTACTTCCTTTAATATCCTAGGATGCAACCCATCAGGGCCAGGGGACTTATCGGCCTTTAGCCCCATTAGTTTTCCTAGTACTTTTTCTCAAGTGAAAGTAATTGTATTTATTTCCTCTCCCACTTTTGCCCCTTAATTATTTAGTATTTTTGGAATGCTGTTAGTGTCTTCTACTGTGAAGACTGATGCAAAGTATCTATTCAACTCCTCTGCCATTTCCTGGTTCCCTATTATTATTTCCCCAGATTCATTCTCTAAGGGGCCTATGTTCACTTTGGTCTCGATCTTCCTTTCTATATATTTAACTGAGCTCTTATTGTCTGTTTTTATATTACTTGCTAGTTCACCCTCAAAGTTTATGTTCTCCCTCTTTATTATTTTTTCGGTCATCTTTTGTTGATGTTTGAAACTTTCCCAATCCTCTGGTTTACCGCTAATCTTTGCCACGTCTATGTTTTTTCTTTCAACTTGATACTATCCTTAACTTCCTTGGTTAACCATAGCTGGTTAATCCCCTTCCTAGACTCCTTCTTCCTCACTGGGAAATATCTTTGTTGTGAGCCTTGAACTATTTTTTTAAATGTCTGCCATTGTTCATCAACTGTCTTTTCTGCTAAATTCCTTTCTCGGTCCACTCCAGCCAACTCTGTCCTCATTTTTTTGTAATTACCCTTATTTAAGTTTAGCGCCGTTGTTTCCAACCCAAGTTTCTCACTCTCAAACCAAATGCTAAATTCTATCATGTTATGGTCACTGTTTCCTAGGGGATCTTTCACTCTGATGTCATTTATTAAACCTAGCTCATTACACTTTACCAGATCCAAAATAGCCTGATGCCTGTTGGATCCACAACATATTGTTCTAGGAAACTGCCCTAAATAAACTCTATGAATTCTTGCTCGTGGCTACCTCTGAATCACAGAATCACACAGTGCAGAAGAGGCCCTTCGGCACATCGAGTCTGCACCGACATGTGAGAAACACCTGACCTATCTAAATAATCCCATATACCAGCACTTGGCCCGTGGTCTTGAATGTTATGACGTGCCAAGTGCTCATCCAGGTATTTTTTAAAGGATGTGAGGCAACCCGCCTCAACCACTGTCCCAGGCAGTGCATTCTAGACCGTCACCACCCTTTAGGTAAAAAAGCTTTTCCTCACATCCCCCCTAAACCTCCTGCTCCTCACCATGAACTTGTGTCCCCTCGTGACTGACCTTTCAATTAAGGGGAACAGCTGCTCCCTATCCACCCTGTCCATGCCCCTCATAATCTTATACACCTCAGTCTTCTCTGCTCCAACAAAAACAACCCAAGTCTATCCAACCTCTCTTCATAACTTAAATGTTTCATCCTGGTGAATCTCCTCTACATCCCCTCCAGGGCAATCACATCCTTCCTATAATGTGGTGGCCAGAACTGCACACAGTACTCCAGCTGTGGCCTCGCCAAGGTTCTATACAACTCCAACATGATCTCCCTATCTTTGTAATCTATGCCTCGATTGATAAAGGCAAGTGTCCCATATGCCTTTTTCACCATCCCACTAACATGCCCCTCCGCTTTCAGGGATCTATGGACACACACGCTAAAATCCCTTTATTCCTCAGAACTTCCTGGTGTCATGCTGTTCATTAAATACTTCCGTGTCAAATTACTCCTTCCATAGTGTTTCACCTCACACTTTTCAGGGTTAAATTCTATCTGCCACTTATCTTCCCATTTGACAATCCTGTCTATATCTTCCTGGAGCTCAAGACACTCAACCTCACTGTTAACCACCCAGCCAATCTTTGTGTCATCTGCAAACTTACTAATCTTATCACCCACATAGTCATCTATGTTGTTTATATAAATGACAAATAATAGGAGACCCAGCACTGATCCCAGTGGTACGCCACTGGACACTGGCTTCCAGTCACTAAAGCAGCTTTCTGTCATCACCCTCTGTCTCCTACACCTAAGCCAATTTTGAATCCACCTTATCAAACTACCCTGTATCCCATGTGCATTTGCCTTCTTTATAAGTCTCCCATGTGGGACCTTGTCAAAGGCTTTGTTGAAATCCATATAAACTACACCAACTGCACTACCCTCATCTACACACCTGGTCACCTCCTCAAAAAATTCAATCAAATTTGTTAGGCATGACCTCCCTCTGACAAAGCCATGCCGACTATCCCTGATCAAACCTTGCCTCTCCAAATGGCAATAGATTCTCTCCTTCAGAATTTTCTGCAATAGTTTCCCTACCACTGACGTGAGACTCAATGGTCTGTAGTTGCCTGGCTTATCTCTACAACCCTTCTTAAATAGCGGAACCACATTAGTTGCTCTCCAGGTCTCTGGCACCTCCCCCGTGGCCAGAGGGGAATTAAAAATTTGGATCAGAGCCCCTGCAATCTCCTCCCTTGCCTCCCTCAGCAATCTGGGACACAAATCATCTGGAGCTGGTCCAATTTTAAGCCTGCCAACACCATCAATACCTTGTCACTCCCTATTTCAATTTGCTCAAGAACCTTGCAGTCTGTCTCCCCAAGTTCCATACCTTCATCCTCATTCTCTTGGGCGAAGACAGATGTGAAATATTGTTCAACATTCTACCGATATCCACTGGCTCCACCCATAGATTGCCCCCCTGGTCCTTTATGGGCCCTGCTCTTTCCTTGGTTATCCTCTCCCCATTGATATACTTATAGAATATCTTGGGATTTTCCCTACTTTTACCAGCCAGAGCTTTCTCATATCCCCTCTTTGCTCTCCGAATTGCTTTCTTAAGCTCCACCCTGCACTTTCTATACTCCACTAATGCCTCCGCTGATTTGCTCCCACTGTACCTGAACATCCTGAATATCTCTGGTCATCCATGGTTCTCTGGGCTTGTTACTCCTTCTTATCACCCTAAAGGGAACATGTTGAGCCTGTACCCTCCTCATTTCCTTTTTGAATGCCCCCCACTGCTCTTCTGTAGATTTCCCCACAAGTAGCTGTTCCCAGTCTACCTTGGCCAGGTCCTGCCTTACTTTACTAAAATCCACTCTCCCCCAATCCAAAACATTTTTTTGCAACTTGTCTATTTCTTTGTCCATAACAAGCTCAAATTGTACCATGTTGTGGTCGCTATCACTAAAATGCTCCCCCACCACCACCTCAGCCACCTGTCCGGCTTCATTCCCCCAGAATTAGGTCTAGCACTGCACTGTCCCTTGTTGGACCCTCTACATATTGACCGAAAAAGTTCTCCTGTACACATTTCAAGAAATCCACTCCATCCAAGCCCTTAACACTATGTCTATCCCAATTAATGTTAAGCAATGAAAGTTGAAATCACCTAATATAATTACCCTATTGTTATTGTTTTTACACACCTCCGCAAATTGAGCACATATTTGCTCCTCAATTTCCCGCTGACTATCTGGGGGTCTATAATAAACACCTAACAATGTGGCTGCCCTTTTTTATTCCTAAACTCTACCCACAAAGCTTCATTCGATGCCCCCTCCAAGATATCATCTCTCCTTACTGAAGTAACTGACTCCTTAACTAATAATGCAATGCCTCCTCCTCTTTTACCCCCTCCTCTGTCTCACTTGAAGATTCTATATCCTGGAATGCTGAGCTGCCAATCCTGCCCCTCCCTCAACCACATCTCTGTGATGGCTACTATATCACAATTCCACGTGTCAATCCTCACCTTTAACTCATCTGTTTTACCTGTAATTCTCCTGGCCTCCATCCAGCCTTGCCTTACTCCCTTGAAACTTAATGCAGCTGTACTCCCTCTGACTTGATTGTTTTACTGTATTATGATGTGTCCCTATTCTGCTAACATTCTGTGTCCCCTCCCCCTGCCAAATTAGTGTAAACTCCTCCCAACAACACTAGCAAACCCGCCCGCAGGATGTTAGTCCCACTCTGGTTCAGATGTAGACCGTCCCACTTGTACAGGTCCCACCTTCCCCAGAAACAGTCCCAATGATCCAGGAATCTAAAACCCTCCCTCCTGCACCAACTCTTAAGCCACGTATTTATCTGCGCTATTCTCCTATTTCTGTGCTCGCTAGCATGTGGCACTGGGAGTAATCCAGAGATTACAATCCGAGAGGTCCTGCTTTTCAGTCTTCTGCCTAACTCCCTGAATTCTTGATGCAAGACCTCATCCCTCTTTCTACCGATGTCATTGGTACCAACATGTACCATGACCTCTGCCTTATCACCCTCCCCCTTCAGGATGCCCTCTGCAGCCTTCAGTGACATCCCGGACCCTGGCACCAGTGAGGCAACACACCATCTTGAAGTCACATTGACAGCCACAGCAGCGCCTATTTGTTCCCCTGACTATAGAATACCCTATTACTATTGCTCTTCCTCTCTTCCTCCCCTCCTGTACAGACAGGTTGCTTGTGGTGCCAGAAGCTTGGCTCTGTCTGCACTCCCTGGAGGAACCAGCACCCTCAACAGCCTCCAAAAATGGAATACCGATTTGCAAGCAAGACCCCAGGGGATTCCTGAACTACCTGCCTGTTTCTCTTGGACTGCCTGGTGGTCACCCATTCCCTTCCTTCCTCAAGTCCCTTCAGCTGCGGTGTGACCACCTCTCTAAACGTGCTATCCACGATGCTCTCAGACTCGCGGATGCTCCACAGTGTCCCCAGCCACCGTTCCAGCTCTGAAACCCAAGCTTCCAGGAGCTGCAGCTGGACACAATTCCTGCACACATGCTGGTCCCGGGCACTGGAAATGTTCCCAGCTTCCCACATGGAGCACAAGGAGCACACCACAGCTTTGAGCTCGCCTGGCATGACTTATCTCTTTAAGTTAAACCTTTTAAATCAATTACTCTAGGGCCCTTCTTTCCTGATTTTCGTTACTACAGAATATACAAACTATAAACCACAAAAAGGCCTTAAACTGTAAGCAATAAACGTAGTAAATACTTACTCGACCTTACCCACTACTTACCAGTCATTCCTCTCCCTTGTAGCCTCTACTGCTGCAGCAGGGCAAGACCACTCTCTGAAGATTTAAGAAGTTGGATAGCAAGGCAAAAATGCAAATAGTACCTCTTCCCCTCTGCACCGAATTCCCACTGTGAGCCAAATTGCCAATACCACACTCACTCTGGCTGTGTCTCACTCACAATGAGCTCTCTCCCCTGCTCGTATGCAAGTGCACTGATATAGTGTGCTTCTAATAGTCCCTTTCTTAAATGGAGCTGAGGTGAGCTGAGATGACTCACACTAGTTAAGCTTCAAATAGTAATCAACAATATTCAGGCCCTAATCAGGCTTCAGGTGATTGACAGTTAACTGTCACACAGCCAGCAGAGTCAACTAACTTACCAGCCTTTTAACTAGAATACTGAAATTACAAAAATTAAAGAAGAAGACTTACCAGTTCAATTCCCACTGTGCACCAAATTGCCAATACACACACTCACTCTGGCTGTGTCTCACTCAGGATGAGGTCTCTCCCCTGCTCGTGTGCCAATTTGATTTTCCCAATCTACATGAAGATTAAAGCCACCCATGATTAATGTACTGCCTTTTTTACATGCCCTCATTATCTCCTGATTTATTCCCTGTCCTACAGTATAGCTATTGTTAGGGGGCCTATAGACTACTTCCACCAGTATCTTCTTCCCCTTGTTATTTCTTACCTCTACCCGTATGGATTCTACATCTTCCAATCCAAGATCATTTCTTGCTATCGTACTTATTCCATCTCATACTAACAAAGCTACCCTACCGCCCTTTCCTTGCTGCCTGTCCTTTCGTAAAGTCACATACCCCTAAATATTTAGTTCCCTAGGGAGGACTTTTTTAATTTTTTCAAGGGTATGAACATCACTGGTCAGGCCAGTATTTATTGTCTATCTCTGATTGCCTTTGAGAAGGTGATGGTGAGCTGCCTTCTTGAACTGCTGCAGTCCACGTCATGTGGGCACGGTACAGCCTAAGTGCTGTTCAGGAGGGAATCCCAGGATTTTGACCCAGTGGCAGTGAAGGAATGGCGATATAGTTCCAAGTCAGGATGGTGTATGGCTTGGAGGGGGACTTGCAGGTGGTGTTCCCATGCATCTGCTGCCCTTGTCCTCCTAGGTGGAAGAAGTCATGGGTTTGGAAGGTGCTATCAAAGGAGCCTTGGTGAGTTGCTGCACTGCATCTTGTAAATGGTACACTGCTACCGCTGTGTGTCAGTTGTGGAGGTAGTGAATGCTGAATGTGGTCAGTTGGGTGCCAGTCAAAGGGATTGCTTTGTCTGGATGGTGTCAAGCTTCTTGAGTGCTGTAGGAGCTGCACTCATGCAGGCAAGCGGAGAGTATTTCATCACACTCCTGACTTGCCTTAGAGGTTGCCTATGGGGAGTCAGAAGTAAGCTACTCACCACAAAATTACCAGTCTTTGACCTGCCCTTGTAGCCACAGTATTTATATGGCTAGTCCAGTTAAATTTCCCGTCAATGGTAACCCCCAGGATTTTGATAGGGAGTTACCATTTACCAGAAGCTGAACTTGGACCAGCCTTATAAATGGTGTGGTTGCAAGAGCAGGTCAGAGGCTAGGTATTCTGAGGCAAGACCACAATGATGATAATTTTAACTTTGAGGTATGGCTGGACTGAGAGCCAATGCAGGACAACAGACTGATGAGTGAACAGGGTTTGATGTGAGTTGGGATGTGGGCAGCAGAGTTTTGGATGAACTCAAGTTTATGGAGGATTCAAGGTGGGACGCTGTCCAGGAGAATAGGCTAATTTACCATGGAGGTCAACATATGGAGCCTGATTCATGATTTCACTTGATGTTCACTGACACACAACTTGCTGCACGGATCATTGGACAGAGATCAGAAGCAGAAAACCTGACTGATACTTTTTATATGTAGCCTGAGGGTGTTGAAGCTACTTATAGTACCTCCGTCACTATCCCACACTGTGATTAGCTGACTCAGCACAGACCTCCGAGCTGTTTGAAGATTATTTTCATGTTGATTGCAGCAGTCCAATTCCTGACAGGCCCCAGTTCTAAATCAACTCCACTACATATAGTCTGATGCTGAGCTGCTCTTACAATACTGATTGTGACTTCCAATCAACAAGATAATGTTGATACAGGGGTAACAAAGCTCCTAAATCATCAACAAAATTGTCCATTTGACCATGATCCTCAGGTTCCTTCCGAATGGCTAACTGCAGCATCCAATGCACTGTATCGGACCTATCAGATTGTGCATTGAGAAGAGGTGCAATGGTTTGACACCAGATGAAAAAATGAACATCTGTTGCAGCTATTACTGCAGCACTGTGCAATTGGTCCTTGCTCAGAGTTTTATGAAAGATTATATTTACCTGTTCTTAATGTTCCTTCATTCTCCCCAGTCATCAGGAGGAGCTCGAACAATCGGCTGATGCCACACTGCTGATATTGCTCTGCAGCCTGGCTGGTAAAAGCTAAGTGAAAATGACTCATTGCCAATTTGTCATGCAATGTCTGGATAAACAAGCTTCTAGTTCATGTCTCCTTTTCACCACCTCCATCTCACCCCGATAGTCCCATTGAAAATGTTGGCATTTGCTTTCACACTCAAAAATGATCCTGTGAGTTACCACCTCTTTAACATTGATAGCATGGATCCTAGTCTTTCCTTTAATATTGACATCTTTGAAACCTAATCTTACTTTAAAGTAGCGGTCTTATTTCAGTGGTAGCATTCTCACCCTAAATCAAAAGTTCAAACCTCATCAGGACCTGAGCACCTAATCTGGGCTGACACTTTAGTGCAGTACCGAGCGAGCGCTGCACTAGATCACATCTATCAGATGAAACATTAAACCAAGACCCTGTTCGCCCTCTCAGGTGGTTGTAAAAGATTCAATGGAACTATTTGAAGAAGAGAATGGGAATTCTCCCCAGTGTCTTGGTTAACAAATATCACTCAACCAACATCACTAATAAAAAGACTATCTGCTGATGATCATGGTACTTGTGGCAGCTTATGTGCAAAATGGCTGCAGGTTTCCTATATTACAATGGTGGCTGCACTTTAAAAGTACTTGATTGGCTGTGAAGTGCATTGGGAGGTTGAGGTTGTGACAGGCATCATGTAAATGCATTTCTGTTTCTTTAACATCCACAGAATATGAAGACTCACAGAGACAGGTTTACTGCACTGCACATTTATCTGATCTGAAATCTATGGCATGGCTGCCGGCTCTCCATCTTGGAATAATATCAATAGAACTAAGAATGAGTTTGACTTGAATGAAGGACTAGTTCAACGATTCTCACTATGGAAGTTATAGGCTTCCAGTTCTTAACTGCTATTGAATAAAGTCAAGCACAGAGATCTTAATACTGATTATTTATTAAGTGGTTAAGCTCTGTTTGTAGATCTCTGCGAATACCAAATGAATCCTTTAAATAATAACAACTTGCATTTATTTAGCGCTTTGACCGAAGTAAAATTTCCCAAGGCGCTTCATGGAAGTATTGCCAAACAAAATTCGACATTGAGCAACATAAGGAAATGTCAGGCCAGGTGACCAAAAAGCTCAAAATGGGAAGCTTAAGTAGTACTTCAAGCAAGGAGAATGAGGTAGCGAGGTGGAGAAGTTTAGGGAGGGAATTCCAGAGCTTAGGACCAAGACAGATGAAAGTTCAGCCACCATTGATGGAGCAATTAAAACTGGGGATATATAAGAGATGAGAAATGGAAGCGTGCAGGGATCTTGGAAGATTTTAGGACTGGAGGATGATACAGAGAGACGGATGGGCGAGGCCATGGAGGATCTGAAAAGAAGTATGAGAACATTAAAATTGAAGTGTTGCCAGATCAGGAGCCTAAAGTAGGTCAGTGAGCACCAGGGTGATGTTGCACCCTGTTCTTGCCTGTGTTTTTATATAGGAGTCCCAAAAATCTGTCTAGAAATGTCTACTGACAAATATTATGAAGAAAAACTCTTGAGGGGCTGAATGGCCTATTCCTGCACCTCTGCTCCAAATACAGAGCTGTACATTGAAGGTGTTATGTGGCACTCCTGAATGGCTCTGAGTTTCACCAATTTTCCACATTCCTTTTCTGGAAATGTTAACTCTTTCTTGGGTACTATTTTCAAGTCCTTCTGAGTGCCCTGAGATGCCTCATGCTGGTGGTTATTCCTCTTGTGAGGTCCCACGGAATGAATGCTATTTGATATTGGGAGGGCATCCCAGCCAAACCCGACAATGTCCTTATCCAACGTCCCCTCTATTCAAGTTAAAGGTGGATAGCAATCCAACTTGCATTTGTAAAGCATTTTTAATGTAGCAAAATGGTGCTTCACAGTTGTGTTATCGAACAAAATTTGATACCCAGCAATATAAGGAAATATTAGGGCAGGTATCCTAAAATAAGGAATGTCTCAAAAGAGGAGAAAGAGCCAGAGAGTCAGAAAGATTTAGGGGGAGAATTCCAGGTATTAGGGCCTAGACAGACTAGATAATATGGCCATTAATGGTGGAGCAATTAAAATTGGGGTGCACAAGAGGCAGTGGTGAAGTGTAGGGCTGGAGGATGTTACAAAGATAGGGAGGCCATGTATTAATAGAAATGAAAAGTACATTTTCTGAGAAAAGACTTGACTGGATCTGAAGTTACACTTTTGTCAAAGAAGCTGACTGTTACTTTGTGTTTGTTGTTGTATTACATCTGTTATCTCTATGTGAAAACAAAGATGAAAATTTTAAATTGAGGCATTGCCAGACCAGAAGCCAATGTGAGCACAGGGGTTACAGGTGAATGGGACTTGGTATGAGCTAGGATTCAGACAGCACAGTTTTGCATGAGGTCAGGTTTATGGAGATCCCAGTTCAGTTGCTTCTGCTGCAAATCCGGGCTAGGATCAGCAAATTCAGCTCTGGCAGAGGAAGACACTTAGGAAATTCCAGGTCTGTATGACTCAGCTTTTTATTGAACAGACTCACTGAACCAGGGCTGGTTTTATTTTTTACATTGTGGCTGCTCTTAAAGGGATCTGATATTAATTGAGATTCAAAGCCTCCACTCCAATTGGCAATAACTCACCAAGGGGCTTCTGGTAGACAGACTGGTGTGTGCCAGTGATATCTGCACCTCCGTTGAACAACTGAACATTTTACAGTTGACTGCATCTAGAGTCATGCGCTGCACAGCTGAGATGTTGGGTAGTTTCTGCCACAAAGCCCCAGGAATGCAGCTGAATCCCTTCCCATTAAACCCAATGCTTCCTTGCAACATTTCCAATTTTCATACCCAGTTATATTTCCACTCCATCAGCATGAAATTGTCAAATTGATGTTAATTTCTGGGCAGCAACTCACTATGGTTACGTGGACAGTACTTGGCATCATCACTGAGAATGTCAAAGGCAATATTTTGGGTGCACTCAACCCTCTGAGTTCCTCTTCAAGTCACACAGCATCTTGACTTGGAAATATATCATCGTTCTATCACTGTTCAAAATCTGGAATTTTCTATTCAACACCGCTCTGGGAGGCACATTCAGCACATGACCAGCAGCAATTTGAAGCAAAGGCCCATCACCACCCTCTCTGGAAATAAATGTCAGTTTTGCAAATGTTTCTCACATTGGAAGAACATTTTTTTAAAGTTTACATGGTGTCTGCTAGGAACTGGATTAAGATTTTTGTCAGGGCCCTTGTAAGGAACAGAGAAAGTAGCATTTCTTAACACTTCTGGCATCCAACTCACTGAGTTTGGACACGATGTGGTCATATACCAGCAAGACAAACCAAGGTTTTGTTTGAGTTTGTGCTGTATTAGCTGATACCAGCAAGAGACAGGATCACAATTACCTCCATCACCCCAGGCTAAGGGAGAGAGGAGAGAGGAAAGGGAAATCACCCTGATGACCCAAAAGTTCCTGGTTGATCAGTAGGTACATGTAAATAGCAAGTGAGGGCAGGTTCAGGCTCAACTGTGATCAATGATCCAGTTAATCAGCTACAACGCGCTTCCTGATGGAACAGCCAATTTGAAACTCACAACCCAGGCTCACACATGAAAGATGATTGTACAGATGACTGCCATTAACCCCAGCAGAGGTCTGTACCTTTAGGAGAAGCGAGAGGGGGAAAAGAAAAAGGGAACAAAGAATCACAACAACCAACTGAAGAAGAAAAAGCAGAACTTAAAATACAACAGAAATCTCAAGTCTAATTACTGTGCAAAACTGGAAAAAGAAATGAATGTCTCACACAAGTAGATGGGATATATGCTGGAACATTTAAGAACAAGGAGCACATTCTGCTTGTTACACTGTTCCTCTTGGCTTCGAGGACAGGGGTCATCAGTTTCTCTCTTCTTGTTTATATACATATATGATGTACATATATATTAAAAAATCATCAGCTCCCAATGTGCATTCTCTATGAAAACCATGTCCATCAGGTTTGAATATTTTATGTGGTACTGATTCAAATGCAGAGTCCTGCCCATAAACAACTCTAATTAAGATTTTAAATATTTATTAATGAGCAATGATTGCCTCCAAAAGTTGACCCTACTTTTGGTTTATTTTGCTGCAAGCTTTGATGAGTTAAATCTGGTGTTGAAGTGCAAGCAGATTATAGCAGGCTGACCCTCATGGACCTGACTCATTTTCCAGATGCCCACTGAGATTGGTCAGCCATGCAACCAGATGTTAAAGATGCTTTTTAATTTAGGTTTTTATTAAATAGGAGGGTTTTTACTTAGTGGGTAGCTCTGTCGCGTCTGAGTCACTTATGAGCTCTATGAAGCGCCTTGGGATGTTTTATTACATTAAAGACACTACATAAATACAAGTTGTTGTTGTTTAGTCAAAAGGTTGTAGGTCCCACACCAGAGAAATGAGCACAAAAATCTGACTGACACTCCTGTACAGTACTGAGGAACTGCTACACTATCGGAAGTGATGTCTTTTGGATGAGACATTTAACTGAGGTTCTGTATGCCCTCTCAGTTGGACATAAAATACCCTATTGACACTATTTCAAAGAAGAGTAAGAGAGTTCCTGGCCTAGCGTCCTGGCCAATATTTATCCCTCAATCAAAGTCATTACAAAGCAGATTTCTGGTCATTATCCATTTACCGTTAGTGGGAGCTTGCCGTGTTTAAAATGGCTGTTACGTTTCCTACATTACAACAGTGATTATACTTCAAAAGTATTTCACCGACTGTAAAGCACATTGGGACATCCTGAGGTCCTGAAAGGCATTATATAAATGCAAATCTTCCTTTTTTCAGCTACTGAGATATTGATTTGCTGTATCATAGAGAGGAGATTGGTCTCAGTTTAGCCAGCAATAGGGGTGTGCATAAAATTGGCCTGAATGTCCCAGGGTAAGGTCCAGAACATCAGCCAGGATTCTTACTCCTTACTCCTATCCAAGCAGCCTATCAGTATATGTAGATGTCAGATGAAAGCAGAATCAGTTTTGGCAGGATTGGGTTTGACATGATGGGAAGGGGCTCCTGCTCCTGATCACTATCTACTGAAAAGTACATTGGGTGTTGGACAAGGACACCAACGGGCATGGATGCAGGGCAAGGACCCTGCAGGCAGGTTATTGCTAACAATGCCCTCAAATCAGTATTCATCCAAAAATGGATAAAAGAGCTGAATTCCAGAGGTGAGGTGAGAGTGCTGCCCTTGACATCAAGGCATTGTTTGATCAAGTGTGGCATCAAGAAGCCCCCAACAAAATTTAAGTCAATAGGAATCGGGGGAAAACCTCTCTGCTGGTTGCAATTATACCAGGAAGGAAGATGGTTGTGGTTATTGGAAGACAATAATCAACAACCTTCCCTCCATTACGAAGTCAGAAGTGGCACTGTTTGCTGATTATTGCGTAGTGTTCAGTTCCATTTACAACTCCTCAGATAATGAAGCAGTCCATGCTGGCATGCAGAATGACCTGGACAATGTTCAGGTTGGGCTGAGAAGTAGCAATTAACATTTTTTATTATCAATCCTTGGGATGGGTGCCATGCTGGCAAAGCCACCATTAATTGCCCCACCCTATTTGCCCTTGAGAAGGTAATGGTGAGCCACCTTCTGGAACTGCTGCAGTCCAAGTGGGGCAAGTACTCCCACGGTGCTGTTAGGGATGAAATTCCAGGATTTTGGCCCAGTGACAATGAAGGAGTGCCGATATCGTTCCAAGTCAGGATGGTGCCTTGGGGCAGGGATGTTGGAATTTACAAATGGTGGTGATCCCACGCATCGGCTGCTTTATCCTTCGAGGTGATAGTGGTTGTGGGTTTGGAAGATGCTATCGAAGGAGCCTTGGTGAGTAGTTGCAGTGCATCTTGTAGATGATACATGCTGGTACACGCTGCTGTCACAGTACTTGGTTATAATACCCTCCACAGTTGAATGGCCTGTGAACACTCAATACCTAAACCCACTAATGAAAAATGATCACTAGGTGAGATATTGCGTGGGCCTGGGTTCCAGCTGTCAAGCCATAACCTGGTGAATCTGTGCTCTCAAGTGAAAGGGGCAGCAATTTGTAATAGGAGCAAGTGTTCCTCTATGTATAGGCCTTTTGTCTGGCACTTGCCTGAAAGACAAAAAGTAACTTCAGCATAAAAACTAGAAGGGAATAGATCAATTTGCTTCAATGAGAATTGAAAGATTTATTAACATCATTGAAAATGTTGCCAGGCTCCCACAAGCATACGTTTTTTGTGCAGCCACCTCCAAGCTGAGTGCCTCCTGCCAGGACTTGCTGTGACCAGCTGCACTTGGCCAGAGCTTGGGGAACCCAACAGCACTAGCACAAAAGGAGAGTACCCGAAGTGCCACATATAGAGTCCAGAGGTAAAACAACAGCAGCACCAGGCTCAGTTTTACATCAAAAAAGGACATCAGCTAGTTTAGAAATCGAATGCAGTTTCAGATTATGATATCCCCTTGGGCCAATTTCATTGAATGACCTTGCTAAAGCAGCCTGAATTAGCAATTCATTAAAACTATTCACAACAATGACTCATCACCAACACTCATTCCCTCCGCCGCCCACACCCCCCCCCCCCCCCCCCAACTACGCAGAGAAGCTCAATACAGTATGAGCGAGGTCTCTTAGGCTCTTAGGAAACAGAACCACAGACAAATGTGGTTCCAGCCACTTAAGATTCTTCCAACGTCTAAATATCTTTTTAATGTGCTTCCAATTTGTAGAGAAAGAAAAAATATAAATGAGGAAAGACAGCAATGTATAAACGGAAATTAATAACATTTAGAAGGCGATGGGTAGATCATGGCTGATCTGTACCTTAACTCCATTTAATCATAAAAGCAAAAAAACTGCAGATGCTGGAAATCCAAAACAAAAACAAAAATAAAAAAACCTGTAAAAACTCAGCAGGTCCAACATGTTGACTGTGTTCCTCTCCGCAGATGCTGTCGGACCTGCTGAGTTTTTCCAGGTATTTTTTTCTTCTCCATTTAATCACGTTGGTTCTGTAACCCTTTATAACCTTGAATAACAAAATCTATCAAGCTCACTTTTGAAATTTTCAATTGAACCCCCAGCTTCAACAGCTTCTTGGGGGACAGTGTTACAGATTTCCACTCCCCTTTTTGAGAAGAAGTGCTTCTTGACATCATCTCTTTATGGACTAGTTCTAATTTTACAATTATATGTACACAATTAAATATTAAAAAGACTGAAGCCATTATTTTGGTCCAAACTCCAAACTCCATTCCCTAACTATCAACACAAACCTTCTCCCTGGCAACAGTCTGAGATTAAGCCAGTCTGTATGCAACCTTGATCTGAAATGATCCAGAAATGAGCATCTGGCATCATACTTGTGCCATCTCTAAGACCGCCAATTTCCTCTGTAACATCGCTCGACTTTGCCCCTCTCTCAGCTCATCTGCAGTTCTTTCATTCTTTCCTTTGTTACTTCTAGACTTCAGAATGCACTCCTAGGCTGGTCTCCCACATTTTACCCTCCGTAAACTTGAAGTCATCCAAAATTCTGCTGTGCATGTTTTAACTCACAGCAAGTCCCATTCTCCCATCACTCTTGTGCTCGCTGACCTACATTGACTCCCAGTCAAGCAACATCTTGATTTTAAAATTCTCATTCAATTGGTGGCCATGCCATCAGTTGTCTAGCCCCAGGCTCTGGAATTCCCTCCCAACACCTCTCCATCTCCCTACCTCCTTTCCTCCTTTAAGACACATCTTAAAACCTACTTCTTTGACCAAGCTTTTGGTCATCTAACCTAATATCTCCTCATGTGGCTTGGTGTCATACTTTGTTTTATAATGCTCCTCTGAAGCATCTTGGGATGTTTCATTAGTTAAAGGCACTATATAAATATAAACTTGTTGTTATGCCCCCTCGTTCCAGACTTCCCCTCCAGAGGAAATTGTTACTCTCTATCCACTCTATCAAATCCATTCATCACCTTAAACATCTCAATTTGATCACCGCTTGATCTTCTATGTTCAAGGGAATACAAACCTAACCTACACAATCCGTCCTTAAAATTTAACTCTTTCAGCCCCAGTATCATTCTGGTGAATCAGTATCTGAACCTCTCCAAGATCAATATACCCTTCCTGAGGTGTGGTGCCTAGAACTGAAAATAACAATAAAAAGCAAGATCTCTTGCCTTCTGTCCTCATGTACTGGTAAGTTTGTTTTGGTGTTGTTGTTAGCTGTGCATGGCACATATACAGCTGGTGGCATGGAGTACAAATTAAAGCAGCTTCTTTGTGCCTCTAGTACCTGCAGTAGGGTCAATGAGAAAAAAGTACAGTTGCTTGTATTATTGGACACGGCACTATTTGAAGGAGAGCAGAGGAGTTCTCAGGAGTGTTCTGGACCAAAATGTAACTCTCAGCTGATACCTAAAACAGCTTATCTAGTAATTTATTTCATTGTTGTTTATGGGAGCTTGCTGTATGCAAATTGGCTTGCATTTGTATAGCACCTTTCAAGATTAAGACCAATCTGAGCACAGCAAACTCCCACAAACAGCAATGTGATAATGACCAGATAATCTGTTTTTTTTAAAACTGACATTGGTTAATGGGTAAATATTGATCAGGGCACTGGGGAGGATTTTCCTGCTCTTCTTAAAAAGTGATCTTTACATCCACCTGAGAGGGAAAACTCCCTCGATAATATGCTGGACCACAAGCCTAGATTACATGCTCAAGGGTCTGGAGTGGGTCTTGAACCCACAGACTTAGGAGGCAAAAGCGCTACTCACTGAGCCATGACTAAAATTATATTAAATTATTGCATTTCTTAGGATATAAAGATCTAATATTAGCATTAATATTATGATTGAAATGGTATTCAAGATATCTGAATGGCTTTATCACTGTAATAACAGTATTTAGTTCAGTCACATAAGTTGAAATATTTACAAATTCAATCAGCCAGGGGAGGCAGGGTCTGCCAGCAGCCTAGGAGTTAAGAAAGCTGGGATTTGTCTATAAACCACAGGATTTTGGAGAAGATATTGTTTATTTATTAGCCTAAGCACAAATCACCCAGTTGCAAAAAGTTGGCTTGCAGTGAGACACAGGGTGCCTAAGGGTGACACAGACAGAAAGCAGACAACTCAGAGTATTAACAGCAGGTATCAGACCCATTACACAATGTTCCCCGCTATTACTACTCCTAATGAAGTATCTGTCAAATCTGTTATCATTTAGAAAACTTGCAGTTTTCTCTGCAGTCACCTTCCTCAACTTATTCTATTCGATATGTTTATCACAATGATTCCAGAGGCAAACAATGCTAAAGCTGCTTAAAAAAACCCACAAAGTCTTCCCAGCGTAACAGCAAGAGCTCTCTGTGAAACAATCACTACACCCTGCATTATAGGACAGCTGTTTCTCCTTTCATGGGCTGTGGTATCAGGAGATCAAAAGGAAAGTCATAATCGAGGTGGCATTGTGCGAACAAGAGCATTAGATCTGAGATGGGGATCCAGTGGTGAGCTTCTGACAATGAAGGATAAACAATTCTAGGAATATGAAGAAAGAGAAGGGGAGTGAGACCAACTAGGTTGCTCTTCAAAACAGCCATTGCACACTCAATGGGCCGAACAGCCTCCTTCTGTGCTGTACTGCTCTATAATTCTACAATAATACATTTTGAATCACAGCCAGATATATTCACAGTTAAGTACAGTTGGGTGACTATACAAAATTGTTTTTTTTTTGTTAAGTGGTTGCAGCAGAGGGCACTTATTTATTTGAAGTGATTAACATACAGTTGGCTATTTAGTGCCATGCTGGGAGGAGAAGACATGAAAATGACCACATATGTGTTTATCCTGAGGTTTTGGCCATCTACCTTAGCTAGATGGTGGAGTAGTTGGATGGGGGGTTGATGGGGAAGTAGGTCCTCCTGACAGATCAAAGGGTCATAAGATCCATGACTAGTTTCACATTCCCCTCAGATCCTACCATTCTCTGTAGTGGGCAGGTTCATTTCATTGTCTCGTTGTCTCTGCTTGTAGCCGTGAGTAACTGAACAAGGTCCCAATCATCTCCATCCCCAATACAGGTGGACCAGAGACTTGTGAGGCAGTTCCCAGCTTGAATGCATCTGGACTTGGAAAGTTTCCAGGACCTTTTTCTAGAAAGGGTCTTAAATTAAAGCTGACTTGAATGTGCAAGGGGTATCTCTTCACATTCTCATTCAAGGGCACAACCTGCCTATACAGCACTGTCATGTTGTGGTGAATGGCTTACTGCCTTGAATGAATGAGTTGCTTGTACTTCAAAAATAGAAAGAGAGTGAGAGAAAGAATGAGTGACACAAAAAGAGTGAGACGGAGATGGTAGGTGCATGGTACTGTGCCGAGGCAGGCAAGGGACGAGTCACACTTTGTATTACAAATTTCAACAACAACTGAGACTTAGATTTGTGTCCAATAATGCTCCTGTGAAGCATCTTGGGATATTTCACTACGTTAAAAGTGTTAAATGATTGCAAGGTGTTATGTCACATCTCTGTCATAAAGCACTTCAAAGGAGCTGGAGAGAAGGATGTCAAGCAGAAAATGGGTAAGATTGGAGGAGGGGGAATGATAGCCTAGCCAAAGAGATAGGTCTTGAAATGGTTTTAAAGGGTGAGAGGTAGTGAGAAAAATTAGGCCACTATTCCAAAGAATTTCCCAACCCTAAAAAGCCGGTGTGTATGAGAGGAGTTAATGTTTGCAGCAGTAGAAGTTTTAATGCATTGTCACGTCAGAATGAAAAAAGTCACCATATTTCAAACTTGATTATTGCAACCCACTGCTGTAAATATATCAGTCAACATTGTGCTTTTAATTGACATTATTGTCACCGCTGGAGCTTTAAAGTTGCACCAGTCTTTCCCCTCAGCCTCATTTTATAACCATCATAAACACATTGCAGAAGCATTTTGCTTACTTAAGCATCTTTACACAGTTGCAAAGTGTTAATTAAAAATGCCGGGAGAACTGCTCTAGGCTGCAGAAATTACAAATATTGTCACTTATCTTTCTTTCAATATCCAATGCAATCTTTCCCTTTTCCTCCCCCCCTCCTGAATTATAGAATGATACACACACAGGAGGCCATTCAGCCCATTGTGTCGGATCTTTGAAAGAGCTATCCAATTAGTTTTAGCCCCAGGCTCCTTCCCCATAGCCTTGCAAATTCTTCCCCTTTTAAGTATTTACCCAATTCTCCTTTGAAAGTTACTACTGAATTTGTTGCCACAGGCCTTTCAAGCAATACATTTCAGATCATAACAATTCACTGTGTAAAATATTTCTCCTGCTTTTGCCTCTGTTGAAATTGCTGGGATGTGGTTCCACTGCTAACTCACCCAAGTGGTCACTCTTCATGAAAATAACTGGTGCTATGCAATTCCACCATACAGGGCATCACAGCTGGGCCTGATTATGTATACATATATAAACACGCACTTGCTGATGCACATATGCACGTGTGTACACACACACACACACACACACACACACACACACACAACACACACACACACACACAACACACACACACACATCTACCTCACTGGATGATAAGAGTCCAGGTTGGTGTTTTATTTTCTGTAATCCAGGAACCATGAGGATCACATGCATTGCCCTGACAACAACAACTTGCATTTTTCAAGTGCCTTTAATGTAATAAAACACCCCAAGGCCCTCCACAGGAGGGTTATCAAACAAAAATTGACAGCAAGCCACATAAGGAATTAATAGGACAATAGTTTTAATTAGTGACCTAATGGAGGAAATGTAGGTAAAGAGAAAGCGAAGGGGGTTGGAGTCAGGAGATCATGTGATGAAACCCCCAGATTCAAACAGTGTAGACTATCCTAGCTGTTTTAATTTAGATTCTTTAAGACCAGGTCCACAATTCTTCACCTGGTATTTGCACAGCGAAATCTAGCTCCCTTCTCGATATGGCAAACCCATAGGTTGTGCTGGTTGAGATGATCTAATTTATCAAAGGTCAGGGATTGAACCCAGGACCTTCCAACCTTAATGGCTCATGTACAGCCAGCCACTGCAATTGCCCACTGAGCCACCGCAAGGGTAAAATGGCCCAAAACTTCCGATCAGTGTTGGAACCCCTGTGTCTGACTCTGCTCAAACAAAAAAACAACCCACTTGCCTACATACGCTGAAAAAGCTCCAGCTTCCGATGAAGGATCCCACAGAACTCCTTCGCAGTAATCCACGCAGACAGCAGTGAAAAGAATCTACATAGAAGCCATGCCCCATTTTTACAGAGTAGCTGCCGTATTCTGTTGTGTTTAAAGATTCTCAAGCTTCTCAGTGTGTTCATGAATGATTGTATGAGTGAATGTGTGACTGAATGGGTGTGTGTGTAGACGTGGGTGAGGTTGTGAATTGGGTGGCAGCTGGATGGGATGGTAGCTGGGTAAGGTGGCAGCTGGGTAAGGTGGGCAGATGGATAAGGTGGGCAGATGGGTACGGTGACAGCTGGGTACGGTGACAGCTGGGTATGGTGACAGCTGGGTAAGGTGACAGCTGGGAAGGGTAGTAGGTGGGTTGTCGGGCTGTGTCAGAAGGGCTTGTCAGGTCAGAGGTTATCGGGTCTGTTTGGGTGGGGGGTGAAGTTGGGTGGTGATAGCTAGTCGGGTTGGGTCAGGGAGGGAGTTGGGTGGTGATAGATAGTCTGGTCGGGGAGGGGAGGGAGTTGGGTGGTGATGGTTAGTCAGGTCGGGTTGGGCGGGGAGTCAGGTGGTGGTGGCTATTTGGTGGGGGTCAGGGCTCAGAGGCAAGGTGGGATATGGAGTCGGGGAGAGGTCAGGGGTGTCCCAGGAGTTAGACTAGGATTTTTCTGTCTAACATTTCCTGGGTAAGCTTTTGGAAGGTCTCAGGGAGCAGGGGAATTGCCCATTAGAAGTTCAAACTTCCCAGGCAATTCCCACAGATTCATTGTGTTGGGACTTCCACAGGATCCCAAGTGCATCTTGGGAGTTCGCCTGGCCTCTGATGATCTGGAAACTGAAGATCTGGGCCAATGTCTCTTCAAGAGACAAAATCTTAACCTGCCCTTACGAACCTTGAAGTCTTGGCATAGGCTTTTCCTAACAAGCTCCTTGCTTTTCTTACATTTGTCTTCTGCTGAGAGTGTTCCAGCCAACAGCCATCTGTTAAACAATAAATTGAATGCTGATTCACATGTTCCTCAGGTTATTACCCAGTAAGATTAAGTGTGCACGTGTGATGTTTGCTTCTTTAGCTAATCTATATTGGCATTTTGTTAATTGGGATTTTTAAAATTTATTCTTGGGATGTGGGTATCGCTGTCATTTATTACCAATCCTTAGTTTCCCCAATCAACTAAGTGGCTTGCAAAACTACTTCAGAAGGCAGTTACAAGTCAACCATGTTGGTGTGGGACTGAAGTCAAACATAGGGCTTCTCTAAGGGACATAAATGAACCAGAGGTAAAAACAAAAAACTGCAGATGCTGGAAATCCAAAACAAAAACAGAATTACCTGGAAAAACTCAGCAGGTCTGGCAGCATCGGCGGAGAAGAAAAGAGTTGACGTTTCGAGTCCTTTCGAGTTTTGAAGGGTCATGAGGACTCGAAACATCAACTCTTTTCTTCTCTGCCGATGCTGCCAGACCTGCTGAGTTTTTCCAGGTAATTCTGTTTTTGACATAAATGAACCAGTTGAGTTTTAATGACAGCTTCATGGCCATTTTTGCTGATGCCAACTCTCTATCTCCAGACTTGTTTTTAAGCTGAATTAAAATTCTCAAAATGCCACAGTGGGATTTGAACTCACATCTCTGAATTATTAGGGCAGGTCCAATGAATTCCTAATCCAGGAACATAACCATTACATTATCTAGCCCAGCAAGCCAGTGCCCATGTTCCAGCTCCCAGTGCTTACATACCGAAACCCAGCTCCCTTTTCCCAGCAGCTGACTGATATAACTAGGAAAAAACGAGTCTATGGGTCAACCGATGGGAAGCAGATTTAACTGTGTTTAGAAATAGGCTCATAACATAAGAAATAAGAGAAAGAGTAGACCATATGGCCCCTTGAGTCTACTCTGTCATTCAATATGAACATAGCTAATCTTCTGCCTCAACTCCACTTTCCCGCCTGCTATCCATAGCCTTTGATTCTCTGAAAGTCCAAAAGTCTGTCCATCTCAGTCTTAAATATACTCAATGGTGGACCATCCACAACCCTCTGGGAAAGAGAATTCCAAAGATTCACAACTTGGTCATTCAGGATCCAACTTAAAATAGTGCCCGTATCTAGCGACAACGCTAGTTGGACATATTCCTGGAGGTTTCATCACATGACCTCCTACCTCCAACTGCCCAATCCTCACATTCCCGCCATTGATCACCCGATATGTCCACCCTCACGACATCCTGCCTTCCTACACCATTTGGAAAGCAAAAAGGCTGTTCACTACCCAACTGCATGATTCCTGACAGTCAAACAGCCTTTCCTCCCCATCGCTAATATTTTTTTACAATAAGTAGAAGAGTTCAAAGAAAATAAAAATAAACACAGTATTTTTCAATGCCCAATTACTCTTTTTCTTGGTTTTTGCTTTTAACAGGGTCCTGGGGATTAATCTTCAATTACTGGAGCCTGTGGCCCATTTCTAGAACCTCTAGGTCAATCCTGAAGGGCTGGCAAGTCTTATTCATTTCAAAACAGATTTGTCTTCTGGGAAACCCAGAGGGAAACAAAATGGCTGACCCTACACGGAGGAGTCATATTCATCAAACACTTGCTTTTCCTAAAGGATTTTAAAAGAGTTCTGGAGTATACGGGATAGCTAAGATCAACAGTCCCACGCAAACACATTTTGGCTCAGCTTCTTTAAAAGCCTGTTTTTTTCTCTCTCTTTTAAGAGCTATTTTTGGGAGGGCTAATGGTGCCCTCTGAGACTTCTGCACCACTACAGAACTCAATGGAGAGAAAGTGGTGCAGAGCCGAGAGAATGTCTCACATCACTTGGCGTTAGATTCCAACATTGTACGTTGCAACTGAGGCAGAACATTCTCTGGCCTTGGAAGAAAAAGGAAACTACAAGGACCTTCCTACATAAATCTCTTTTCATCTTAAGTCTTGCAGTCTCAAGTTAAGGGAGATTCTGATGCAACAAAAATGATTTTTTTTTAGTGCCAGGATAGGTATCCCTCAATGACATTACTGAGATGACTTCTGTGAAGTTTTCTAACAACAAGTTGCAATTGTACAACACCCCTCAATGTAAAAAAACACTGAGGAATTCACTAGGACTTGACTGGAGTGATACAATTGGCTGTTGACTTTTGAAAATGATCCAAATTAAATGGTGGCATTAGTGAGCTGTGCCCAACGCCAATGTGAATATTGATTTCTTTTGCACTACTTTAGCTCTATGACTTCTGCAGTGTACGCCACAGATTCTATAGACTCTGGAACAGTTCCTACAGATTGGAGGGGAGCTAATGTAACCCCACTATTTAAAAAGGGAGGTTGAGCGAAAACAGGGAATTATAGACCAGTCAGCTTGACGTTGATAGTGGGGAAATTTCTAGAGTCCATTATAAAAAGATTTAATAGCTGAGCACTTGGAAAACAGTGACAGAATCAGACAGAGTCAGCATGGATTTACGAAAGGGAAATCATGCTTGACAAATCTACTGGAATTTTTCAAGGATGTAACTAGTAGAGTTGATGAGGGGGAGCCAGTGGATGTGGTTTATTTGGACTTTCAGAAGGCTTTCAACAAAGTCCCACATAAGAGATTAGCGTGTAAAATTAAAGCGCATGGGATTGGAGGAAGTGTACTGAGATGGATAGAAAACTGGTTGGCAGACAGGAAACAAAGAGTAGAAATAAATGGGTCTTTTTCCAAATGGCAGGCAGTGACTAGTCGGGTATCGCAGGGATCGGTGCTGGGACCCCAGCTATTCACAATATATATTAATATATATTAGATTTAGATGAGGGAACTAAATGTCATACCTCCAAATTTGCAGATGACACAAAGCTGGGTTGGAGGATGAGCTGTGAGGAGGATGCAGAGATGCTTCAGTGTGATTTGGACAAGCTGAGTGAGTGGGCAAATGCATGGCAGATGCAGTATAATGTGGATAAATGTGAGGATATCCACTTTGGTGGCAAAAACAGGAAGGCAGATTATTATCTGAATGGCTATGAAGTGAGAGAGGGGAATGTGCAACAAGACTTGGGTGTCCTTGTGCACCAATCACTGAAGGTAAGCATGTAGGTGCAGCAGGCGGTAAAGAAGGCAAATGGTATGTTGGCCTTTGTAACGAGAGGATTCGAGTACAGGAGCAGGGATGTCTTGCTGCAATTATACAGGGCCTTGGTGAGACCACACCTGGAATATTGTGTGTAGTTTTGTCTCCTTATCTGAAGAAAGATGTTCTTGCTATAGAGGGAGTACAGCGAGTACCAGACTGATTCCTGGGATGGCGGAACTGACATATGAAGAGCGATTGAGTCGGTTAGGATTATATTTGCTGGAGTTCAGAAAAATGAGGAGGGATCTCATAGAAACCTATAAAATTCTAACAAGGTAGATGCAGGAAGGATGTTCCCGATGGTAGGGGAGTCCAGAACCAGGGGTCACAGTCTGAGAATATGGATTAGAGCATTTAGGACTGAGATGAGGAGAAATTTCTTCACCCAGAGAATGGTGGGCCTGCGGAATTTGCTACCACAGAAAGTAGTTGAGGCCAAAACATTGTATGTTTTCAAGAAGGAATTAGATATAGCTCTTGGGGGCGAAAGGGATCAAAGGATATGGGAGAAAGTGGGAGCAAGCTATTGAGTTGGATGATCAGCCATGATCATGATGAATGATGGAGCAGGCTAGAGGGGTCGAATGGCCTACTCCTACTCCTATTATTTATGTTTCTATGCCCTCTGCCCTTCTGATTGACCCTTTCCCTCTTTTTGTTGTGCCATTGGTGACAGAGCCTGAAACCATCAGAACCTGTACTCCCTTCCTAAATTCTTTTATCTTGTGTCATCTCTTCTGACCTTCTAAGGCCTTTTCAAAACCTCTCTCTTTCTCTAAGCACTCCTTCAATTGCAACCTCTATTTCCTCTCCTAACTCTTGCTCACTATCTGCTCCTCTCCCGTGAAGCACTTTAGGACATTTCACTTAAAGTATTCCATAAATGCAAATTCTTCATCTCTGCAGCAGTGCCTAGCTAACTCCTTCCACCACCAAGCTTCTCATTCACTCTATCTCCGTCTTCAGACTTTGCACACTACTCCTCAAGTTCCAACACACTTTAACTACAACTGTCTCAAAGCATTACAGTGTGTGCCATCTATTCCAATGGATCCATTGCAGCAACTTGCCAAGGGTTTTTTGATAGAATTTCACAAACTCGTGACCTCCAGCACCATAAAAGGACCAGGGCAGCAGGGGTATGGAAATACCACTACCTCTACGTTCCCTTCCGAAGTAACAAATCACCCTGACATAAAAACAAATTATAATTTCTTCACTGTCACTGGGTCAAAATCCTGGAACTCTCTTCCTAACAGCACTGTGGGTGCACCTACACCATATGGACTGCAGCAGTTCAAGAAGGTGGTTCATCACCACCTTCCCACGGGCAATTGAAGATGGGCAATACATGTCAGCCTTGCCAATGATGCCCATATCATGTGAATTAATTTTAAAAAAATACTGCCATTCCTACTACTTCCATTGTTGCCAACTTCCATTGTTTCATCAACATCAATCATTATATAGATTAGGCACTTTACAGCCTTCCAGACTGAATATTGAATTCAACAACTTTAGGTCTTGAGCTCCCTCCTCCATCTCCACCCCCTTTCTGTTTCTTCCCCCATCCTTTTGTTTTTTTCCAATAAATTATATAGATTTTTCTTTTTCCCACCTATTTCCATTATTTTTAAATATTTTTAAATCTTTTATGCTCCTCCCATCCCCACTAGAGCTATACCTTGAGTGCCCTACCATCCATTCTTAATTAGCACATTTGTTTAGATATATATCACCAACTTCAACACCTATGTGTTCTTTTGTTCTGTTGTCTGTGACATCTTTTGATCTGCTTCTATCACTACTTGCTTGTCCCTACAACCACATCCCCCCTCCACTTCTCTCCCCCCACCCAACCCACCCTCCCCCACCACCACCCCCCCCCAAACACACACACACACACAGACACACACACCTTAAACTAGCTTATATTTCATCCCTTCCTTGGATTCACCTAGTTCTGTCGAAGGGTCACGAGGACTCGAAACGTCAACTCTTTCCTTCTCCGCCGATGCTGCCAGACCTGCTGAGTTTTTCCAGGTAATTCTGTTTTTGTTTTGCTTCTATCACTGCTTGTTTGTCCCTACAACCACACCAACCCCCTCCACTTCTCTCCCCCAACCCAAACCGCCTCCTCCACCCCCCCACCCCCCCCCACACACACATCTTAAACCAGCTTATATTTCACCCCTTTCTTGGATTCACTCAGTTCTGTCGAAGGGTCATGAGGACTCGAAACGTCAACTCTTTTCTTCTCCGCCAATGCTGCCAGACCTGCTGAGTTTTTCCAGGTAATTCTGTTTTTGTATTATATTCAAAGCCCCTGACTGCGCCACAAGTCCCTGCACACCCTCTTTATTTATGTGATCTACTACAGCCCTACATGCCAGTGTGCCCCTTCTGATCTAGCAATGCTAGTTTCACACACATTGCCACTCCTTCCAGCTGTACCTGCAATCGCAACTGTCTTCAGTTGTCTCAGTCCCACATTCTCCCTTAATCGCTCTACTTTGTTACCTCTTCTATCACTTTCAAAAACCCTTCTTGAAATTTATCACTCTGACATTACCTTTTGTTCACTTGTCCTAACATCTTCTGCAGCTGCTCAGTAAATGATTTTGCCTCCAAGAAAGTTGAGTGCCAGCCATGGATCAGTGGCTCATCTCTGGGTCAGATAGGTTGCGAGTTCATGTCCCACTCCAGAAACTTAACCTATAATCTTGGCTGACGCTCCAGTTTAGCACTGAGGGAGTGCTGCACTGTCGGAGGTGGTGGCTTTCTGATTTAACACAAACCGGGGCCCAATCTGCCTTATAGATAAATGCAAAGGATTCCACTGCCACGATTCAAAGAACAGAAGTGTTCTCTTAGTGTTCTGACCCATTTTTATCACACAACTAAAACCTAAAATTATTTTTATGATCATTAATTTCATTACTGTTTGTGGGAGCTTGCTGTGCACAAACTGACTGTCACAACCAGGACTCTTACAAATAAAGATTTTGATTTTTCCAGATGGGTCTGGAGAGAGCTGTTTCAGCAGGATAATACTAGGGGGAAGTATTGATGGTGGTGGAATTTTGAGGCAGTAAATGAAAAGCATCAAAACAGCATAAGTCAGCCTAATACTTCACCCAAGTGGTTATTTATCATATATGAGCCCAGGCAGAGTGTGCTGCAACCAATTTGACTTTGGGGACCATCACGGGTCCTATTGGTGCCCAACATCCACACATGGGTTTTCGAGCAGGAATTTCTGAATAGTGATCAGGAGCAAATTTTGGCCAATCTTTAACTCAACAATGTTGAGGCCAATTGTAGCAATTTCCTAACTTTCTAGCCTGAGACAAACTAACTTAACACAGCCTAAGGATTAACTCGCCAAGCTACCTGTGCTGTTAATCTCATCTGCCTCACACAGCAGCTTTAACTTCCTCTTCTTAGAGCCTCAATTTTGAAATTCCCATCCTTATTTTCAAATCCTTCCATGATTCTTCCCCCCACCCTGCAACATCTTCCAGTCCTACAACCCTCTGAGTTATCAGCACTCCTCCAATTCCTGCCTCTTGCGCATCCTCAATTTTAACTGCTCCACCATTGGCGGTCATGCCTTCAGCTGCTGAGGTCCCAAGTTCTGGAATTCCCTCCCTATACCTCTCCACTTCTCCTTTTAGACATTCCTTAAAACCTACCTTTTTGACCAAGCTTTTGGTCACCTGCCCTAATATCTTCTAATGTGACTCATTGTCAAATTTTGTTTGATAATTGCTCATGTGAAGGGCATTTTATGATGTCAAAGGCACTATATAAATACAAGTTGCTGCTGTTAAAGCTCAGGGTCTTTGACCAAGCTTTCGGTCACCTGCCATATAACTCTTTATGTAATTCTGTGTCAAATTTTGTTTGATGAAGCCCCTGGGAAGTGCCTTGGGATATTTTAGTACATTAAAGACACTATATAAATGCAAGTTGTTTTTGTTCTAAATCTACCCTCACATCCAGCTGAGTGGGTGAAAGGGCAACTCAGCCAAAGGCCAATCTGATTGGACTCACTCTGTAGATCCCACTTCCCATGAGGAAATCCACTGCTCCTCAGCCCATGACAGTTCAGTTAAGATTAGTAACTCCCTGTGTAACAAATCAGAGAGCTCGCAACTCTCTAACATACCTCTGCAACCAAACTGTTTGTTACAGCTCAGATATTCTTCCAACACTTAGTCTAGTGCTACAGGAAATTACTGCAGCAACAGAATAATGAGAAGTAATATTCAAAGAAACACATCAGCCATGATCTAATTGACTGGAGGAACAGGCGTGTGGGGCTGAATGGCTCACTCCTGTTCCCATGTTTCAATTTACCATAAGAATAACATATAGCAAGTGACAAGGGTCTCAATATTCACAGAAAATAAGATCTCCAAGGGGTTTAGAATATCCTTCTCGGATCACATTTCTTACAGTTTGCTAAGCAACAGGACATGTGGATACATGTCTTCAGCAGGCTCTCACAATGCATTTTTAAAATAGATGACATAAATTCCCTGCACATAGACAGAATCCATATCTCTCATCAGAACTAAGGATATCAACAATCTGTGTTATGATTAGTCCCTGGGAATTTTTTCATATTACAGCCAGATCTTTTAAGTCAGGTTCCACACTTTGCCAGTTGTGGTGCTAACATCAATGGACAAGGGTCTACCTGCAAACATCTATCTTTAATAGTTCTGCAATCGAGGACACTGAATTTGTCCAATCTATGGTCTGTCAATTTCCATACGTTAACATTCATCTGAATGGCTGCAGCCAACAAAACAGCTTTGTTCTTGGCAATTAATTTCAGAAGAAAGCTATACATCTGAACAAAAGGAAACCATCCAGGATGACTGATGGAATCTGAATGATTACAGGTTTTGGGTAAACTGCCACAGGAACAAAAAGGAATTATCACAGAGATACGGCTTGCAGAAGCTTCATGCTTTTTATATCAATTTAAAATCGTGCAATGTTAGGAGACATTTGGCAGGTAGCTCTCCTCCAGGATACTGTTAAAATAAAAACTCGCAGCAGAAGTGATAAAAAGTTCCTAACTCACCAGATGGCTCAATTGCAACTAGGGATTGAATCGTTGCTGTTTAATCCCATTGGGGACTTTGTTTGCTTTGTGTTATACCTGAAGTTTTAATTATTGTCTGCAACCGTATTAGCATGTGACTGCTGAACACAGTGGCAAGTCACCTTTAATTAAATTAACAACCTGGTTGCACAGTGAAAATGCATTGCTGAAGCATGAAGGAGGACTCAAGGGCAGGTTAACTTTATAGAACTATTGGACCTCCTGAGATCATGAAAGGCACGAGAATAAATACAAGTCCTTTCTTTTTCAGATATTTTATCAATGTTAGTATAAGCTGTGTTGAGCTACCCAGACAAATAGTTTGGGGATATTAAGTTCAAAAGTGCTAGCTTCTAACCCTTTCCTTCCCCTATAAGTGCCACATCCCAGTAGGGATAAATATTGGAAGAACAGTGTCATCATTTATTGATCATCTTGGTGGGTATGTGAAATGGTTCAAGTATGTCACTTGAACTATGGAAAGCAACCAGACCAGGGTAATACAATTATAGATTCTGTCCTTTCAAATTGGGTTTGTTTTTTAAAATTCATTTACAGGATGTGGGCGTCGCTGGCTAGGCCAGCATCTATTGCCCATCCCTAATTGCCCTTGCGAAGTTGGTGGTGGGCTGCCTTCTTGAACTGCTGCAGTCCCTGTGGTGTAGGTAGACCTACAGTGCTGTTAGGGAGGGAGTTCCAGGATTTTGACCCAGTGACAAGTGAAGGAACGGCAATATAATTCCAAGTCAGGATAGTGAGTGGCTTGGAGGGGAACTCCCATGTGATGGTCTTCCCATGTGTCTGCTGCCCTTGTCCTTCTAGATGGTAGCATTCGTAAGTTTGGAAGGGGCTGCCTAAGGAGCCTTGGTGAGTTCCTGCTGTGCATCTTGTAAATGGTACACACTGCTGCCACTGTTCATCAGTGGTGAAGTGAGAGAATGTTTGTAGAAGGGGTGCCAAGCAAGTGGGGTGCTTTGCCTTGCACGGTTTCAAGCTTCTTGAGTGCTGTGGGAGCTGCAATCATCCAGGCAAGTGGAGAGTTTTCCATCACACTCCTGACTTGTGCCTTGTGGATGGTGGACAGGATTTGGGGACTCAGAAGGTGAGTTACTCACTGCAAAATTCCTAGCCTCTGACCTGCTCTTGTAGCCAACTATTTGTATGGTTAGTCCAGTTCAGTTTCTAGTCAATGGTAACCCCCAGGATGCTGCTGTGGGGTATTCAGTGATGGTAATGTCATTGAATATCAAGGAGTGATGGTCAGATTCTCTCGTTGGAAAATGTCATTGCCGGCCTCTTGTGCAGCATGAATATTACTTGCCACTTGTCAGCCTAAGCCTGGATCATGGACTGCTTCAGTGTCTGAGGAGTTGCGAATGGTACTGGACATTGTGCAATCCCACTTCTGACCTTATGATGGAAGGAAGTTCATTGGATGAAGAAGCTGAAGATCACTGGGCCTAGAACACTACCCTGAGGAACTCCTGCAGTGATGCCCTGGAACTGAGATGATTGATCTCCAACCACCACAACCATCTTCCTTTGGGCTAGGTATGACTCCAACTAGCAGATAGTTTTCCTCCTGATTCCCACTGACTCCAGTATTGCTAGGGCTCCTTGATGCCACACTCGGTCAAATATGGACTTGATGTCAAGGGCAGTCACTCTCACCTCACCCCTGGAGTTCAGCTCTTTTGTCCATGTTTGGACCAAGGCTGTGATGAGGTTGGGAACTGAGTGGAACCCAAACTGAGGGTCAGTAAACAGGTTATTGCTAAGCAAGTGCCACTTGATAGCACTGTTGATGACCCCTTCCATCACTTTACTGATGATTAAGAATAAGCTTCTGGGCAGTAACTTGCCAGGTTGCATTTATCCTGCTTTTTATGTACAGGACACACCTGGGCAATTTTCTACATTGCCAGGTAGATGTCAGTGTTATAGCTGTACTGGAACAACCTGGCTAGGAGCGCAACAAGTTCTGGAGCACAAGTATTAAGTACTACTGCCTGGGGAACAAAGAAATGGCTGACCAACTAAATACATACTTTGGTTCTGTCTTCACAAAGGAGGACACAAATAACATACCAGAAATGTTGCGGAACACAGGGTTTGGTGAGAGGGAGGAACTGAAAGAAATCAGTATTAGTCGGGAAATGGTGTTGGGGGAATTGATGGGATTGAAGGCCGATAAATCTCCAGGGCCTAATAATCTTCATCCCAAAATACTTACAGAAGTGGCCCTAGAAATAGTGGATGCATTGGTGGTCACCTTCCAAGATTCTATAGACTCTGGAACAGTTCCTACAGATTGGAGGGGAGCTAATGTAACCCCACTATTTAAACAGGGAGGTTGAGAGAAAACAGGGAATTATAGACCAGTCAGCTTGACGTCGGGAGTGGGGAAAATTCTAGAGTCCATTATAAAAAGATTTAATAGCTGAGCACTTGGAAAACAATGCAGAATCAGACAGAGTCAGCATGGATTTACGAAAGGGAAATCATGCTTGACAAATCTACTGGAATTTTTCCAGGATGTAACTAGTAGAGTTGATGAGGGGGAGCCAGTGGATGTGGTTTATTTGGACTTTCAGAAGGCTTTCAACAAAGTCCCACATAAAAGATTAGCATGTAAAATTAAAGCGCATAGGATTGGGGGTAGTGTATTAAGATGGATAGGAAACTGGTTGGCAGACAGGAAACAAAGAGTAGGAATAAATGGGTCTTTTTCCAAATGGCAGGCAGTGACTAGTGGGGTACCGCAGGAATCGGTGCTGGGACCCCAGCTATTCACAATATATATTAATGATTTAGATGAGGGAACTAAATGTCACATCTCCAAATTTGCAGATGACACAAAGGTGGGTGGGAGGGTGAGCTGTGAGGAGGATGCAGAGATGCTTTGTGTGATTTGGACAAGCTAATTGAGTGGGCAAATGCATGGCAGATCTGCTTTGGTAGCAAAAATAGGAAGGTGGATTATTATCTGAGAGGCTATAAATTGAGAGAGGGGAATGTGCAAAGCGACTTGGATGTCCTCGTACACTAGTCACTGAAGGTAAGCATACAGGTGCAGCAGACAGTAAAGAAGGCAAATGGTATGTTGGCCTTCATAGTGAGAGGATTCAAGTACAGGAGCAGGGATGTCTTGCTGCAATCGCACAGGGCCTTGGTGAGACCACACCTGGAATACTGTGTGCAGTTTTGGTCTCCTTATCTGAGGAAGGATGCTCTTCCTATAGAGGGAGTGCAGCGAAGGTTTACCAGACTGATTCCTGGGATGACGGGGCTGACATATGAGGAGAGATTGAGTTGGTTCAGATTATATTCGCTGGAGTTCAGAAGAATGGGGGTGGTGGTGGTGGTGGTGGTGGTGGTGGTGGGGGGGGGGGGGGGGTTGGGGTGGGGGTCTCATAGAACCCTATAAAATTCTAACAGAACTAGACAGGGTAGATGCAGGAAGGATGTTCCCAATGGTATGGGAGTCCTGAACCATGGCTCACAGCCTGAGGATACGGGGTAGACCATTTACGACTGAGATGAGGAGAGATTTCTTCACCCAGAGAATGGTGAGCCTGTGGTATTCACTACCACAGAAAGTAGTTGAGGCCAAAACATTGTATGTTTTCAAGAAGAAGTTAGATATAGCTCTTGGGGCGAAAGGGATCAAAGGATATGGGGAGAAAGTAGGAGCACACTATTAAGTTGGATGATTAGCCATGATCGTGATGAATGGTGGAGCAGACACGAAGGGCCGAATGGCCTACTCCTGCTCCCATTTTCTATGTTTCTATGAATGAGTGAAGCATTTTGTCCCCTGTCCTCTTCTTTATTTACCTTGATGCTAAGACTGCAACTGCATTCAGACCCTGAAGCTGGGTGATCCAGGCTCTGGATGTCTCCATGCATTTCACCATTTACTTCTTGATGCAAGAAGTGGACCCTGCCACGATGGTTTTCCTTTAGACCAGAAGGTGACAAAGGGTTAGAGTCGATGGATGTAGCTTGGATTCGAAAAGGGTTGGAAAAAATACTTTCACATATATGACTTTGCAGCTTGGTTTCTGCTCAGAGCAGTGACCAGAGGGTTTCTGGGAGTGCAGGTTGGCAGGTGTTAAAAATATAACTGCCAGCCAACATGGCACTTCCTGACTCTATCCCATCCCATTTTCGTGGAAACAAGATGGGGGCAGGGCTACCTGCTCGCACACGACGGGTAGCAAAGCAGGCTCATTAAGGGCCGCTTAATGCCAATTAAAGGAGTTTGGCTGGGACTTTTTAAATCGACCTCCTGGTTCCCGGAGCTGAGAAGGACAGTTTAGCTAACTAAAGGCAGCCTCCTAGTGGCAGGCAGGGGGAGGCCAGCACCCCAGGCAGGTTTAGAGGCCCTCCTTGCCTGCCTGGGTGCAGCAGCAGCTGCAGGCCCCTTGTAGAGGAACACCCTGCCACTACTGTGGTGGGCTGGCTGCAAGAGAGAATGCAGTTGGTTGGGGTGGAGGGATCTGGGTGTCCTTGTGCATGAATCACAAAATGTCAGCATGAAGATACAGCAAGCAATAAGGAAAACATATAGAACGTTGGCCTTTATTGCAAAGGGGATATAAGTAAGGAAGTCTTTGCTAGATCTGTGGCATTGGTGTTACTACTAGAGTACTGTGCACAGTTTGGGTCTCTTTCTTTAAAGGAAGGATATACTTGCAATGGAAGCAGTTCAGTGAAGGTTCACTCGTATTATTCCTGGGATTGAAGGGATTATTTTATGAGGAATGGTTGAACAGGTTGGGCCTATATTCATTGGCATATAGAATGAAAGGTGATCTTATTGAAAGATATAAGATTCTTATGGGGCTTGACAGGGTAGATGCTGAGAAAATGTTTCCCCTCTCATGGGGGAATCTAGAATTGGGCGCACAGTTTCAACATTAGGGATTTCCTATTTAAGATTGAGATGAGGAGAACGTTCTTCTCTGAGGGGGCCGTAAGTCTTTGGAATTCTCTTCCACAGACAGCAGTGAATGCTGGGTCACTGAATATACTCAAAGCTGAGCTGGACAGATTTTTGATCTAAAGGGAGTCAAGGGCTAATGGGCAGGCAGGCATGGATGTGGAATTAAGGGCACATCAAATCAGCCATGACCTTGTTGAATGGTGGAGCGGGCTCGATGAGCCAAATGGCCTACTCCTGGTCCTATTTCTTATCACCTTATGATCTTAAAAGCCATTTTTTACTTAAACTTTAAAAACTTTGGAAAGAAAGCACATCCATTTTGAAGCATCCTTTCTGTCATTTGCCTTCCTTCCATTGCATCCTGTTGCTGCTTTCAAGCTGGATGGTCTCTGATTGGCCCTCCAGATTCAAGAGTCTGCCTGTCATCCTTAAATTGACGGCGAGCACATTGCCTGGCCATTAATCAGCCACTCCAGGCAATCCTCCTACCAGGGTGGGCATCATCGATGCTGCCTTTCTGACCATGAAATAAATTTACATCCCACTCCAAAAGACTTTTGTCCCTCAAGTTTGAATGTCCACCAGAATTAAGCCCATGGTCAAATGCCTGATGATATCAGTAAAAATCAGGCACTCAGCTCTGCTTTAAAAGGCAACATGCACATTTAGTAGCTCAGATTTGAAGGAGTTTGTCAACATTGTATCAACTACCTCCCTTGGGAATCTGTTTCATACATCCATTATTCTATCGGGAACAAAACTTTTAATCTCTAATCTTGCTTGAAGCATATTCATTTCAAAACCTCAGTCCTCTACTGTATGCTCACAATCTGAGTCACGTCACCAGTTAAATTTCTGGCTTATATTTACATTACCAATCCCTCCAAGTGCTTTATAGACAACAGTAGTGAGGAGGATGTTAGTATACATCAATTGTCGAATTCTGGAACTAAAGGTTTATGAAACTTAAGTTTTTTTAACTGAAAGTAATTAAAGTATTCTTAGGGTAGACGAGAGTATTACTGAACTGATTGTTTATGAAGGAGATCTCTGCAGTTATTAGTATGACACCATTCAGAATATACACTTTTTAGGAAAATCACAGGTCGTTCAGTCCTCTGAGCCTGTTTTGCCATTTGGTCAGAACATGGCGGATAATGTATTGTAATTTCATCCATCCGCCTTGGTTCTATAACCTTTAATACCTTTTCTCATCAAAAATCTATCAATCTCACTTCTGAAATTTTCAATTGATCCCAACCTTAGCTTTTTTGCAGGAGGGAGTTCAAGATTTCCACTACTCTTTGTGTGAGGAAGTGCTTCCTTATATTGTCCTTGAATGGACTTGCTCTAATTTTTAAAAATTCTTTTTTTTAAATTCATTCACAGGATAAGGCCTTCGCTGGCTGGGAAAGCACTTATTGCCCATCCCTAGTTGCCCTTGAGAAGGTGGTGGTGAGCTGCCTTCTTGAACTGAACCGCTACAGTCCATGTGGTGTAGGTACACCCACAATGCTGTTAGGAAGGGAGTTCCAGGATTTTGACCCAGCAATAATGAAGGAATGGCGATATATTTCCAAGTCAAGGTAGTGAGTGACTTGGAGGGGAATTTCCAGGTGGTGGTATTCCCATCTGTTGCCCTTGTTATGGACTCCCCTCACTGGAAGAAATAGTTTTTCTCTATCTGCCCTCTGTTTTTTAAAGTACTTCCCTACTTTCCCAAAGGCACTGACTCTGATGGGAGCTGGGCTCCGTCAACAATGTCAGTTACAGTATCTTGCCCATAAGATCATTCTTCATGGATCCTCTGAGATTAAGAGTGAAGGTGGGTGACTCTAACTTGGGACACTATGGGCAGAATTGTCCCAGATTTGCACTAAGTGCAGTAGAGGGCAGGAAAAGAACATTTTACTCACTGGCCGCAATGGAAGTTTTTCAGGCCATATCATCCCAATCCTGCCTCATTAACCATGCATTCCCAGGTAACACTCTGTGTCACTGGCATTCACTCCTCTCATTCACCTGCCCCGCTGTCACCTCAGTTCTTCAGTAAACCAGGCGTCATACTTAAAGGCTGCCCCTGCATTGAGCTAGCACTATTCAAGGGATAGGAAGCTGCTGCAAACTGATGGCTGCCAAAGGGAGGAAATGTGCACCCGCCACCAGCGCAGGGATACACACCTCAGTGGCAGAGCTGTTGGAAGCACTCAACAGAGTGGCACGAGAGTTGGAGGACTGCGTCTGCCTGTTCTCTGATGAAGTGGTGCCCACATGTGCATGTATGGAGGTCTCCATGGGAAGAATGGTGGATGCCATGGAGACCCTGGTCCAGCAAGACATGGAGATGTGCGCAGACCCGCACTCCATCACAGTAGCCATGGGTGAGTTCCTGCAGTGGCAGCACGAGAAGGAAACGGGACATCTCGATGTATCTACAGGTGTTCCTTCCCGTCAAGGAGTCAGGCTGGGGCCCTCGAGCACCTTAAGGGAGGAGGAGGAGGCAGCTGCACATTCCTGGGTCATCCACTCAGGAATCTCAGAGGCTGTCCTCTTCCTTCGAGTCCCCTTTGCCTGTAACCCCCTCAACCTCACCCTCTGTCACCGGAGAGGGAGCAGTTGGCCCACAAGAGGACAGCCAAAGCAAGCCGGGGCCTTCAAAGCCTCGGCTCTCCAGAGGATGCACGTCAAAGTCATCAGAGGCAACAGGGCCAACAATTGCACTGGCTGTCTCCACCCCTACTGTGGATGTCAGGACAGCACCTCGATGGGTTAGGCCTAGAAAAGTTAAGAATTTCTGATCACTAGTGGTTGCACAGGTGAACACATTT